>NW_024104412.1:0-600000 GCF_003945595.2 Pipra filicauda
TGTCCCGACACGGCACCGCATGTCCCGACACGGCACCGCATGTCCCGACACCGCACCGCATGTCCCGACACGGCACTACACCGCACGTCCTGACATGGCACCGCATGTCCCGACATAACACCACACTGCATGTCCCGACATGACACAACACAACACGACACACAACGACACGACGTGCCCCGCTCTGCGCTGGTGCGGCCCCACCTTGAACAGTGTGTGCGGTTTTGGTCACCGCAATATCAGACATGTCACAGAATCCCAGAATGTGCTGAGCTGGAAGGATCCACAAGGATCATCCAGTCCAACCCTCAGCCCTGCACAGGACCATCCCCAGGAATCACATCCTGTGTCCCAGAGGATCATCCAAACCCTCCCTGAGCTCTGGCAGCCTTGGGGCTGTGCCCACTGCCCTGGGGAGCCTGGGCAGTGCCAACCACCCTCTGGGGGAAGAACCTTGTCCTGAGATCCAACCTGAGCCTGCCCTGACACAGCTCCAGCCATTCCCTGGCTGCTGTCCCTGGTCCCCCCAGAGCAGAGCTCAGTCCCTGCCCCTCCTCTGCCCCTGCCCAGGCAGTTGAACTGCACTGAGGTCTCCCCTCAGTCTCCTCTGCTCCAGCTGAACACACCAAGTGCCCTCAGTGTCCTCACACGGCTTCCCATCAAGGCCCTTCCCCATCTCCTCTGCCCTGGTGTGACTCCTGGGAGTGGTCCTGTGCAGGGCCAGGAGTTGGACTCCGTGATCCCTGTGGGTCCCTTCCAGCTCAGCATGTTCTGTGATTCCGTGTGTGATCACAGCCCCTTTACATCCACACCCTCTCGGGGGGTTGGAAATTAGATAACTTCTCTAATTTTTTAATGGTCTTAGTTAACCTTTGGATTAGTTGTTTTAATTAATCTTAAGTAGGCCTTAAATTGCTTTCAGCCAGCGAATAGCAAAAGAAGTTGTCATAAAGTACTTTTGTGAGAACACAGCTCGGGAAAAGTACTAAAACTGTTAAGTTTTGTTAAAGTTAACCTGGATATGCTTCAATAAACAAAGCCCAGGAGAGAGAGATGTATTGATGAAGCTGGACATCTGGAACACAGGATTTATGGACTACAAGGACCTTCTGCAGAAACCAGCAGATAAGGAAGAAGACTGATAAAGGCGCAGTGTTTGTGTCAGAAAAAGATACTAAAAAGACTAAGGATATGAGCTAATTAGCATAAGCAATGAGAGATTGATAACCAATAGTGGATAGAACACTAATTAATGAAAGGGAATTATGTAACTTAGAACCTATGAACATTAATTTCTTTGTCAAAAATGTATAAATAGGTGAAAAAGTGATGTATTGGTGTCTGTGTGGAGGCAGGATTTTTGTCAGCCACATACACACCCAGCACTGTAAATAAAATAGTGCCTTGCTTTTTGAAACCAAAAAGACAGTGTTAGAGAGTTTTATTTATCCCAAGGATTTCTAAGGTATTTGGAAACAATTTTTGCTCTCTTTTGCAGTTTACACACACCCCATCCTTACTCCACTTTCCCCCCCACGTCACTTTCCTAATTTGCCTCTGCTGGTGTCCATCCTTTCCTCCCAGATGGAATTCAGGGGTGTTTTCCACCCAGACAGGCTTCACTACTCCCAGTTCTATTACTTAACCCAATTTCTACAGCCCAGAAATTATTGCTTTTACAGTTCTCCTCATTGCATCCCACTGTACACATAAGAAGCAAAAAAAGCTTTTTGTCCCATAGATTTTTAATCCTCCACTTAAGTTCATTTCATTACTTTGTATCATTTTCCATTTTCAGAGTACATGAAAATTTCTAAGAGGATTGCTCTTTCAAATGAATTTTGAGAGGAAGGCTTGTTAAGTCAAATGCATAATCAAGACACCGACGTGCACTTGATACATCAGATTTACCTTCAGTGAAGTTGTTAGTTAATTTTTCTTCCTCAAGGTAATTTTAGAATTTACTGAAAAACCCATTCAACAACAACAACAACAAAGGTGTAGTGTACAAGCTGTGGCAATGTACCGGGACAGAAAATTGGCAGTGACATCTGCCAGCTCCCCTCAGCACTTGTGGGTGCATCCCATCAATGCCTGTGGACTTATGCAGGTCCAACTTGCCTGAGTGTTCCTTGGCTGGATCCTCTTCCACCAAGGCCTTTGTGGTCCAGGAGCCCCTAATCTATCGGTGTGGTTTTGCCTGCCTTCCTGCTTGTCAGGATGGGCAGCTCTTGGGCTTGGAGGAGGTGGTTGCTGAACCGAAACCCATTCCACAAAACATAATAAAGCTGCAAAGTTCAACAAGGAAAAGTTAAGAAATACTAGGAATTAGATTACTTGTACACTTGAAGCTCAGCCCCCTTAAGTGTAGGGATAATTATATATTTCTTAATGAGGTGATCACATATTCCTCTTCCCACAGGATCCTGCCTTTTTTTTCTTCAGCAAACGAGCTGGTTTTCAACAGTCCCTTTCATCCTCCTCATTTGATGTGCACTTATTGAATGCATATTATATAACCCTCAGATTAGGTGCAGAATTATTCATTCCCTTCTTTCTTCAGGATCCTGTGAGGCTTTTACCATTATGTATCCACGGATCACAAGCACTGATGAGGGCATTTTATCCAGCACCGTGCAACAGCTGGGATTATCATCTCCGTTCTGGCAATGGGGAACAGAGGCAAAAAGGGATTAATGCCACTCTTTTCAAGTATCTGCTGATTATGTGTGGCTGCCTTGAACACACGTGGATTTCTTTTCCAGGGAACTTGCTGTTTTCACAGGTTGGGTGGGACATGAGATGCCTGCCTGAGGCTGGGACATGTGGCACGGAATTTCTTATATGGGGCTATTTTATGTCCTGTTTTACTGCAGGGGAGGTGGTTCCTGCAGATCCTGAGTCAGAGGAGATGCCTTGTAAAAAAACAGCAAGTTCAAGGCGGCCACCCATAATCAGCAGATACTTGAAAACAGTAGCATTAATGCTGAAAAGATCTTTCAATGTGCTGCTTAAGGCTCAAATACCAAAAGACAGCTCAGAAAAGCTAAAATTCATCATTGTTCCAAATATTTCATTATTTAAACCAACCCCCGTGAATTTGGACTGCTGGGAACTGGCAAAAGGATACCATAAGAGTTCTGAATCAGATAAGTGAAGTCTATTTGATGATTTATTATTATATTATAATATAATTTTTGATTTATAAATACCTCTTCGGGGGCCTCAGGCTCTACTGAAAAATCTGAGGGGAAAACAGGGTTCCTGAATATTTTACATGGTAGATGATATTCAAGGTGGCTGCTTTCACCTGTCTGTAACAGGACACACCGATCCAGTAAGGGTTCAAAGGGCAGATTGAACTGATTCTGTAATTAGAAAATGTAGTGTTCACCAAAGCATAAACATTTTGCAGACATAAATCGATTTCTGTAATTGTATTTCTTGGAAAAAAACAATAACACCTTTCAGTGAGGCAGAAAGGTTCTGTTTTCTGAATCTGAATTTACCTTTCCCTGAAAAAAGTGAGCCAGTTCCTATTAAAGCAAGTCCCGTTTCCCTGTTCTACACAGTTGATTTTCCTTAATTTTCCCCAGGAATTCCTGAACTCACAGGAGCATCATCACATGCAGAAATGCTGCTACATTTCCTGCTCCTTCTCTTCCCCATTGATCCAAAAAGCCCTGGTTTGTTTTTGGTTTTGGGTTGGTTTGTTTTTTGCACATAACTCAACATGATAGATCTGTCCGGAAAAGCTAACAGAGAACCAAAAATATTTAAAATGGAGAGGAAAACAAACCTTCCAAGGCCAGTAGAAATGATGCTTTTATCAAAATTGTGGCTCTTAAATGGAGTACACCAAAGATATTTATTCGAGGTTCGACGATGAGGCCATTCAGCCAAGAGTCAGTAGATGGCAGTAGAAGATGAGGAATAAGGAAGATTTAATCTAACTTTTTAACATGTCACAGGGGAAGGGACGGTTGGTATAATTAATGCAATTAAAATGCACCAAAAAGTGGAAATATAAATAATAAAACATCCACTTTGCATTGGAAGCAGTTGGACATTTTTCACAGAAAAATGGCTTCTGACACATGTAAAATTAATTCAAAGTTCTTCAAACTCTAAAGCTTTTTCAGCAGGTAAAACTTCTCAAAGAAAACCCTTCTCCAATGAAAATAGAAGCATTAATTCCACTGAAAAGTTTTCTCAGGGGAAGGCTGTTTAATCACAAGCTACATGTAACACTTAGTGGGAAGAGCATCCTTAGCTGAGTCACCAGCAACCACAAAGACTCCTGGATTTTATATTCTGGGCCTGTCCCTGCTGAGAGTGAGAGATCTCTCATGTCCCAACCCCTAGGAGGGTTTAAATTAAACCAACCTCACACACACTGTGGGAGGCTGAGCTTAATTTAATGGTTTATATCCCAGAGGGATACGTGTTCTCTGAAGAGACTTCAACAAGAGTCTTTGGTAAGCCCCAGTTTGATCCAATTTACCCTTGCAGTATCCTTCCCTTTCCTCTCCTTTTCACAACCATCACCACTTTAGAACCATAGAAGAACTTACCTGGGAGGGTCGTGTAGTCCCACTCCCTGCTTGGAGCAGGGCTGAGTTCAAACTCGGGTGAAGTTGCTCAGATCCTCTTTTAGAGCTGAGGGATCGAATAAAAACCTGCAACTGGGACAACCAAAAAGCTCAGGGAATGGCAAGGAAACTCTTTGTGATGGCACCTCTTCAGGCCAGGGCCAAAGGCATTCGGTGCCCCGTGTGTGGCCCACCACAGGCTCTGTAAAGAACTAACACGTGCTCATATAAACCCAGTTGTAGGGAAATGGACACCAAAGTCATCTGGGGTTGGTCTATATTTATGTACATTTATGTTTATGAGGAAACACACTTCAATTTCTGTGCACACAGAGCCATCCAAGTCTTCTCTGCAGGCAAAGTCGGTTTTGGGCTCCCCCACCAAGGTGCAAGAGCCTTATTGACTCATTCCTGGCTTGGGAAGTGGGATGGGGAGGGCAAATGTCACATGTCACAGGGCAGGGGAGGGTTGGTACTAAATCCAATTATCAGAATAATTTACTTCACACAAAATCACTTAAGTTTGCAGTACGTAGCTAAAATACATACTTGCTAAAATTTTAAAATAATAACTAGACAATTAATATAAAATATTTGATTAGATCTGTAATTGAGGTGAGATAATCACAGTTCCTCAAAGTGTCATCTGGGGAACTTACCATCAAAATGCACATAGTACATTATATTTACTTAAACATGGTTTTACATTTAAAGCTGTTTAAAAGTCACAATAAGTCAAACTTCTCTGAAGCTGGTGATGTCTGTAACATGACTAACCCAGAATTATTATAATGCATTAAATTTGATACTGTTTGATCTGTAGATCAGAAAAAAAACCCCAAGCTTTTATTTTTTTTTTGGTTTTTCCTTAAATTCCCACTCATCTGATCACCTTCAAACGAATCAGCCGTGAACTTTAACAAGCTGAATCAAACAATCCAAACGTGACTTCTGTGTATGAAGAGAACTGTTCTCAAAGTTACTTAAACACCTCAGATCTAGGCCAGACTAAAAGAGACTTACAGCACAGCCTCAGTGAGCTGTAGAGCTCAAACACTCAAGTTAGCAATGCCAGGTAGCTTGAGGGCTAACAACATTTTTATATGTACAAAACACACCCTATTTAATAACTGTAATATGTTTGTTGAGTCATCAGCCAACTCTGTGTTAGGTAACACCTAAAGACACACCAAAACCCTCAAAAAAGCTACTTCTCGTGCTATGGAAACTAAGATCAAATTACAGGTGTTAATTTTAAGGCAGTTATTCAGTTTCAACACACTATAATCCACAAATTCAACAGCACATTTATTTAAATGGGAATTATTTTCCTAAGCTTGTGTCCCCAGCACAGTGTAAATGCACGTGTCTGGTCTGAGCAGGCAGCCTGTAAGCCCGGGTGCTGCACAGAGGAGAGATCAGTCCTTCCCAAACTCTACACAGGAACTAGAGAGTTAAAGAAAATTACCAAGATTTTAGTACAGATCCAATATTTGCACTTTCCCGTGTCTTTCTTTCCAAAGCCCTACAAACAAAAGGGGCAAACAGCTCAAGAACACGAGAGACAAGACGTAATAAAACAAGAGGGGGTAAACTCATGGCAGGAACAACTTCAGAACCATGAGATGGACGGGAGAGTTGGGAGATCTGAGCTGCTCATGTTTCTCCCTCTCCCTCCTCTCTGTCTTTGCAGAGCCAAGACTGGGTTTTACTGCAGTGAGTTCTCTGTGCCTGAGCTGCCTCTTCCCCTCTGACAGCGGGAATGGCAGCACACAGTGTTTCATATCATTCCTTGATATCAGCACTAAATTCCTGTGTACCATCTGATGTGACTACAAGGAGACAGAGACACACCTGAGCAACCACAGGGGCCACTTCCACCTGATTAAGTCCAGCTTGGTCATGAGTTCAGCCCAGGGGAACTGTTTGAGACACTCCATCCTCGGGCTTTCCACCCTCACCAGCCACGGGCAGTACTTTTTAATTCTCCTGTGATATAGCAATACAGAAAAAGCACTATAACAGCCTTACAGAGCCACTCAGTCTCTTAGACACAGTGCCACTGAATTTCAGGAGCTTGGAAAACACCTTCCCTCTGACTCTCTCTGTCGGAACTAGGACTGTTCCTTGATAAACTTGCTACCCCGTTGCAAATATCAGTTTTAGGATCGCCCTCGCCTCACCTCCACAGACTGAATTATCTCAGTAAATAACCAAAGCTTTGCCCCTGCCTTGCTTATCAACGGGAGTCACTCACTAGTTATCCTGGTAAGGATCTAAAAGAATTAAAAAAAAAAGTAAAAAAGTAAAAAAAGGGATGGTCCATCTCCACCAGGGAAAAGGAGCGCTTGTAATTCACTGGCTGCTCTGCATGTTGAGTAAATAAAAAAAACCAATCAACAACATCAAAATAAACCCAAACAACAAAAATACACACGCACACAAAAGAAAAACAAACCAGAGAACTTGCTCCCAGGGTGGCTGCCCATCAGGCACTGCAGTGTCCTCTGCTTTGTGAGCAGCTGTTACATGCACTGCAGGTCCTTACTCAGACCCAGCAGCAGACCAGCACTGTGAGCCAGACTGACTCCCCTGGGCTGATACTGCTTCTGGCCTCAATTCTCAGCAGGTTTTCACCCTGACAAAGCCTGTCCAGGGAGCACAGATTCCTTCCCTGGTACCACTACCCACAGCAGGTTGTGCTGTTGTTTTCTTTGCTGTATAACGAATGCAAATTTGTTCAAGAAATATTGGATGTAGCCTCCTCCTAATGGGGACTGCCCAGCCCCAGGGGAGAAGCAAACCAGCCTAAATAAAAGAATAAACCCTGAAAGGTGGTGAATTTTTCCAGGGAATGGAGGTGGGCCACTCGAGCAAGTTTGTGGTTTGAGTGGAGCGCAGAAAGAGGGAAGGCACAGAGGGAGACCAGCAGCAATGGTGGGAAAGGGAACCACAACTGCTGCTTTGCCAATTATACCTCAGTGTAGCAACATCACATCTTGCCAGTGGTTTCTAAGAAGGTCCAAAATACACATATTTGTATTCCCATTGCACAGAGAACCATTTAAAAATCACTCCCACGCCAGCTGGTCTGACAAAGACGTACATGGAGGAAGGCTGCTCCCTGTGCATCCTCAGAAACAAGTGCCCTGTATTTTAAGTCCTCTAATCGTGTGCAAATGCAGAGCAACTAATTGCCAGTGTGCCAGAGTGTGATGTTGGGTGTTGCTGTTTAGCAAATCAAAAACCACGGGCCCTTATTCACACCAACCCAGAATACAGTTCCAATTTGATATGGAGAGATAATTTAACGGGGAGAATCAGATATTGGAGCAGTCTGCCCACAGCAGCTGTGGCAGCTCTGTCCTCAGAGGTTTTCAAAAGCTCCTGGGTCACTGTTGACCCTGGTTTGAGGAGGAGATTGGACTGAAGACATTCTGAGGTCCCTCCTCTCTGAATGGTGCCAGTCCCCCCTTTTCTGCACAGCCATCCTGCAATGGATGGGTTCTTCCTGGCATACTTTGTTGACACACATTTTTTGGGGTCCCAGAACTACCCTGTGAGCTGATGCAGCACAGGCAAATTGTTCCAGTGTTTTCTCCTACTCTCACTTATCCCACTGGCACAACAAAGGTCTTGGGCTCCTGGATCTCACCAGACAACACTGCCAGGACATATGAACACAAAGGAGGGTAACTGTTCAGGATTATCTCTGGAGAACAGTCTGTTCTCTGGGTCTTTGGCTGATTTGATAACCAGGCACTTGCATCTGCAAGTTGTGTGGAATTTCAGCTTCAGTGGCCACCTACTGCCTCACAGCTCCTAAATATTTGCTGCCATTCCCAACATTCAGAGCTTTTAGTTCTGTGAAATTCTCTCAGTGCTGTTCTCCAGTTATTAACAAGCCTCCCTTCTTGTTTGCTTTCTCCTCACAGTGCTCCTGAGAAACGGTGGAACACAGGTACAGCCCCAGGTCCTGCTCACCTGGATCTACATTGCTTTCCCAGGGCCAAAGGTCCACTTAGAGCCAGAGGAGAAGGGTAAATTCTGCTTGATGCCCTTTGGAAAACCTGGCCACACTAAGCAAAACCAGTCACTGCTCACAGATATATTGTGAAAATATACGTTGCCTCATGACAGTTGTAGTTTAATAAGTTGCAGGCCAACCTCCCTCTGCCGGTGGTAACAATGCAGTCACACACATGTATAAATAATTCACATGGAAAAAGTCTTCACTAGAAGAGGAATATCAAGCATTCAAATGCCTCTCCCACTATATGGAAATGAAGATTAGTAACTACGTTAAAAAACCAGTTGAAGCCAGTTCAACATTTTTATTTAGTGCTAATGCATTGTTTGCCCTGATAACATCACCAAGCACAACCACTTCAAACAGGTGAGGTTTCGTGGAGCTTTCCACTCTTGGAAGTGCCCTGCATCTTAACAACATTGCCAAAAACCTACTGTGCTGGAATTTACCAGCCCATCCACGCACTCGAAGCTCAGTTGTGTTTAAATATGTTGGTTTTATTTGCAATGGACTTGCAAAGCTGCACCTACACGTAGCATCCACTGCAAACCCCACCTGTGTTTGCCACGTGGCAGCGTTTCATCTCTGCCAGGGCACTCAGATTTCAGAGCTTTCCACACAGGGATTCCAGAAATAAGCACAGCAATTCACATTTGATACCATTGTTTACCTCACAGGCTCGGAGATTTCACGGGTCATGCCCCAAGGTGATCCAGCTGAGGTAACAAGCGACTTGGATTTTCAATGTCCCTCATAAAAGCCAAAGTAAACTGCCATGAAATAAATGGATCATTTAATCAGTTACTGACTACGGTAATAAAAAGTGGGAGGGCACCAGTTGTGTTCCCAGAGGGATTCAATTCATGCTCGGGCTTGTAGATTTGAATACTTATCTACAGAAAGGGTAAGTAGAAAGGTGGCAGTTTATTGATTACTGAGTTGTTACGATTACAGAAGTGTAAAACAGCTGCAAAAGTATCTTGCAGGGTATTGACTGACCAGATAAAACAAGGAGGGAATTTCAAAGACAAATGCAAAATTAAAAATACAGCCTGAACCTCTCCAGTGGGGTCAGAACTGGCTACTTCTAAAACCTAACACTGCTGATTCTCTTTCTTTTCTCTTATCAGAACCACTTCATTTAGAAAGAAGTTATTTCATCTGTATGAACAAGTGGGGTGTTCAGCTGCTGCCAAAGGTTCTGAAATTGTTGTTTGTGTTTCAGTTCAAACATAACAAGAAGGGAAAAGTATTGCAGTAAAACGGGGATTGGCTTGTATTCCCTCATTTCAGGAACTGCAGCTCTTCAAAGTGACCACCAGCAATGCTTTCAGCCACAATTAACAAGCTCCCTGTTGTTCTGAGGTGAACCAACAACTTTCTGCCAAATCACAAAGGCTGGAGAAAGATTCTGTAATCTTTTAAATCTTTTAAATCCATAATTTTTTAAAGCAGATGCAACTTCAGAAGAACAGGAGGTATTGCTGCTGCATGGCCAACCTTCAGTTTACCATTCTGTATTTTATCCCTTTTCTTGTTTTACACTAAATACACCTAACAAATGTTATTGTAAAAATCACCCAAATCACATCAGATCAGTCCAAAACCATTTCTTGTCCATTCCTATTTCCCACTCAGTTTTTATACTTACCTCAAATTGTGAAGCCTACCTGAATTTTTGCTTTGCAGTGTTATGGATAAAGACATAATTGGAAGAAAGAAGATATTAGAACAAAAAAAAAAAAACCAGCTCAGCCATGGTGAGAACAATATTATACATCAGACAAACTTCACAGACCCCTCAACAAGAGATTGGTTTATTACACTGAGGGGATAGGTTTATTTTTGGCATCTTGTATGTGTACAGCAAGTATCTTAAATATCCCTATTATAGCTTACTAGTAAACTAAGAGGCAGTTTGGGGAAAGCCTGTTCAAAATTTTGGTGCCAGACTTTCAGCCTCAGAAGCAACAACTTAAGAGGAATTTTAATATTACTGTGCATCAGGAACTGCTCACCTTTGCTTACCCCTCTCTAGTAAAATAGCCTGTTATTTTCCTGAAAAGATTGTCTCCACCTTAAATAGATGAACTCATCAGTGTCATCACTTTGCTAGAAATAAATACCAGCACCTAATTTATTGTGATCACTGCAAATATCACTGTAGTGATACCACTGTATTTAACTGCTGTAAAATCCAGCTGGAGGCTGACCACAAGTGGTGTTCCCCAAAAAGGGGAACCAAAAGGGTTACCAAGCACTGGCACAGAATCTTCCTTCAGAAAAGAATTCCCTTCAGAATTTTAAAGGGAGCAGGAGGGACAGGCTGGGGAGAGATTAAATTCTGAGCATCATATTCTCCTTCTGCACCTTGCAAAGGCAGCCCACAGCACAGCAGGCTGTTTTAGCAACCAACAGGCTAAAGCTGCCTCGTGGGAACATGAAGAGAAGATGGTGCCAGACCCTTCAAGGAGCACAAGTGAAGTGCAGGAGGAAATGTGAGCAAATCCTGATACATAAAAGGAAAAAAATCCTCACGGTGAAAGTGATGAACTACTAAACCAGATTGCTCAGAGAACTGGTGGACTCTTCATCCCTGGTGTTCAAAGCTCAGCTGGGCAAGCCCTGAACAACCTGCTTTGCACCTGCCTTGAGGTCTCCTGGCTGGGCTAAGAAACCTCCAGAAGTCCCTTGCCTTCTAAATTTGGCTATGAAAGGTATATACAAACTCTGTATACTAGGTAACGAGGTGAGACCCATGTCTTTAAAGCAAACTGCACTGAGTTCACCTGTGCAGGGTGAACAGCAGCGCATTCAAAGCAAAGATGGAACCAGGCATTTTCATTTGACCAAATCCAACTTTTTTTCCCAAAGTTGTCATTAAAATGAAGCCTAATAAGGGCATCAAGCACTCAAAACAGCCTATTGTTTGTTAGCAGTCAAGCAGGCCTATCCCAGAGCACACGGCACAGGGTTGTGTCCAGACAGCTCTGGAATATCCCCAGTGAGGGAGACTCCACACCCTCTCTGGGCAATCTGTTCTAGTTCTTGGTCACTGCACAGGGAAGAAGTTCTTCCTCATGTCCAGGTGGAATTTCCTGGGCATCAGGTTGTGCCCATTGCCTCTTGTTTTACTGCACTGAGGAGGGTGTGGCTCCAGTCTCCTGATACCCACACCTCCCACTGACAGACAGGGATGGGGGCCCCTCTCAGTGTCTCTCCTGGAGGCTGAACAGCCCCAGCTCCCTCAGCTTTCCCTGTAAGGGAGATGCTCCAATCCCTTCCCCACCTCTGTAGCCTCTGCTGGACCCTCCCCAGTAGTTCCCTGCCTCCAACCAGCCCCTGTGCCATGGATTATGACCCTCTGGGATCTGCTGTTCAGCCAGCATTGATGGGGGAGAGGAGATAAAATTCACCACAAACAGTGCCACATTAATCACTGCCAGAAAACTCAGAGAAGGCAGAAAATATTCAATTGAATAGTATTTTAAAAAAAAGAAAAAGCTTAGGTGCTCACCCCAGCTACATGAGACTTGACACCACCACAGAAAGCAGCATCACAGCCCATTCTGCACACCCACAAAAGGCAGTTTTCCTCTTCTTCCACGAAGATTTTGCTGGAATGTTTTGCCAAGAACTCCTGTGCACAGCACCTCCCTGTTTTTGTCAGGAGCACAATGCCAGCCTGTCACACTCCTCTGGGTGGCTCTGTCAGACAATGCAGGGTCTGTCACCGGGGACAGAACCCAATGCACAGTGTTTGTTTCATGAGACTGTTTCGACACACACTGAAATAGCCAAAGGTGCATTCTGTGTATTCAGGAGATTAACAGATTTTATTGTTTTCTAAAATATTTGACAATACAGAGAACCCAGACCAGTAATTCCTGACAACTTCAGTGACCATCCTGTGGATGAACAGTTATGGTGGCAAGTTTTCCTTGACAGACACGTACAAACATCCACCTCCTAAGCCTGCACACTTTGATTCATTGAAAATGAGGACTAAATATATCTATAAGCTCAAAAAGCAAAGTCCAAGACTAATAAACAGTGTTTTATAGTTACCTTGAAAAAAGCTTTGTCAGCTTCATTACAGTGTAGCTTCCTAACAGAGCATCTCTACTTACCTGATACTTAGTTTAACACAAATCTGCTGGAATTTTACACCCCAGTTTTAAATGTCACAAATGGCTACTATTCGACACGATTACAGCTGGCCAAGTTGTATCTGCAAATGTAGATTTTTTACAGTGTTCTGCTACAATAATCCACATATGGACTAAAGCTACTTTATATTCTGACCCATTCATTTATCCACAAATACTGATTTTGAGTATATTGGTGCGTTTTTACTGTACTTCTGAAAAGTCTAATCACAGGATGCTTTGTCTATTGTACAGTAATGAATATGGCAGGAAAGCAGATTTAAATATACCTATAATTTAAACTCTTAAAACAGTTCTAAATCTTATTGACATCCAAAGGCTTGATAACTAACAGCCATGCTCTTTATACTCTGGAATATCAAATCATATGTACATATACACAACATAGACAGGCTCTTAATAAAAGCATTTAAGTCTATTTTACAGTCTTCTCTCTTCAAGAAAATTAGCCTTCACAGATTTAACATTTCGAATCAGCCAAAAATCATTAGCAGTTTAAAGGACCTTTTTTTTTTTCCCTGCAAACATGTGCTGGAAATAGTTACTACTCTGGGGCTTATGCATAATTTATCTTTCTTTTGAATGCCATTTAAGATCCAGATGGAAAACTCTTAGTTCAAGTGTCAACCCACGTGAAGAACATTCATAACAGAGTCCCAACCCATGACACCTGCAGATACCTCTGCTACAAATAACCTTCTGTAACAGATATTTATTAAATACAGTATTTTGTTTTACAACTCCATTTACAACTTCAAGCCATGCTGACGACACGGAGAGATTACTACAACATGGAAGGAGTTTTCATTCAGTCAGCTGGTGACTAAATCTATGTCATAATTTAAGTATTCATTGATAAATCCAGGCATACAAAAAAGGTGCTTAACTACATGGCATTTAAATAAAAAAATACTGCATCTTTCAGACATTGATAAGAACAAATAAAAAATTAACTATAATAATCTTTAAAATTCAAGTTGCAAGTTACTGAAGGTCACTTAAAATAACTGATTAAAGAAAAGTGAGCACAAGCCACATACCCAAGGTAGGATGAGGCACAAGCATAGAAAATGCAAAAATGTTTAGAATCCACAATGACAGACCATGTGGGAAGAAAAAGCTTAAAAAGTACTTTTCCTATCATAATATTTTTTCCACCTAACCCCTTTTCCTTTACATTGTGCACAAGTTGTGAAAACAATGTCAGATTATTGGTTCAGACTTTTTGCCTTTAATTCAGCATGATTTCTGTCTCAAGCCCTCGCCTTTTCTTTAAAATATATACATTCTATACATCATTCAGCTTCCTCTCACTGGAACTAAATACACTGTACAGGCCTGCAGAGCTTTGGGCACACCTCTGTGTTTATTCTGTCCTTTGTCACTGGATGGGTTCTACATAGTTTGCTGGGTATAAACCCACTTGTCCGTTGTCCAGGCGCCCTTTGCACCAACCCTGCTCATCTTCGTTCTCCATCTTAGTTAATTCATCCCCTGGAAAAAAGAAAAAAAAAAGAAGGAAAACTGTTAAGAGACTGTAACATCTTAAGTAATATCAGGAAGATAAATGACAATTACCTTCATGTCCAGTTTTATTCCCCTGCCCAACACAGGCCCCAGCAGAAACCTTCCCTTCTTTGCTCCTCATGCTTTTGCTACTTGAGAACATCTATCACTTACAGATTTGCTCATGGGATAAGAAAACAGGAAGAAACAAGCTACTTAGAAACTCAAATATTACCTTGATGGCGTTTCAAAAAGATTATGGAATTTTTTTTTAACTTTTGAAGTTATATACTGTGTTATTTCACTGTAAGATCAAAGACTCCCTAATATTTAAAGGTTTGAACAGTCAAAGGTGGTTGTGGATGACACAACTACCTCTGAACTAGAATAATCCTACATTTTTTAACCCTCAACACATGTCAGTGCAAGTGAAACAAATGTTTCATTAGGCTTGCTGTCGATGCATTCTTTTAAGAGCTTAGGGGAAATAAGGATGAAAATGCCACAAAAATTAAGTAACTCACAGTTTGCTCTCAGCAAAAGCTGAAAATGAATGTCCAGACATTTATGAACTATAATACAACTTTGTTTTGACTAATCTTATCTTGTACATCCTCAGGAAATACTTTGGCATTAGAGAGCCTCCAAGATGTTGTATATGAGCAAATGAACATCCACCTCAGCCAGGTAAAAAAGGCCACACTGAGTAACAATTATTTCCTCATGATCTGTGTCAAATGGTTTCCCTGGACAAAACTGATTTGTGTTTCACCTTAGTTAGCAATAGGAAATACAGGATGAAGGTATTAACCACTTATTGCAGTCCCAAATGGTATAAAGTCTTGGTATCATTTAGGAGGACATGAACCAGCCTAAAGAATGTAAATTCTTTGGCAGAAATTGCCAAGCTTCATATCAAATCTTCCTAACACATCCATCTTCTAGATAAACACATCCTCTCTTAGATAAAAAAGGTTAAAGCTTCATCTCCTCTGGTTTGTATGTTTACCAGATAACAAAAAAAAAAAACCATTATGAACAAAAGTTTGGCAGTGCTGACTGTACTTGGTTTATGGAGACATTTTTTTCCCACTGCAGAATGAGAGAGTGCACAATTACAAACCTGCCTGTTGCTTCCATGAAGTGTATGTTAATAAAGAGTCAAATATGTTAATAGACAGTGTAATATGTTAATAAAAATGAAATATGTTAATAAAGGGTGAAAGAGTGAAAATAAAATCACACTGACAGTGACCCCCCCAGTGCAGCTGCATTTGTATTTAGGCTTGGGCTTGGAAACTCAGTGATCTTGGAGGTCTAAGAAAATATTAACACTTTAAAGTGTCATCTGCACAACAGTTACAGTGAAACAACTGCTATGATAAAAACAGAACACACAATAACATGTTCTGACAACATTTACTGTAGATATTTATTCTCAGCCATGGCAGGGCCACAGCAGGGCAAGACAGACATATGGTAGATAGTTTTATATATATATAATAAAACCTCTCATAAGATATAAATAAAGTTATTCTTCCTCTTTGGAAGCCTTCCACAATTGTTTGCCAAGGGGAAAAAAACCCAAACACCAAATGTATAAGGTATTCCACTAACAAAAATGAGTTTCATGTATTAAAGTATATTTAATGGACACTATGCAGAGCAGATATTCTACAACACGTATCTAGAAGTGACCACAAAGAACTTTGTAGGCAAATTCTTTGAATACCCAAGGAAATCCCATCTGGGAATATCCATGTACATTTAAACCCATCCTTAAAATGCATTAATCCTCTGTTGACAGCTGCTCAGGAGTCTGGGGATACCTACACAGGAGCACAGGACCGAGGATGTTTTAAACCAGCTCCTACATGACCTGAGGAGTTTTTCCCCTTAGTCTTTAGTTCAGTGCAAATCTATCACACAAACACTTCTGAAAAAACCCCTAAGTTTAATTATAATTCAGCATCTGTAAGGGGATTCATGGGCTAGAATGCCACCCCTTTCCTAGGGTTGATACAACCACGTAATTTGGTGTTGTAATTTACTTTGATGTTCTTCTTTCCAAGGTATTAAGCTAATTTTAAGTTAAATCTACCTACATCTCACAGTTCATACTTCCTGCACTTTATTTGCATTTATGGGTATAAACATTGCATAGTTCTGCCAGTGGAAGACTCCTGCAAACCCTTGGATTGCCACCCTGCTGCTTCACAGGCACAGCACACACATATATTTCCAGAGGATTAACTTGCTTCCCAGTCCTGCTCGGTCAAAGGAGAAGTTAAAGTCTGAAGAATGAAGAATCATTTTGGTTGCTGTGCATTCCACAGATGTTTTGTAACCACTGTGCTTCCATCAGGGCACAACTCAAACCAGTTAAAGGCCAAACAAACCCATTCCTCCACTCTGGAAGCCTACAATACTGAAAAGTCAGGTGTTTAGGGGTTTGCCTACTAAACTCTGTAGGGTTGGCACTTGTAGACAGCTAAAAGCAGCAGCTGTTACTGCCACCAAGTAAGAAGAGAGAGGATTTTCAGTTCTGCAGGTCATTTTGTTTAAGAGAGGAAGGAATATCCCAAACAGATGCATCCCAACATATTCCAAACAGATCAGGAGTCAGTGCTGCCAAACAGGAGCTACTCAGAAGGACTATTAGGGAGGGAGGAGGGTTAGGCAGGATCCTGTAAGGGGAGTTGTACATTCAGAGAAACAGCTTTAGAAACAACCCAAAAAAGGGGAATAAACTCTCCAACCAGTTTGGGGGGTTAAAAAGCTGACATTCCTTAATTCCAGCACTGGGTGCAGGAGAGATCTCTCCACCTAAATGCACACCCAGCAGTCTAAAAACCAGGTTATATTCATGAAACTAGCACATCCATTACATTTCTGGAATACTCACTTATATGCTAAATATTTCCATGGATTTATTTGGATATGAGCAGGGGTCTTTTGAGGGCCTCTGGTTCCCCATTCCCCAAATTATCCTGTTATGAATCTCTTCTCCTTGAAAGTATCTCAATTTGTGGACAGGTCAAGATGCACTTTTCTTATCAGCTTTGCTCAGACACCCTGTCTTTGCTCTCAAAACTAAGACATTTACTAGTAAACAATAAACTAGGATAGGTAAATACAGGGATTAAGCACCAGCTGGCACAGGATTACCAGTCACCAATGCAGGGAGTCAGCACTATCTGTTACAAGACCACACTAATCTCTGACATGGGTACTAAGCACTATCTCTGGTACAAAATTAGGCATTATTCACTGATATTTTGACAAACACTATGTTGTTAAAGTTAAAAGATTTTCCCAACATCTTCCCTCACTGCTGCACAAACTCCTTTTTAAAGAAATACAACTCGTTCTGTAACACAGGTGAGTTCAGAAAATAAAAGATGAAGAGGGAAAAAAAATTCTCAGCCTTTCTCCATTCTGATAAATATTCTGAAAGATATTTTTAATATTAAGTACTGTTGGATAAATAATGTTGTTGACTCACCAGCTTTAAAGCTGAGCTCATCCTGCTCTTGGCCCTCGTAGTCGTAGAGTGCTCGTACTCTCACCTCCATGGCTGGAGAGGTGTCCTCATCAAAGGGATTGGTGTCTCCATTGGCATCAGTGGAAGAGAAGGGATTGTTGGACTCCTCATCAGACCAGTCTGTGGGGTAGCTTTGGTTTTTTTCATAGCTGCTCACGCTGAAAATCAATTTTTCAATTAGTCTTTTCTGCTCTTAAAACAGGAGAGTAGAAATATCACTAAGGTATCAGCTCCCCTAATTAAGCTTAAACTCCACTCTAAGGCCCAGGTTTGAAATTTTCTTTCTGGTCTCTTCTCATTTATCTTTAACTGACAATGCCTCATTAAAAAAAACCCAAAAAACCAAACCAAACCAAATCTTATAATACATTTACCAAGGTAGAAAAAGGCAAAATCGACACATATCAAAGACAACCTCCCCACAAACTCCAAAAACTTCTCTATCAAGGAATCTACACAATCCATGGGACTATTTACTCTAGAAAGGTAAAATGGTAGTAGTAGATGAGAGGAATTATCTGGTTTAGGATAAGACATTTAAATAGCTTTGCAGAACCTTCTTCCCAAACCTCTATGCACCTCTACAACGCTTTTTGCATGGTGCAATCCACCAATAAAGAAACTTGTATTTCTATTGTATTATACTGCAACAAGTCTGTGATTTAAAGGAAAGTTCACTGTCCAGCATGCACATGCCATTTAAGAGAGTGCTATGTCCTCAGTGTGTACACTGAAGCAACAGGCAGCTGCTTGAGAAGGTCCTAAACAAAAAAAGAAAGCAACCTTAAAAGCAGATTTATTCAGCAAGAAGACACAGAGTAAAGCCCCAGAAGCAGTTTCACTAGAAAAACACATCAGTTTTAACATTTCATAGGAGGGGTAAAGGAAGGGGGAAAAAGCAACAGCAGTTCTGTTAGCAACTGCCAATAACCCCAGTGGTTTCAGACCAAAGATCAAGGCAACAGATGTGGCATCTGTTAGGAAAGACAAGTTAGGTCACAGTGTTGCTCACACAACTGCTTAAAAACACTTCATGCACTGACCAGCAGAGTGTTAAAGAAACCAAAAATAGGAAACCCTGGACAGAGAAAGTGCAAAATGTGAAAACAATTGAAAAAAAAAAAAAAAAACAAACGACATTTCACCAACTTTTTGATCTTATTGTCCTCCTTTTCACTGACAGTACTCCCAGTATCTTCTTCATCTTCAAAGGGATTGTAACTTGATTGTACTGACTGCACTGTGTTACTCTGGACACTAAGACTGCTAATTTGGAAAAGAAAAAGCATTATGGTGACCCTATCTGTGGAAGAGCAGAACACTGTCACTGGTGTCCCACTAGGCAGTTTCTTAGCAGACCCCTCCTTCAGCCAAATTTAAAAAAAAAAATAAAGAAAAAGAAAAATAAACAAAACCCCAAACATCCATTGAGTGCAGCATAAAGACCCAAAAAAGCCTGGAAAGTCTCACATTTCCTCCACAATTAGAAATATCCTTCATGGACCATAATTTCTTTTTCCTACTGCCTGCAATAAAAGGCAGTGCAATTTTTCTAGCAAGTTTTATTCCTTTTTTGAGCAGCTGATGTTAAGAGTTTTATATTAATCACATCCAGAATTCTGAAGTGACTGTTTTGCAAGCTAAGATTTCACAGTATAATTGTCTTTTCTAGAGATGGGAAGATAGCAAGAGACTACCAGGTTAGCTACAGAAAGTTCACTTTCTCCTGAAGCTTGGCTTCCTTCAATTCCCAATGGACAGAGAACTGTGAAACGGAGAATAATTCCCAAATTAACTTGTGAACTGCAGAGACACCACTAAAAATGCTCACAAATAATTATCATTTGACTGAACAGAAACTTTTTGATGCTGTAGAGCTTAGTATAGATAATAATCTTTGGCAATTAGTCTTTTTAGGCACGAAAAGACTACCTGCTGTGTTTGTTAGGTTGTGAAACTTGGTCTCCTGTCTGATTTATACCAGTTAAAGTCACTCCATCAGAAGCCTTCTTCTTTTCTCTTCTACTGAGGGTACGATTCAGATCTGCAGACCACTCCTATCAAGGAATGCAAAACGTAATGGAGACATTTAACTGAACAAGTAATTACCACATTTATATTTCAAACTGAGTTATGGAACAGACATCTATGCATACAAGAGTACCAATAATTATTAAAAAGGTGAGTTAATGTTTCAGCTAGAGAAATCAAAAGAGCTGGCCAGTGCAGCTCTTAAAAAGATGTACTGTGAGGGCTCATAGTTTCAAACAGTGCCAGGACATCTGGCTTTAAAAGGTAAATCTTACATTTAATTTTAAAAAAGTGTTATAAGAGAGGGTTTACTTCTCAAGAAGTGCTCCAAGAATGACATACAAAGAAGCTGCTTTTTAAACTCACTGTGCATCACTTCTCCTGTCCCTAAGATTTGAGTCATAAGGTCCTCCTCTCTAGATTTAGTGACATTTATTGTGCTAAAAAGCCATCTCTGAGAGTTAAGGCTCAAATCAACAAATGACAAGACTCATGATGCCACCAGCAGACCCTCTTTGATGTTTTGAGCCGTTCAGAGGCAGATGGACAGGCAGGATGAGACCTAAACACAACTCCTTACACATCAGGGCAAACCAAGCTGCATATA
This sequence comes from Pipra filicauda, assembly GCF_003945595.2. Classification (NCBI taxonomy): domain Eukaryota; kingdom Metazoa; phylum Chordata; class Aves; order Passeriformes; family Pipridae; genus Pipra; species Pipra filicauda. The sequence goes on from NW_024104412.1 coordinate 20,480, forward strand.
ATGATATAAAAGAGAGAACAAACTGGATGCAAGCAAATTATCCTATGCTGAGACATGTTACCTCTCAGAACCATTAAAGGTGAAAAAAAAATAAAAATCATACCTTTAACAGGAAATTAAAGTTTTGAGACTTGCTATTACTACTGGGCTTATACAGGTAGCAAAGTCAGCCCAGTTTAAAGTGCTTTCTGGCCAACTCTTCAGAGAGACCTCATTATTTTAACTTTGCAAAACAGACATTGGATTTCTGAGCTACCACAGTTTAAAGACCACTGACCTATGCACATTTGCAGTTTACAATGCAATTTCATAGGCATTTGATCATGACTTTTTTTACTTACGTCATCCTTGTAGCATGTAAATGAGAGAAAACTTGATTAGGAGAGCAGCAACAAGCGGGTTTAATTTGTTAATTATAATGCTTGAGAAAAAGGATGGTAATTGCCCCTCACAGAATTAACTCTAGTTCAGCATTTCAGGTAAATTCTGCAGTATTATTATGAGTTTCTTCCTCAAACCTTCTAAAGTTGCTCAATATTTTAAAAACAAGTGACATTTTCCATTATTGTTAATAAGGGAATAGTGAAATAGTTTATTCTTCCACTCCATTAATTTAATGTCTAGAAATTATTTCAACCAAACCCCTGATTCTGGTCCAACTCATTCCAAATCCAGCTATTTGATACCCCAGTACTGTGACTCTGCACTGACACATGTTTGTACTTATGTTAACAGAACACTGCTTAGAACAACCCCTTTCTTTTAAAGATGGCATTCAGCAAATAAAATTAAAGGTAGAACTTTTTATTTTTAATATGACAGCATTGAATTTTAAATGCCAATTTTCAAATTTTGAAGTATTTAGTTCAGACTTTTTCAGAGAGTCTTTGCTGCAGTCACTCTTAATTACCTGGTAACAGCAAGGAGATTCAAATTCAAGTCTGACACCAAAGGGAGAAGTAAAACATAAAGGGTAACACATGCAGCTGTCAGAGATGTATCAATTAAATGATGGCTTATGACTTTATCTTAAAAAATATCACTACAGCTTTCTGGGTTACCCCTTTTCTCTATAAATAGGTGCCCAACATAATCCCCTCCAGAAGCTGGAGGATGAGAATTAAAATTGAAAATTAAGAGAAGAAAACTACTCTGACTTGCAGAAACAAAAAATTCAGTGTTGGAAGCCTGAGGTTACACCAGAAAGGAACATTACAAAAAGCAAAGAGGAAAAAACAGCCAAACCAACTCTGGGTTTTAGGTACTCTGAGCTTACCTCAAACTGAGGCCAATTCATTGACATCCCTGGACCTTGGTTGGCTCTGAACCATCTCAAGTCTTCAACAGCATCTGCTGATTTGATGTTCTGTTCCAGCTCACGGTAAATACTTTTGTAACTGCAAAACAAATTTGTCTTTGAATTCAGTATAACATTTAGAAACATGGAAAATCCCCTGGTCAGTTTTGTTTGTTTTTTTTTTTTAATATTTCAAAGTTCACAGTAATATCAAAAAAGAACAACTTACAGCAAGACAGACTTTTACAGCCTGACAGACCTATTAACTGCCTGTAAAAAAGGAAGAGCAGCCCAGCAAGTAAACCTGCTGAAAGTTCACAAAACCATAAAATCCTTATTTGCCAGACTTTAGAATTATGACTCTTGTGGCAGTAAAAACAGGATGTACACAGGACTGTATTTAAACTACTGAACACCAACCTTGAAGCTGCTTGAATTTAAAAGCCTGTCTACAGTAGAAACTGGTTTTGTGCTAAGTCCCTGGGACTCTGGATCAAGGTAGAAGTTTTCCCAAGGAGAATTTGTCCTACAGTTTTACCTTGCAACATTGGACAAGTCAAGGTGCTTCTGGACCTCCAGTAACACTTCCCGGAAGAAACGCAACCGCTTTTCCTCAAACTGCTGGCACTGCTCAAACACCTGCTCCATGTTCTCCATATACTGAGGAGTGGCATTATCTAATTCTTTCAGGGATTTCTCATACTTTTCTTTTGTCTGGGGGCAGAAAAACAAACTGTTAGCAATGTATTTTAGTATTACCTTATAATACAGACTTATCCGTGTAATGGCCAAGAGTTAGAGCAAGAAGTTCCCAAACTGCAATCTCTTCTCGTGACCACTGTACATTAGATCATGATGAGAGTTACCTGAGTCAACTGCAAAACAGTTACAATAAAGCTCTAAAAGCCTCTTCTCTGGCTTTTTAACAGACCATGACAAATGTTGGTGTAGTACTAAAGGAAAGAGTAAATCAGAGCAGGCAGTCAAGTTACTAAAGTTCTTTGGAGATCTTTCAAAGTATTGTCTTTCCTCCTTTAGTAATTTACAGTCCACTGTGAATTGTATCAACTCTTGTAAACATGAATTGCATATGCTGTGAGCTCAATTAACAGGCAGAACCTCAGACTCTGCACTAATTTACAGAAATAGTCCCCACACAGGAATTAAAAGATCCCACCCCATGGAACATCAGCCTTCCAGACCACAGGACAGCATCCTCAAAGGAAAAAGACATCTCTGAAGAAAAGTCACACTAGAAAAGCCTCTTGGTGGCAGCCTAGTGAAGAGCTGAACCAAACTGGGCAACACAACAGCATTTATTTAAATTAATTCTATCTTACTTTATAGCAAGTAAGCTTACTTTATTAAACAAATGCATTCTGCAGTAAGAAGGACAACATATCTAGATGTTATCAGCAAGTCTGAAGCATCTCAAAGCCTCCCAAGCTCAGCTGTCACTAGTAAATGAGTCCTAGAACTTTGCTAGCTTATTGTTCTTAGCTCAGTGCTGAAAGTACTTACATGAAACAGCAGCAACACATTAGTCATTCTTCAGAGGAAAATAATTTGGCAGCAACCCAGGCTTGGGAGAACACTAAATTTTGGTACTGAAGGTGAGCTCCCCTGCTGCTCACAGCACACTCAGGAGGGAAAAAAAAAAAGCTTAAATATGCACAAGCTGTGGGTTAAAAAGTATGTCAGCACACAGGATACCTTTAGCACATCTTGTTTGCTTCTCTCCACTTTGTCCTGTAACTTCTTCAGCTGCTCAGGATTTAGTGCTGGGTCAGCTTTGCTGTTTGTTTCCCTGGAGATGGCCAGTTTCTCCTCCTTGCAGGCTGCATGGTAGGCCTTCTTTGCAGCTTCCACCTACAAAGGAGAGTTAAGTATTTGCATCTGGGACAGCAGACAGCAAACATCAACTACTTTTTAGCCTTAAAATCATGATGCAACGAAAGAAGTGTCAGGTTTTGTTTCAGGATGCTCTTTCTTTCTTGGGGGGGATTTGTTTTTTCCTTTAGGCCAAGGAATCAACACAAGGAAATTATTGCAGCATTCTCTCACCACACAAGGAATGTCACTCATACAGTTTAGAGAAGTGTTGAACAGACTCAACAAAAGGTTTACAGAAAGTCCCCAACTGAATATTTTTCCTCATGCCCACATTCTCCTGCTCCCCTACAAACCTGTTATTGAAGAACAATGTTACATGACAGGGAAAACCCCCCCCAAAATACAAACGTATTTCCCCTGCTCATTTCTTTGAGCAACTCATAACTTTCAAATGCAGGAAATCAGACACTGTTTAAGTGACAGCTTAAATCCCACTTTTTCCAGATTAGGAGAGACCAAGAGAAAAATGCTTATTTTCAGAAGAGGACAGAAAGCAAGAGACCTTTTTGAGAAAGGAGGGTCCAGCAGAGAGAACAGGGAGTTTACTCCCTTATAGAGATTTGATACATTAGTATATCATAACACAGGATATCTAATACATAATCTACTGCTGTACCTCTTTCAGCTTTTTTGCCCAGGGTTTCTGAGCTTTCCTAAATCCATCTTCTGCTTCTTTGGTTTCCTTAAATCCTCCCATCATTTGCTTATGAAAGGCTTCCTTCTGCCAGTTCTTGATTTTTTCAAAATCTTCATTCATCAGTGAACCTTTTACTTCTAGATGTAGTTCACTCACTTTTTCAGCTTCTGACATAAAAGCACACCAAGCCCTTTCTACTGTTCCATACTGTGGGCCTAAACACAACAGAAAGTGTCATTTCTCAGTAACCACCACCCACATGGAACTTATATTCCCAAGAAACTACCTCAAACTATTCACTTATATTCACTTCTAAACAGCAATACTGATGCAAACCTAGAAAAAGGCAACAGGTTTTTTTCATAGGAATTTAGAATATTGCAAAATTTATGCCAGAAAACTGAATATTCATTCAGTCTGGAGCCCTTCTCCCTGTGCCACAATTCTCAGTATTCCACCTTTGAACTGCCTTCCATTTCTCAACATGCTTTTTGAAGCCCAGATAACCATGAAAGGACAAACTGTGGCAGAATATATTCAAATATATTAAACTTAGTCTTATTAGAGCAATACTAGTCCTTTCCCCACAACCACTGACCCCTTATTATTCAGAATCCCTTTTCAAACCGTGTTCTTTACTATTAGTTATCTAGAAACAGTTAGTTTTCTAAAACATACCTCAGTACTGGAGGCAAGATTCATCTGCTTCAGTAAGGAACAAGCAAACTTGCAAAATAGCAGGGCTTTGGTTGGTTTTTTTATCAAGAAAAGCTTGGTCACTTGTCACATTACTGAGCCTCTTGCAAGGACTCCATTATAGGCTAAAAAGTGCAATATTTGTACTTACCAAAACAAGGACATACAGAAACATTTTTTTTCCATTGGGGAAAGTTTTCAGAGCTCAGAATCAGAAGGAATTACCTTTTTCCACAAGTTGTTTCCACCTTTTAGCCCATTCTGTGAGCTGCTGAGCATAGACCTTCTCTATCCGTGCCCGTTCATGGATACAATTCATGAGGTCATTGCAAAGTCTGTGACCATCATCAATCCTTTTTACTGTCCTCTTGTAATTCCCAACCTGCAAAGAGACCAACACTCAACTCCTGCTTCAAACTCTGAAAAGAAGATGAATCTCTAATTAACACAAACACTGTTCAATAAGAGCAAGAAAATCTAGCAGGAATTAATCAGTTATAGCAGAAGGTTAAATTATCCTAAAACCCAACTGCAACAATAAAACAAAGGCCAAGAGTTCTCCTGTAAAAAAAAAAAAGCTGGTAATTTTGAAAATGAAAATTTTAGAAGTGAAAGTTTTATTATATTTTTATTAGTCCTGCAATGCAGGAGGATACAGAATGAAGATATGGAGAAAAATGCACACTGTACAATGAGCATCCATTACATAATTAACACTCTCCTTTCATTCTTGTGCACATGGAATAACTAATCTAGATGACTGAAGGGGAGAAAAAAAAAGCCTCATACTGCTCCCAGAGTAATATTTCCACTGAATTCAAGGTCACTCAGGTTGGCTTTTGTAAACATTAAACAAAACCTAAGAACTCTGTTAAAAGAACTTGCACAGCCTGTTAAATGTCACAGCCAGTTTCTTATCTGCCCCAAACCACCTGACTGAAAAATAAAGATTAGCAGTGAATGAAACATTCAAATACTCAAGGCATGGTAGTCATTTTTACATTTGAATCATATCTGCTCCACATCTGACACACAGAAGAACATCCAGCTTTTAGGCTGACATTTATTCAGAATTTTGTCAGCAGATGTACATTCTGATGAAAATGATATATAGGGAAATACTCTTTATGAAAATGCTCTTAAATGGAAAAAAAGCTCTTTATTAATTGCTGGGAAAATAAGTGACTGTACTGATAAATACAGATATATGTTGGGACTCCTCATTAAAGCTGGGGAGATAAATAAAATCAAACCCATCAATGACAGGACAAACCCAACTCTTTTAGACAGTGGCCTCAAGGAATTCCTTTGAGGATGTTTTTTGGGTTGGATTAGATCCATTTCAACAGATCAAGGAAGTTCAGGCAGCACCTAAGTAAAGCATTAGTTGGCAGTCACTGATTTGTGTAAATCCTGTAAAGAACTGCACACAATAATTGAAGATAAGAAGGTCCCAGCATCACAAAGCAGCTGACACCAAAAATCAGGATGGTCAGTGCATCCATGTCAACAGATTGCATTGTTAACAAGAAAGCACGAAAAATAACCTCTCGTTTTCAGGAGAAATAAAACCTGAGAACAGGCAGTTTCAAACACTGTTCCCCAACAAACACAATATACATATGTAATCAAAACATTAAGGACATGAAGTACCTCAAAGAATACTTTCTAAAGCCTTTGTAAAGGAAGACAAATCCAGATTACTCCAGCTGTAGGTCCACAGTCAAAAAACAGGTTATGTTGACTTGGCACAACTACTGAGGCCTTGTATTAGCATCAATTTGTGTCTCCTGTTATGTGCCCAGGGATTTATGACTCCAGCACCAACATCTCCTTCCATAAATTCTCACTATTTAATTAGCATTTTAAATGCTAATATTGAAGGAGAGCTGGCTGCCTTGTGGGGTATTTAATCCTTTCATTTTGCATTGTCTGAGCCAACTCTAACCCCGTGGTAACATCCAGCACTTGGCCAAATTCCAGGCAGGTATTCGGAGAAGTGAATTATCTCACCTATTATGGTCTGTCTGCTATTACTGCACCTTTAAAGAGCTGCCTGCAGATAATTCACAGATAATTCACTCCACAGGGGGACTGAAGGAACTAAGCATCCCAGGTTTGAACCAGTATAAAGGGGAACCAGGCCTGCAATACCAGAAAATAACCTACTATTGCAAAGAAAGCCTTTTACACTAATATTTGCCCTCTGAGGAATGCCAGAATTTTGGAGATAGAACGTTTTTCTGTGTCCCATGACAGAGAACATAAGTTATGTAACTTGGCATGTAACATTTTAAATACCTAGTGGAATAAACCAAGCAAAAAAAAAATTGCATTTCAAGTTGTGGACACTGCAATGACACATTTCTGAGAAGTGGAATGTGCAGCCTGTCACTGCTGCAGGCAGAGTGAGAGGTAGGAGAACACAAGGTCTTTAAACCACAGTAAAAGGAAAAGAATCCCAGTCTTTATGTGCCAAGGAACTACCGAGCTAATTATAGATAAGTTAAAACAATTAAATTAAAAACCTACAAACACATTAAAGACACCCTGAATCAGAGAAACAATACATTGTTTTATTCAAGACTATTTTCTCCAGTTTCTGAGGTAGAAGGCAAACATTCTGCAAGACTTCCCCCTTCCCCTTCATGAGAAGTATTTGAGCTAAAGCAAAAATGACAAATTCTTTTATTAGTAGCAACTGAGCAGGAACAAAACCAAACAAAGAAATCCTGTGTTTCTTTGTTTCTGTCGGAGCCACATTTACATAATTTTCAGATGCCTTGCAATTCTGCAGATTTCTCCATTAGCCCTGATCAATACATGAAAATATATGATTTTGCTAGTTAGAATAATTTTTGCTACTTAGAATAATCTTCTGATCATTCTGAGCATTGGGCTATTTCCAGTTGAACAGACAGCAGACAACTAAAACTTGAAGTTTTCTTGTCCTACAAATAGGACATTTGTTTCAGCAAGATAAAGTGCAAGATTGTAAAGTTTCTGACTGTTTCCAGAAGAAAAAGAAATGCTTACAAACTATATCCCCCTTTCATTTTAGCACCAACATTAAATCCGAGAGAGTTTATTACATGATACCAAACTCAGCTGCTCTTCACCCTTCGTTGTCAGAAACATTTCAAAAGGAAATAGCCCCAAGAGTTTATTGCTTAAAAATACCACTGTAAGGGTCACTTTTTTGACAGACTCAGTGAGTCACTGAATTCTGTGAAAATTGCAATTCACAGTTTTGTGTCTCTCCCCACCTTTTCTAAGCTGAATTAACCAGTTTCCCCTTTTCCAAAATACTGAGCTTTGCTACTAATAAGCCTTAGTTGATCCTGCAGGCAAGCACTGTAATTGATATGATCTTTAGTGGGAATATTTAAGAGTTTACAACCTCCTTATTTTACAGCACTAAACACAAAGGGAGAGTCTTAAATTATTGAGGCTCCTTTACCTCAACTAGCAGACTCTTTTTCTTTTTAAAGGCATTTTCACAGAGCGGCATAAAAGCCTATACAGAGTTAAACACCCTCTGCAGGTTTTTCTGGTACACTGAATGAAAAAAACAAGAGTATTTTAATTTGTTGGCAGCCCAGAAGGTCTCAAATGTTCAGCTACTGCTACTCTCCTGGTAGTGAATTCTAGTATATCCTGATAATTGTTATAACCACAAATATTTCGGGAGTTGCAAGTGCCTGAAGAAAGATTTGATGTCAACTCCTTTTTCCACTTATTCATGACAAGTTGGCCTTTATGAACTGGAATAATCTGAAAGATAGTCAGTCTCCACAGGGTAAAACAAGGGTATTTTTAGGGACAAATACTCATAGGCAGGAAAAAGAATAATAAGCTCTGAGGGTTCACAGTCAAACCCACGCACACTGATGGCCAAACACTACTTCCAGCATTCCATTTAGACCAGGAGTAAAATTTCTTTCCAGCTGCGTCAAAGGGGAAGTTTCCAAGCATTCCAACCAACATCTATAACACTGTGTGGTTTTATAAATAAAAACCAATTATCTTGCTGCATAATTAGCCCATGCACAGTCCAAGTACCTATGAGTACTAGCTCTGAGTAAGTTTTGCAAGTTTACCCATATGAATTTACAAGAAAAGTCCCAAGGAAGCTCTTAAACCCACAAAACCTACAGCCAAATATACCAGTAAGCAAATACCTGGCAATAGAAATGGAAAACATTATGTTGCTCAATGTTAGGAGGAGATTAAAAAATGCATATGTGACAGGAATCTACTATTGCAGAGCCCAAATATTTTTAAAATGAAAAAAGGCAAACAGGAGCAGTCTGCTCCATCAGCAAAAAGCACTCATTGACGAGGAACTGAAGTCCCTCAACACAGGAACAATTTCCAACATTCAAGAGCGAGTTTGGGGAATTTCTCCCCCAATTTCCCTGCATCCAACACATTTCCCCCCTCAAGAGTTGCCTCGTGCAGCCCCTGGCTGACAGCAGCAGGAGCGAAGCACAGGACATCAAATTGGACTCACCCACACTACATATGGGATCAACTCCCACTTGCTGAAGTTGAAAACCTTGTGTTGCTGGTGCATTCCCAGAAAATACTTCAGGATGTGTTCAGCACTTCCAAAGGCACACCAGGCCCTGTCCTCCAAGGGAATCCCTCCCAGCACTCAAACAATCCTGATTTAGCAGCTCTCCACAGTGACTATTTCAGGGGGGGCAGGAGGTGTTTCCCCAGGGCAGCCAAACAGCCCTGCAGTCAATGGGGCTCCCTGTTGCTGAGGGAGCAGAAAACAAGGGAGATAAGGATGCACATCCAAGGTGGGAGTCCCACACAGTCTGTGAGGAACCCACAGCTCATTAAAAACAAGTGATTCCACAGGCTGGGGAGCTGTTCCTTTTGATGTCTTACCTTGCAAGATATGCAGACACTTGCACTTTGATCTCTAGGAGCACTTACTCAGGGGCTTTCTTACCTCCACAGGTAGGTAAGTGAACAACAGCACTGGTCTCATCTTGCCCAAGGCATTTTTAATATGATCATAACAGTGATTAGCAAACATAAGGCTGGAGCTTAATAGAAAGCAAATTTTAGGATGCATTTTGGTCATTATTAACATCCCAAATTCTTTCACGTGCATTTCAAAACTACTCCAGCAGAACAAGGCCAAGAGGTTTGTCCACTGCTTGTGTTTCACTAACTCAATTTTATTTTTGGATGCAGAAAGTGGCAGGAATGATCATGACAAACTGAGATTTGCATTTACAGCAGTCTTGAAAATGCTTAGAGTTCATAGTATAGATGAGAAAGAAATGCAAAGGGTTTCAAATTGCACATGGGGTTTGCAAATTTTCCACTTTCCCTTGGAAAACTTAGTGCCACTCTGCTTCAGGGTACCAGCAATGACCTTTGATTACCCAAAGCACATCACCCCTGTCAGTCAAGTAACACAGATGAAGGAATTCCTGCACATCAACAAGGTTCCTCAGTCTTTAGAATTTCTGCACCCAGAGAGTTATGAGCTTAACCAGACACAAGGTAGACCGAGGCTTGACAGACAATTAAATAAAGGGAGAAAAGTTTCCATTTCTGAAGTAAATTAAGACATTACTACAACTGAAACTTTGATGAATTCCTTCACTGTTGTTGTGGGAATTACCTTTCAGAAAGTCTTTTCTTATTATTTTGCAATTCCTTGCTCTCTAAGCAACCTTTATCAAAACATGTACGAAATTCTCTGACTCCTAAAGTACTTTTATTTAGTAAACACCTGGACGAGTTAGAGGAAAAGAAAAGGATTTGTTTTCCTGAAAAGGATTTATCATCCTGCTAGAAGACAAAAAACCTTTAAGTAGTAGCTTGGGGTAACCAAATAGGAAAATAAAACCCCTTCCATTTAATTGTTTAGCATGAAATGGAAATAGTAGCAGCTTTCACAAACATGTATAATTCTGAAAGCCTAATTTTTTCAGTCCTATCAGCTGTTCTGATACAAGATACCACCTCTGCCTAAGCCTTGTCCTCCCAACATATTTTGACTGCTAGGTCTGAGCCATCAGCAAGAACACAAATCCAAACAGCAACTTCTCCCATTCCCTTTCAACAAGACAACTATTTCCCAGCCACAAATCAGAATCTGATAACATCTATGTTGTAATAAAAAATATTAACCTTTAAACAAAGTTACTATTTGTATTGGATTTCAAGCATTGAGCTTAACTCTCAGAGACAGTTCCCAAGAAAACAAAGCCTTCTAGAGCCAGAAAACCAACAGAGAACCAAGTGGTTTATTTCCTAAAGACAATGTTATATGAAATTTTCAACAGCAATGACAAAAACTTGGTTCTTAACATTTTATTAAGTACAGTTCTCATCAGCTCAATAGAACATCAACTTTCGAGAACTAAAAGTGGTTTAGTTTCAAAAGATCTGCACTAAGGAAAAGAGAGTTTTCACAGTCAGTTCTTTAGATGGGTCCCACACCCAGCCACCTCACACTTTCCTAAATGCCTTTCAAGAAAAAGATGGGCTTTGCAGCACACTCCAAAGGTAAATAAATCTGAGCTATTTTGGAGTCTGAGGGAGCAAACTCAAAAGCTCACCCTGCCAGGCTGTCTCTTCTGTGCCATGGCCAAGTTTAAATACACTCACTGCTTTCAGCTGTGGCAGTGAAACACAGCAAGGTGGCTTTTAACAAACTGCAAGCTGACTCTGAAAACAAAGAAAAAACCTATGGTGTCAAATATCTTAAAAAACCTCTAACAGAAGAGTGTAGATGACAGTCTGTGGTAACAAAACAACCTCCCAATTGATTAAGAGTTCTTTACTTCTCGTGACCCGAGGCATGAAGGACTCAGCTGGCATTCCAGAGGCACCACATCCTTTCTAATCAAGTCAAAAAAAGCCACACTGATCAGAGCTGTTTAGTTATCCCTTTCCAGAAAGATTAAGACTGTAATTCAAAGTTGCAACCTTCAGAGAGAAAACAACCAATTCAGAACATAAGGAAACGGACACGGTTTAGACTAAAATTCAGTCAAATATAATTTGGAAAGATGACTCCAAACCAGAAGCATCACAGAATCATGGAATGGTTTGGGTTGGAAGGGACCTGAATGATCATGTAGTTCCAACCTCCTGCCATTGTAGCGTGCCATGGGCAAGGACACCTCCCACTAGCCCAGGGTGCTCAGAGCCCCATCCAACCTGGCCTTGGACACTTCCAGGGATGGGGCAGCCACAGCTCCTCTGGGCAACCTGTGCCAGGGCCTCACCACCCTCCCAGGGAAGAATTTCTCCCCAATATCCAATCTAAACCTGCTTTCTGTCAGTTTGAAGCCATTCCCCCTTGTCCTGTCACTCCAGGCCCTTGGAAACAGTCTCTCTCCATCTTCCTTGTGGGCTCCCTTCAGGTCCTGAAAGGCCACAATTAGGTTCCCCCAAAGCCTTCTCTTCTCACAATCCCAACTCTCCCAGCCTTTCCTCCCAGCAGAGCTGCTCCATCCCTCTGATCACCTTGGTGTCCCTCCTCTGGACTCTCTCCCACAGCTCCAGGTCCTTGCTGTGCTGGGCCCCCAGAGCTGGAGGCAGCTCTGCAGGGGGGGCAGAGGGGGCATCAATTCCTTCATGAAGGTCCTAATTTAGGCTAATTGCCATTTCTGATCATCCTTTATTGGATTTAATTCACATTTGTCCAAACATCATCATCCAGAATTTACAGAATTCCCATTCTCATTCACTCATCTTTTAAGTTTCCAGACACGATAATTTGGAAGACACCAGCTTGGTACAGGACAGCCAGCCTGAAGTCATGTTCTGCCAAGTATCCAGTGCCCAACACTCATCAAAAAAAAAATCCCCTTTGGTCCAGGATTCTTTTTTCCTGAGTGTCTCCTTATTTTATTTTGAAGTACTTCTTCCAAGGAAGCTGCTCAGGAAGTTGCCTCAGCAATGGTGGAAGTTTGTCCTACAAGATACAGCTCACCCAGACAGCACTTACCTCCAATTGTCAGGATTGACACCGACAAACCTTTCTTTTTCCTTTTCTGCTTTATGAAGTTTCTCTTCTTTAAAGTTTAAATTGTCATAACATCTGAAAGCCTTCGTCAGATTGGGGCAGCACAAATTACTGATATTACAGAGTATTTTATGCTATTTTTTATGCTTTTACATTGGCAAAGGTTCAATTCTGAATTGCACACCCTACCCAAAGGGATGATCCTCAAGTTCTGTGCCCATTAAAAACCTTTGACAGAACCAGGTCAAAAACCTAAAAAGGTAATTTTGACCTATTTCTGCAGATCACAAGAACCAAAGGTGTCTTGTGTTGCAGCTCTCTCCACAGTTTGCAATGCACGAGAATCACATTTTCTACAACAAGAATGAAAAATAAAATCAAAATATTGTATAAAACATCTGGATTACCTCCCAGAAGCTGTCACTAGAAACTTCTACTCCAACAGAATCATCGTATGAGCCAGACATTTCGAGGTATGAAGAGCTTGTGAGTATTCAGAGCTCAAACACCTTCAGAATCTGTAAAGAAGATTTAAAAATGATTAATGAGCATCATTAATGAAAAGTTGTTACAAAGCTATGAAAAGAGAAATTATGTTGGGCAGCATCATTCCATTTTTTGATATCTAGGGATGCCAAATAAAAACAAGAGGTGACCACACAGGGCATTTTGCAACAGAGAACTTCCACCACACCAAGTTCTTGGCTCTTATCGTGACATTTGTTGTCCAGAAACCTTTCAATGCATCTGCATTTTGAGTTTAATCCTACAATTTCCTGTTACAACCAGAAGATTGAGCAGAGAGATGCTTGTTCATCAACTATTCCACTTCCAGTGTCTTCCACAAGAGACAATCAAGTGCCCTTTGCTTCTGAGACAATGACCTGCTCCTGCTTCCTACTCCTTTTCCACTGGAAATCTGTGGTACATAATGAAAACCCCTGGAAATATTTAAGGCCAGACCCACCTGTGTCACATCTGTGACATGTTACCATAGCATGTCATTGGTTTATTTTAGCAAAATGAACAAACAGAAGAACAATCAGCTCCAAATTCTGATCTTTATTAAAAATAAGTCATTACTTTAATAATTCAGGCATTCTCGCTTTTACAGCTGCAAGGAAGACAGATATGATTTATCCTCATGAATAAATGTTTATAAATCACTGTGTATAAAAAAAATTAGGAGTACCCCAAGCTGACATTTAAGGTGACATTTAAGATTAGCATCAAAACTGGTATTGAGTCAAAAATTCAGGTAATTTCATTTACAAGTGCAATTTGTGGGCTGGAAACCGAGAAGGAGGAAAGAAAGGCAACAGCTCCCTCACAGAACACACACAAATCCAGGTTTCATCTCCACAGATACTTCAAGTTTAGACTGCTCTAAAAATTTATTTATTTAATATATAATTTTACATTTGTTTATTTTTATATATTTATTTCATATTTATTGATATTATATCTATTTGTTCTCTCTCTCTATATATATATATCTAATTGCCTATAACCACTACCAGGGCTACATACTGGTAAACAGATTTTACCCCCCCCTTGTGGGATGAATACCTTATTTCAGTTTTTCATCCAATTCACTGACATAATGCAACTCTCAAAAAGCTTTAATAACCTTAACTCTGAATACATAAAAACCACTACAGGGACATCAACTGTTAGATTTTTATTTTTAAAAGACAACAAAAAAAAAATATAAGAAAGGTTCTGCGAAACAGCAAATAAGATCATAATGAGGCAAATTATTTTTACATGTTATTGCAACAATCCTCAAGTTATGTTATTAGTAATTACAAAAAAAACCCAGTTTTTTCCACCTGTGCTTTTACTGAACCAAAGGGGAAAAGTTAAAACTCTACCCAATTTTGAGTCTCTGAGCACCACACCTTTACATGGAATGTCTTCTTTCGAGATTAGTTTTGCCCCTTGCAATTTTTACAACACAAAGATCACACTTGCAGGTGGTTTTATATTTTTTCACCTCCTTTCTTAGATAGCTATAAGCAGCATAGGGAGGAAACAAAAGTGCAATAAAGTTGCAACTTGCTGGACAAATTCGTAAGAATAGTTAAAAATTAAACAGCTTTTTCTAGGAGTCTGCTATGCAGTGGTATCTTTAGCTATGATTTCTGGTTATTATTTTATAATGTACAAATATATATAATATCTCATATATTATAAATAATAATATATATGAGATATTGTAATAATACTATTATTTTATAAGAGTTGTTTAAAGACAACTGGTCAGATCAATGAAAACAGATTCTGCTAACTGTTTATTTTTCCAATTAAGGCAGCCCTGATTACTCTGAACCCAAGGAAGCTACTGAGGCAAGCCTGTGTGCCAGGAATGCCATGCAGAACAAGGGAAGGAACAAGATTCCAAGGGTTGTCAGGAAGGGTTATGGTTGTTTTTCCATAACACACCAAGATTTTTTAACCCAGGTTTTTACTGCAGTTTGGAAGAGATCAGGCAGAGTGTAGAGTTCAGCACCTTGGAAAAAGAAACCAATTTAATCATTCACCCACTCCGCTCCCCCAAACCACATGAGCAGTATTTTTTTCCCCCCTCCAATCCCAAAAAGGAAAGACAGTGAAACTGTTCTGAAGGAATAATCCAATGTCCACTTACCTTTAACAAAATAGCCCCAATTATACCAGTGCTGGAAATTTAATCTGAAAAGTTACATGGAAAAACTGAAAAAGCTCAAAACAGAGTTTTTCTTAAATGAGGGAACAGGTTGTGGGGAGTGGTTTTTTTCTCTTAAAAAAAAAAACAACTTTATTCCTCCTCAACTAAAACTACGCAACACAGAGTTATCCCTTTTTTCCATAAAAGCATGAAAACCATCAGCACTCAGGAAATACTGATGGAATGAAGGTTTTTAGAGGCCAAATACTACGCTGTGAGAAAGTATGAGCAAGCGTATTTAGGGAAATATTGTGAAGTCATAGCAACAGCTGGCACAGAAGAGCCACTATTTGTGCAGCCCTACTTAAAAATAATCTGAATTCTGAGATAGGAACATTGACTGGGGTGAGTCATGAAAGAGAATTATTACAGCAGCCAGGCCTTTAGCACATTCTTTCTGTCAGGGTTTGGTCCTCCCCTCCTTCAAGTGAATTTGCAGAGCTTTCACGAGGAAAGTTCACTGAATTTTTTTATTTCCCCTGCAGGGTCTTTCCTTTCACTACAAGAAGTAAATCTATCAGCAACTACAGCTGTCATATAAAATCTAGAAAATTTAGACCAAGACAACAAGAAAGATTCTCCACAAATAATCACCTGCCTCTCACAAGGCTGGGGGTTCTTGGCTCAGCTGGATTGCAGCAGGAAGGAAGAGAAGGCAAAGGTGTAAATCTCATTTTCCTCAAAGGCAGATTAAAGATTTTCACTGGACAGAACCCCCCTCTGCATCCTGCTCTGTGCCCTTTCCTCAGCCAACACAAATGACATTTCATAAATTTAATACTTCTCAGGATATTTTTGCCCCTCGTGTCAAGGAACTTTGGAATATCCATCAAAAACCACAATATCGATAATTTAATAAATCATCGAGTCCAAAGGCCTTAAAAATAAGTTTTTACCTGCGTCACCAGAAGCAGGTAAAGCACCAAACACGAAGCAGCACAGAGAAAGTCATAAAAGGTCCTAAAAGAAAGTCATAAAAGGTCCCAGCACACATCAGCCACTAGAACTTATAGAGGCTAAAAATAAACCATGAAGTCCAACTGTCAAAAATAACTATATTCTAAACAGCACATAATGTAACAGCCACGGAAATGGGGGTTTCTGGTCTCTGGTTTTTCAGCAATTCTTGTAAATTAGGATACATTGATCTTCGTAACTGAGCAATAAATAAATACGACTTTTTTTTTTAAAGCTTTCTCTTCGGGAACATTCTAGCTAAAGACCTTGCCCTACAATGTGAAAAGAATTGCTATAAACATCCTGAAGGCTTAACACAGGAGGATTTGGGAAAATATTAACTAATAATGAGCAAGCAGACCTTCAGATACCACACACAAAACCAGCTGAACAGAATAAGCTGCCTCTGCTCTCAAGAAGTTGAGTTTGATGTTATTACCTTCAAAGTAATTTGCAAAATTCCTTGCTTTGCTTATGTTGAAATACTTGATTTATTATTTTTATTATGTTAGGTGGCAGAGATTAGCACAACACACAACCTGCAAAAATCTGTGCAATAAATGCAGACTTTTAAGATAAAATAATCCAGTGAATCCCAGTGTTTTCAAAGAGGAAGAGGGGAAAGAGAATTTAAAGAAATCCTTCAGTTAAACCCCCTCAAGCTTCTAATGAGGGATAACTGATGAACTCTCACTGTGAAACAGAGACAGCCTCTAGAAGAGAAAAGCATCTGGTCACATTAGCTTTTAAACTTATTTTTGGAATGACAGGGTTTGTCACCAGGGATGTGACTCATCAGGATCCCAAGTTTCATCACTGGGGAGTGAATTACTGAGGTACAAGGACACAACTGCAATTAGCAGCTCATAAAAACCTTCAGCTATAGGATCCTTCCTTAATATATCTCCACTGAACTCTCAGGGTGTGTTCCACCCAGAGTAGGAAGGAAATGAGACTTCACTGTATAGAAATAAATACATCCCATGCTTTAAGTGCACATTCCTGTGGTTTGCTACCAAGTGTACCTACCATGAATATGCTGTACCTCATATTCCCTGGCTAAATAAAGCAATTTAGACATGACTTCCTTCCCCATTCTATCCATATGTAAGACTTTCCAGCTTCCTCAGGGTTGCAATCTATTTGCTGTTTACACAGAGAGAAAAAAGTGCCGTAATTCCTTTAGCAATATTGTGAAACCATGAACCAAAACCTGTTAAAATCACAGCTACTGCACACTGAAAACTCCATAAATTCACAGGACAAGTAACTACAGGAAGAAAGGTCGCTTGGGTTTACACATTCCAGTGACAGCAAAGAATTCCAGCCCCTGGGTGCAGGGAACAAATGCAGCAAACCACAATTAATCACCACTAAGTGCTGTGGAGTCTTCTAACTGCAATTAGTAGACGTGACTGCATTTTATTAATAGAGGTCAGGCCTTGGATTTTCAAAGGGGGAGTCTCAAGTCAATGATTTGGGCGAAATTCTTATTTTTCAATCTCTAAAACAGGGAGAATAGCACTCTCTTTCATAGGGATTTAAGAAAATCCCTCAGTCTCCATCAAGAAAACAACTACAGCGACAGAAAAGGCCATAAAAGGATATCAAATCACTATTTCCTGGGGAATTCAGCCTGTATGTTAATGGCTGTAACCACTGAAAGGAGCACTAATTCACTGCCCTAAATATACAAGTGATGAACACCCTTCAAGCCATAGTTTTAACACACATCACAAGATCACTAAAGAAGTTTAAATTTCCATTATATTTACCACATGTAAAAAAACCCCACTCAACTACAGAGAGAAGACAGTCTCTGAAATTAAACTCCATATAAAATAAAAGGAATGGGAACACTTATTTTTGGTAATTACACTTTGAATATTTTATTAAAGGAATAAAACTTAAAATTACCAATTAAGCTTGATCACACTGGAATAACACACAGCACAGAAGTGCATCTCAAAGGTGAGACAATGACCCAAACTTTGCAAAAAGACTCTTATCCTGCACATTTTATTTCACATATATACAAGTAAATTAGACAGGACGAGTCATGAGCCACTGTTTCTGTCTGGTTTGACACTGAAAGAAAACAGAACTAAAATTTTTATCCTGCGTGTGGCCTGTCAAGCAGAAATTATTATTATTATTATTATTTTAATTGTGCGATTTTTGTTTTAACCAGGACAGTTATTACTCACCTTCAGAGGCTTTGCAGAGGTTTCTAATTTTAAGTTAAATAGACACTGACCACGGGAAATTATTAACACTGCAAAGTACAGGCTTTAAATAGCATAGATACACCAGCCAGGTTGATAAAGTGGTATGTGGAGCTTTAAAATACTTGCATAAACTTAAATTAAACCTTAATATATTCAGATTATACTTCTTGCTTATCTGGAGGTATGAGAGATGAGGCAGTAATCAGAATAAACTACGTGAGGAAAAGAAAATACACAGTTCTGTAGATAAAAATTGGAATTGTATTTATTTTATAACTCTCTCCCCAAGCTGGAAAGGATTGTTAATTTTAAAACCTTTTAGGTCTTTTTGATGAAGGAAAAATCCACATTAACATTTTCTTTGCTGCAGAAAAAAAAAACCCACATAAAATTTGGCTTTGGGTAAACTTTACCAGAAAAAACCACCTGAAGAACTCAGGACCATTTGTCACTTAAAGTAACTCTAAAAAAGACTCTTTGATTTTTCAGATCAGACATTTCCATTTTTTTAGCTTTGACTGATTAAAATGATAAAGTGCAGGAAAAACTTTGGTTTAATTACAAGTGTTCACCCTTTTCTAATGCTCACTTTTGTAGTGCCTGTGACATCACCCACTAATTCAGCAGTCCTGGCAGAGTCTCCTAAAATGAAGTGAACCTTAATATTCCTAAATAAAAATTAACCTTAATATTCCTAAATAAAAATGAGATAAATATACCTTTGGGTTTGTTTCAAAGAAGCACGAAGGGGGCACAAAACCCCTTGAAACTTGGAAATTAAACTTGGTAAGCATTTAGTTAGAAAGAAATTTTAAGTGCCCAGATACTTAAAAAATAAATAACTGCTCCTTTACCAAGTGGAATTAGATGGCCATAATGGAAATTTATTTCAGTAAAACATCAAGGATACACACTGGATATTTAGTTTAAGTAGAATTTTACAGCAGCACAAAAACAAGGGTAATATTGATGTGTTCTCCAGGAGAGAAACCATGAACCAGCGTTTCCAGGTGCACTGACAAAGCAGATGCAGAGAAAAGTGGTTGTTCTAAAATAGCATAAAATTAAGGAGCCAAATAGAACATTACAAGAAGCACTGCCTCAGATATCACAGCCTACTTATCTGACCACACAAATCATGAACACTGATCTACTTGGCAAAAAAAAAAAAGTCCATAAAAGCACATAAATAAAAAATAATACAATGACCATTCTAGAAATAGATGTTTTAGACAGCAGGCTGTTTGGTCCCAGAACCGCCATTTCCAACATGATAAACACTCTCAAACAAACATTGCAAAACACCACATTCCCTCGGCCAAAAAAGCTTTTATATCAGCTATGCCACAGCATAGGACATTTCTGGTAGGGAAAAGAGCAACTGGGAGAGTTCTTTGCAAAGCCATTCCATATTCTGTGTGCAAAATACTCACCTGAAAAGGCAAGCCTTAATAAATTGGTTTGGTTTTTTTTTCCACATATGGAGCTCAGCAAGGCACAGAAAATTGTGGTACCTGCACGCCATGGCCTGACCTCCACTTCCACAAACACAATTCTCTCATCAGACTGGACTTCAGCACTTCCTGTGGGCTGAGGAAAACCTTGCAGCTCAAACTAATGCCAGTTTTTTTCTCCCCACACACACTGCAGCACTCAAAACAACCCAAGGGTTTCCAGTCCCACCATGGTTCTGTACAGCCGAATATTCAGCTTTATAGGTAATAGAATATTCTGTAAGGTGAATATTCAGGTTTATTATGTGAAAGACCATGTGAAGCCCATGGTAAAGGTTATGATTGTTGCTCCTACAACTAGTGGAGAAGAGTGTTTTTGAATATCTCAGTGAGACGTGGAGGCACACTTTGCAGACTTAGGAAACAGCTGTGTTGTTTCACAGGCAAAAGCTGTATTTTTCCACCTCAGGAAATACGGGGCTGTGATACTAATTAATGAAATATTGATGTGGGTTCAACAGAAGCAAGTCTAAACCCTTCAATTAAGGTGAAACAGGGTTTTCTTCCTGCATTTGAAGGTTAAATTGAGGAGCTGCTGTTCTTTACTTCAGGAGAGAACCAAGTCACAGACTTCATTTGAGCCAAATTCAGCCCTGTCCTTAACACCAACTAATTTCCAAAGCCTAAAGCTCTGTTAGAAACTGTAAATCTGTGCATTAGCAACATCTCAGCAAACTCTACCTTCCACTCTATCTTTTCTGACCATGGATAAAGTAAGAGAAAGCACAAAGAAAAACAGACCTTCCTATATAATGTCTCAGGAAGAAATCACTGAGGATGATAGAGAAGACTCCCAGAACCAGTAAAATAAGTTGCTCACACCACAATGTACTCATTAAAAAAAAACCCACAACAACTTTATATTGTACTTCATGTAAAGAGTACAGAGACATCCCATTTCCACACAGAACTCTTGGAGCTGAGGGGATTATTCTCCACGAGGCAAAGTCAGCAATTTTCTGGGATAGCTCCTCACCTACAAAATCAGGAATTATTTGCTGGCACGGCTTTTGTTCAAGGGGCAGCCAAAGCTGGTACAGAACTGTGTAAATTCTTGCTAAAGCATTAATTAAATGACCACTTCCATAACTGTTGGCTGTGACAAAGCTCTCAACAGTAGTTTCCATTATTACCAATTCTTTCTGCAGTCATTACCCCCTCCCTGCCACAGCCCTGCGGGCAAAAAGTGGGTCAAATCATCCTGCAACATTCCTCAATTCCCAAAATACATTCAAGGGTAATTTAGTATTTGGGGAAAGCACCATCAATGTAAAAATAACTAATGAAGACAGCCTTGCAAACTAAAAGCAACATTTCCAGCTGTGATCATCATCAGATAAACTTTATACATCATTTCAGAGGGGTCATTCTGGAACTGATACAAAATTTATGGACAGTTCATAAATATGGAAAGAAAACAACCACAGCCACACTTAACTTCAATTGTCTTTCTTTTCCAGTAAGTTAAATAAGCAATTATTCATTTAGGAACAATGAAAGATCTGTTCAAGTGTTTCAAAATCAATGCCATACTGTAACACGAGAAAAAAGCATGTGACAGTATTTCATATTTCAGATTAAACAAGATTAATTCAGATTTTAAAGCAAACTGAATCCAGTTCCTAAGGAACTATTAGGAAAATTAAACTGTGCTTGTGTTGAAGCTGGGGAGAAGGTTACTCAACGCTTAGTTTCATTAACATGGTTACTGAGAAAAGAAACTCTTGAGTTCTGTTTAAACAGATTTTCAGCTCAGTGAATCTGAGCTAAACTTTAGCCAGGACCTCTCCTGTTTCTGGGCAATTTAATTTTCTGCTCCTGAAATGATAATTACTGCAACAAAGCCAGAAGACCTGTACTTACAACTCAGTAATCTACACAACATGGGCTGCTGACCCAGCAGAGTTAAACATTCCCTAGAAACATTTAATTAATTTTTTTGGTAATAAATATAATGAACTGGCTCCTTATACCAAACTCACTGGTCTAAGCTACCTGGAAGTGCCACTCCTAAATATTATGGTGAGAGATCATATTTTATGGCCTTCCTTGTACCATAATTTGACAAGCAAAGACAGAAATGTTTTTCTGTTGTTGTTGTTTGTCTGTTTGGTTGGTTTTTTAAACATAGCCAGTACATTTAAACCTACTTTAACTCTAATGCAATTGAAAAATCTAAAGCTTTCAGTGTGGTGCTTTGAAAGAGGCATATGAGAGCCAGGTTAGGCAAGAGAGAAGGTGAAAGTTCTCCTTTGCTTCTGGAAGGTTTCACTGATCTCATGAAGGGTTTAGAACAGACAGCCCAGCAGAGCAGCCAGTCTGCCTGATGATTTTCACAGACCTGGGAACACATTATGTGCCCAAACACACAAATCACTCAAATGCAGAATCCCTAAATGTGAAATAAGTGCTTCATTTGGTGAACTAACCTCAGAAAGACTTGGGGTTTTTATTTTACCCTTCTCTAGCTTTTCAGGAAAAGGAAAGCTTTTTATACCATTTAATGCCATTTGCAATTAATGCTTGACTGAAGTACAAGTAGGTCAGCCATGTGTTCTACAACCTAAATGGGACTGAAGTTCAAGGAAACTGGGACAAGAGGCCCCACGAGCCGACAGTTCTTCCCCTCACAATTACCATTGTATTTCTGCAGTTAATAAATGTGCCATCACTGATTGCAGAGCATTTAAACAGCTGGAACCTGCACGTTGGCAAGAGTCAAAAGGCAGAAAAAATAAAAGAAAGGGAGATAATCCGAAGTTCAGTTTAGTGCCCTCTCGAGAGCAGAGTCTGAAAAACCCTACTGTTGAAAATTTAAGTACGCAAGACTATTTTTAATAAATATATGGTCCAAAGTCTTAGTAAAAGCAGTAATACAAACTGCCTTTTCTTTGAGTAACTTCAGCATTTTAAATGGTTACACAAGGATTCTCAAAACCAGGATCAACTGCTACTAAAGGCAGAATTATAACACCTTTTTTGCTTCCTGAATTTAATTTATGTGTGATAGTCATAACAGCTGAGGAGAGCAGGCCCAAATAGCTCCAGAACAGAGCGATCACATTTCTTAGAGCCATTTAATTTATTGCAAATCACTCTACACGTGGCAATCAAAGTGAAAAACTGCACAACGTGAGACTCCACAAAGTCTGGGGTCATTACATTCAAATGCAGCATCACCTGTTAAATGAAAATAAAATTCAGTTGGTATTTTTGCATGATGCAAAAATAAAATGCAACGAAATCATCCTGGAATTACAATGTCAAACTTGCACACACTCAAAAGGAACAGCTTCAGCCAGATTTCTAACGTGTACTTCGTGCATATAAACCATATAGATGTGGTTTATACACCACAAACATAAAAGCAGCCACTACAGAGGTTTTGTGCCACCAGCCTAAAAAAGAAAAGGGCTGATGAGTTCAACAGCTGCAAGATGAAAGCTTCAATTATGCAGAAATACCTTAAAAGTTGAACCGAAAATAAGATTTCTGCTTCCCCAAGAATAAGAAAACCAAGTCATGTGCTTGCTCAGTGAATAATAAATTCCACATTTCACTGTCTTTATCATATCAGTGGAAAGAATAAAATAGATATGTAAGATCTTGAAATATTCAGGAAAAGACAAATAAAGAACAAAATGAATGACAGCGAAGAAAACATGACAAAAGTGGCCCATAAAAAAAAGGATGTTATTTATAATATTTACAAGCCACATATACAGATATTTTTCATAATCATGTCACAGTTCAAGCCAAGAATATTTCAGCTGAGAACAGGCATTTTTCATTTCTGGTTCTGAAGGCTTAAAGCTTTAATGGAGCCACCTGATATGAACAGAACCAGAAAAAGCAGGCCTGGCCCTAGAAAATCTGCTAAAGCTCAGAGCACACAAAAGAACAAAAATCAAAAGTATTTTTAAAATATTCTTTGGAGTATTTACTGAGGTTATTTCAGAACATGCTCCTTCTTATGTGTTTCAGGCATAAGCATAATTTAAAAAAGGAACACTGGATGATGCATCAGTCACCCCAAAAAAATGAAAACAGGTATTACACTCAAAACAGTTGTATTTTACCACATCTAAAAAACCACAATAGTAAAGAATGTGCTATATAGAGTATTCAAGAGTTAAATAACCTTAAGTTGACTCCTTCAACAATGTGCATTTATTCTGCACCTTGTAATTTATGAAACTGAAAATGAAATGTCCAACTCTTGACACCTTCAAACAAATTGCCTTCCTTTTCCCCTCATAAAATTTGAATATTCAGTATATTTCATAGGAAGAGAAAATGCTTTATTACCTACTTTATACTTGTCATAATGTCTTAAAAACTGTGGCTATAATTCCAACTGAAAATGCCAATTTGCAAACAAAGAAGGCTGATGTTTATTGATCCTGTCATGGACTGGGAACACTTTGGCATTGGAAACTTTTGGCTGCGTTTGAGTCTGACAGTCCATGAGCTTCACCTGTGACAGACACAGTCCACAAGGCTTTGTCTGTCACCAGGAAAAATCTAATTCAATCAAAAATTATTCCATCAGGAAAAATCCCCCCATTAACAGAAAATACAGGTCAGATCTGTTTGCATTTGTAATGGTAGATTTTAATTGGGAAGTCACCACAATAACTGTTCCATCCCGGTGTAACTACCTGCTTCTTATCATACCACCATATTTTTATTGTCACATCAAAGAGGTTTATCCTCTTTATTTCCCCCTCAGCACTTGCATTATCATCTCATTCCAGTCACACAATTATTAACTCTGCAATTATCTGACCTTGTGCTTAATGCTGCTCTGAGAGCAGGAGGAATCCAGGGCTGCAATTCCCAATCACAGCAATGATCGAGGCCCAAAGGCACTTGAGAGGGGAGGAGAAGGGAGGGGGAAAAGGGGGGAAAAGAGGGGGGAAGAAAAGGGGGGAAGAAAAGGGGGGAAGAAAAGGGGGGAAGAAAAGGGGGGAAGAAAAGGGGGGAAGAAAAGGGGGGAAGAAAAGGGGGGAAGAAAAGGGGGGAAGAAAAGGGGGGAAGAAAAGGGGGGAAGAAAAGGGGGGAAGAAAAGGGAAAGGAGAGGAGGAAAGGAGAAGACGTCCTCCTAATTTCAGACACAAAGTAATCAGAATAAAATCATACAGAAAAGGTTCTTTCAGCAAAACCCTTTGGCTCAAGGGGCCCAAGACAAAGCCAGCCAAGAATATACTCAGTGATTTCAGGATCTGGATGCAAGTTACTAAGTGAATCTTCAGCAGCTTAAACAGATAATCAGGAATTCTGTATCAAGTCTGAAATTCTAGGAAACATCAGAAGAAATTCAATAACAAATTGTGAATTTTCAAGCAGGCAACTTCTTGAATATTTAAGCTTTAGATAAAACTTCCAATTATTCCATTTTCATTTGATGCATTTGACGTATGTCAAATCCCTACTTGCACTTGTCTTTCACCCAAAAATGATATTTTTTTATTTCAACCAGAAAAATAACTGGGAAATAAGATATAAAAATGTCTTTTTAAGCTTATGTAGTTACATTTCCAGCACCTCTTTCAGTATTCACAGCTAGATAAAGCAGTGAAGCACTTGAAATTGGGTGATGGTGGATAAATGGAAGACATGACTTACATTCCATCTTTTTTGGGGGCAGATACTACACATAAATTGAGATTTTTCACAGTACTCCAAATTTAAAACTTGCATCCTGATTCTGATGTAAATGCTTAGGCGCAATATTTTTTAATCTTAAGCTTTTAATCTTAAATTTAAATTTGTTTCACTTTAATTTTTAAAAATCTATTAAATTAAATTAAAAATAATAAAATTAAATTAAATTTTAAAATTAATTTAAATTTTAAAAATTCTTTGCACATTCCAATAATTCTCACGAGCCACTTCAGCTGCACAACTAAAGCAGCTCCGATTTAATTCATTCTGGAAGGCACTGCAGAGATTCCTGGAGGATTGCAACAAGAGCTGACCAAGCAATTTAACAATAGCAGGAGTCTTAAATGGCTTATTTCTCCCCATTTGCAGGGCTGAACAGTGCACAAGCCAAGTGCTATTGCATGACAGAGAGTGTTTCACAAGATTTTTATTAAAGCTTTCTTTCTGAGATCACAGAACTTTGTTCTCTAACTATTCACTGCAGTAAGAAAATCCAAGGATTCCCGTGACACATTTTCCCTTGGCAAACTCAAAACACATTTTGAGAAGCATATTTATAAAATCTTCAGCTTTTCATGGTATTTTTTCCTACCTAATCAACTGCATTCCAGTGAGTATCCTACCTAAATTAGATACTTGACACATCCCTGAAAATTTATAACGTTTTTATGGGATTTTTAACTCCAAAACTGAACTACCAACATCATTCACAACTCAAATAACATCAAAAGGTATTATACTGGGACAGCGTTATCCACTCAAAAAATGTAGTATTTTTTTAGTATAGCATATTTATGAAATAAACACTGGAAGCACAAAAAAAACCCATAAAATGTGCACAATGAAAATACCTTTAGATGTGTTGGAAAACATGAAAACCTGCTCATCTCTTTCCATATTTCCCTGCTTTGCAGTGAAACCCCTTTTAGCATAAAACCTGCTAAAATGATTACTGCAAACCCAGTAATTTTGCTCAGCAGCACATTCATTACATGCTAAATTTAGCCCCATTTTGCCTTAATTACAATTACACAAAATGTCTCTGCAATACCTAAGAACAAGTAGGAACAAAGGTACTTCCTATGTGGCCTCTGGCAGGAGAGGGGAGGAGGGATAAAGGGGAATCTCCTGTTCCAGTTTTAGTTCCTCCACAATGAAAAACCCCAGATAACTGGAGAATACATCGTATTTTTTCAGCCTGATCAAAGCCTGAAGCAAAGAAACCTATAGGTTGTCTTGCAGAACCCAAAACAAATTCAGAATCAAGGCATGGTATTTGCTTTATCTCTTTGTGTTTATCAGTTACTGGACTTGACAATGATCAACATTTGCACCACACAGATTTTATTCATGATACTCACACCACCCACAGGATTTACATCCTACCAGGAATTATGGAATAGCCACTAAACCAAGTGCTAAAAATACAGTCATTTGATACAGACTAAACCCACATGTTGCTCTCTGATACAGGGACACTACAAGCAAAGCAGCTGCTTTTATACTACTTTGGACAAAGGATTTCTTAGCCAAATTCAAACTAATTTTAAGATCAAATATCATTTCAAATAATTTTTTTAGGTTCACCTGCAGATCCTTTAAAACTAAGTGGACTATCTTTTAATCTCCTCAAATTTGTGTTTACGAAGATAAATAATAAATTGGGTCCCACCTCAATAACAGACAAGACATTCATGATATCCAGTGAAGGGAGCAATTAAACAAAGAACAGCACAAAATGTCCTGCAATAGTGTTCTGTCTGCTCAAATGTTCTCTGCTGGCCAATCTGAGCACCTGCTTCAAAAAAAAAAAAAAAATCAGGAGGAATAGTACTTTACTGAGAAAAGCCAAGGAAGCAGATCGGGCTTAGAAAAGTAACAGAAGAATCCAGTTAATTCGACTTCTAGAATTCCACTAATTCTAAAAAAAAAAGGGGGAGGGGAAAGGAAAAAAAGGAAGGGGAAAAAAAAAGAAAAACCAACAACAGAAAAAAGAAAAACCAAACCCAAACAGGTTACAATAAGTAGCTTTTCCAGTCTATGAAATAAGAGAGCTGGCACGGGTTTTGTGTAGACCCAGATTTTACCCTGGGAAGAAAAAAATAGTAACATTCTAAAAACACACTTGATTCTTTCCACAAATTTTGAAAGTTAAGTACTGAACTGGAATTCAAAGCTATTTCTTCAAAACTTGGTTTAATGACAATGTGCTACCAGATTAATTTAAACATTTTGCTAGGAGGTTCAAGACATTATTTAACACTCAATTTTTTCTATAAAAACAGTATTTCACTACATAAGAATAATTATCAGCATTATACCTTAAAAATACGTACAAGTGAGTATTCTAAAAGTTAAAAGACAAGGACTTTTGGCTCCTTTCTACTTGGAACTTGTTCAACTTTAAAAACGCTTTCAACTGTCTTCTGGTCCTTCCACACTAAAATATTTTAAGCAAAAATTCAAGAAAAAACCAGCAAGTTCATCTTTAAATTTATGAATTTAAGATGATTTGATACTTATTATCTATTCACCCGTGCATTTAAAAGTGGTAAAAATCAAGGACCATAAATTTAAGCACATCTTCAATTGGCTCAACTATAAAGAGTTTGAGGGTAGAGTCTCGAGTCAGTAAGTTGTATTTGAGCAGCTCATGTAGCACAACTTCAGCTGCCAGGATGAGCAACAGTTTATGTATAAATTGTATTTATACACATTCCATTTTCCTTACTTTATTACATCCTGATTATCACTGGCGAGTAGAAGTCGCACAAACAAACTTCCGAGCTGGTTTAACAAGTTACAAGATGTTTTGCTAACACAAGGAATAAGCAAGTGCACAGACAACACACAAAGTCTGAGACCCTGAAAAGACAGGCAAGAAGGTATTTTCATTGTTAATGTGCAAGCACATAAGTAAGAGATTAAATTTTTGCCTTTGGGAACATAAATCCAGCCCGTTTAGTACCACTGAAATTCACTGCACGTGTCCCACGAGTGAAGAGTTTGTGTGGGGTTATAATGTAGGTAGAGAGGACTAAGTGGCCAAGAAAGGAGTGGTAACACTTCTGCAATAATATCTGAAATATTAGCTGCTTTAAGGAACACTGGCACTCCCCAGACATTCTGGAACACCTTCCAACGGCTCTAACTGGTGTCTCACAGAGACCACCAATACACTCCCGACAACACAGAGCTCTCAGCTGCTCCTGCAGCTGCTGCTGCTTGAAGGAAAATGTCACGTTATCATGGAATCCTTTAGTCCCACTGATGGGTGTTCCATGCTTCACTTCCCAGCTCTGACACTGGTGTGGAATTTTAACATCCAATACAGCGACAACGTCCTAACGCCGCGTTCGACACAAAGGCATTTAACATATTATCAATATTATCACAGATTTATCATTTCTCCCAACAAGAAAGCAGCACTGCTCCACTCAGCAGGGATCCAGGGATCTGTCAGTTTGCCAGGAAAGCCTCTATTAAGGCAGAGGATGGGAGCCATAAGTCAAACTACAGAGATGTCCTGTTTGTCCTATGACTCATGGCAGACCATTTATTGAAATCTGTACTACACATTACAGGACACATTAAGCATATTCACCCTGCACCCTTTATTTAACCTGTTAAGTCAGAAATTAGGAAAACAACAAACACACAAACTTATATTCTTTGTCATGTTCTTTTCACTTCATAGTCTGCATCTATGTCACATCTATAAGTTTTATGTCAAGAGATTACATAAAATGCAGCCTTTGTTGCAGTAAAACTGTTTGGAAGAAGTATTTAATAACATGATTTGAGAGACTGTTCTTGTCCCCACCATTTTTGCTGTTGTATTGTACTCTGGTTTGTCATTCACTGGCTTAGAGTATGTGATAAAAGGCACAGAAGGTTGTTTAAAATATTTGGTCTGGAGATGCCTTGGAATTAATTCTTAACTCGAAGCAGAGTCCAAAAAAGGGTTAACAACATGCATTGACCCAAAGCCAAACAATGCAAGATACAGGTTTCCATTATTACCAAAATATTTACAATACCTTCTGTACACCAGAGCAGCTTTTAAATATTTGCATGTTGTGTAAAAGTTGAACCAAACCACGTTATTTGAAGCCTGAGAGACGTTTTCTTTTTGCTTCAGAACCCATTACTGTGCAGGGTTGCAACAGCCAGGCCACTTCTACTCCTATTTACTAATTAGGGCTGGTACTTTTTCAAATATTGACACATCCTGTCCACCAAGGATCACAGGGCTCTACCCACACACACCAGCTCAGCAGAATCACCCACACTTCAAGGACCAACCTTATCAGAGAAATCTGGACTGTTCCCTTCCCCAGAAAAAGGCACCTTGGATAACACATAAAGGAACAACATTAAAGCCTCGTGACACAACTGTAGATCCCAGAATACAACAGAATTTACCATCAGCTCCAGGTTATTCCTCTCAAACCCAGTGGGTCAATCAGCCAGGTAACATTCATATTAAATATGTCATTTATTCAACCACAGACTCAGAATCCTTAAGTGGGTTTATGTCAGTACAGTTACATCACAGTTATTTCCTGCTTTCTTCCTTTTCATCTCCTGGGAACAATCCATCATTACATTAAGTCAAGCCAAAAATCAGTAACTTGGGTTAGGTTGAAAGGAACAATGTCACTTCTTGAAGTTCTAGGGATTAAGACAGAACTGGAATTAAATCCTGTGTTACAAAGAAGTTGTTAATCTCACAGACTGGTCTTCAGTTCAAGCATTAGAGACTTCATTCCAGGCAACAAGTAAGTCATTAAATCTTGGTATTTTTTTAAAAGCAGACATTCCAAGAACCAAAAAGACACTAATGTATCAGCTTACATGCATGTTTAAACAACTCTGTTAAAGAAAAAAAAACCCAACCAACCCTTCCATCTGCATCTACCATTCTTCTGGCTCATTGGATGAGAAGATGCACTTTTTCCAGGACCTGCTACTCCCAACTGTAAGAAAACCATTCACCAACTCAGAAACAGAAAGCTCAGTTAGCTACTTTTACTAGCTTTTCACCTTTTTTTTTAATTACCTTGTAGCTACTTTGTGTTACTCCCACAGATTCATACAAGCACAGGCAATTTTTGACTGGCAGCAGCACTGCTAAGCATTTTACCCTCTTCCAGTTCCTGCAACAAGCACAGAAATTTCTTGTACCACTTCAAGTTGCAGGAGCCTTCAGCTCATTTTAAGCACAGCCAGGGAAGCACAGAATGGACAGATGGACATCTTTAAGCAAGTGGCTCACTCAGCTTTAGAGGAGGAGAAGGCACCCATATGTTGTACAGACAGACCACGAGAACAAAACTTCTCATGCCTAACCCTAAATCATCCAAACACGTCAAAGAACAGGTTCAAAATACTGATTTCCAGACCAACATTCAAGTGCCTTGATACAACAAAAGAAAGCAGACATCTGCCCATTAGAAGAAATATATCATCTGGGTGTTTTCTGAAGGTATTGTTTAAAAACACTCGTAGATCACAACGATCACAGTCAGAAAGCCACCTCACTATGATGGTACTTCAAAGGCATAAAAAAGAACAAGTAGAAATATATATATATTACCACATATTACCTAATATACCACAAAGTAAAATCAAGCTTTTCTTGCAGAGATGACTTGTGGAATGGAGAAGCTTTCTCATTACCCTGTGACAGTTTAAAAAAAAAAGTGAAAGAACACTTAAGGCCATCCACACAGACTCACACAGCAAACATCAAGCCTAGCAATCATAACTGCCATCTAATTTGTCAGCTCAATATTAATTACTGCACCCACTTGCAGCACACCCTCTTTAAAATGAGAGAAAAAAAATCAATTAAAAGAAAATCCCAAACAGTTTTGCCTATCAACCCTCAATAAACCATTTAATCATTTGTGCTTTCTTTCAACACCGATATTGTTGCCTGATGTGTGGTATTGCAGTTCAAACCCCAGGGCAGTTTTTAATGTTTATTCTGCTGTGGCACTGCACAACATGCAGACCTGAGCCAAAAAAAAAATCGACCCCAGATCTGTAAATTACTTACTTGGACACAGAACAGCAGCTGCACTCCTCACCATACCCAAGCTGTGGTACATTATGATCAGAGACCTCCAAAATGATGCTGCACTGTGCTAAACAGACATACACACTACTTTTCACAGCCATAACTGGAAGAAGATAACTATTACCTTTGAAGGCAAAATGCAAGTTTGACAAAACACCATTTCAGGCAGGTACAGGTATAGAACAGTCAGCACAGTAGCCCTCGGTGTTAATAACCTTAATAGTGAAGAAAGCAATTAAGGAGTTTTGCCCATCTGAAATACAGTTGGCAAACTGTTTGAGGTGCCTCTCACCTTTAAGTCATCACGTCCTGTGTGTCCCCTCTGCCCAAGGAAGCAACAAAGCAGTGTTTTTATATCAGTCTCGTGTCACAGACACAGGAGAATGATCCTTTTGTTGCACTAAAACCCAGTTGTTTACATAATGCAGTCTTCACTATGACTATATATAATGCACTATCATTGTTTCAACTTTTAAAAGCAGTGGGAAGGTTCTGTCTTTAGAAAAGTGCTGAACAAATGCTGGAATTAGATCCCAATTAGCAGAAGGGGATCCTCCCCCCACAAGAGCAAGAGAAAACACTCTCATGGCAACCTTTTAAGTCTTTTGGAGGCTGTAGAACACAACAGAAGAAAACCAAAGTAACACATCCAAAGGCTCATTTTTCCACCCCAGTCTGGGTCAGGTGGAAAGGATCAAACTTAAAC
The DNA here is from genome assembly GCF_003945595.2 of Pipra filicauda. Classification (NCBI taxonomy): domain Eukaryota; kingdom Metazoa; phylum Chordata; class Aves; order Passeriformes; family Pipridae; genus Pipra; species Pipra filicauda. The sequence goes on from NW_024104412.1 coordinate 52,875, forward strand.
AAACAGGTGCAGCGGTGCACTGGTTTTAAATTATCCTCACTATTTAATAAGTAATCTGAGGGTTCAAAACTGCAAGGTTACATTTAGTTTCCAAAGGTTCAGCTTGCAAAGGGCAGCACTGCATCTTCCTGGCTTCCTTTGCTGAGAGGGCAAAAGGGTGAAGGCTCAGAAGGATGAATCTCTCAGAAGAGTGGATCTTTCAGCTCCTGAGTCAGTCCAGCCCGGGACAGCCAGGCAGCTGGTACAGACCCACACAGCCAGCACTGTACAGACCCTGTCCTTCCCCGACCAGGTAGCCCCGCTGCACATAAAGGGATGTCTGTCTCTCACATAGTTTCGGGAGATGAGGAGACTCTTTCCACGAGCCAAAAAAGGGAAAGTCCAGAAAGAAGGCGGCAACGGCAAGACCACGAAGCCTGGCTTACCTGGACACTCAGAGGGGTGTGAGCCGCTTAAAACATCACTGTCCCCCCTGCAAACACCTCCTCCCACCAGCCCAGCACCGTCACCTGCCAATGGGTGATTTCACCACCCAGGGATTTCACCGCCGGCAGGAAAAACCCACCCGCCCGAGTGCAGGGGCTCCATCCTCGCCCTCTCTCCCTGCGCCCCCCTCCCAACGCCAGCGCCGTCCGAGGGGGTCACTAAACTTTGGCGAGCGCCGAGCTCTGCCCTCCTACAGGAACCGAGCCAGTGTCGTCATCCCCCGCCGGCCCCAGCCCTGCCCTTGCCCGCCGTGCAAGGAGAGCTTCACCTTCCCCGCGCCCTCCGCACGGGCAGCGCCGGCCCCGCCGCCGGCCCCGACGCGAGGTCCCCGGGGCTCCTCGCCCGGCCCGGCGCGGCCCGACCGGACCCACCGCCCGCCGTGGATCACAACCCCGGCCTGCACCTCTCAACAAGGCTCCAGCCTCACCTGCAGCGCCGGGAGCCGCCTGTGCGCTGTGCCCGGCGGGGGTCGCGGGGTGTAGGGGGGTGTGACCAGACGGGGAGAGAGCGGCGGACGCGGCCGGGCCCCAGCGCTGCGCTCCGGCCCCGCTCCCGCTCCGCTTCGATCCGCTCCGCTCGGCGCCGCCGCCGCGACTGCCGCCCCCGCCCGCCCCGCGCCGCCGCGCCCCGCCCCGCCGCCGTCCCATTGGCTGAGCGCGCTCGGCGCCGGGGCGCCCATTGGCTCCTTGCGGCTGTCAATCAACGCCGCTTCCTTAGAAAAAGGGATGGGGCGGGGCTGGAAGGGGCGGGGCGCGCGCGCGCCCGCGGCCGGTGCGCGTTCGCTGAGGGGCGGCTGTGGGGGAACAATTCGGGATGGGGGATCGGACACTGCGGGGACACCTCGGGATGGGGGATCGGACACTGCGGGGACACCTCGGGATGGGGGATCGGACACTGCGGGGACACCTCGGGATGGGGGATCGGACACTGCGGGGACACCTCGGGATGGGGCACCGGATACTGCGGGGTCATCTGGGGATGGAGGGACTCCGGTCTCCTCGGGGGGACACATCCAGGTGTGTCCCCGCAGGACACCTCGGGGTCATCTCGAGGGGCTCCGGCCACCTCAGGGGTCACCTCGGGGAGGGGAGGGACACATCCAGGTGTGTCCGTGCAGGACACCGCTGGCAGGAGCCCCGCGGGACGTGGTGGGGATATTTGTTTTAGCCAGGACTGTTTGAAGTTCCAAGCGGGAGCCACCGCGGTGACCTTGTGCCGTCCCTTCAAAGCCTCCGCCTTCTCCTCTCCTAGTTCCCGCTGTTTCGCTGCCATCTGCCCTTCCCAGCCCCGCTGTGCCTCCGGCGCTGTCCCCCGGGACAGCCCGGTTTGAGGACAGCACGGTGGGCAGGGCTGGAACACAGCCCTGAGAGTCCTTTCCTCTTGGCCACGGTTCTCATGCAAGAAGGATCCTGCATAGGATCAGGATCGGCGCCAAGCCTTCCTGTACTCTTTCACTTAGCCTGTGACTCATTAACTTAAGGAGCTTTAAGTTCACTGGGAACTTAGATTAGCTCTGTAGGACTGTGAGACCACAGCACTGGGATAAATTTTACCTTCTGGTAAAAAAAAAAAAAAAAGTCCTTCAAATATGGATTTGAGTTAATTGCAATTAACAATCGCTGCAAAATTTGGTCAGGTTGGTTAAGCTGTGTAAGGTTGAACATGATTTCTCCCTCCTCTAATCTCCTGTTCTTCTCTCTCTCCCGTGTTGAAAGTCCACAGTTCACGTTTGAGAAACCTGGAAATTTATTGTTTTTTCTTTCACTCCTGACCACAGCTGCACTTCACTTTTTCCCACTGCCTTATGAAATGTGAGATCAAGCTTTGCACAACCCAGCATTATACAGGAGATGACAAGGGACACATCCAGTCGTAAATCCAGCTCTTTCTGTACGGAATCACGCTTCCGTTTTGCCTGGAGCACTGTCAAAGCTGGGAATTCTCCCTGCCAGAACACTTAAAGACTTTCCTCAACATCAAAACAGTCATTCATCTCTTTGTATGGTCAAATAATGCTCCAACTTGTTCCAAGATCGAAGGAGCAGCACAGGAATTCAGCGTAAATCACAGTTCTCCCTGCTAGGACTGAGTTCATCCTCCCAGGAAAGGGAATTCCAGCTTGGCAGAGGACAGGACTTAAACCAGCATCGACTTTGTTAGGCCAGTGTGCTGCTTACATGTTTTATATAGATATTTTATATACATATATAGATATATATAGGTATCTTATATCTATATATACATGGATAACGTATAATTATACATATTACATTATGATATGTGCATATAAATGGTATATAATTTATTACTGTATTTACATACATTTCGATGTGTTTCCATATATATACTTACTATATATACTTACTATACTTTATATATATATATGTTATATATGTGTTATATATATATGTATGTAATATAAATGTATGTATGTATGTAATATATATACACACACAAATATAAGTACAGCCCTTGTGTCACAGCATGTTATTTTGGGAGTCTTCTTCATATGGAACTTGAACTGCCTTCCAAGGGAATGGAGGGTGATCAGAAATTAGGGATGCACACAACATTTTTCATACTAACAACTGGATTCGGATTTTAATACAACTTGAGATAATGATTTTCCAGTTTTTCACTTAAACATCTTCATAAATCAATTAGCAACTGCTATGAAACATATTTATAAATGCTATGAAATTATAATTTTGAAGATAAAGAGGTAAAGGCAGGACTATTAATTGGAAAAAAAGCTGCTGAATATTCTTTTCTGCTTGCAAGATTTACCTATCCTTTTTTTTTTTTTTTACACTTAGCTGAAAAGTGCTTAGACACCTTTGGAAGCCAATCAAGATGATAACCACTATCAGAATTTTAAAAACACATTTTTAACTGTCAGGTTTTTGCTCCTTTTCCAAGTGTACCGCTTGACACAATTTTTAGAGTCATCTTAGGGCACTTTTTGGATCAACACTACTGCTCCTCCTGTGAATTTGGCTGCATTGAGGTTACTACACATGGTGTAGTAATTTGACTTCATGACTTATAGTAACACAGTTTAATGTATGTCTAAATATATACAGGGCTTGAGGCCACATGCACTGAATAAATACATATATGCACTGGAAGAACCGCTTGGGGAAATATATCTCAGTGCTTAATAAAGTCCTATTTCTTTCAATTTATAACATGTAAAGTAACTTTATGTATATTCAAACACTTCAGCTTTTCTTGTAGTGAATTAAAAGAGATTAGTGGTCTCATTATATCTATCATCAGTGATGCAAGCTCCCAGCATGATGACACTGTTATGATGCCATAAATAATTTACTGATGGAGTGAGTCACACTTTAACATATTAATCACTTTGATTTTAGTATTTTTATATTTCCCTCAATATTAAAAATATTAAACCATTAAAATGTCATCATTAAATAATTAAAATATTAAATTAGAATACTAAAATGCACTTCCAGTTCTACTAAAAATATGACATCCTGAGAAAGCTTATCTTAATCTTTTTCTTAGAAGAACAGCTGACAGTCTCTCCAGCTCTGGTGGGCATTTGATTCAGACTGTTAGGAACAGGACAGGAAGTTTCTGGGGAAAAAAAAAAATCCTCTCTTATTTTAGATAAGTATCTCACGGTTATTTTTACTTTTAACACAATCTATTTTTAAATATGCTTCTTGTTTCTTCTGCTGTCCTCAGAAATTCCATGTGTCCTTTCAGGCATGAGTACTTTCTCTGTAAGGAAATTCTGTCTCTTGGCTTCACCCAGAACAAATTTTATTTGTGTTTCTTGACTGTTGCAATAACATTTCAGCATCCTCTCCAAAATGTTTCCCTCTTGCTGAGGAAGTCCAAGTGTCATATATCTTTATTTACAGCTTTAAACGTAAATTTAAATCCTGAACCATGTTTGGATTGGAAATGTAATGCCATTAGTGATTATATAAGCCAGCCAATGACAAAGAATTAGAGATTATGAGACTTAATTGCACTCAAATCAAGCAATTTCACTGTTTCACTGCCCAACTTTCACTGGGAATGAACCCTTCAAAGACAAGACATGTTCCTGTCTAAAATATTCTTTATTATCTCCTCGTTTTTCATATCGCTGTTTTTAACGAGTTTCATACTCTCCAAAACTTTATCTTTCACAGCATGATTATGTCAGGTGTGAATGTGCTTTTAATAGGCATAAAATTTGAGAATAGTTAAGGCAGAGAAGACTCTTTGTCACTGGTAAAGGTATCCATGTCATCACAACAACTGGCAAAGTTCTGGCTATGGGCTGCTCTCTATGGAGAGCTTTGCCTGAGCTCTGATAGCAACTTAAAAAAGGTGGAAAAAACATCCAGTCCAGCACACGCAACTTCCTGCCATTCAGTAAAAACAATCAGTTTTTCCAAGATGCTCATTTCTGTTCCTATTTCCTCTGAATAATCGAATTTTTAACAAAACTGTGGCCACAGGCACAGCTTTTCTTGGCTATGCACGTTCCTTTTCTTTCTAAAACTACTTCAGAAACAGCACCAGCTTACGGTGAGAGGGTAAAGCCCTTCCTCTCCTGCAGATAAATGAGCCCTGCCTGACACGTCCCGCTGATGAAATGCAGGGCTATACATCTTCTGTGAAATGTCCATTGTTTTGCTAAGTGTACAGCAGGAAGTGAAGCAGGAGACAGGGACATTTCAGGCAGAAGTCCCATTGTAAAGCCAACAGTAGCAAAGTCGCTTTAGGGATAACACTGTTTCTTTTCTACTAATGAAGTTCCTAAAGCCACATAAAGAAGCCATTCTGTGGGAATCTTATTCATTCCTTCCATGTCAAAGAATTAATAGGGAGAAAGGTTAGTGCCCAGGAAGCAAAGCCCCCTATTCAAGCCCAGCAATGAGCTCCTTCTACACTGCTGCCATTATCACAGCTCCCCGTAGCCGTTTGGAGCTGCCTATTTAACTCTGCACACAATGCTGTCCTCATGCCAGCCATCACTCGAGCAGACCGGCAACAGCATTTTGAGGCTCAGACGCACATTTATTTTAGCTCTGCCCAGCAAGTTATTGCACCAGCCCAAGTCAGAACTTATCAGTTTCGTTATTTCTGATTTATTTCGCTCCTCTGAAAGCCAAACCTGCATTTTTGTCCCACAGTCAAATACGTTTGGATAGTTGGCCCAAGGCCACAGTGAGTTAGTCAGCACTGAGAGCTTGTTGCTTGCAGATTTAAACCCACTTAAGCCCTCTCAGTCAGAGGTAAACCTGGCTTTAATCTTTTGGAAAACTGGGCAAAAAGAGCTACTTTACCTTTGAATGAGAGCATCCCCACAAGGTTTGTCAGCTTTTATTACACTTGTAAGCACCACAGCTTCAGTCAATCGCTCTCCACATGCCTCCAGTGGAGAACACCATCCCCTCAGCCCCAGCTGATGGCAGAGCATCCCCCAGGCTCTTACCAGTCTAGTTCTGTCCTACTGCAGCAGCAGATTTCCTTCAAGGAGTGGAAAGTTTTAAAAATTTATCCCTCAGTAAACAATTAAAAGCTTTCTTTCCAGTTTCTCTTCTCCCTCACTGGATTTTCACCTTGACCTTTCAAGACCAGGTACAAACCAGCATCTCACAGGGTGATATCCACATACCACCCTCCTCCTCCTCCTGTTAGCTAAGACTGCTTTTGTTTCCTTGTCATCTTCCTTTTCAGAGTCTCCAGACAAGCACAAGAGCAAACACCCATTCCAGCTACCACAGACCCTTTCCTTATTCAATTATTCCCAAATTTCCTTAATCAAAAACTTTCCTCATTCAAAAATTTCCTTACTCAAATTCCTTCAGTGAATCACTGTATTTTTCAACAAGTCTTACACAGAAAAAAAAAACCAAAACCAAACCCAGACATTATGTAGCAACACAGCTTCCTAATTTTGAGTTTCTCAAGAACATTTCACTCACATGAGGCCTCAAGTTCTGCATAGAAAAGGAAGCATTTCTGATCAGAAATCCAACCTTAGTATTCTAGAATTTCATGCTATTTCGGTTTTGCTCCTTAAAACTCCCATTGCAAACAGAGGTTCTTCATGTACTGGAACTGAAAATACAGTCAGGCCTTCAAACTTCAACCTCTGCAAAAAGCCTGTTGGAAAAGGAAGTGGGGAGAAAGCAGCCTGATTTATATCATCAGTGGCCTATTGCTTTTAAAAAGAAAGTGGAATGAGATCAGGAAGAGATCAGGTCACTGCATGTGCTCTTTGAAGGGAGTGCTGCATTACCAAATTCATGTTTGGGCCAGCAAGATAAATTAGTAGTAACACACTGGTTGGAGATATAACTGTAAAATGTGGTATCAACATTTAAAATCTAAATTCTGGCTCTGAGATTAGATATTACATAGTCAAGGTTTCATATCACTCTGGGTTTTTTCTTCCCCCCCCCCCCCCCCCGTTAGTAATATTTTAATGTTTTTATTTTGAGGTAGTAATGATAATTTACTAGATATTTTAGAGAGATATTTCATCCTCAAGGGTTTGAAATATGCTTTCTCAACACTGCAGTGGCCAGAGAGAACAATTTGCATGTTCAGAACTGACAGCTCTGCTACAAAAATATTTTCCACATAAAATATTGCTCTGCAACTACTATATTTGAATTAAATACAGCTGCTACACACTGAGACAGAAATCTTTATTCTTTGAAAGCAATGCCAAGAATTCCAGCCCTGACTTCTGAAAAACTGTCATCATGTTAAATCGGTGGAAGAGAGGCTTTATTATACTGAATACTGCGGGTGCAAGCCCAAGTGAGTTCACCCTTTCCAAGCCATTAGAACCCCCCTGAACAATTAAATAAGAATATTCCATGTCAGTAATATCACAGGCAGTGCCAGTACTATTCTGTCTGTGTTCTGGAGGCCCTGACTGAACTCACTGTAATAACACAACACAGGGTAACCACCTGACAAACTAGTTTGAAAGAACAAGATTATTTAGATCAGGATCAAGATTATTACCATCAGTGAAATTACATCTGAAAGTATCCCCTGGATTAAGCCTCCAAAGCCTTCTACAGCAATAAATCCTAGTTTTGCTTTCACTTTAAGCCTTCCCAAAAGCGAGACTGAAAGTCACTGCAGCTCAGTTGGTGTGTTATGAGTATAAAATCCTATTTACTACAGTCTCATAGTTCCTAAGGCTGTCACTACTTCCCACTTTACCCCTGACCGGCAGTTGGGGGTAAAACTGGAAACATCTGCCCACTAAATATCACGTAATTAAAACAACACTGCTGATGATTAACACATCTACTTACCTGTCAAGGTTCAAATATGCAAGCAGGACTCACAGTTAGGAACTAAAAAAACCAACCAACCAAAAAAAACCCAACCCAACCAAAAAAAATCCCAAAACAAAACAAAAGAAGAAAAACCCAAAAAAAACCCCTAAGCAAAACCAGAAGATCCCAACCCCAAAAATATGTGAGACCTGGAATTTAGATGAGCTTTACTACCCTGCAGGGATCATCTTTTCTTAGCCTTATTTCAAGAGCCAACTAGAATGTGCTTTTGCAGAGGCCAGTGAGAAGATTGGAGTCTGATGAACACAGAATCAGCTGGATTTTGGTCTTTAATGGAACGTACAAGACCAATGAAGACCAAGATTACACTTGGAGTGACTCAGTCCCCATATTCCATTCTTCATTGCAAGGATGAATCCCAACCTATGTGCAAGGGTATTACTGGTGAGCCCAGCCCACATCTGCCCTCTGCCCTGTGTTCAGAAGAGTCATCAGCACCAGCTGTCCCAAAGACCACAGTTTCCTGCCCTCTGCCAGGAGGACCTTCAAAAGCAAGCAAAGAGGTCTGTTTTATGTGCTCAAGAAACTAAAAACTTTGGGGAGAGGTCAAATTTATGGCTCCATGGACATTTACAACTCTCAACAATCACAGATCCAACTAGTTTATTTATCTAGTCTGGTGCTAGAAGAACTGAAATACCCATCTTATCTTTTGCTCTATGTTTTGGCAGCTAATCATCACAACTGTTGTTATCAAAGCTGCCAGAAATAGCTCGCCATGTGCAACAGTATTTTCGTTAGAGCACACATAAAATATATAAAAATATACAGATATTTGACTTATATACATGCATAAATACACTAAGAGGTTCTGGTGCAAATAAAGATTCACCATCAGCTTCAAGCAATGAGATTTATCACAGTACGTGGCTGTTCCGTCTGTTTTTCCACAGACGTGTATCATCTCAAAACAACAATTAATGGCTAGTGAAATAATCAATATACCATCCACATACCATTGAAACACTCCCTCAGTCCACCAAGCTTTCTACCTTCAAACAATTAGAAGCTCAGAACACTTAAAGGAAATAAAAACCCCCAACCCTCAGCATATAAAGAGCTCCTTTCCTATTTCTTAATCATTAGCTGCATTAACTGACATTAGCCTCAAGTGCATGTATTCCCAATTTTTTCTATTTGCTCTTCTTTTACTACAAGAATCTGAACCCCCATCATGACAATGATAACACTTACCTCTCTCACCCTTTTAGAGAATCCACAGCTTATTTATTACAGGGAGCAAGGGATAGGCTGCTGGAGGAAATAAATAATACCCAGCACAGCAAAGAGTTTCTTTCAGAATGCATATTTGGAGTTGTCACCTTTATACAGAAAGTTCTTAATCATTACCAAGAGAATATCAGTTTATACAAATTATATAAATATTATTATATATACATACACACTATACATATATTGTTGTAATAACAATCAAGCCAGTGTTCATCTAGTAAAGTTCCTGGTTTTTGAATATTTGTTTCACTTCTTTTCAAAGGCTGTTTTGTCTCCTTTAGTATTTCCTACAGGCAGGGCAGCAAAACACAGGCACCTGTTGTAAAACTGCTGTTTTATTCGTGATATCTTCCTACCAGGAGTGCAGCTGTTTTTCCTGTTCTCACTTCCAGGTGGTCAGGACAGGCTTTCCTAAATCCCTTGCACGACTTCCTTTGGCTCCAGTGGATTGCCCAGAGCGACCCCTCGGGTCCCGCTCGGGCCCATCACTCTGTGCCATCTCCTCATCATACCTGGAAATGAGACAAGTTCAGTGCCTGCCCCTGCTACACAGGCAAAAGCAAGTCCTCTATATTCTATTTTTATGTTCTATTTTGCTTCATGTCTAGCCCTGAAATGGAACACAAGCTGTCCCACACACAGCTTTGTGCCTGCGTGGTATGACACGCACCTACGATTCTATGAAATACACGTGATTTTACAACACAGATCATCTGAAATACCTTGAGCTGCGTTTTGAAAGAAACACAAACCATCTGGCAGCTTTAGTTAAAACTCCTGAGCTTGTGAAATTTTGTGCTTGTGAAATTTCCCATGTACTTCTGCAGGTCTCTGTGGTTAAGCAGAACACGAGGCTGCTGCCAGTTAAATAAAGTCTTAAGCTGTTGCTTCAAAGGGAGGATTTTTAGCTGCAGTGTTAAAAACCCCACCATTGCATCAGAGAGTGAGAAGGGAAAGAATGAGGTGAACTGAACAACCATGTGATTAAATTAAATGCATTTGACAACATGGATTTGGCAACACTTCACCACAGTGGTGAGTAGTTCTTTAAATAGCTGAGCCTTTACAATACCTAAAATATTTTTAATAAACCTATATAATTTTTAATATATCTGTGTAATACCTTTTCATATATCTATATAAAATACCTTTTAAATATCTTATAATATCCCTTCAATATCTATGGCCTCAGATAACTCTATATACTGAGTTATCTAAGTGTACTGAGTTATATACTTAGGTAAGTATATAACTCAGTATACACTGACCTCTCAGCTGCTATGCAAATTCCAAGCAGAACTTAGCTATAGATAGGTAATTGTAATTAACAAAAGATAATACTATAATACTGTGTAGGACAATCAAAATATATACTGAGTTACACTATTTTATGGGTATTCACTGCTACCATGTATGTAACTCATTTCTCTCCTTATAATACAGATGGAGGAATTTAAAAAGTATCTGACAAATTTATTTATTGTTACATCCATGAATTACAGGAGTCAAGAAGCACTACTTCTGTGAACTGGGACAAAATTTGCATCAAATAACTATTTTATCTATTTAACTACCATCTATTACCCTCAATACAATTACAGTCCTACACATGGAGAAGACAAACATTCTCTTTCTGTCCCTCAAATCTGGCTGCTGGAAGCTCAGAAGGTGCAATCAGGGGCTTATCAGACAACATTCTCTCTGGACATGAGGTGAGGCAACTCCTCCCACCTCCCATGTCACTGTTGCAGCTCCAAAGACATGAAGGGGTACTTTATGCCTATTTTTCCCTCCAGAATGAAGTTCACCTTCTCTCTTTGGTCTACATTACACATGAAAAGAAGAGTGAGGTGACAGAAAACCACACTATAAAACACTGACAAAACTTACAAGACTTCATAATTGCCAAGGACCTCCTTTGGTGGAGATTTATTCCATTTACAGTCAGGAATCTCCCCGTTAGGCACAGCAATGTTGAGGGTGTCATTAATCAGATTATACTTCAGGATCCGATCATTAGCAGTGCTGGAAGTGAGGGAAGGGGAAGCATTGACCTACAAAGGACAAAAATAAAGCCAGCATCAATCTTCTGGGTGGTATAAAGTTCTCCAAAGCGCATCTGTGATGACTGTGTGTTCTACAGGGGAAGACTCAAAGCACATCTCAGTTCCTCAGACACTGGAAGGAATCCCCCCACTGGGAATTTCTCTTTTTACTTAAAAAGGAAAGTACCACACCACTGCAGTGTCAGCCTGGAGATTTTTATTCAGATGAGATCACCAGGGTGAATCAGACAAGACAGGGATTTTTTTTTTTTAACTAAGTTTACATGGTTACAAACCCCATAAATTTCAGTACTTAAAATCTGCCCAGTTCACTGTTACACACAGAAACCCAGGGGTCTCTTCTAGGTAAACAACTTTTATTTAAGTTCTTAATCTGAGCTCTCCCCTGTTGGTTGGAGCAGGGTGCTAATAAAGCCAAGGCTGTGGGTTTGATCCCTGTCTGGGCCATTCACCTAAGAGTTGGACTTGATGATCCTTGTGGATCCCTTCCAACTCAGAATATTCCGTGATTCTGTGAAATTCTGAGCTGGAAAAACACATCCATGCTCTCTGTTCGAAGCACTACACTGACAGCATCTAAAACTTAAAATTTAATGTTAAAAAAACTTCATTTGATGTTATGCTCCATCAAGCCAATGCCAATTTTACAGCTACACTATCTAACTGCTAACATTCTAAAGTCCAACTGTATGGATGCACTGGATTTAAAAAACAGAAACACCAATTTGGTCATCACATGGCCCATTGCACTTTCCATCATTTTTCTTAATCCACTTATGAAAGAACAAAAAACATTGTTTAAAAAGAGGAAAGACTACACTGAAATCTACTTAGTTTTTTTCCTGTGAAATGAGTTTTTTCCTGTATTTCATGCAACTTTACCTCAATTAGCCAGGGTTTCAGCTTGTCATCGATGATAATATCATACCCATAGCACTCAAAGCAGTGTTTATCATTATTCATTACAGGCTAAAAAAAAAAAAGAAAAAGAGAAAAATATGCATTAAAATCAACAATTCAGTAAGTAACCTGACTACATACTTTGTTTGCTACAATGTGATGACATTGTGAATCTTCTACATTGGTTTTCAGTGCTGTAACTGATATAAGCTGATATAAGACAGAGGACCAGCAAATCACATGCTTAATCATTCTCAATACTTTTTCTTTTCTCTTCTCTTTAAAGGTTCTGCTAACATTGGCTTAAATCCCTTTTTTTCTCCCGACTAGTAAGTCCAGGATTGCCTTCTTTTTCCCCAAGCTGTAAGCAAATGTTTCAATACTAATGATTGCACTGATGCCAAGTATGAAGTTACATTAACTTTCCATTATGTTTCCAATGTAAAAATAAGTGTTTGCATATTTTGCAAAAGCAGTAACAACATTTAAAGCCTGCACACATCAGGAGAAAACAGGAACTTTGAAAATTTACAGCTTCACAAATTCTTTAAAATTTAGGAAAAGAAGACTCATTCAAAAACATTTCTTTTATCCTGCTGCTGCAACTATGAAGAGACTTTAGGTCAAGCAATTCCAAGATGCCTTTTTAAATTATAATTAGCTCAAGCCAACTATAACCCCAAAGCCAGGAGAGACCAAGGAACAAGTCGTGCTTGGCTGATCCTCTAGAGAATCAGGAGCTTTCCAGCACCTGCTCAACATTTGCAGTGGGCACAGTAAGACTCTTCTTCTATGCAAATCTCATCAGACCTTTTAGAGAAACCTTAGTAACAGGTTAGGGAGATGTTTTCCCCCAAACTAATAATGAGAGCTTTTCAGTTCTTCAGGGACTGAAAGGGGGAAGGAGGAACAAGGATCTCATTACATTTGCCATTGTCAGAAAGTCAGAGGACCAACAAATTTCATGCTCAGTCATTCTCAGCACCTTTCCTCTTCTAAGGTTCTGCTATCATTGGATTTAATCCCTTTTGCTCTCCCAACTGTTTCCAAATAGGATTGCCCAGCAGAGGCCAAGTTAAGCCCAGCTTCCCCACCTCCCACTGCTCCTTGCTGTGTGACCTTGTCCCTCCTCCTCGTGCTGAGTCTGGTGTTCTGCTCCTTCCATGACTCAGCTCATTGCACTGGCAGAACACTAAACCCATCAATAAAGCAAGGGAGCAATTTGTCAGAGAGCTGACTCAGCTCACAGCAGTGCCAGGACCAACCCAAAACAGAGGACAAGACAATGCACTTGGGAACAGGAGAGTCCTTGGCACCACTGGGCTCTTCAGTTACCCCAGGTGACCCACAGAGCGATACCTGCTCTCTGAAGTTATCACAGGATGTTACCCAAACACCACAAAGTCACTCAAGCAGAGGACTGGTTGTTTCTTCTATCTTTTTTTTTTTAATAAAAGTTCAATATAACTACGTGACTTGTGTACAAAAGAGGTGAAAGTAGGTTATGTAACTCTGATGAACCAATAGCCTGAGGTTTTCTCTGCTGAATTGTCCTCCAGAGGTATTTTTTTCCTTGACACATTTGTTATTGCTGCAATGACATCACACATCTTGGCAGAACTTAATCCTATTCACAAGGGCAGTATCAAGTCATATTAAATAGTTCACAAAGCCCTCAAGGAAAGAGATTTACCCACTCCTTCAAACACAGGCAGATAGCTCACCCACCCAAGATTCTCAGAGAAATCAAGAGATGACAGCAGTGCAGAAATCAGCACCAACACCATCACTCAAACAGCAGCAGACACACGTAGGGATTTTGCTGGCAAACTCCCTCTGATGGCTCTGAGAAGCCTGCAGCCCTAATGCTGCAGCTGGCAGCACTGCAGGGACAGTACTCACCGCCACAGCCTTCAGGGACTGCACAATTATCCAGTGGATTTCATCAAATAACTTGTTGGTGACTTCTTTTCCACGGGTGCTCTCCAGGTACAGCCTTAAGTTACTCACTGTCCACTTCCCCCCATGGATGTGGTTGTAATCATCCTGAAGAGTTTAAGGAGTTCATTCAGTCTAAGCCTTTGAAGTGGCTCAGCAGGTTTTTTTTTTCATTCACACAAAAAGTCCACTCTTATAGCTACATGAAAGTATTGCTCTAAAAAGAAACTTGGCAAATTGTTCTTGCAGCTTTACTTTGAACTGCCTTCTGCAGAGACAACAGTTTTTATTATATATGCTGATATCTCACATTGCAAATCAAGTAACAAATCTTTCTTAGAATTAAAAAACAACGGGTACTTTGACAGTTTTAGAGGAAGACATGATTTAAGATTTAGAAATGTAAGTCTTAAAATGTGAAAGGAAAGAATTGAATGTTTTCCTCCTCTGGGGAAAAGGGAGAAACAATTAAGGGAGTAATAGCTAAATTTCACTGAAGTTGGCTGTTTTTAAATGCAGCACTTGAAAGTGCTTGTCTGTGTTTATTCATTTAAAATAGGACTTGTCTGTTCCCCACAAGGCAAACATGGTCTCTTCTTAACAGACTTCTTAACTGACAACAGTTACATTCAAGAAGACAAGGAAACAAATGACACCCAAATTGTTTTTAAAAGTTAATTTTTCAAGTAATTCAGTACAAAATCCCTGCTGTTACTGAAAGTGGACAGGGAAAAACAGGAGGACACCTTATATTTGTCTTTTCAGAGGCTGTCAAGGCTCTGCATTATTTCTCTTTAAATGCAAAGACCAGTGCAAAGAGAGGAGTGTTCACACTGATGGAAAGACACACATTCAGCCCTCAGGTAACTCTCAGGAAAACTGCTCTGTCCCTTTATAAAGGTTCTCCTCAGATCGTTTCATTGCACAATCACAGTTGTTTAATCAAAGACATTAAAACAATGTAGGATATTGCAGACTACACAGGAGATCACTGAGTGAAAATAATTAAGCATAAGAATTATTGCTGCTTTGCTTGTATTGCACATGCAGTGAATAATGACTTAGAACTGTATTTTCCAGCAGAAATATCACAGTGGGTATTCTGACTTACCCTCCTTCCTTAATTTTACCCTTTCCCTCTCCCAATACTGATTTGTACCCTTTTCAAGTCAGGGATGTTTTCACATGAGCTTGTAGGGTACAAACACACTGGAAGTCTGTGGTTCACACAAGGCTTAGAGTGGAGATTAACAGCCAGAACTTAGAAGAGTTTTTCCAGACCTCATCATAATTCTGACAAATTACTTGACAGCTCAAATTAGGCAGAGTTTTAGAAGACTAAAACTGTACAGCCTAAGTGCCTCCCAAGTTACAGGCACATCTAAAACAGAAGAATGAACAGGATGGCTTTACATTAAACTTCTCTTATGCCTGTCTGCAAAACTCAACAGATATCAGGGGTTTACAATTTAGGAAAAGCTTTTCAAATATTCTAGCAACGATTCCACATTTTTAGGCTGCTCCTTCTACACCCATTCCTGTTCTTTATTCTCTCAAAATGACCTCACCACCACTTTCACTGCTGCTTTTATTTGGGAAAAATTTTGAAGGCCATTCTTTGACGGGTAGAGAAGATGGAAGGGCGCATAATAACGAGAGAGGCAACATATCACATGCCTCACCTCTTCACTGCTACTGAAAACAGCACCAGGATCTATTCTCTGAATTGTGTGGGACCTGCTTTCATACCATAACTAATTCTCAGTGTGCCCTGTCAGACCACGATGTGTTTAAAGCACCTCCCAAATCAGCAGCTGAGCAATGAAATGTTTGTAGCACCGACAAAAATGCCACGTCACCCCTGACCCAGCAGCCCTTCCTCCCCACTGCTGAACTTCAGCCCACTGGGACACAGGGGTGTGCTGTCAGAGCTATTGTGTTTCCAGGTGGTTTATCAATATCAGTGGCAAATCCCAGGACAGAACTGTTGTGCAGGCAGAACTCCATCTCTGTCCAGGCAAGAGGAAGCCACCAGCTGGCCAGGCAGCACACAGAGATCAGGAAGGAGATATTAAAGCACTGCTGCAAAGCACAAATCCACATGAACCAAACACCATTAATTTCATTGCTCAATCCCTAAGTGAGCATATTAACATTTAAATGGAAAGAAACTGGAAGCACACCCCTGCTCTCAACTGCTGAACATATCACAGCCTATTACAGAGCTGCAACTCATTACCTTGCACACTTTTGATCTTCAGTCTTCCAAAATTTATTTATTTGTAAGTGCAAGTTGAGGCATTTTAGTTTCAAGCTCACGAAAAATACAACAAAACCTTTTTATTCCAAGTTTCTGGGGCAATTGAAGAGATCAGTCTTGCTACAAAAGAGTACCTAAGAACACTTACCCCGTGTTTCTGAATGGCAACATTTGTGAGATGTACAAACATGTTGTCCAATTCACTGGTGCTTGGGGTGTATTTTACTGTGCAAAACCGGCAAAATCCAAGTTTATACCTTGAGAAAAAGTCATTAAAATGTGTTAAAGCCCAACAATTACCACCCGCATGTTAGAACTTCTTTTCAGCAAGAAGCCCAACATTATTTTGACTGCTTCAGACACTGTCCCAAAACAAAAAATACAAATGTATACAAACTTACATGTAACACCGCAGAGGACGGTAGGTAGATACTAAAACATACAGACGGAGGTCAAACTTCTTTCCCCCAATAAGCAAGGGATTGTTGATGTAGAGTGAAATCACATAGGCTTCTTTGGAAGACTGGGACACAAACCTGAAAAACACAAGTCATGTTTGCAATACAATCCAGTAAGTCTTTTTTTTCCTTCTTTAGAAGTATTCTGTAAATTTTTGAATTGACTGAAATCTTGCATCTTTTGCCGAGACAACGTGTAAAATTGTGGTGGTTGACAATACACACTTGGCATCAGGCACTAAACACCAAAAATGTTGGTGTAGATATATATAGGTATAAAAGTTAATGTGTGTATATATATGTATGTGTGTATACATATATATATCTCAAAAAGTTGGTGTGTATGTATATATGTATATAAAAATAAAATTGACCCATATGAATTAACCATTTAAACCCAGTTTTGAAGTTAACACTGTAGCTGACCAAGCCATTCCAAATGCAGCTCTACAAGCCAGTCTTTTCCTCAGAGAGGATTTAGAGCTTGGCATGGTTCAGACAAGCAAAGGGCACACAGTACATTACCTTCCTTATTCAAGGTCTTACACCACCAGAATATTTGCATTTATGCTTGGTGTGCAACTGCAAACCACTGTGAAAAGTTGAGGTAACTTTCAGACTGTGACATTCCTCAGATTCCAAATCCAACAGGGAAACAAATACTCAAGTGATATTCAGCCAGTCACTTGATCACAGGAACAAAACTTAACATTAGTTGTGTGATCAAAACCTCTCCTAGTAGAGAAGAGCATAGATTGCTAAACTGTTTCATCAACATGAGGTGTATTATTTTCTGTTCCAAAAGGACAATGTATTTACTTCATATAAATCCATTCTTCCTTCGTACTAACTTGGAAAGTGATTTAATACATATTAAATAATTACTGAAATTGCTGAGAGGAAGATTTTTCTCTTGCTTCCTGTTATTTAATACTATGAAGCAGAACAATTTATTTCTGTGCAGTTTTCCCCCCCACCCCCAACACTGAGAGCATTTTTATAAAGAATAGTTACTTGCACAGTTCTTTGCACCTCCTCATGCCAAAACAAGTCCTGCTGAAGGAGGAAGCCAGATAACAACTGAGATTAAATGCAAACCTAAGTATATAATGACAAAGCAACAACAATCATGGAATACTTTTCCCATGCATCAGACAATCAGAGTGTTGATGTGGTTCACCTGATTACAGAAAATACAATGAAGGCTTTAAGGTTTTAAGAACTTACGAAGATGTTTTGCTGTCTCGAGACCATTTTTTAATCTGGGAGAGCTTATTGATTAGAAATATCCCTTTCCCTTGGGCTTTGCCACAAGGTTTCATAATCCATGTGCTGGAGGGATTCTTCCTGAATTCTTCAACAAAGAGATTATAATCGGCAGGAAGCATAAAAGTCACAGGAACAAAATCTGAGTTAAGGGGGGAAAAGAGAAAGGTGCACAATTAAGGACAGTATATCTGATAAGGTTACTGACACATAGAGATGGGGAAAAAAAGGTTCTGTCTTTTAAATTTTCCAGTCTGGCATGACCCCACCTTCATTAAGACTCACGTTGCTTTTTATCCCATTTAAATTCTACTTTTTTACTTAAACAATTGCAAAATATTACATGATGCCACCTTCATATTAACAGATTCTAATTCACGTGAATCAGTTTTCTTCTTCTGTTTATATGCTGTGAAATTAAAGTACTAGATATCATTTCAACTTAATCAAAATTTCACCATTCCATTAACCAACTTATCATCCCCTGTGCAGGCAAAAACGTGAATGTTGATGTTGCCTCCTCTTTGGATGTGGAATTTGAATTTCCATGTAACCCCCACGAGTTATTCTTATTTTCTCCCACAATCAGTTTTACCATGATTACTGGAACCTACAGAAAAGCACTTTTCCCTTTTCGCTATCAGATTATCTTCACTTCCATCCATAAAGGACTGCTTCTTTCTTACATGGATATGAAGAGTTTTCATTTCACTTTCCCAAGATGTAAATCAACTCCACACATTGCCATCTGTTTCACTTTGATGCTTTCTGACCTCCAAACCAACTCTCCTCATTCCTGATTTATTCTTGGTTTAGTTTGGGGGTTCTTGGTTGTTGTTTGTTTGTTTGTTTGTTTTTTTTTAGTCTGGCTTTCTTTTTATTTTGTTGGGTTTTTTCTTTGTTCTCAAACTTCTCCCAAATTTCTCCTCTGAAGTGTTTGTTCATTCAGTTCTGTCCAGAGCCTTTCTGCAAAAGTTTATTTTAGTTTTTGCTCCAGTATAAGATTTTCAGATAATGGTTTTTCACTTTTGAATTAAAGAAACTGCAACCCTGTATCATATGAAGTACCAGGGCCCTTTGGTTCCACCACTAATTTTACTGCAAAGTACCTCAATCCCACAATTTTCCCTCTTCAAAATAATTTTTAAAACCCCAAAATGAATCAAACCCAACAAAAATCCAACCAACCAACCCATCCTCTAGACTCCCACACACCCCCACAAAAATCCTAGTCACAAATCTAGTCCTGCACCCTCACATTTAAAAATAATAATATCACTATCACGTCATCCAATGTTGCTTCAGATAATGCTGCACTATTAATTTCAGTGTTTTTAAGGACCTTATTACTTAGAAAAACTAAGCCTAAAAATTAAAACAAAACTAAATTCCATGCATCCAAACTGAATTTGTGCTCCTCCTTGAGTAGTAACACTGTGGTTTAGTGCTGTGGGAATACAACAGGGAATCAAGGAAATGTTCAATCTTTATTCCTGCTTTGTCTCTACTTCAACAAGTTCCCTCTATTCCTCTCAATTTGTCAAATATTATCCTTCAAAGCAAGGTTTCTGAAAAACTTTGAAAATATAGTATTTCCTAGGAAACATTTGCTGCTACTGTTTGAATCACTTTCCCTATTCCTGTGTTTCCTCATGCTCCAGATTTGAGGGGAGGGAAAAGGGGCTGATGGAGAGGGAAGGGTGTTGGGTTTGCAGAAAACAGCAAACAATTTTAGGACAAAGTGCACTTTTTGTTTTTTTCCCTGACAGGAACAGAGCATTTCAAGGTAGTCACTTCAATGTTCTAACACTCCAGAGGTTCAGAAAAGCTGGACCAACTCCAGGTTATTGACTATGTAAAAAAAAGACAAACTCTGACAATGAGAACAACGCACCCAAATAAATGTATTTCCCATTTTCATCTTTTTCTGCAAGAGGACTTCCTTCTTTCTCAAGCTCTTTCCTGTATCTCTTGATATTCTTTACCATCAGATCTTTCCTGGTCAGCTCATAGTGGTTTGGGAAGTGATTGACAATCTGGTCATCAGAGAGGCGGTATCCAGTTTCCACACTGAAAACATTCCTGATGGTTTGCACGCTCATCCTGAAAGCAAGGACAGGCACCAAATTATTTCTCCCAAGAAACACAACCCAGGAGGACAAAGCAGAAACGGTTTTGCTCCAATTTCTTCATCTTTTCTTTCTCTTGTTTCTCTTTATATAAAGTATAGTATTTTGCTGCAGTGACAGTCCAACATATCCTGAAATTCTATTTGCAAAGCAAATTAAATCCAGCTGGACGTTTTATCAGCCCCTCTACTACTCCCGAAAGTGAGGAAGATGACAAACTGTCCCTACTGGACTCTCTGGTTTGTTGATAGTCAGGTCAAGCCCCAGCAGGGCCTAAAAATGACTGAAGTGCCCCCAAATGCTACAGAAGCCTAGGACGAAGTCATCAAATCAGTTATCTCCCACATTTTCCAGAGGATAGGAGCAGGGACATAGATGCCAAGAATTATCAGTCTTAGATGTCTCACAGTGAAAATTTAAGAATATTCCCTGAACACCATCCACCTGAAACATTATCATTTCAGAAAGGAAAAAAAAACCCCAAAACAACCAGTCACACAACAACTTCCATGAGTGTTCCCCCACTCCCCCTGACTGCATTCCAAAGGCATGGGCAGATTAGTACCAGATTCCTGGCCATTTAAATAAGTGGTTCACAACAGGAACATTTGGCAGCACAAAGTGCCATTCTGCTGTATTTGAAAGGGACATTATAAATTGTTTGGTTTATTTAAAGAGTGCTGTTTCTGCCAATTAACAGATTACTGCATTGTAGGACAGCATTTCGTGGTCTTATATCAGATAAATACCAAATAAGAAGGCAGATTATTTACTCCCCTCCTCTCAGCAGAATCTTGATCTAATTTCACATTCACTCTCAGGATTGAAATGTTGAAAAATTAGTCTGCACATAAATCATTATCATGAAGAAGGACAGTACAAGGCATTTATTATTAAATAATAAAGTGGACTCTGGTTACAGGGCAAGCCTCCATAACATGGACAAACCAGTATTTTATTGTATATTGCAACTGTGTACTCTTGGGTTATTTTGCTCATGTTGTGTCGTCAGAAAATGTTGGGAAAAGATACATTCAAAGACTCCCCTGAAGCCACAAATTCCCTCCAACTGAAAAGGAAAAATTCTGCTTACTGCAGACAAAAAAAATCAGTTCTAATTTCTGCACCTTTCATTGTTCAATATCTATTTTGCTTTATTATTTATGGTATTGACATAAGACACTAAAATGCTTCACAAAGTTAGAAACTGGCATTTGTAACGTACTTACCAATAAAAATTCCAGTCTTCGTTTTCTGCCACTTGAATCCACCCTCTTTTCTCAAAGTTGTTTATTAGAACAGATTTTTCTATGTCAGTCACCCACTTCACTTTTCCTGCCATTATCCCAAAGCAGGATCAACCTGTTGGTAAAGAAAAGTTTAGGGATGTGAAGCTGGAAATAGGGGGGAGGACATAGGAAAGTCAGAGCAGAACAGGCACATAGAAACCACTTCCACACAGATATATTAATTTAAAAATCAAGGGAAACAGTACCTCAGGTTCAGAGTGAAACCCTGCATTTCTCAACAGGACAACTGCACACAAGGACAGGAGTTACAGGGACCTGTAAGCTGATCTCGTTAAACCCTGGCAGCAGGATTTCCCCAAACCTGAGGAGTGTTTCTGAGCTGCCTTTCAGCTCCTGACACCAGGTGTCACTTTTCACATGGGATCTCACCGGCCCGGATCAGCCTTTTGTCAGGATCACTGGATCATTCTGGCCGTGCTTCACAGAAATCAGCTGCAGGGCAATCCTAATTCCGAAGGAAATCTCTTTGAGCCAAAGGCAGACTCTCTCCCCAGAACAAAAACCATGCAAAGGAGTGGGATTATTACACACACACACACACACATAACATCATCTACTGCCTTTTCCACAGACAATTTTCCACTGAAAAGAAAATTAAAACACAAAATCACCTTTGCTAAGTGTTGTAATTTAATTAGTGCAAGTGAGTAATGAATGTAGTGAATATAATTTCTGCAAGTAAGATATTGGATTGGAATCCAAGGGGTTTTCAAGTTTCCAGGACTCTATATGGAGATGTACAATTCCCAGCAAGCACAGGCCCCTACAGTTCCTTTCTTTCTAGGAGGTATAACCCATTATATAGTGCTCCCCCACAGACTATTTATACTGTCAAATCCCACAGGGCAGAAATGTTTACTATTAAACTCCAATATTACAGAGTTTCAGACACATTTATTTTTATTCCTGTTGGCAAACTGATTTGAAATCAAGCTTAGACAGAAAGGAGCACATGAAGGCTCTGGGTCTGTCTTTTTGTGAATGCTCAGTTCTGCAAGGTCAGGATCTCTCCCTGGGCCTTCCAGATACCACCAAAAAAAAAGGAAATGGAACAAAGGCATTCCTTTATTTGTACTGAAGTGTGTAGGATCGACCATCAGTGACTCACTAGTGCCACACACCACCTCGTCGCGGTTTTAAAAGCTCAGGGACCAGCAACACCTGCTACACATCCTATGGCAAGGAACCCTGAGAGACTCCATGTCCTGATCCAGCAAGTGGATTCTGTGGTAGCAGGGAGAAGTTATGTTGACTCCCAGAGGCTGCACTGTGCTTGATTTCAGAAGCCAGAAACAATCCAGCAGAAGATTCACACACAGGAAGGCTAAACATTGAAGATAACTTCCACCAGAAATAAAAAAGAAAAATCACAAGTTTGCCATTCTTTTCCTGTTTTGGGAAATTTAGGCCTTACAGATCCCTCCTGCTACAGGAGGATTGAAAGGATAACAATACAAACAGCAGACTGAGAATTCCTCCTTAGTTTCTGCAGACAGTTTGGTCATCTCAGATTGATGCTTAAGGGGCCTGTGAATAAAATCTTCCAATTTTGTATAAATTGACAAGTGAAACCCACCAACAAGGGCGCACAAAGAAATAACATATTAAGTCGTGGCAAAATCTTTCTTATTTTCAGCAGTGTAATTTTAACACAGCATAATTTTCTACAGGAATCCTCTGATCTGCAAACTAGGTATTCCAGACAACCAGGTCACCACCACCACCACCACCAGAAGCCGGTTGTGCTGATGGCAGACTTACCTTTCCACACTGCAAAACATAAGTTAAGCCGTGCAGGCACCTGGCCCAGCCAGCTCCATGTCCTTCTGACAGCACAAAAACGTCCCTGTGTGGTTGGTTGTGTTGTTCCTTACTGGAAAATCCAGTTCGGCCGAAGCAGTCAGGAGATCCTCTCAGAGGAGGTCGGGAGACTCCCCAAGTGTCAGGGATAAGGAGGAGCCCAAGGCTGCAACAGAGATGTCGATGGGGGGGGGTGTGAGGTGTACTGGGGGGTGTATGGGTATGGGCATCAGGGGGGTATGAGGGTGTGTGGGGTGTATGGAGGGGTGTGGAGAGGGTGTATGGGGAAGGGGGGGGTGTCTATGGGAGTGAGGAGCTGTATGGCAGGGGTGGAGTGTATGGGGGTGTGAGGGGTGTATGGGGAAAAGGGGAGTGGGGGGCTGTATGGGAGGGGTGGGGTGTATGGAGGTGTGAGAGGTGTATAGGGAAGAGGGGGTTGGGGCTGTAGGGGTGTGTATGGGGGGGTGTGAGGTGTATGGGGGTATGGGGGGTACATGGGGGAGGTGGGGTGGCTGTATGGGGTGTGTGCAGGATGTATGGGGGGGTGGGGGTGTACAGTGTTGGGAGTGTGTGGGTGAGTGTATGGGGGTGTGGGGTGTAGGGGAAAGGGGGGTTTGGGAGGTGTGTGGGTGTGTATGGGGGGTGTGGGTGCGTGAGGTGTATGGGAAGGGGTGTATGGCTGCGGGGGGTGTATGGGGGTGTGGAGGTGTGGGGTGTATGGGGGTGTGTGTAGAGTGAATGGGAGTGTGGAAGTGCGTGGTATATGGGGGTGGAGGTGTGGAGTGTATGGAGGGGTGTGTGGGGTGAATGGGAGCGTGGAAGTGTGTGGTATATGGGGATGGAGCTATGGGGTGTATGGGGGATGTGTGTGAGGTAAACGGAGTGTGTGCGTTTGGGGAGGGGCTGTGGAGGATGTGGGGGGGGTATGGGTGTGTGTGAGGGGAGGGGTGTATGGGGAGGTGTGTGGGGTGAATAGGGGTGTGGGTTGGTGGGGTGAATGGGAGTGTGGAGGTGCGGGGTGTATGGGGAGGTGTGTGGGGTGAATAGCGGTGTGGGTGTGTGGGGTGAATAGGGGTGTGGGTGTGCGGGGTGTATGGGGTGCGTGTGGGGTGAACGGGAGTGTGTGTGGGGTTTATGGGGGTATGTGTGGGGCGAATGGGAGGGGGTGTGTGGGATGAATGGAGTGCGTGTGGGATGAAGGGAGTGCGTGTGGTGGGTGAAAGGGGACGCGCGTGTATGGGAGGGTGTGTGGTGGGGGGCAGAGGGGTGAGGAGGACGGAGGAGGAAGATGGGGAATGCGTGTGCAGGGGGTGTCGGGGAGGGGGCACGGACACACACGACCCTCCCCGCGCCGCCCCGCTCTCACCTGCCGGCGGGAGGCGCGGCCGCCGCTGCCCCTCAGGCCGGACCGTCCCCGCCGGCCGCCGCCATCGCCCCGCCCGTTCCGGCGGCGCTCCCGGGGCGGGGCCGCCATGGCGCGGCCGCCATGTCGTGTGCGGGGCGGCCCCTCAGCGGCGACCCGGCACGGAGTTCATGGGCAGGTGGAGGCTGATGGGAGCCCGCGGCGGGACAAAGCATCCCTGGGTGTCACCGCAACACCAAACCCCCAGGGGCGCCCGGGTGCCAAGGCTCGAGCCCCTCTGTTCGAGCCCATCAGGTGCTAAAGTGTTCATCGCCCGTGTGGCTGTAGGAATAGCTGCTCTTGTACTGGTACTGTTCCAGATTTTCACCCAGATGGTCATACTATCATCATGGAATCACAGGATGGTTTGGGATGGGCAGGGACACCTT
The DNA here is from genome assembly GCF_003945595.2 of Pipra filicauda. Taxonomy (NCBI): domain Eukaryota; kingdom Metazoa; phylum Chordata; class Aves; order Passeriformes; family Pipridae; genus Pipra; species Pipra filicauda. Next base: position 77,861 of record NW_024104412.1, read on the forward strand.
CCGCTATCCCAGGTTGCTCCAAGCCCTGTCCAACCTGGCCTTGGACACCGGCAGGGACGGGGCAGCCACAGCTTCTCTGGGCAACCTGTGCCGTCGGCAGCGGGATCAACAACTGTAATTCACAGTGAAATAGTACGAAAAAAGCGATGGCATTAACTCCTGTGCAGAGAAGCCTGATTTACACATTCAGAATTCCTTCCGAGGAGAGATTATGTTGAGGCACCTGACCCTGACGTAAATGTCAGATCACTGACATTTTGTGGTAGGCTCAATACAAAACAATAAGGTATTACATAATGGACAAATGGACAAATTACTTATTATGATATCTTTAATTTGTCCCTGTAAGACAAACTGCTCGTTAAAAAAAGAAAATAGATACACGAAGCCACTGGCTGAAATAAGCGGTTTGCAGTGTGTCGGAGTAGAGCAAATAACTCTGAAACTGTGTATGATCTCTTATTTCCTAAGAGCCTTAATTCCCCAAATAATCTGAACAAAACAAATACGCTTTATGATTCGCCAGATCACCCTACGGTAATAGGCTGTTTCGAGGATGCGACTAAAAGGAAAAAGTTAAATTTAATAATTAATATTCCCTAGTTCAGCTATGAAAGCAGCTGCAAAATGCAGTGTATCGCCCTACGGTCACGTGCAGTGGAAATTTCCTGGCACCACAATACCTCTGGCAGCAGAGGGGAGCAGCCTCCACAGCCTTCTTTCCATCGAGGAGGGAGGGACCTCTGCTGTGACAGTTGGTGGCAAGAAAAGTGCACCTCAATCTTCTCCTTGCTGCCAATCATTATTTTTTTTTTGGTCCCTGCATCCATCATACCTCAGAGGAAAGCTGAGAAAAAAAATACCACTTTTTAAATGTATCAAGTGTTTCATTAAAGACTGGTTTTTTGGTGTTTCTCTTTTATGTGAGTCTTTTAGCTTAATTCAGCAGTCCTTAATTGCAGTTACAGTTCCGTGGGATAAAAAGCTGTTGTTTTGTTTTGCTGTCTCTCTGAAATGTACATTGACAGTATTAAATCACAGCTAATAACAGACGCTCTAGTTTTTAATATTAAGGCATGTCCACTTTGTAACATTATTGTTAAAACGAGGGAAGCGGAAGGTAATTTGAGAGCAGCTTAGTGATGCTCGCTGTTATTGTATCAGGAAATGCTGTGGCAGCATTGGCTTGTTATCTTTGTGACAGAAATCGCTCCTATGATGACATTTGAGTATTCTATTTTAAGCTTGAGGCAACTCACTGAGTTAAGCAAGGTTACCTGTATGTGCAGAATTAAGCCTGGTTTCGGGAGAGGGACTATTATTGATTTGAAGCTAAGTAAATACAAGAATTGAAATATCAGAACTCGTGAATAGGAGAAAGTCATGGCAAGAAGTGGTATTACGGAGGTTAATTTCCCTTTTATTATGTTGTACTTTCGAGGCAATTTTCATCTAACGTGTGCAAATGCAAACACAGCACAGTCCTTGGCATGAGCGGGAAGATAAGCTTTGTCATGTTCCTTTCACAGATGAGTAAACCTCGTGTACGGAGCTCGAGGATGAGAGAAAAACATCCGCGTGACAAGGAGGATTGCTACGCGTAGCGCCGAAGTGGTTCGGATAAGATACACACGTACACAAGCACTTTTGTACATTTAAAAACTTAGCCGTGAAAGTCTTAAGGACATCCCAGCTCCAGGGGGAGTGCTGTATCTATGCTGCTGGTTCTGCTCCTCCTGGTGTTTACCTTCACTCATAAAGCGATGAAATCATACTATAAATAGAGGGCAAAGTCCACTCTCAAACACTAGCGGGTAAAGTCTCCTGTTTGACATGACAATAAAGCGTGGAGCAACAGGGGGTTTTGGTTCCTTTAGAGCTCCTCTGCAGTAAACCCGTGCTCTCCACCGCCTGAATCACTCACCACCCTGCTATCAACAGCACAAAAGAAAAACACTGCGAGTCCCGTGACCTCACTAAACCTTTCGGGCGAGGGGTCAGCAGCGAAATCTCTCTCTCTCTTTAACCCCTCAGCAACTGCTGCCGGCGCTTCTCCTGCTCTGCGCCCACATTCCCCGCAGGTACCCTGGGGACAGCAGGGGGACGCAGGTGTCCCCCAGCCGCTTCGGCCGAGCTGACCCCCGCGGAGGGCGCGCTCCTCGCCGTCCCAGAGCGTGCACACCCCCGCGACACTTCCAGCCCAGCCCGCTCCCCCCGTGCGGTGTCCCCGGCGGGGCGGGGCGGCCGTGCCGTGCCGGGGCGGGGCCGGGCGGACAATAGGGACACTCGGCGGGGACGCCGCGGTGAGTGGCCGGCGCGGCGGGGCCGGGGACCCCCGGGACCCCCCCTTCTCCCGACGCCCGCCCTGCGTTCCCGCGGCGCCGGGACGAGGTGAGCGGCGGGGTCCCGGCGGGAGAGGGGCGGAGGAGGAGCGGGAGAACCCGAGTTTACGGGGCAGAGCCGGGCTGCGGTGCCGGGCTGGCGCTGCGGGACCCGCCGCCTCCCTCACCTGCTCTCCGCGGTGCCCCGGGACGGTCCCGCGCAGGCGGCACCTCCGCCGGCTCCGGCGCAGCAGCATCTTCGGGAGGAGGAGCAGGAGGGATGGATGTGGTTTAACAAACCAGGGCGGCGGTGCCGGGAGGAGCGCCCTGTCCCGGCTGCTCCCTGTCCGGGCTGCCCTCTGTGCCCGCTGCTCCCGTGTGCCCTCCCGGAGGATGCTCGGGCAGGACCCGTGTGCTCCGCGCTTGTGCTCGGCGCGAGTGACGAGCGGGGTACGTGTGCTTTCACTCTTTAGCAAAGCAGGAAATAAGCCCTCAAAATAAGCCCGCGACGCACAGCAAAGTGCGCGCCGCTGCTAAAACGTCTAAAAGTGTTCCCGAGTAACTCGGTTTTTCTCCGCCTGTGTGCGGGGTGTTGGTAGCGGGAGCGATGTGCGGCAGCAGGGATGGGGACAGACACTGGATACTGTACACAGCGCTGTAGGGCAGTGTACCCTCAGTAGTGTTTAAATCATTTCACAAGGAGTGGTTTCAGCAGCGTGGTGAGTCCTGTGATTAAGCAGATTTGTAGGTGTTTAAATGGAAAGTGAGTGTTAGCCTAAGTCTGCTTCCCCAGGCCGTGTGCGTAACAAGAAGACAGAGTGGGCTCCATTGTCACTCTCTGTCACAGGCACATGGACAAAGTTATTTTGAGTTAACTTATTTTGGGTATATTGAATTATCTCTTTTCATTTGATGCGTGTCAGTTGAATGGGAGTTAGCACTGAGTATAGCGAAGAAAAAAAATCAATGTTTATTCAAGGTGTTTGATCTCTTCTGCTGTCAGAATGTCACCACTGAGGAGACTATCTCTGAAAGAAGAAATTCAACAAAATTTCTTGCTTTACCTGTTTGGTAGGTGTCTGTCTTAGCTCTTTTTAAGGATTTTTATATCAATAGGCCATTGACTGTAAGAGTGGACTGAGAAGAATTGAGTGCACTCAGCTTCTGCAGGGCCAAAGCAAGAACTGTGGAGCAGAATAATAACTCTGAGCTTGATGCTGAGGTTACCAAAGGGAGTAGTTTAACCCCTCCTAACGCAGTGTAAATCTGAAATGAAACTGGGAAGCCAAATGCTAAAATTAAAGCTTACATGAGTAGGGGCTACAAATCTGCAAGAAGAAAATGAGTGAAAAACACATTGTGTCCGAAGAAATACAGTGGTGTATTGGGGCAGGATGAGTTCTGTGCATAAAACCTTTGTTTGCTCCTCACAGTCAGTTCTGTACATTTGATCTGTTTAATAAGAGGCCCTATTTTTATTGTGAGTTCCAATGTCTTCAAGAGGTAGAGAATATACCTTACCTATTTTATTATGAAAAAAACACCAAACACTAAAACATTGTAGGTGAACTAGGATTTTAAGTCATAACTTTGTAGTGCCGTAATTTATAATAATATAATAAATTTATAATTTAACTGAAACAGTGTTTGCAAAACCATTACTACCAAAATTCTACCAATACAGGGAGCCTAAGTAAAACTGAGAACAGTGTGGCATTTTAATTCTGTATACTGATGTGCAGAACAGGAATGACAGCACAAATAGCAAGTTAAATTTGAGTTCTTACGCTTACAGTTACGCTGTACTTACATCCCTCATCTTCCCAGTCCAGCAGCAATAACTGGGGTTTCAGAGGCACCCGAATGAACGTAAATAGATGACTACATACATTGTCATACTCACCTCCTACAACTTGGCTGTGCAATTCAATGCTTCTTCATTATAAAAGAATCTCGACCTTTTGGTGGGACTGAGGAGTGCAAAGGGCAGATGATGTTTTGAAAGGGAAATGTAAATGTTAGAGCAGGAGCTTTCTGACTTAATCTAAACCTTAGCTCTTTGTAAACAAATAGAACAAAGGTGATATCCCTGAGATAGGTGGTGCTGTCACAAAACAAAAATCTGAATGTGGCAGAGTGTGTGTGAGGTTTTGTGTTTGGTTTTTTTTTTTTTTAACAGAAATAGTTTCAGTTTGGTATCTATATTTTTCCCCTTCAGTGTTCTCAGTTCTTCCCATAAAACCTCTTGGGTAATTAATGTTTTCATCTTGCTAAAAGCAAACACCTCTCATTTCTTGTTTATTTAGAAGCCGTAGAAATGGGTTTGTGAGCACTGAAGGAATCAGTGGACTCTTCAAGGAAAGTGATACTTTGTAGGCTTATCAAATCATGGCTTTTTAATGTGGACATAACTGTACTGCCTGCTTTTTAAGGTGGAGATCTCTTGTTCTCCAGAGTCATGTTTTAACTGGCACGGTACAGTGGTGCACAGACAACATGCAAATGCTGGTGATGCATAGAAATCTTGAGGGATTCTCGAAGTCTTGACTCAGAACCAGGGCCCCTTAAACATTTTCAGCAGAGACTGAAATACAGAATACCTGTACAAGCTCTTTACTTTAAAAGGTTCCCTCAGTTATGCATTTCTTTTACTACCGAGGTCACAGAACTTGCTTAAGGAATACTTCTTTTTTCAGTTTAAATATAATCAAATGCTTAATCCCTATCCTGTTTTGAGGTGAGAGAACCTGTGTTAAATTCCCAGTGAAGGCATGTTATCATCACTAACTTAATGAGCATAAAACCAGAAATGAAGGAAAATGTAAGAAGCAGAATGTGTATTTTTTAGATTTACAGAAGTGTGCCTTTAATGGCTGTTTGAGGCAATATTAACAAGTGTTTTGTGTAAACAGTCTCCAAGGTCATTGATGTTAAGCTGACTGAGAACACGGTATGAGACAAAGAATTAATTTATCTTTGCTCCTCGACCTGATACTGATTTAAGAGTTAATCCAGCAACCTGGGTTAACTAACCTGCACTATTAAAAAACGAGTAGCAGTGACTTCACCTCTCATCTTTCCACGAGAAACTGAGGTTGCTGATGGCATATTCATATTCCTGGCTCTCTGAAACCCAAACTGGCTCTTAATCTTTGCTGGTTTTATCAAAGGCTCGCCCTTGTAAAACGGCATTAGAGATTTGTATTCGCAGCAGGGAGGATGATGTCATGTTTTGGAAGAGTTGGCTATGGATTGGAGGTATATATGCAAACAACCAAGCCTCTGTTTGTTTTTCATTTCAATTTGGTTTGCATGGGCAGCTGGGAGAATCTGAAACAGTTTGAGATGTGCTTTGGTACCTTGGGGGTAAAGGGTGAGGGTCCTGTCTGGAAATCTGTATTTACGTAGGAATCTTGAGCCCGAATATTGGAATTAGATTATTACTTTTTCCGTTATCATAACCAGTTTTAAAACATGCTAAACCACATATTGTAATTGCTGTTAGCTTTACGGTGTCACGTCTGCGTAAAATATGTAAGATTGTATGTCTGAGACATAAAGTGCACAGAGACTGTGCTACAGATGTCATAAAATACATAAAGATAATACATTCACTGTAATTAATGCATTCAGTGCATTATACTGAAGTATTATTGTGCCTGTCTTAAAAACAGTTAACGCAGCAAATCTAAAGTAGATTTCTGACTAAAAGTAAATTTCAGATCCTTCTGTTTTCCCCCACTCACCGGCTGGCATGCCTTGTTTAGCAACATGTTCTGTTTTCAAGAAGATTTTCTGTTCTCTTTTGCTAGGTAAAAAAAAAAAGAAACAACCCACAAATACAAAAACCCTGCCTGTGCAAAGTAAACACAGCGTAAACATAATCTTTCCACCGAGGATGCTTCATTATTCAGTCATAATTGTGTTCATAAACTGCCACAATTTCCATCATATAATTAGCCACTTAGAGGGCTGTTTTTTAAAATTTGGATATAGGATATTCAGCAGAATATTAGGTATGTATTTAAGCTTGAAATGCATTATTTATTCTGCTGAAGGCAGAAAGAAAGCAAGTGCAAGATGGGTGGTAGAAGATTAACACATCCTGCTTTGGGGAACCAGGAGAGCCTGTGGAGTGTCATATTTGCTCCTCTGCACGGGTCCAGATCTGAAGAACAGAACAGGTCCATATTAATGTAGCTTTTACATGCATTTCTACATTATACCCGTACACCTAAATTTTAAAAACGATGACACAGATCAGTAAATGGCCTCTAGGCCAAGAAGGTAATAGCTGAGCTTTGAAACTAAATTAGAGCCATCTTGTACTTCTTTAAGAGAGTAGCCCTGCCAGACTGCCTTTGCCTCAACACTGTCCATCCCATCAAATACGTTATAACTCCCCTCTTTTTTGGATGGGCAAAGCCAGCATCCCGGGCTGCAGCTGAGTTGTGGGGAGCACGACCCAACAGCTCTGACAGTTTCTTTTTTAGCCCGTGGGAGGAAGGTATTATCATGGTAACAGGTGTGAGGTGGCATATGCTTCGGGCTTTTGTTGTGGTGTTGTATGGTTTGTTTACATGTCTGAGTCCTGTGGTGCCTTGACTTATTATAGGTCTTTTTCAGAGCACGGTTTTCGTCTCACACAGATATAGACGTTTCCGTTGTGCGGCCCCGTGAATGTGAAACCAGCATCTAGTCTAGAAATGAAGAAGACAAAAAAAAAAAAGGAGAGAGAAAAAGAAGATACCTTTTTTTAGTGTTTTTTTTTTCCTCTTCTTTTTCCCTCACTACATGGTTGTGAAAGCTAAAAATAATTAGTATACATGTGCAGTAGACAGCTGACTTTTTATGCTTGGCCTTTCTACATTTTATCCACTTGTTTTACTAGGTAACTTTTAAGGACTTTATAAGCTGTGAGGAAACACAATGAGTCCATCTCCATTTGTTTGAGTCTCCCGGTGGTACCCACAGGCCAAAGGAATACCCCACTAACACACCTGGATGTTTACTTTGTCTGCCTGGTGTCTGAGTGAGAACTTCACACCCCCGGGATCCTCCAAACCTTGCTCTACCATTCCCAAATTTCTTGAGCTCTGGTGGAGTTCTCAAATCAGGGGCTGCCCTGGTTCAGAGCTACAAAGTCCTTGGGGAGACTGAGTATCTGGAAATCAGGAATGCACAAAGTTCCTCTATGAACATTACCCTTTTTTTTTCCCGATTTTTTTTTTTTTTGACTGAGGAGAGAGACACAGGAATACATAAAGGAAGATCTTAAAACAGGACACGGCATCTTTTGAAACTAAGTGTAGCACCTGAAAAGACTTTTTTAAAAAAAGATTATCTGAATGAAATAAGCCTTTTAACTCACCTGTAAAATATGTTCAGAGAGGTGGTCCCTTGGAGGAAAGGACTGCACTATTTCCCCTCAGAAACAGAGCTGGGTCCCACAACTCCCTCACAGCAGTTGCAGTAAAATTCAGAACACCTGACCCCAGCACTGCTGGGGTTTTCAGAACTCTGGACATATTTAAAATCCTAGATTATAAATCTTTGTAAGGAAAGCAGAAATGCTGTGAACAGAAGGAAAAAACCCAGAAGATTAAACTACAAACTGTATGACACATAACATCTACCCAGCTGAAACTAGTCTGTAGCTGCTTTTCCCCCGCCACATTAATCATCACTAAGAAGATCCTACTCTTTAAACCAAGTATATTTTCATTTATCTAGTATCACATTTCTGTGAGTTTGCTCATGCAATAATATATACACTTTAATTATGAATAACTTTGCTTTGTGGAAAACGTAAATTTCATCTAAATACTGAGAGAAGATCAAGGCTCCCTCGGGACACAAAGGCCTTAACCTCATCCCCAGCGTAAAATTTAGAGGGTTTACAAGGCTGCAGAAACGTGGCGAACCAAATCCATATCCAGGGGACATTACTTTTTGCTTGGTTCAGTTTCATTTCTAAGAGAATATTTCACGTTGAGTTTTATTAATTTGACCTGCTGGGAGTGTGCTTAAAAGGAGAAAGGAATCCAGCCAGAGGAAATCCCCTTCGTTGCTGTCCGAGATCACACCATCAACAAAGGGCATCAGTTCTGTAAGGACAGAGCTGGGAAGCAAAGAAACCATCCAAAACCCTGGGCAAAACCAATGCCAGATAAAACCAGGGCATCTCCTAAAGACTGTAGTTAAGCTCATCATCAGGCACCCTCAGGACAACAGGCAGAGCCAGCAAATATCCAAGGGGCAGGAGTGTTACCTGCCCAAGGCTGTGTGTGGTTTGAAATAATCCCTGTCCTCAACTCTGATGTTGTTTCCCTTGATGAACCAAATAAAACACTCCTGATGACTACAAAAACATCAGCCCCTCTCCAAGCTCTGCTCTCTCAGTGTTTTCCAAATAACTTCCCCACTGTCCAAGGAGGCAGCTCCACTCATTTCAGTGGTTCCTTCTGTCCACTCCTCTGTGTGGAAAGCTCCTAATGGGTTTAAATCTTCATTAGATTTATTTCTGTGGTGAGTTGCTTGTAATTTCCGTGGTGGTGGCCTCCAGCTGAGGAAGGTGTGTAAACTTGGGCCTAAATTAAAGACTTAGGAAAACCTGTTCAAGTTTGTTTTAGATACTTTGCTGCCTGGGGATCTCCATGGGTTAGAGTTGATTTAATGCCAGGCAGGTTGTTGCAATCAGTGTAGGAAAGCATCTTGTGCTAAGTGAAACTACTGAGAAACTATACTTGACTACACTAGCTATATTTATCGAGATTTTCCAATTTTTAGGTTGTTTTGGGCCAATATATAAAGCAGCAGCCATCTAAATGCTGCGTGTTTGAATTGCTGAACATCTGTTGGGTCACTGAAACTTTCCTTTGACTGCTCTCAAAATAGTTAATATTAGCAACACTCGTGTTCTGACTGGAGGAGTAAAAAGAGCAACTTTAAGAGCACTTTAAAGATTAATTTCCATCTAAGCTGGGAAGACCTTACGTAACAAGAAGCCACAAGGTTGTCTGTCATGACTCTCTGCAGAGCAAGATGCCTCAAATAAGGAGAACCCCCGGGCACTTTGTCCTCTCCAGCTACCCCGGTGGAGCACCAGAAGAGGAGACCTACAGTAACCTCCAGACAATCCCAGACACCACAGAGCAAATGGAGTTTGATATCAGGTATCACCACATCAATACTCCTCCTGTCCTCCCCCCAGCACAGAGGGCCAGACTTTCCAGGAGACTTTGCTAAGCCAAATAATCGCAGTGGGTGCTGCTGGGAGCGGGAGAGATGCAAGTGTAGATAACCTGTAGTGCACCATTAGGCAGCGCAAAGTGTCTGTGAGGCTTTTAATCTTGCACAGGGACACAGATGTGGCTCTTCATTGGAAACCCACCTGTTATAACAAGCAGCTGAAGAGGCCATTTTTACATAATTCTCCAGGCGCCGCTCACAGCGAGCTGGTGCTGCTGCTTGGGGTTTGGCTTAATCCCATACGTGCATTTTTTTCCAGCTGAAGAGTCAGGGGCTGCCTTTCTCCCCCGTCTGTGAAAATTCCTTTCTGTGGGTGGTTTTTGTTTTGGGTTGTTCTTTTTTTTTTTCTTTTCAGTTGATGGACTGACCAGACCAAGCCCAAGTTTTTTTAAGCAGATCTGTAGAATTAAGCTCTTAAGCCCAGTGACTATTCAGCAGATCTCACACAAGCAGATCTCAGCAGAAATGCAAGTTAAAATGAAAATGTATATTCCTATTATTTGTGTACCAAAATAAACACAAAAACCTGTGTCTGAGAGAAGCTAAATCTAACTGGAGATTTTCATCAGGAAGGCATAACCAGTTTTTGGCATCAAAATGTTGCCACAGATGTTGTTTTCAGGTTTCTCTGTGCCCCAGAACCCCCCCTAAAAGCCTTTAGGTTTTGGTCAGTTCATACCAGGGTACCACCCAATAGCTGGAGACCCAGACTGCATCATGGAAATCACTGGAGTAAAAATGTTGGATGACAGAGGCAACATTTTTGTGAGATGAAATATTCTGAGAGGTTCTAAGTGAAGGCTGTTTGAATATTTTGACTCGGGGGGGGAGGTGGTGGGGTGGGAAAGAAAAAGCAACCCTAGGCCAGAATTCCATTGTCTTATATAAAGAAATGAGACACTTAAAAAAATCAACATTTTTTTTTCAAAAGTGCCAAATATGCAGCTTTTTAAGAAAACATCAAGGCACTTCTCTCTGCATATAAATGTGGGCGTGAGATGCTTAATCAATAAAACCATAAATAACGTGGGGGGGAAAAAAAAAAGAAACTCAAACCTTAACATTTCCCTTTTACATACCCAGCTGTTGGGGGAGTGAGTAACTGTACCTGACACTTGCAGAGTGCTTTTAAAGACTTGCTGTCGCAGAATTCTCCTCTAACGTGCACATCTTGCAGCTCAGCCACTCAGGTTGGCCGTCAGCTGGCCCTGATCGGGGATGAATTTAACAGGAGGTACCACAGGAGCTTAGAAGATACACTGCTTCACCTGGCACGATTGTAAGTCACCTTATTGGCAGATCCTTCTAAAAAACAGGTTAGGTAACCAAAAATTGGTGTTCCTGTACACAAAATAAAATAAAAAAAAAATTATAGCTACTACTGCTGCCTCGTACAGAATCTAAGGAAGGAAAACAGACTTGTTTTACAAGGAAACAGCTTGTTTTACAAGGAAAAGCTTTAGCATGTGAATCGTTTCCACAGACTGCAGCCATTTAAAGTCAAAAGGCACGAGATCGCCACTTAATCACTTAATTCAGAAAGCAAATTACCTTTAGCTTTCAGAGGTCTGCATCCTAAATATTTAGAGAAATATACACCCTAAATATTTAGAGAAATATACACCCTAAATATTTAGAGAAATATGCACTCACACATGAGACTTTCAGGAAGGAACATATTGGAGGTTTTTGTTCGGGTGTGAGGGTTTTTTTTGGGGGGTGGTGGTGGTTGTGTGGGTTGTTTTGGTGTTTTGGGGGATTTTTTTGGGGTTTGGGGTTTTTTTCTGGTTGATTTTTTTTTTTGGTTGATTTTTTTTTTCTTGGTTGCTTTTTTCAGTTTTCTAAACTTCGGTGTTTTCTTTGCCAGTTTTTAGAATGAATTTTCCATCCCCACGCTTTCTTTTTTTTGTTGTTTTGTTTTCTTTCAATCCTCAGGGTTGCTATCAGTGTTTTCCAGACATTGAATGTTATTAGAAGTGTTATAAGAAGCTCTCGGAACATTTTGAGCAGTAACTGGGCGAAGCGGATTGTTGGCTGCGGAAGCTGGGTATGGTCTCCCCCTCTTCTCCCAAATTTTTGTTGACAAGGAAGTAACAGCAACACTTAAAAGGGAATTAAGTGTCAATGAGTAAAGGATATAATGCAGCTCTAGGTTGGGGTTTATTCCTTGGTGCCCTATTTTTTCCCATTAGGCTGGAATGTCTCATTTATTGCCAGGGTGTGCTGCTCAAATCCCACACAGCTCCAGGGATTCCTGGCAGAGGGAAGGCATCTCCCACTGGAAAATGCTGTGAGGGTCTATCCCAGGGGAGATAAGCAGTGCCTGCTGCCAGCAGTGTTCACCCTGGAGGAGAGAGGAAGGGTCTTCGCAGCTGGATTTGACACTTGTCGACCGTCTTTTTGCTGCCTGTTATCCCTAATTCCTGCCTCCTTTCTCCCGCCAGGTTCCCAGGCTTCCTTTCAGGTGTGTCTGCCAGAAGCTGGTGCCTGCAGCCCTGCTGGTCGCTGCCTTTTGGTGGGCCCTGAATTATGGACTGTAGAGTGAACACACGGAATTACAACAGGAGGTCATTGCTGGACTCTGACCAACATCATCAACACCCCGGTGGTGGCAGCTGGTTTGTTTTTCAAATGTACACTGATAAAAATCTCTTTACTATTTAAAAACCTGGGCTAGTGCTGGGTCACTGCTGTTTCATTCTTTTTTAAAGATTTAAAAATGTTTAAAATAAGGAGGTTGTTGCTGGATAACTGCCTGACTTGCTAGTTTTGAAATGTGACTCCAGGCGATTACAAAGTCTGTCTTTTTTTTGGTGTGTGTGTGTGTTTGTTTTAATGCAATATAAAGTGTCTATTTCATATAAATGAGTTTGTTAAAGAGAACCTGGATTTGAGGAAGACTGAAGGCATGCTGGACATCCTTTCAATTTTAACACTGTAAAAGCAAGAGTAAAGATTTAAACCATGATACTTTTTTTTAAAAATTAAATTGTTGCTTCAAACCTTCTGCAGTGTTGTCTACTTTATTTTCCAAGACACATTAATGGCAATATCTTGTCCTGTACTTTTTGCTATCTAAGACTACAGGTCAGGCTGTGTTTGATTCTTGTGTAGTAGACACTTACAGACTCTCAGTGAGAGAAAAATGAAAGTGCATCTCTGTGGTTTGGGTATTCCCCTCAGCACAGGGGATTCCTGCTGCTTGCCCAGCCAAGCAACTACTACAGTCAGTGCATTTTTGAGACAGGAAAATGCAGTATTTAATGGATTTGTGATCAAAGCTCTCACCTGAGAGGCTGGCATTTCAAGTCCCTGCTCTAAATCAGACAGGGAATTTCAACCCCTCTTTTCTTTAGTGAAGACAAATGCCAAGTCAAGTCAGATTTAGGGGTGTTGAGGAATGTGCTTCCTCTCCTTAATGAACGGTGCCCAAATGCCATCATGATCCTAAGTGCCCATCTCAGAAAATCCTTCTGGGAAAAAGGGAGGCTCAACTGGACTATTTCAGGAGACTGGTGCACTGCCCATCTCATCCCAGAGCTGTGTGGGACGACTCTGCTTTCCCCCCACTCTTGCAATCAATAATGCAAGGCTTTGAACCACAAGAGAGGGGACGTTCATCACCCAGCACGGAGCAAAACACAGTCCCGAGGAACAGAAAATCCAATCCCATGAAGGAAACAAGTGAAACACAAAGCAAACAGCATCCAGGTCCTTCTTCCCACTCATTAAACAAGGCCCCCAAGACGCAGTGTTCTTAGGATACAGACTTCCCTTCAGCATCACACACTGACAAAGGCACAAAGGTTACCTAGTGGTTTGCAAATAAAGATTTCTAGCATGATTTTTCCCAAAGAGCTTTAATTCTGGGCAAAGTTACAACAACGTGAAATAAAAAAAAGAAAGAAAAAAAAATTACGGTAAGAACACTACAAATAAAAAACATTTCTCCAACTTGAAAATTCAAATAATTAAAAAGAAAGTATAGAAATTTTAAAACACTGTACTAAAAAGAAAAAGTGCCACCAATGGGCCATGCTCAGTCCCAACTATCATAAAAGCTGGTTTGAAAGTCACTAATGTTGCATTTGGTCTTAAAAGGTGTAGTCAGAAGCTTCTAACACAGCACAGTCCAGTGTTTAATAACATGAGTGGGATTTAGTTGCAATATTCTAACCACCTATTGAAAACTTTGGGATGCTTTACTGAATAAATGACACCTTACCTGTAACGTGGGAGCCTTCACTGAAATAATTTTCTTTGCAGTAACCCCAGCCCTTAATTGTCAGCCTCTAACAGTCCAGTGGTGAAGCTGACAAATTCTTCTGTTTCACTAATTGTTAATGTTTACACGTGTTGCCAAAAATGTGGAATTTGTGCTGTAAGGGCAGGCACAGCTGCCAACTGCAGCTCACAAAAGAGCTGTTTAATGATACAGTCCACTTAGCAATCAGAATCAAGGCCAGTGCTTTTTAATTCACCCTCCCTCCCAGGACAACCTGCTGCCCTCCAGCTCATCACTTCCTGCTGCCAGGAAATGTACACATTTTTGTTGAGTTTTGTTTTTTTTCTTCCCCCCAGTGAAACATTTTTTTGTGGAACTTTGTACAACCAACGTGGCATTGGACAACTGGAGGGAAAATTACTGTAGGCCAAGAATGGTGCACCCCAAAGCATTGAAAAGAGCAAGAAAAGCTTCGTAGTTTATTGACAGTTTAACCTTGAGAAAATCACGTTCCTAATAACATCTTCTGCATTACTCGGCTGCTGCCTGGAAATATGGGAACAAAATGAAAGGATTTTACATAGATGAACATCCCACAAGTCAGGTGAGCTACAAAACAGGAACATCAACCAGGTGGATCCTCTAAATGCACCCTTGAGCCCAGAGAGAGCCCTCCACAACTCAGCTCATCTCCACCCCTGTATTCATGCAGAAGATCCCTGCACCAGACAGCCAAGGCTACCAACTTTAACTGGAATCCATGCAAAAAAAAAAAAAAACAGGCATTGGAAAAGAAAAAAAAAAAGGCAAAAAAAAGAAGAAAAAAGAAAAAAAAAAGAGAGGGAAAGATGCTTGCAGGATGGAGGCCAAACAATGTTATTTGGCCTGTTTGCTGACAGCTTTGCAGTCCCAACACAGATGGAAGAGCCAAACTCTGCTCTCCCCTTCCACACCTGAGGCACTCGGAGAAGGAAAACGTTCATTGCAATGAAGCACATGGTGCTCTTTTCATCAGGAGAAGCCACGAACGTTTAAGACTTCTTCTCTTGGGAGCACAGAGTTTTAAACCAGAAAAAAACCCAAGTTGCGTGAATTTTTTTCAAAAGGTCACTTAAGTCTCTGCTGCTTCCTCATCTTCCAGAGCATCCACGTGTTTATATTGTTTCCAGGCCTTTAAATTACATTTTCTGAGAATGGCTCCCAGTTGATTCCCGGGCCCCACTTCGTAGGTGTAAGGGAATTCTGTTCCTTGTTTCCTTTCGTACACCGAATGCATGGTCTGTTCCCACAAAACAGGTGACACCACCTGCTTCACTAACAGCTTCCTGATGTGCTTGGAGTGCATGTACTTTCGGCCATCAACGTTGGAATACACACAGAGCAGCGGCTTCTGGATCTCGATGGATTTTAGGACTTCGGCCAAAGGCTCTACTGCTGGTTCCATAAGTCTGGTATGAAAAGCCCCACTGACTGGGAGCATTTTTGTACGGGTAAAATAGTATTTCCGGGCATTCTGCTGCAAATACTCCAAAGCCTGCAAAAGGGAGAGAGGGAGAGAGTCTTGCACGACAAAGGTTTTCTCAGTCGCCCCACAAGAACCACCTCATCAGACTTATGGTGATACAGGGATTCCTCTTCCAACCCAACAACTGAAAGATCTCTGCAGGAATTCTGGGTATCCTAAAAGAATCACAGAATCAACTAGGATCACTACAATCAACTGAACACGTGCTGGAAAAACCCCCACTTTTTGGACAAAGTAAGGCCGTACATAACACCCACGCAGAAGTGCAAAGCAACAGTTTTAAAAGAGCGAAACGCCGAGTTCAACTGAAGGAACAGTTACCGTGAAGCAGTAGTTAGTTATCCCGCAGCAGTACCTGTAAGTGTCCTGCAATGACTCTGCTGTCCGGAAACAAGTAGTTGGAGACCGTGCACACGGGGTTCTCAATGCCCAGCGACTCACAGTGTTTGCGGGCTTCCAGGCAGGCAAATTTGTAATTCGCCTCTGGCCGGCCCATAACCGAGAGCATCCCGCTGGGAACAGCCTCGGCCGCCTTCTGCATGGCCTCGGCGCGCACCTTCACCGCGTACAGCGCTGGGGAGAGAAAACACGGCCGGGGGTAAATAAACGCCTTAAAAAAAAAAAAGCGTCCCAGCGGGAACACGCCGGGAAGGGGCTCGCGATGCTTTTGGGGGGGTGGGAGATCCCCCGGGGAGGGTTCCAGAGGCACCTTCGGCAAAGCCCAGCGCTCCAGCGAACACCAGCGCCGCGAACTCGCCCACGCTGTACCCGGCGGCCGCCACGCAGCGCTCCACGACCTGCGGGACACAGCGCGGCCAAGCCCCGCATCAGCCCCGGGGGAGCCCCCGGGGCCCGAACCAGCCGAGGGGGAGCCCCCGGGACCCGAACCAGCCGAGGGGGAGCCCCGAGAAGCGCCCCTTTCCCCCCCGCTCACCTCAGGCCGCTGGTGGTTGAGCTTCTCCACGGCGGCCAGGGAGGCGACGAACACGGCGGGCTGGCAGTGCTGGGTGCGGTCCAGCGCGTCCCGCGGCCCCTCCAGGCACAGCGCCAGCAGGTCGTAGCCCAGCACCTTCTCGGCCAGGCGGAACATGTCCCGCACGCCGGGGTAGCCCAGCAGCCCGCGGCACATCCCCACGGACTGGCTGCCCTGCCCGGGGAACAGCAGCACCGTGCCCTCCCGGGGGCACCGCCGCTCCCGCCTCGCCGCCGCCGGCGCCCCCCCCGCCTCGCCCGGCTCCACCGAGCTCTGCAGGAGGTCGCTCAGCGTCGCCCCATCGCCGGGGCCCCGGGAGCTGAGCCGCCGGCCCGCAGCGCCGCGGAGGCCGCCGCGCCCGCTGCAGCCAGCGAGCCGCCATGGCGCCCACACGGCCCGGCCGCCCATGGCCAACCCGCACGGGGCGTTGCCGCGGCAACGGGGCGGACCCGCCTGAGGGGGGCAGCGAGGGAGGGACGGAGGGAGGGGAGGGAGGCCGGGAATCGGGCGGGGAAGCAGGGATGGAAGGAGGCCGGGAAACCCCGGCACTCACCGCCCTGCGCTCCGCCCGCCCAGCGCCGAGACCCCGCCTCGGGGCGGGAGCAGCGCGGGCGGTGCCGGGGGCGGGCGCTGCCCCAGCGCGGCACAGCGGGAGGAGGCGCGACCGGCGGCAGCGGAGCGAGGTAACTGCGGTGTTCCTTGGGTGGGATAGACTGGGATGGGATGGGATGGGATGTGGAACGCAGCCGGAGGGTCCGCCCGCCCCAGCCCCAGCCCCAGCCCCAGCCCCAGCCCCAGCCCCAGCCCCAGCCCCAGCCCCAGCCCCAGCCCCAGCGCGGGTCCCGGCGGCTCCTGCGGCACTTTGGGATGCGTTCATCCCGCGGCCGGGGGGGATCATCATCCACAGCCCCCGCTGGATGCACACACGGTCCGCCGGGACCCCGGGGCAGTTTATCCGGGGTGGGTTTATCCCGCGGGGGGAGGGACCTGCTCCCCCGGGCAGGACGGGACCCCCGGGATGGAGGCGCCGGGACCCCCGGGATGGAGGCGCCGGGACCCCCGGGATGGAGGCGCCGGGACCCCCGGGATGGAGGCGCCGGGACGGGGCTGCGGCGGCTCAGGGGCTTGGGGAAAACAGCCACGGCTGCTCCGTGCCGGCGTTTGGCGTGGGAAGTGCTTAAAAAAGAACTTAAAAAACCAAAACCAAAACACATCCCTACCCCCCCACAAGAAAATAAGGAAGCCCCCTATTAATTTTTATCCGGCGTATGAGTTTCCCGGCGGTTCGCAGCTGCCCAGCCGTGCCCGCGGTCCCCGTTCCTCTGATGTGCGGCTCTGCCCTGTGCCCGTTCGCTCTCGGCACTCGGCAGAAGTTTTCAGGCTGCCCTTAATAACTAAAGGCCTCTTCCTTCGGTAACGTTTCTTTAAGGCTGAAAGAAAGGGCTTGGGTTTTTCTTCCGAATTTTTGGGTAGTACTCGCAAATCAGCGCGAAACGCTCTGCGGTATAATTCGAGCGTTCAGTGGCAAGATTATTTAAAAGAAAAAAAAAAGAAAGAAAAAAGTGAAAGTTGCCGTGCCAGAGTTGCAATTGTGTAATAACTTTGCACCATGTAAAGGTTATGAAACAGTATCAAGCATTGAGTCAGAGCAGCTCAGTAAAAGAGACTTTTACTGTGTTAGTACAAGGTGGGAGAAGGAAATGCATCACAGGGGTCCCAACAGCAAAAGGGTGCAGTCTGTGTGTAAAGCATTTGAGACTTAGCAGTGGTGATGCATTTTACCCCGTCAGAATACCTGGCAAGCTGAAAAGAGTCAGGCCTAGGCAGCACTTAAACCACAAATATCCAGGAGAAACTTAATTTTTTTTTTTTAAGAGAAGGTGTGGATGATGAAGAAGAACCTACAGCAGGACGTTTGGTGGCTGTTTGGAATGAAGGGGTGTTTTGTCTGCATGCAGAGGGTTTAATGCAAACAGACACAGGGAAAATTAGAAGAGATTGAGCAGCAAATGGCAAATTATTGCCTGGGAAGCTTTTGTTCCAGTATACATTTCAGTTCCCTGTATGTAAACCTTCAGTAAATCATAGATTTATTTACACAACTTGTGCTCTGCCACTTTAAAAGAAGTGTGACCTGGGCAGTGAGATTTTCTGTTTCTATCCCTACACCTTGCATTATATTCTTAAATAAACACCATTGTTTTCAATTAGAAACACTTATTATAAACATATATCGTACACTTGTTAGATATATTATATAACATTTATTGTTTGAAGTGTCACTGTTACTCGGGATTATGTAGCAAAGAAAAGGCTACTTTTTTTGTGGTAGCTGTTTTCTGTGTCACAAACTGTGACATAACTTCGGTTTTAGTCTTGCAGTTTCCCAGGATTTAAAGCCCCAATGCACACACATAGTTTATCAATATAAATTAAGCAAGTTGAACTAGTGGGTTTTTTTTCCCTTTGTTTCTCCTTTTACTCTTTGTAGCTGGAATCAACTTTGGGCAAGTGAGATGTTTTGAATACCTAGAAAAATTATTGCAACGTGTATGCAAAAGCAGCCTCCACTGGACTGCTGAACCTGCCTGAAGTCACAGAAAACGGGCAGGATGATGAAGAATATGTTGCAGAGCAGAGATAAGAAGTGGAAGCAGAAATAAGCAAGTTAAGAGCGTGTGAGAAGAAAGTAGTTCCAACTGTGATGGTTCTTTCAGACAGTACCTGCTGGGTACACTGCAGATACCATCTACAGACATCCAGGTTTCCTCAGGATGGAAATCAGGGTGCAAGAATATTGTGCAACTCGCCCTGAAGTGAAGCTGGGATAGGATTGGGAAAGTAGTTATTATTTCTAGGTTGTGTAATCCTGATGCAGCTCAGAGGGGCTGCGTTAGCAAGTCTGTGGTGTGTAATTTATCACCAAGTCGTTTCAGAGTATCAGCAATACACTAAAAGGAACTAAAAAGGCTGAGGGACCTCTGTGGTTACATTACTTTCAAAAAATGTACTGGGTGTTCTATGAACCTCTCACACTGCACAGGTCACCAAATAAATGCCTGAGCACTGACAGAATGCACAGGCTCTCCACTGCATCCTTGTCTTTTACCTTCTCCCTTGCTAAAGACTCACATGACGAAACCAGAGAGAGACAAGACACAGCTTCTTCCATAACCAGCTAGTGTGTTCCCTGAGTTAACTACTGCTTTTTCTGGGGAATTGATAGTAGTAGTTAATCTCTTGGGAAATATAATTAATCAGTAGTAATAGCGGTCCAAAGACTGGGACACCAACATTCAATTCAAGCCAGTAGGTCCAGTCTGTTCACTTGAATTTCCTCCCCTTCGCTGTCCACGAGTGGCTTCACTTTTCTTGTTTCTTTGCTTTGTGCCTTCCCTGTTTCTATTTGCCTGCCTGGTTTCCTTCCTCCCATCACTTAAGGATTATTACAGTGCATTCCCTACTTCACTAATGACTGCAACAGAGCAGTGTTCAGCACTCTCAGTTTACACAACACTTTCAGACTTTCTTCCCTGGGGGGAAGCTGACAGAACCCCTGACAAAGTCCAGTTGCTTAACACTGCAGGAAACCACCCTCCTATTGTTACATCCAAATAAAACATAAACTCCTTTGGGTTCTTGCTTACCACTTTTTTACAAAATAGTATTTGACACCCACACAGGAGCTGCACAGATGACAGCACGTGTAGAGAACTAATCCTGGTGTTTGTTCTCCCTGTAGGCAAAGCACAAGCAGAGGGTTAAAAATTGGTGAGATCTTATTAACTTTAAATTTAAGATGCACCCTGGTAAAAAGCAGGTCGAATCCATCAGGCAGGAGTATGACAGCAATGAGCTATGCAGATTTTTTCCTCTCAGCCTTGTCCATCCTTCACCCAAGACCTAAGTGATCCTGTTCCCTCCTTCTCCCCAGCCTTAGTTATGAATTCTTCTGTGCTTAGTTTTTTTCAGCCATTCATTCTTTTGTCCTGTTTTTGATCTTGTATTGCTTTGTCTGCTGCCTTTTTTGTGTGCATTTCTATTCATTTTTGACTTCCCCCAAGGCCTGACCACAGCCCAGCCCCTACACACCCTTTCTTGTGTGCTCCTTACAACCTTTCTCATCCCTGCATGCTTTACCAGCCCCTCCCTGCTCTCGGTTTTGCCTTCCAAATTCTGCTCTGGTTTTACCACCAGGATTTCTGTTGATCCCGTGGATTGTGGTCCCAGCCACTGAAATCTCTTCATTAGATCTGCAGAGCTGTGTGGGCAGAGCCCTGAGTACAGGGACAAAAACCAAAATGCAGGAGCTCCCTTGCTGGCCAGGCTTGTCCCTCATCTCCAAACAGAAATCCATCATGTCAGAGCTGCCACAATGCAACAAAATCTGTGCTCCATTTCCTACCAGTTACAAGTAGGATTTCCTCTTCCCGAATCCCTGCCTCCTCATCCCAGCAGTGCTGACCTTAGCAATGGAAGTTTTTAGATGCAGGGAAAGACAAGAGCCAAGACAACATCAATATGGCACTTTTCTCTGCAAGCCTCTGCAATGCTTGTTGCTTTAAAACTCTTTTATCCCCTGGGCCTTCCACAGGTGCTCTTTCCTCACTGCTGCAACCTTCCCTTCCTGCTGCCTTAACAGAAGAACAGGAATTGGGTGGATTTGCCTACTTCATATTTGAAAAAAAACAACTTTTCAGTCCTGCCCTTTTTTACTGTAGCTCTGATCTGTTTACATTTCAGTAAACTAAACACAGCTCTTCTGTAGCACTTGGCTTTTGGCCAGAAAGTCTGCAGTGAAGCTTCTTCCTCCTTCCTTGCTCGCTGTTTTTTCCTGCTGCCTGTGCTCTTAACTAAAGCAGCCCGGCCCAGCAGAGCAAGGCAGTGCTTAGTCCCCCTTCTGTAGGTGGATTTAATCCAGTTCACTTTCCAGGCTGCAGCTGATCGAATGCTTCACGGAGGGGCCACAGGGGGCTCCCCATTTATCCGCTGAATCTCCTTGTTTACAAAACATCACTGAAGTCGTTGCCTTCTCATTGTCTGGTGTTCGTTTTCAGGGGCAGCTTCTCAAATGTCCATTACTACTTCACAACCCTCTTACAGGCCCCACTGAGCATCCTCAGCAAGCTTTTGAGGCTAAAAGCTGCAGTACAACACATAACATTATTTTGCACGTGCTCTTTTCTCACTCTTGGCTGTGCCTTTTCACTGAGTGAATGGACTTTCTGGTGAATGCAGAAGTACTTCTTACTGCATTTTTTTATTTTCCAATTACAGCTCCTGTCATGTCGAACTGCTTTATTCCTCTGGCATACTTATGGGTATGAAATAAACACCCTTAAGGGATATTTATGAAGGTAAAATTCGGTAATTTTAGTGGACACAGCTGAGAGAGAAGTAAAGGGTCCTGCCACCCCCATTCCCAATTCACAGGAGTGTTGTCCAGTGAAGCTGGAACAAGATCCATTAATTTCTCAGTGACCAGAGTAGGCTGTGGATCAAATCCCACACATGTACATCTTTTAAAATCTGCTAAAAATGGAAACTTTTTGTGCCAATCAACATGTTTGGTTTTGTTCCAGGTTCACTGTCTCCATGGAAGTGGTATCAGCCTGGGCCCCAGCGGTGGGGTTCACACTCCTGCCCCATGCAGGGGGATTTCTAGGAGGCACTATAACCAAAAAGGAAATCCCAACGTGGTATCAAACTCTGCAGAAGCCATCCTGGTGTCCACCTAACTGGGTGTTTGCTCCTGTGTGGGGAACTCTCTATACATCCATGGGGTATGTTTTTAAGGCACTTCACCCGATCTCAAAGTTCCTTACTGTGCAATGCCACTGTACTCCTGTGGCTCTGTGTTTGTAAGAAACTGTGTCAAGCTGCCTGTTGGACGGGTAGAAACCTGTTTGGGGAGTTGTGTGTGGGTTTGATGGGACATTTTGTATGCACAGGCATCCACATCAAAAGCAGGAGGTTGAAAAGCTGCCACTAATTTGCTCTCCTCGTTCATTCTGAGGGAGAGACCTGCCAAGCTGCAGCACTGGGATTTCTTCTAAGTATGTCCTTCAGTAGTTTTAGGAAAATTAAAACCAAATAAATGTGAGGGGCAAGGAGGAAAATTAGGATAGAACTGTTCTAACAGAGCTCAATTAAAACAAACCAAAATCAAAACATACATGTCCTCCCAAATAAAACTTCCAGGCTGCTAAACTGTAAATGCTTGAAATCACACACTGTCTCCTTTAACTCGTTTAAAATACCTGACAGCACAGCAAGTGCTGTCAAATGAACAAGGAATCACAAGGCCAAGTACCATTCCCACAGGAACCAAGAGAGATTAATAATACTGTATTTTGGCAGTGTGACTGTTACTTTTAATATGATGTAGCAAAAATATTTGTAGAGGTAGGTTGTCTCAGGAGTTTGGGAAGTTTTGATCCTCCTCCTTGCTCTAGAAGCACCAACACCACGTGCTTTGGTGTAAACTGTGCTGAGCTGTGCCTACCAAAGTTCATTATGTTTTTTCCTAGCTCTCAAACACACATTGTTGCTAACCCAGTAATACTTTTTGGGCTGTAATATGCCTTTTTTGGCTCACCCCACCCATTTCTCCCACCATTTTGAGTGACTTGTAGTTTGTGTATAGCACTGGGTTAACTATGTAAACTCTCACAGAGACCAGATCTTCTCCCAGTGAACATTACACAGTCACCCTGCAGGTTATCTTAAATACCAGACCACCTGTTGCAAAACACATTCCATTTGAATCAGATCATTACTGTCCTGTGAATAAAAACATGCCTTTTATCAAAGAGACAAGAGCTGGGTGGCCTTCCCAGCTTCCTTCAAGGTGACTGCACAGTTTGAAACCCTGTTCCTGGATTCCTCATCATAAACCTGGGTATCAGCTTAAAAACCTTGGGAAAAAAAAATCCCAGTTGTCACAGCTTATCCCTTATTTTAGTAATAGCAGAATCAGTGTATCAGAAGGTGGATGGTCTCAGCTCTGTACTGTACATTTAGCTCAGTGAAAAGATCATACTTATTACCAGGCTTTTCTCCTGTAATCCACCCTGCACACACATTCCTTAAATGATCAGGACATTTCATTCCTTCAGAATTCCTTCTACTTAGGAGACTGTTAAGTTTCTAATGCTTACCCTGCCCCCTCCTTTCTTTTGCTTTTATTATTCTCTGCAATCAAACTGCCAAAATATCAAAGCTGCATTGTTCAGTCCCTATGAAAGTAATGGCCAAGAAGCAAGTTTGGGTCACTAAGTGGGTTAAACAAACAAACAAAAAAAATCCTTCTTGTATAACCTACCAATGAAGACAAACTCCTTCCAATTACTCCTGTGGATGTTTGTCTGCTCCTGAAGAAATAATTCCTACAAGTTGGTCTCCATTGTTGCTCCACTGCCAGGAGAAATACAAATGAGCCCTGTGCTGTCCAGTTCAGTTCACAGCCTGTATCAGCTTCCAATTCTGAAACAATTCAGGATGGTGGCATTTTATCCAAGGGATTCTACTGTAGTTACCTGGAAAGGCTGTGCAGTCATTTGGACTGAAATCTAAGTCAAATGAGCAAAAGAAACAGTCTTAGCTGATGAATGTTCCCTGTTCCACTCAGGCTTCTTCAGTGCAAAAATAAACTTGACATTAGTAGAGCTCCCAAATCCTGTCTTTAGCAGCTTGTAAGGTCCCTCCAGTGAACTGTTCTTCTGTGGTATTAAAATCTGTTCAAAATCTTTTGGGAAGATCTTCCAGTAGCCAGGATCCTGCAGACAGGAGGGTGCTGGGTGCTCCTCGTGGTTAATTCCACAGTTCTCCTAAAATCTTTGTTCTCCCCACCTTTGTCCCCTCCCTTCCAAAAAGTGACTGAAGGGTTCCTCCTGCTCTAATGCCATCCTTCCCCATACTCAGCTGTGCCCTGGGATGCCACTCAGTTCCTATTTCTCCAACATTCACTTCATCCACTTAAAAACTTAGTGGGTTGTGATTTTTTTATTAAATCTTTAAAGCACCATCTCCCAGGACCGAAATGAAGTTTCTTCACTATTTGCATCTTAAGACTTGCTTCCATCTCAACATTCTCTTTTGAGACTGAAATGCAGGAGGTCATCTCACCTAGAGGTGAGAACTCTGGCAGGATTGGGAATTTTTCTCTCTCCACGTTGTTATCCAAAGCAGTTGGTCCACCCTGTGCTTTCAGTTGCTCTGCCAAGTAGTACCTGTATATGTACTTTTTCCAAATTAATCTATTGTTAATTATTAATCTCTTTCATTTGATCAAGAATGTAGCTTTTCTAACCAGTGCAGTGAATTCCACCTTCCCTTCTCTCCCTACAGATACGGCTCCTACCTGGTGTGGAAGGAACTGGGAGGCTTCAAGGAGAAGTCAGTGGTTCCCCTGGGTCTGTATGCAGGGCAGCTGGCACTAAACTGGGCATGGACCCCAGTGTTCTTTGGAGCTCACAAAATGGGATGGGTAGGTGGAAAACTAAAGTTTCTTAGTCAAAGGCTTCTATTTGCAAGGTGCTCAGATGAAATGTTTGTGTCACAATCATGAGCCTGAGTACAGAAAAAAAGGCTTGCAGAAGTTTTCTAAAATTCTCTTTAATGCATGCCAGCAGCCACCTGAGAGGATTTGCCTCTCTAGAGCATCCTTAAATGTATGGATTTCAAGCAGCTCTTCCTGCCAACCTTTGGTAAGAGCTCTGGGTGACTAGAAAATGGAAACCTTTATGCCTTACTACAATTCTCAGGCAAACAGCAGCGATAAGAAGCTTATTATTACAACATTGTTCAGGTAATCAACACCCATTTGAGAAGAGACTCATTTTCTGCAGTTCTCTGAAAAAACTTGGCTCAAAAATAAAAAAAATAAAATATTTGCCTGGTTCTCTAGATATACATGAGATGCTGTAACAGGGGAAGACTTTGCAATGCCCTTTTCCTGTACCTGTTATATCATTTTGAGTTGAACTGGTTCTTAACTCAGCAGAGATTGGGTTTTTTATTTTGCTGACTGGATTTCTGAGGAGGAATTAGCTCCCAGGGGGACAGAGCCAGGTGGGAAGAACCACACAAAGACTGTGGAGTCAAGGAAATGCAACGAGGGAAAACAACACTGACCACCTTCTGTGTTCCAGGGCTTGGTGACTCTCCTGCTCACAACTGGGACAGCAACAGCTACAGCTGCTTCCTGGTACAACATCAACAGAACAGCAGCTTATTTGATGGTTCCTTATTTAGCCTGGCTCACCATGGCTTCTGCACTCAACTATCGGATCTGGAAGGACAATCCCAGCAAGAAAAAACCTGAATAACCAGTGTTTGGCCAGAAAGATTGGGGTTTTTTTCCACAATAATTTTTTTATACATAAAAGTTATGGCCTTATTTTATTTTTAGCTGAACTACTGACACCATTAGTTTGCTAATTACAAGCTGACAAAGCAGTACTTGTCAAAACAAATGTGCCTTTACCAGGCAAGTCACTGACTGGGTTTTACAGCAAACTAAAAAGTGGTGTTGATTTAAAAGTACTAATGCTACATTGTGACAGCATTATATTTTATATGACAGCAGCACTTTTAACTATTACCAGAAATAAGCAGGAACCCCATCATGTTCAGAGGAAGAAATCCAGCCACATAACCAACCCAGCTTCCAGAAAGGTGCTCCCAACAGTGACAGGGATGATTGTGGCCTGAATCTCTCATGTCCACCACCAGGCACAGTCCCACTACAGCTGCCAGATACTTGTCTTCTGGTCATTGTACTCTGGAAACACTGAAGACAAGCTTTTTTTATCAATTTGTGCCTTCCTACTCTGAAGCAAGGCACATCCTACTGTCAGCTGAATGCATTAAACTACATGGAAAACTTACCTTGTTCCTTGTTTGTGTTGTTTTTAAATTGTTTGGAGCAGAAGGTAACAGGACTTTATCTTAAAGACAACCCCTTTATCTCTTCTCCTCACCCTGCACTGGGCAAGACAAAATAGGAAACTCAGAGCACCTGTGAAGAAACTGTGAGGCCCCACCTTCCCCTTTAGATCCACAGGCACTTCCTTACGTGTTTTCAGATCCTTTGAAGGCATGAAGTGCCTTTTGCTCTCCTACAAGTGACAAATACATCTGAATGTCTCCTTACATCCATCAGGATATCCTACATCACAGCCAAACCTTTTCCCTGCACTGGAGGCAGTCACACCACTCACCTGTGTTAAAGCACTTCACCACGATTCTTTAATCAAGTTTACTGGTCCAAAGCAGTCCTGATTCATGAGCAGGAGGCTCTGAGCACCACTTCTGGCTGTGCAATCCAATTTTCCTAAGTCCCAGATGGTTTATTTCTCCAGCCTGTGTTCCAGTCAGTGGGAAGAAGTGGGTTTCTGCAGACCAGCCTGAAAGAGCCTAAAATACCCCTTTCCCTTCCTGATCATGAGGGATAATGTGCTGCATATTCACAAAGTTTGGAGCAAGGCTCAGAACATTTCTACAATTTTATAACTATACTCTGCTCTCAAACACATCCTGATTGCTGCAAACTGGCTGAAATAATGACTATCCACCCAATATATATGTCCTGACAGCAGGATTTTTTTGCAACCCTAAATTTCAGCCAGTTACTCTGATCTGAGGAAAGAAGACATTAGGGATAATTAATTTCAAGCTGACACCCCACTCCCAAACACCTCTTTCTTAGGGCCTAAACTCTGAAGACCAAAGACTGCTTGGGCTTCTAGGAGAGTTTTCCAAATCCTTTTCAGTCCTTCAGGCTGCTTCTGCATTCCTGTGCTGCCCTTGGCACTGCCTCCTCCTTACTGACCCCTTCTCAAAAATCTGATTTTTTTTAAAGATGACAGCCAGCATCCTTAAAGGGTTCCTAAAACCTGTGGGTTTGGTTTGCCTCTTTTTAAATACAAAAAATGGGAAGACCCTTAAAATCTTTAGTCTCATTAAGCCTGTGTTCATTGCACACAAATACACTTAGTTTCCCACCAGAACTTTTTGGATCTTTGTCTAGGAGGGATGGATAAGAAAGAGAGATACAAACTCCAACATTATTCAGTAAATTAGTTTTAATGCTGACACAGGGAACTTGTGCAATGCTTCCCAGCAAGCAAGCAATCAGGCTACCTGAAAAACAAGTCCACTGCCCTAATTACTGTCCTGAGGTCTCCCATATTCAATAGACAAGACACTTTTAACACACACCAATGATTTACAGAAAGAACAAAGGAAGACAAGGGAAACGCAGACAACGTGATTATCAACACAGTATATGCTTATTCTTCTGATAATATTTTTTTCCCTTGGTTATCAGTATAGGAAAATAGTTGCCTCAGCAGCTCATAGAACTGAAATATTTATCTTGCTGTTAAGCATATCTGAGAAGGAGACTGATGAGAGTCGTGCCTCCTGTGGCTACACAATGCACGTCACGTGGCAGCTGTCGGGCTCGTCCAGGAACAGGGTGCTGAAGACATCGTTGAAAAAGGTGGGGTGGTATTTGCAGGCTCTGTCACAGTCAGGATTAAAGTTCACCTCCAAGATCTGAGGCTGCATGATTCTTTTCCCTGGGAAGGTGAACACAAACACTCCAGCTTAATGAATATAAACTCTAGAAAGATCCCGAATCACTACCTGTCTTTAATCCAGGGATTACAGAAGATGGCTGGGAAAAGCCATCTCTTATGACCAAACTGGGTTGGTTTTGTTTCAGTGGGTTTGGCTTTTACTGGAGGGACAGAGGTTTGTTCTACCATCATTATCCAGAGGACAATCATCCAACAGATTCTGCAATCACTGCTAATCCAGTGCCTGATTTAGAATGAGAATTTGCAGCAATTTAACAGGATCTCCCTGATACATCTGCCTTGCTTGAAACAGCCTGAAACACCTTCCACAAAACTCTGCTTCTCCTTTCGTGGCTCAAGTACACACCTTCCTTTCTTAAACCTCCTGGATATCCAGCAGTCCTGCTCCTTTACACTGCAGCCACTCACATTTGTTTGGCTTTTTTGTGTAGGTGTGTGGTGGTTTGTTTGGGTTCTTTTGTTTGGCTTTTCCCCCTCCCCCGGGGTTGTTTTGTTTCGTTTTTCTCCAAACAGAGAACAGGAGCCAGCAGGGGCACAAAGGAAGCAAGGAGGCAGCCAAGAACTTGACAGAATAAAGAATTCAACATTCAAATAAATGAGCTTCTCACCATCTCTGCTGGTGTCCCATTTAAGCATCAAGTCAATGGCATATATTGCTCTTGATGAGGGATAATCACAGATGCCAAGAGGTGCAGGTTTAGCTGAAGCAACTTGGAACAATTCAGCAAATGCCTTAAAAATATCTGCCTAACAACAGAAAAAGGACTCTGAATGAGAAGGGAGGTTCCACAAAAGCAATAAACATGTTTCTAAACTCTTGATTAATACAGCTTTTTAGAGTTTGTATAAATTACACGAGGCAACAGAGGAAAATCTCCACAGTATTGGCTTCAAAATGTGCATTCAGACCTAATGACAACGCAGGGGTAGTCAGGACTGGCTGTGTTATTAAGTCCAACATGGTGTAATCATGAAATAAAATCCTCAGATCATGAAATAAAAGTCTTTAACAACAAAGTGTTTGAGGGCAAATTATGCAAAGCTAAGAAATGGTTCTAAAGTAAAGGTCAGCATGTGATGTCCTTTGTAGAACTGACACAAGTGAAATATGTCTTATGAGATAAAAATGGAAAAGCTGAGTAAAAAAAACCCCAAACGCATCCATGAGAAAGATGAATTGCTGACTTACTTGTACTGTTGTCCAAGGATATTCAGGATATTGTTTTTCAAACAGAGGAATGAAGTCTTCACAGTGTACCTGAAACAGTTTAGTTGGGAATGACTAAGACAAGAGAATGGAATATCCAATATTTTTTGCCACTCGTACAAATGCAGGTGGAGAACTAGGGAATTAGTTCCTGAATACCTTCTTTGTTGCAGTATTTGTTGTTATAAGAGACCACACTAAGGCTCTGACAATGACAAGCTGCCATTTTCTGTAACTCTTTCATTGTCTCTCCCAGTGTGGGTTATATTCAGGATGCAGGTTTGTGTTACCTTATAGAAACACAGATGACTGGGGGGAAGAGGGGAAGGAGTCTAGGAGAATATTTGCCTAGGATTAGGGTACTTTGAAATAGGTTATTTGCTAATAGTCACAAAGCAGGCACTGGAAGATCTAACAACAGAAAGGTGAGGGAGTGTTTTGGGCTGTTTGCTCACCTGTTTTAATGTTACACCAGGAGCATAATTCATGACTGTGAAATGCTTCTCATAGTCATCCAAGTCATCAAGTGAGAATGCCCTGAGGAACAGAACAACTCCTTAAGTTTCCAAGGGGTCAGATTCTAGTCCAAGACCCTCCAAGGGTCAGATTCAAGCCCAAGAGCAGTGAGGGGAAGGTAATTACCTGTTGGAGAAACGCAGCCAGAACACATCATAGCTGTACAGCCTGAGAGGCTTTATGGACCTCAGCAGCACAACGTAACGGATGTCAAACTTCACCATCCCCACGTCCTCCCTGTGGAACAGCACTGGCTCCTCAATGTACTTGCACACTACCTGCAACAAAGCAAGACCACAGAAAACTGAAGTGTCACTGAATCTATTCAGCACAGGAAATCTGAAGGAAATAAATTTCCTTTGTATTTTTCAGACTTCCCTCTCTGAAGCAGCTTTTCCAGCTCTGCCCTTTAAATCCCGTTCAAAACCACGCTCTCTCTAACCTTTGGGCTGCTTTCCCTCTGCCTGATGATGCTGTTAAGGCTGTTGGTGATGTGGGTATCCAGGCTTCTGGCCAAGTTCCATGGTTTGCATATCCAGTGGTTGTCTTCTCCTCTGAGAGAGAGACAGAGAGAGAGCAACACCTGTAAGTATCCACCTCATTCTTCTGTCTGGACATCCACTTGAACAGGTCTATATCCTCTCCTGAAAAAATACTTTCTAAAGCTGTGGGCTGCAGTGCAAGAACTAAGGACTTCCTAGGTGTTAGGAATAAAGGGGAGAACAAGCAATGGTATCTATTCACAGATAATTTTTTTCATTAAGGGCCTAGCATGATCTCACTGGTTATTTCCTTCTTCTGCATCTGACTCCATCAAAGGGGGAAAACAACCCATCAACAGCACAGCACCTCCATGGACATGGACAGGAATCATCCTGCCAGGAGACTGAGGACATTCTGGCAGGGTATTGTGCCATATTCCAAGCTGATTCCCTAATGACACCTCCAAATCAGTGACATCAAATGACACCATAACTCATCTCTTTGGGAAGAAACCACACAATATCTCAACAGCTCACATTACAAGAAAATGAAAGCACAGCACCATCATCTCACTTTCTAGCACCCAGACACCTCCAGGTGCAAAACTCTTTTAGATATCCTTGAGAAAAACTGGCACTATGCTGGTCTTTCCATGTATCCTTTAGGATAGTTAGGACAGGCTGATGCTGTAGATTTAAAACCCTAAAGCTCCACAGCTGCTTTAAGCTAACACTAAAACTAAATTTTACTTCCAGAGCCTTACAGAACCCAAGTACTTTAAACACTTTCCACTCTGGCTTAAGTGCAGGAACAACTGCTACTGTCCCCTGGAAAAAAACCCCACACTTGTTGCAAATACATTTTAAGCCTTTGTGTATCAGTTAAATATAAGAGGTAAAAGGTCCTGACTAGACAGAAAGCAACGAATTTCAAATCTGTATTCAAACCATGGCAAAGTTCCTGGGTTTCAAAATGTGCTGCTTAAGTACTGCTACATTAAAAAAAAAAAAAATCTAAAAAGCTCACACTTTCCAGGCAAAATTCACTTGGACATAAAAGCAGCAAGAGCCAACTCGTGGTGGTGCAACAGCTGCCAAGCCCAAAATGCGGGTTACTGGTCTTTGAGGAAAGTTGGGATCAAGAAAGCACAAAACTAAGGAAGCAGGAACATGAGTCACCTTCTGTCACGTTGCTGGAAGTAGCTGATGAACTGAGGCAACTCTGTCTGGAGGTTAAAAGTCCGAGGCAACCACCTGGGCCCATCTGGGCCTCCAGCTCGTCGGGCAACGGAGGCCAGGCAGTCCTTGACAGTCAGGAGGTTCTCACATGGGAACTGATTCACCAGCACCTCAGGCCTCTCCTCACTGAGCTTCCTGCAAAACAAACAGTTGTTGGTGAAGGAGGGAGGCCTTTGGGAAAAAAAACAAAACTGTATTCTCAGAGGAACAATTCCAACCTGTAATCTTTGAAGTGTGAGAAGTTGTAGAGGATGTCTGCCTGCCCCTCGTCGTCTGTGAACACAAAACGGGGATGGGTCAGGTTGTTGAGGACTTGCTGAATGTCTGTGAAAACCCTGGAAGAAAGAAAAAAAAAAAAAGAGGCAAATGAAGGGAAACATCAGTTTGATCTGGGACTGATCAACTCGTGTTTGAACAGAGAAGTTTCAATCTTGACTTTCTGCAAGAATTATGGTTTTGCAATACACGCTCTCTGTGATACACAAAAACATTTTAAACTGAAGTGGGACAGATACAAAACACTGTATCTTGAGACAAATCTCAAAGACAGTTAAGTGGAAACAGGTTCAAAAAAATTGTATTTTTGAGACAGAAATCTGCAAGGTAGTTTAGCTCTGACAGCTTCACAAAAGTAACAATTCAGAAGATGATGACCAAGTCCCCGACAGAGAAGCACTAACAGGAATTCACTATTCTACATGAGAAGTCCATGACCTTGTAAACACCTTCAGTGCTGGAAGGGCTCTAAAAATCAACCTGCTGTCACCCCCATGAAAGAAAGTCATAGGAAATCTTATCAGGTTATTTTCCTTTGGTCAGAACTTCCCACACAGAGACATTTCCAAATAACCAAACCTATGAAATGTGTGTGCATTAGGTACATGCAGGAAATACACACAGCTTTGAGGTTTAATACAAATCTCCTCTCAACCCCCACTTAAAACCACACCAAAACCCAACCCAAACCTGATACACACCCCAGTACAGGACCAAGAATGAGGCAAGATGTTGCTGATCTTAGGAAATTCCCCTCTCAAATAAAACCAGTGACTTGGATGCTAAAATAAGCACACAGAAATATGGGTTATTTTGATAATTTTACAGCTAGAAGTGAGGTCACTTAATTCAGAATTCAGCATGTTGACTCAGAAATGAGACTGATATAGAAAAACTATTCTTATAGTAAGGGAACACTTAAACAGACGAAGCAACCACTAATTTTTTCCATGAGCAACTACTCTATCCTTCCTCCTTTCCAGACCTATTCTTACCCGTTGTACAACTTTCCTCTCCTCCTCCACTACTAACCAACTGGAAGATTTATTCCCCAGACACTTCTCTGGAAAGATGAACTGCAAAAGTAGCCCAGTCACAGGGAGGAAATAACTTCTTTAAAAAGAAAAAGAGTGTGAGGTGCTTTGCATAGCTCCATGTGCCAAATATGCACAGAAGGACACGCACAGCACAAGAACTGCTAAAATTGAGAGTTGCTCAGACAACCCCACATGGGTTCCTTACAAACACACCCTACAATACAAGGCACCATCCCACAAAGACACTAATCCCATGCAGTCCTAAGACCCAAACCTGGCTAACAGGTCTTAGGAGCAAAAGGGTCACCAGATCTAATGGATCTAATTCTGCTTGTTGAATCCACCCAATAAATGGCAGCAGCAACAGTTTTGTTGTTGTTTGTTGTTCTTTTCCTTCTTGTGATTAAGCCAACACACTGCACATATTTTTTTGTGGCAGAGTGTTGGATCCTTGCATTAAGAATTCCTGGCTTCTGCTCCAGGTTGTATGTACAGTATCTGGCTTCCAGCTCACGAAAAAGGGTCAGAAGTTACTTTTCTGAGCAGCTTTCAGAATGACTGGAGTTTGCTACACGTGGCTGGATAAAACTAGTACAATGTTATGTATTTTGAAAAGTGGCTTCTTTCCCCTCCAGGTGCCATCACAGCAAATCTGGTTCATGAACTGAGTTTTCTCTCAAAAATTCTTCCAGCTAGGGTAACAAGGAGGCTGAACCTAAGGTGTTCACCTAACCTAAGCCTGAGATGTTAAAAAAAATTAATCAGTCCTGAAAGTCAAACCTGTGGCACACACCTCTACTTTAGTCAAGAAGAGACAGTGGTAAGAAAAATGCTGCTGTACCAAGGGCCTGAGGGCCTTATACAGCACAGAAGGACACTTGGAAAGCCTGGGCAGCATCTGATAAAGCCAATAAATCTTACTCCACATCATTCCCTAGACATCATTTGATCAGCCAGAGGTTTTCGTGTCCGACCCCAACACCCCTTCTTCTGCAAAATACAGAATAAAAAGCCTGCTCTCTTAATCTTGAAGTCTTGCAAAGAAATTCATGTGCCAGAGCACTCAGGATGATGCATTTTAAGACTTTCTTAAAGAATACAAAAATGCAGCGCAAAAGAAACAGGGGTGCTCAACTGTTAAGAGCAGAAATACCACTGTAACAAGCTGACAGAGGTTAAGATTAGAGGGAAAATAAGGCCATTTCACTCATTCTAAGCTTTTAGGTTTCTCCACCCTTTCTGTATGCAATCCTCTGACCATAAAAGGTCCTGGGACAGCCAAATAATTCCAGCTGGAGAATGAAAATTTCCTGGAAACACGATGTAAAATTAATGTATTTCACTGCCAACACCTGTCACTGAGTTCAGTGGTCAGATTCCCTGAGGTGCTTTAGTATTAAGGCATAAATCTGAAATAAAATCAGATCTCTGCACTGAAGAACACAGACTGTAAGGGCAGGCACCTGACAACTGCCCAGCAGTTCCTCTGCTGTTACCTAAGGAGCACTGTAGGATCTTCTGTGGCATTTTCCTTGACTTTATTTAAATATGTTGGTAAACATTTCTATGTTTACTCTGATAATACACATTTGGACAGGTAAGAAATGCAGCAAATCTCATTTTGGCTTAGAGAGATGGCAGAACCTCCACACTGCAATACTGTAGCATCAGCCAACCTATTCTGGACCTTTCATTCCAGTATCAGTGACACCCTGAACTAATGAATCCAGCTAAACACACCTCCCAAATGAGGTTTTTCCCCTCCTTGTCATGGTTGGGATGCTATAAAGTCTGGGATTTAATAAGATATTCAGCGAAATTGTGCAACTGAGATAAACTATGCTGAGATGTTACTTAATTTCCTCAAAATACTCAAAGTTAAGAAGTTATGAGAATCAACTCCAGCAGCACAGAGCTGACAAGACTGACCAAAGAGATGCCTCATAAAAGCTCTCTGGGCATTTTAAAAAAATGACTGAGGCAGCTGAAGAGAAACACGAGAGAAGATCAAGAGAAAGAGAGATGATCAAGCCCAACACAAAATGGAAGGACTTTTCATAATAAAGTTGTCTTTGAAGTGTTTAGTTCTTTTATTCACTCTTTTTTCAACGCAGCACAGTTGGATAGAAAGAACAATCACCTTAGGCAGCAGTTACTGTGCTACAACACCTACTTGATCCTGTAATATTGAGAGGAAATCTCTTGTGAGGACATGGACAGGGTGTGGATGGAATTCCTTAGAAGCAGAGCAGGAAGAATTTGCTGTGTTCCCCCCTCCCTCCCTCTCTGTTGTGAATGCCATTCACTTGGAACAGAAGATGCAAAATAAAGAGGTAGCAGTGAAAAATAAATTAGCATTTCCCAACATTCTATTAGAATGCACCTCCCTTTGACTCCTGTATCTGAAAAAGAGGCAAACACGTGACGTTAAAAAAGCAGCTTTGCTTTTTTTCACTCAGTCTTGTAACCAGAGGTTTCAACTAACTAACAGAATCTAGACTATCACTGAGCAAGTTAACAAATGCCTCCCAATAAAAAGTGAGTTTGATTTTCAGTAGTTCTTGTCAGGTAAAGTCGTTCTAGTGAATAACAAAATCAGCTCAGCACAAGAAGCTGGTGTGTGAGTAAACCTACAAAATACATTTTAGTGCACAGTGTTTCAAGCAAGAACTCAGACCCCAGAGTCAGACTACAAACTCCCTGGAGTGCAGCTCACAGCACATGCCGAGCAAGGGGATGTTTTTCTGGAATAAAACCAGTCACAAGGCAGCCTGGCCATGCAGCACCACTGCTTCTGCTCACAAAAATCCCTTATCTGTGCCATGTTCTTCCAGCTTCCCTCTGGAATGGTTTCACAGCATACGGTCCACACACATCCAATTTAAAACATCCCAGGTTTGGGTAAGATTCCTGTTTGGCAATCTCATCTGAAGAAGGGGAATAGACTGTTACATTCACACAGCACAGAGCAGCACAGGTACCCCTATGGACATACATTCTATATTGCAGAAAAAAAGTCTTTATTATATACCTCAATCATACTTTTTAGTGAAAACACCACTTAGTGTTAAAACATTATGCAACTTTCTTTTCACCCACAAGGTGGCACTTATTTAAAAAAAAAAACACCGAAAAACTGACTATTTTTTAGAAATTCTGTAAGTGATAATTCACCCACTTTGAAGAATAAATCCAACAAGAGCAACTGGTAAGTCAAAATCTCGGGCAAGTGGCTACATGTAATCACACCTTTAACTTTCCTCAAAGCTGGAAAAGGCTGTTCAGCCTGAACAGAATGCAATTGCTACACAGGACCTTGGGAAGGAAGCATTTTGTTTGCAGATACGTACTTGAAAACTTTGTCTTTGGCATAAACCGGTGGGTTTATCACTACAGGCAGTTTTTCCTTGTTTTCTGCTAAAATGGCCTAGAAAACACAGAAAAGCACAAAAAGTCAACACCAGGCAGAATGAAAGAGGTCAAACTCCACAATATGCAGCACATATGAACAGTAGCTAAGACCAAACTGAATTTTAAAGCGTGAACATTCAGGTTTGTGAAAGAACTGACTGAAAAAACCAACCTCATCTTTGAGGTGAAGCTACAGGCAAAATGTTCTGTGTGAGCCTCCAAATGCTCATCCAAGCATTTTATTAGCAATATCCTGCTGAAGTTCAGCCAGGTGAAATTTTCTCAGATTGTAAACCTTTACAGATAATTTCCTGCAATTTCTTATCTCCATGTAAATATTTAAATACACACACACATACATATTTATATATATTTAATAAATAAATATAAAAATATGTTTTAAATATATAGGCATATATAAACTTATATAACAATTTATATAAAAATTTATATATAGACTTGTAATGACAGAAAATATGCCAGTCCACTTCCATGTCTCATTGGTTCTGTTGTCTTTGGTGCACCTGAATTTCATCAGAGCTACATTTTGACAACTGCATTATGTTGTGTAATAAGCTGCTCAGAAAAAAACAAATTAATCAGTACAAGTGCAGAGGCAGAAGGGAACCCTATTAGTAAAAAAGAACAAGAAATAAGGCTTTAAGACCAGGGCTTATCAACACTGTTGAACGACCCTGAGAAATTGTTGTTTCTTCTAAACATTAAGCAAAATCTCAGATCACAGCAAAAGACAAAGCTCCTGTATTTCCAACAAAACGGAAGACTGACCATTTAGCCATGATGTTTTATTACAGGTAACCAAAATTACAGGAGGTTGGAACCCAGTTCTGCTTTATGTAATGGAGCCTGAAGAGAAGAGGACATTTCTCAGAACAGGAACAGAGGATGCATTATTGTCTTTTTTTGCAGCTCAAACCCAGGGAGCTGTTCCAGAACAGCAACTGCTCTAGTCCCAAGAAATAATTCTTCCATCCCAGAACCACTTCATGGGTTTCTGCAATCATTGCCCCAGCAGTACCCACAGTACCATTTAAGTTACAGCCTTTGTGGTCTGTGTTGGAGACCAGAAATAGGTAACAGAACAAAAAAAAGGCATCAAGAAATTAAGCCACACTGCTGTTGTAACAACTCTCTCATTATTTTACATAGAGCACTGAAGCTTTCAGAAAAATTAGAATAAGAAATGTAATATCCTTAGCTACAGCAAAGGCCAACAACACAGCCCATTTAACTAATTATTATTTGCACACAGTAGTAAAGCAGTTGCAAAAATCGTGCAGTGACATCAGCGAACAATTCTGAAGTGGTCTGACTTTCAGAAGCATTTAGAAACATTTTCACCCAACTGTACTTTCCTGCAGAATTGCTGGCTCACATATTAATGCTGCAAACAGATCTCTCAAGTTGTCTGTAGTTTATTTTTGTGCATGCAGCTCTGCTCATGTGGAAATAGGGAAAGTAGAAGTGTCAGGAACACAGGAACTCTTTCTACCTGTATCACTTCTGGTGCCCAGGGATGTGCTGTGCCCTAAGCTATTCTTCACTGGTCTGTCACCAGTTAAGACTTTGATCTACTGCAAGACATTCTAGAGCAAAAGAAAGCTCTGCTGGTTGGTTCTAGCATCAGTGTTTTGCTCTCATCTCAACAGCAGAGACACAGTTAAGGAAAAAAAAAACAGGCTACTTGAGAAGATATTTTAAAGGTGGAGTGGTAAAGGAGGACACTGTACCCATTTGCCACACACAGTTCTTTAACTAGACCTGATCATACCAAAACAGAATTAAAACACATGCAAAAAACCCCTGCTTTATCTGAGACCCAGAGAGCACATGTAAGACAAACTGTGGGTGCACTGTTCTTGCTTATTTGTTAATGCAAAGTATGTCTCTTCCAAAAATGCAAATCCCAACCAGACCTGGGTTACAAGACTGCCTAACTATTTGGAGTGTATGCCTTTATTTAGTAGAAGCAGGTTAACTTCCATTTCTGACTAGATATTGTTAATAACAAGCTGGTACAGCCTTTTCTGCCTCTCATCTCTCATAAGAAATGGTAACTGGGGTACAGACTCATCTTTAGAAGCTGCACTATGAATGCTGTCAGTGGCCAGGACAGCATCCTCACAGGCATCAGGTCTCTTCATTTTTCTTAAAAGTGAACCTCATGCAGACTTGGTTCATGAAAAGGAGATTCCAAACATTAATTTCACATCCTTAAAATATCCAAAATATCCTTTATTAGAAAGGAGAGCTTGAAACAAACCAGATGAGTACTTTATAACAGTGCCATCCAATTAAAGATGTCTCTGCTCCAACATTTAATGGTTCTAAACCATGACATTAAATGAGTAGCTCAGTAGCCAGCCCAAAAAATGTATAACCACTCCTAAAATAGTAAAACAAATCTTTCTGTAATTCAAGACTCGACCAGCAGTGCTACAGTCATAAATCCAATGTATCAAATATCTAACAGGAAGATGGATACCTCATACGATGTACTTTGTAGCATGCTTATAAAAAAAGCTACACAATACTGCTAGAACTCATTTATGGTGCTTCAGTATTTAAACACTTAAATATTATATGTAAGATGTTTGTCTTGTTGTGCTGTGATTTTTTCTTTTAATTTAAAGGCTACACTCTGAATCAGTGTTTAGGTTTAAAAAGAAGTGCGATCAGAACTCCTGCAATGTTTTTTCAGACACTGCCTCTTCTTGACAGAGGTCAAATATGATATTGGCTTGTTGAAATGATACCTGGTAATACTCATCTGATGGCTCTGGTGTGAAGCAGCTGACATCCAACACTTCCTCAGGCACCCAGGGTAACAAAACACACTTCCTGATCAATCTATCTGTTTCCCCATGAGCATAATCCCGAGTGACTTCATCTGCAGCAGAACAGGGAGAACCTTTAGGAACTGTCTTCCTCCATGGAAAATCTTTATCATGGCATAGCACAAAAAATGACAGCTGGAGAGTTAATGCCACCCCAACTTCTGTTACTTGAATTAGAGGTAATTAAAGAACCACAATGAAAAGGGCATTATTTAGGAGGCTTATCTTCTCCACTCGCTGGAGGCATAAGGTGGCCCCCAATCAAGATTTCAGGAATAAACTGTTGGCCTGGTATTTCCCAGCTTTCAATACTTGACTTTCTGACTCAAAGCTACAACCAGACTTTTAAGGATTTTTTTTTAAACCCTCAGATGGCTGAATTGGCAGTTTCACTACGACAGTGATGCAAGACTGAAGTTCTCTGCCAATAAAACAACAGCAACATTTTTAGACTGGTAAAGGTCCTGATCTCACAAATTATGGAAATACCAGGCAGAGAACTTTTAAATTTGACAGCATTACAAATATGCAGCCATTTTGGTCTTGAAATATTTGTTCTACTGGGAAATGCTCAGTGATTTGTAAGAATATGGCCCAGCTTCTATTGCAAGCATTGAACAAAATAAATAAAACCACACTTACCACCGGTTTCCAGGTCTCTCAAAGGCCAGAGAACAGTGTAAGCAATTTGCTGGGGCATATAAAACAGAGGTGCTGTTGCAAAACTAGGCTGGTCTGAGTGCTGGATGCGTGATCCAAACTCATCCATGATGTACCAGACAGGAACCTTCTCCTCTGCAGTCTGTAAGAGGAAACAGGGTGAGACATCCTGCACACACCAAGTGCAAGAAAAGCACCACAGACAGAAGGATTAGTTTTCATCAAAGTACACCTTCCTGCAACTTTTTCATGAAAAAAATCCTGAATGAAAGAATAAACTTTAAATTGCTTGGTAGAACCTCTGTGGCCCTTTTGCAGAGTCAGAAATGGGGCAGAGAGATTAGATTTGAGATATTCAAGCAGCTCAATGCCAGAGAAGGGAACAGAAGACAAGTTACCTGCAGGCTGAATTAATTACCTTCCAGAAAATCACTTTCCAAGTGGTAGCACAGATAATTCCACCCCACAAGCTATTTGTGACAAGTTGGGAAACAAAGACACAGGGTAGAAAAACTCAGAGATACTGTTCAGATCTCCTTTTTACTCAAGGAAAAAGAATAAACAGTCACAATGAATTCCTTTCTCAGGGATTTTTCGGGCCTGATTCTATTGTGAGCTAAGCTCAAGATTAACTGATAAAAAGAGAACAACCTCAAGTCCCTGAGCTAAGAGGTGCAGGTTGATCATGTTCCCACTGCACAGGGCTCAGCCCAAAGAATTCACCTTTCTTCTCTTTAATCCTAAAGACTCAAACTAGCCTTGCAGCTACATTGCAAACCCTGCAATACGTGTTGTAGCTGAACCCTGAGAGATGTATTCCCTCAGAAATGGCAGGTTGCACTTGAAGTGACTGAAGGTTCAGGACATGCTGGTACAGAGCTGAAGAACGTGGGGCAGAGTGACCAAACCTGGTGTCTTATCATCTAAAAGTAGCAGCCCTTGGAGTAAGTTATGCCTACAAACACTTAGGCTCCATCTCGAAGGTAGCTGGCTCTCACCTGAGGGTAAGCAAACATTTACATGGCATGAACAAACCAGGAAGGCAAGTTATTTGACAGTGTACACACAGCCCTGGTGTGTAAAGCACTCTATACAGCTGAGCAGAACTGCAAACACAGCTAAAACACACACTTCTGTGCAAGACAAGTTGATTTTATGAGAGGTTCTTTTCTCCACTATGAAAAAGTTTGAGTAGAAAAAAAAAAGACATAACATACAAGCACACTTCTTTTGCAGGAGACTTTTCTCCTCTCTATAAAAATCCCCTCAAAATTTCTCATCAGAAAGCTGGTTTTAGTTCTGCTGTAGCTCTACGTAGCTCCCCTTCCAAAGAGAAGTTTATTCTGAAATGCCTGTAAAGGACTTTTGTTAATTGAATACATTTCTCTGTCAACATCCACCTACTGGAATGTCTTCACCTCAAAATGTTTAGCATCCCAATTAGGTTTGTTTTTTTTTTTTTTAACTGGAGGCTCACCCCTTGAGAGAGCTGGTAGGTCTGGTTGTATTTCCACATCTCCTGCAGCACTTGCTCGATGCTGCCCTCGTCTGGGATCTCGCCGTGGAAGTCGATTCCCATGAGATTGGCCATCCTGTGCAGCAGCCCGGGCACGTGGAGCAGCTGCTGCCGGGCGTGTTCCACACGGTATGTCCAGGCGTGGTCGATCAGGAAAACGCTTAAAGGCAATTTCGGTGGCGTTACACCGCTGTGTTTTCACACGTCTGCAGCCAAACGTGCTGTGAATCTCCCTGCAGACGGTTTGATAACTAAACCTCCTCTTACTCACCCAGTCACTCCCAGAGTACACACTGTGGTTTTACAGCTTAGTAAACTTTCCAGCAGTAACTTTACACTCTTTGTTTTGTTCTGGAAAGCTTGTTGTGCGTTAGTATTTCAATGAAAATGAGGAGTGAACAGAGAATAGAGCACTCAGTTTGTAAGCCTAGTTCTTTCTTCCCTTTTAATCACTATTAACTCCACTGCATCAACCTGATATTCTTGCCTGAAGAAGGAAAACAAGACATTATTTTGCAAAATTATTCCAAGATCTTGTCAGCCATGAGCTCTGTGACATCTACTGTCTTCTGCAAAACTAGGCAGAGAAGTCTGATCACCAAAAGCCTGTATATGCTGTTAAAAGAAAATTACTAAGTTTTAAGTGTTGATTTTTTCAATTTGGTTTGGTTTTTAATTTGGGTGGGGTGTGTCACCAAGTTATTTTTAGGAAAAAATGCACTGTTCAAAAGAATTACAATCTAACCCAAAATAAAATCATACACATCTGGCACAGCTTCCCTTGACAAGTTTAACACTGATTTAGGCTGCATGATTTTGAGGAAAATTCACCCAGTTATTCAATATTTTGGTTATATCATCATACTGCACCACCTCAGAGAAAACTCTGAATTCTACTTGCTAACAAAAACCCCAAACCAAACCAAAGAAACCCCCACAACAAAACCACCCCTATTTCAGAAAGTTAAAAACATGTCAGCTGTCACGTGGGGCGAGTACCCTCGGACAATTACTGCATCCCAGATTCCACACACAGATGAAACCTCATTTCATTTTAAAATTAAAGGCTCCAGAGAATGCTCAGGCCAAGCTCTTTGGAAATGTGAGCAAACAGGCATGTTGCTGTTCTGCTCCTTCATCCACACACACCTGACAGGTGCAAGGAAGCCCAAGATCATCACAGGAGGTAGTTCTGAACTTCATCATTTGTGTGCATTCTCATATTTAGAAAGGAGATGACTTAGTTTAAAGCAGGGATATTACTCTGAAGCTGCTTAGTGCCTCCTTAGCCTGGGATTTGGGAAGACCACAAGCACTCCTTCAGTGGGTTTTTTCCATGGGCACAGTCTTGCAGATACAAAGTTCTGGTTTATTTCTGCAGAATTCATTTCGAGGTTGCTTTTCCCCTGTTTTCTCCCTCAGTTCACTAAAACCAATTTCTAAGCATCTTCCTGCATGATTTAGAAAGGAACAATGTTAAGATACCTGCACTCCTTGTACCCTTTGCAAGGTGACTGCACCTTTCCTCAAACACACAGTTGTGTCTTAGAGCATGTGGTGGGAAACAGGAAAAGAGGATTTCTGAACAGGGTCAAACAAGTTTCAAGGCAAACTATCATTATAATTTTAGGGTTTCACACAACTCAAAGACTGAACACTAAATTCACTACTCACCTATTGGGATTTGAGGCTTGAAGCCCATTCTCATTTGTTACAATAACTTTGAAACAAGGTCCATTTCCAGGATTTGGCTTCTTTTTTAATTGCTCTTCCATTTCTTCATCACCTTCTTCCTCATCATCCACCTCTTCCACTTGCATTATCCCAAAGTAGTCACCAGCATCAAACACCTGAGATGGAAAGTGCACAAAATATCAAGCAATTGGTTAAGGCAGTGCTCTGATATGCACAGTGCAACACTTGTAGACGTTTTTTGCCTGCAATCTGACAAAAATTGGCATTTTTACCTCAACAGTATTTATTATTTCACAGTTTAATAGAACTGTTTATTTGGGAAGTTTCTTTGTTAACATTGGCAGGAAGCTTTGTTGGTTTCTTTCCTACTGACAGGTCTATTAATGATTGTCTATTAGTTTAATGCCTCATTAAGAATGTCTGAGGCTGAAAACAGAATACCTTGGCTCAACCTTTGCTAAAATCAACAATTTAAGACCTGCAAAACCAGGTGCTACCCAGGCTCCACAACCAAGCTAAAGTACACTGAGGTACCTGAGGAAAAAGAGCTTTTACCAATCGAGTTCTGAACCAGAAAAAAGAATCACAGAACAGTTTGGTTTATAAGGGACCTTAAAAGATCATCCCAGTTCCAGCCCTGCTGCCACAGTCAGGGACAACTTCCACATGCTAAAAATGGCTAAACAGATTCTTAGCTAAATGCTAAGAACATGCTAACAAAATGTTGGCTAACATAAGCACATGTATTTTTCTTAGGGTAAAGAAAATTACTTTGCAAGCAAACTCATTAGAGATTAAAAATACACCTGTTTAAAAAACCCCGATCAAATAAAAATCAGAAACTGTCTCAGCATCTTCCACTTCAGCAGGTGTCAAAATAGTCAGCAGCTCAATTTATTCCTAGTTTTCCAGTTTTGCTGGAAGAGGATAACATTACTCAATGGTAAGCAGTATCACAGCCTCTGGTGTTGTAAGAGTAGCCACCAACGATTAAGTCTCTGCACAGCTGCCTGGAAAATCCATAGTAACTGCAGGCAGGTCCCAGCAAAGGGAAGAGCGGCCTTCAGGGGTGCTCACACCTCCTTTCCATCAGGTTGGCTCCCAGCTGGATCAGCTCCCAGGTCTGGTTCACCACAAAAGTGCTAATCCCAGCCCATGGCAGCCAAAAAAGATCTGCCAGGGCACACACGTTCCACCCTTCCCTGAAGTGACACTTCACTGCTCCTGCCACTGGATCGAGAGCCGTCCTCAACGAGCTCATTAGCCAGGAGAAGGAACTGCAGCCAAGTCATTAGAAGATTAAAACTGCAAGTGTGAATCACTGGAGCACTTGACAGGTGCTGCTGTGTGGCTTTCTACACTTTTGTCCATGCTTTATTCTACATCTTTTGTCTGGAGAGTTTGTAAGACACGAGGAGAGCGACTGACTCAGGTTTAGCCTTCACTCCCAACAGGCTCCACCTGCTCAGCAAACACCCCTGGATAAATGTTAATATAAAGTTCTTTTGCAACACTCAGGGAAGCTGTTGGTTTTATATTTTATTAAGTATCATCTCTAGACTTAAAAAACGAAGGGATTCCAAATCCCCTAAGCCAAAGTTTTGATCTCTCCCTCCAACAAAGGATCCGATGCATGAGACTGCAGCAGCTGCATTTAGCAAAAAAATCCCCACTTTTAATAACTTCACAGAATGAAAAACATCTCCTAGAGAATTTATAACCTTGTGGAAGTGAATTAGATGTATTTCTAATCTGCACCACATCACACTTCTTGGAGCAGCAGCTCAGGACCACCTTAATCAGTGGCTTTTTTGCGAGGGTTTTGTTGTTCTTT
This sequence comes from Pipra filicauda, assembly GCF_003945595.2. Classification (NCBI taxonomy): domain Eukaryota; kingdom Metazoa; phylum Chordata; class Aves; order Passeriformes; family Pipridae; genus Pipra; species Pipra filicauda. The sequence continues at coordinate 122,493 of NW_024104412.1, forward strand.
AAACTCACAATGGATGATGCAAACACTGATGGCAGAAGCACCTCGTTGTCAGTGTGGACACACAGCACTGCTGTCCTCCCCTCCCTCCCTTTGAGGTAATCTGTCACACTGAGCCTGTTAACACAGCAGCTGCATTAAGGGAATCTTAATTAAGCTGCTTAAGCAAAAACCAGCTGGATAAGATCACGTCACCAATTTGAAAAACACAACCTTTGGCTCGAAGCAGAACAGGGAGAGCTCCCTTCAAGGGCTCCCCCAGAGTAACTGATAATGTCCAGAAGAGAACAAAGGGGTACCAACAACACATTTTGGTGGCACAACTACTTGCAAGCAAAACGTGTCTGGGCAAAACCCCCTCCCTCTCCCTCTTCAGGTGCAGTTCCAACCAAACAAACCCAACGAAGCAGAGAACTTGATAACAAAGCAGGCACATGCCATGACAATTACTACTGCAAACTGCTTGAAAGGCCACAGGTAGACTCTGAGCAACAGCCTGCCCTCCCCTGCTCTGCAAAGTAAAGCCTAGTAGTATTATCATGCTGCATTCCTGCTAGTAATTAATTAAAAGCCTCCATTTATAACTAGGATGAAATTCTAAGCAATCCTTTGCCACCAACATCTCAGGGCTATAAAAATCTAGCTGCAATACACAGAAGCCTGCAAAATAACTCAGCATATGGCTGGAAAAAGAAAAAAAAAGAGAGATTATGAATAAAATTGGATGCAGGCACTACGTTCTCCAGGCTTATACAAGGTTTATCCATAAGTAACATAAGAAACAACCACCGTAACAGAAATACAGTTTTAGTGTTTACAAAAAACGATTACACGTGTGTCTGTTTTGTTTCTGAAGTTTCTGCCAGAAACACAGCAAAGTTTTCCTCCCAGCAGATGATGAATGCTAAATGCAAAGTGGATAAGCAAAGGCAGGTTTACCAATCTAGCAGATACACTGTGTTTTGAATGAGCAATCCAATATATAATCCAAACACAAAATGCTCTCAGAAGGAAAGCTGCTCCAGCAGATCTCAAATCAAGGTAAATTAAAAAAACCACCAAAAACAAACCCTTCATTTTTCACAGGTTTTAAAGCTTCAGTGTACACAAAGGAGGGAGGGTGCTTTCATTCCATGTTGAAGTACATATGTGTTGGAAAACAGTTGCTTGGGCTGGGTTCTAGAGGAACTGATGCAAGAGATATTTTTATCTCTATTATGGATGCAAATTTTTCAAGTGCTATGCTAGAAAGTTTTAATCTTTGCAACAGGTTAGGACAAATGAAAAATTCCTCCCACCTCCACACATGAAAACAAGAAAACTCATCCCTATGCTCCACGTTGCACTGGTTTCCCCCCCCCCCCCCCCAGTTATTCTTTATTACCTAGGCTTCCAAAACATTTTCATCCTGTCCCCTCACCTCCTTTGCTTTCTTTACTGCTCTCCTCCAGGCACTCCTCGTGGTTCAGTTCTAAGTGAGGTACTGCAGCTCTGTCCCTACCTCCTCAAGAGGTCATCCCAGTCCACAGCACTCCTCATAGGAATTTTTCCTGGACATCCCAATCTTCTCAACATCCTTTTGCCCTTCTTCTTTGACAAACCCTAGAAGCTACAGCAGTGGAGACAAGCACCCTCAGCAGACTAATTCACCTTTCCAAGCTCACTGGAGTCATTAAATCTTTCTCCACACATGCTGGAACACTTAGTATGGAAGAACATGCTCAGCCACCACTGCAAGCAAAATGAAACAGAAGCAACAGCTGCTGCCTTAGGGCACATACTTTCTTCATTCTGCCTTTTGTCATCCTGCCTCTGTAAAAAGATCAGGACCATGGGTCTCCTCTCACTCCACTGTCTTACCTTCTAAATGTTGGTAGCTCCTTTCCTACAAACACTCATGACTTGCTATGCTTCTCTCCTGACCCTACTTTAAAGTTGAGATGGGGAAAAGAAGTGCTCAAGTGATTAAAAATTAACTTGTATACAGATGTTAAGCCGCAGTCCCCTCTCCTTCCCCACTGTCCTACCCTACCTGTTCAAACTTCTCATCCCACCTCACTTGTTTCCCCACTGCTCATCGTGCCCTCCAGCAAACCACGAGTTCCCTTCCCTACCCATCAGATCTCTTTTCTCTCCCCAGGACTAAAAGTTCACCTCTTTTATCTTTCCTTCTCCAGGTTGACTCCTCCAGACTCCCTCGAGCGCTGTCAAGTCTCCAGACAACTAGTTTCGGGTTGCACCTCTTTCCTGCCTCAGTTCCTTGTTCCTTTACCTCCACAAATCCAAGACAGCTTTCCTCCTCACTGAGGCCGGGTTGGGTATGTGCAAACCGAAAAAAAAAAAAAACACTTCAAAATTCACCTTGTCCTTACAAGCCCTTTATTTAAATGACTCCTCGGCTTTGTTTCTCTTCCCTTTCTCACCACAAAGCTCCAGGGAGCGAGCAGGTGGTTGCTACAAAGGTGAAAAGGGATACTCCGTCCTGGAGCTGTGCCTGTGCCATCACATTCCCTTTAGTTCAGGGCCAGGTGTCAGCTCCTGCTGAAACACAACCAGCTCGGCCAAGGGGATGGGCTGTGTGATGCCTGGGCAGGGCTACAACAGGGGAACTCAAGACTCAGACAGGGCAGCATCCCCAAATTTATGCCACCGCATCTACGAATGGCAATTTTACAAAGGTTTACAAAATTCAGCCTGATAAAAAGTCAGCACCACCTCTCCGAGATGCTTTACAAAGCAGCCCTTGAATTGTTATTGCCAGAACGTTCTCACAGCAGCATCCCTGTTCTCTGAGAGAGGTGAGGAGCTTTCAATTGGATCGGGAATTAATGTACAAATTAATGTACAAACTGAAAACACTCCTGGAAGACATCCTGAGACAGGTCACTTGTGCGTACAGGAGACCAGATCTGCACAAATGACTGAGGGCAGGGCAGACCTGCGTGCAAGCGAACTGGGGAAAAAAAACAACCAGAAATAAAAACAACCAGAAATAAAAACAAACACCTGGCAAAAGCCAACCCAAACCGTAAGGGATTAACATATAGCAACATTAATACTACTATTGCTGCTGCTGCTTTTTTAAATTCCTCTTGGGCAAGAAGGGCTTAAGGCTTTAGGACACTGCCATGGGTTTGGCTGCGACAGAGCTAATTTTCAGTCTTAGCAGCTGCGTTTTTTTGGATTCATCGGCTCCCTCCAGCATTCATCGGCTCCCTCCAGCATCCATCGGCTCCCTCCAGCATTCATCGGCTCCCTCCAAAGGCTTCGGGCGAAACCAGACGCGCTCCGCACCTCCCGAGCCGCGATGCCGGCACCGCATCACAGCCCACCCTCCCCTGCCGAGGGGACACCCCGGCTCGCTTCTCCTCCTCCTCCTCCTCCTCCTCGGCATGAAAGGGGCCCGGGCTCACCCACCTCTCCCCGCAGCTTTCGGCTCAGGCTCTCCCAGTACCTCGCCGGGACCCCCGAGGCTCGGAGCGCGGCCCCGTGAAGGGCCACGAAGGCCGCAGGGTCCCCCTCGCCGTCCCCCGACATGGCCGGGCCTGGCCCCGCCGCTCCCGCTGCCGACCGGAACATGCCGGGAGGAGGCGGCTCCAGCCCTGAGGAGGGCGGGGAGGAGGGAGGCACCCGCGGGCACCCCACACCCGCCTCGGTGGCCGAACCCCCCCGTCCGGGGGGGTTCGGCCACCGAGGCGGGTGTGGGGTGCCCGCAGCCACGTCCGACAACACCCCCTGAGGAGAAGGGGGCTGAGGGGGCTCCGGCCTGCTGAGCGCCTGTGGGCTCTGCCTCCGCCTCGCTCTAATAAAATCACAGAAGCTTCAGTAAAATCGCGGCGTTTATTGCGTTTATTTTCCCGACCAAGGGGGCTTTTCCCAGGGTGGGGTGCGATGCCTGGCAAAGGGGAGGGGGGGGGGGGGCCGGCACGGCCCCCACAGCCAGTGGGGAATTCGCTCTCTTGAGGGCTGAGGAAAAACTCGACAGCACGCAGTCATTTTTTTTTTTTAAATTAAAAACGCTTTTTTATTATTATTTCGAGCTCCGACAAGCACATTTTAACGCGTAGGCCTCTCCTAAGTGTCTCAGTGTAAGAGGGAGATGCGCTTTTCGCAAGCAGGGAGCTGCCTTCCCAGTGCTGTTCAGAAGAGATTTTCTTCCCTTCCTGCCAGGATTTTGTGGGGAATAGCCCAAATAGCTCTAAACATCACTGGTAGCTTTGGTCTCAGCTCGGGTATGGTTATAAAGCTACAAGAGCGGGTGTCCGACACTCGGTGGCTGCTCCGAGGGCTTTGCTGTGCCTGCTACAGGCGGAGTAGAAAGAGATTAAAAGTGGTGCCTACGTGCTTGTAACTGAACATCAGCCTTTAGCAGCTCAATCTTCAGGGTTGGATATCTGAATAGTAAACGCAGGCAAATCTTCCTCTTCGCCTGGGACCGTGTCTGCCTCCCCACGTGCTGCGTTCCCACATTTCCTCGGCATAAAGGCTCCGCTCGGATGTCGCTGAGGGGACCCCCCCCGATTAAAACAGCAGAAGATCAAAAGAAATAGTTGTTTTTCCAGTGTTCCTTGACTGGGTTCCTGCCCTGCTACCCTGAGTTTGAGCATGTTTTTTTGCTGTTATTTTGCCTTGGTGAAAGAGGATGGCTGTGGTGTTGATCTTGCCCCAGTATTGTAAAATGTGGAGATTAGATCACTTACTAGTCCTTGCTTACTGAAAAGGCCACCTTTCCCTCATTTCTGTCTTTGCCATAGACTCACTAACCTGACTACCTACCCAACACGATACATTTCTACACGGTATCGAGTATATCAGTCTACATGACCTGTTTTTTTAGCATAGATTTTGTTCCCTACAAAAAGTCATCTCAAGTTGGGAGTGTTTGCTACTCCTCATTTGAGCTGGTTGTTTGTTTCGTTTGTTTACTTCTCTTTTGTTTGTTTGTTTGTTTTGACAGATGGCTATAAAAACAATAAAGTTCCCAGAAAATACATAATAATGTTATACTTAAGTAAAATTTTTTTAGCCTTTGAAAAAAAAAAGTCAATCTTTTTTCCTCAAACGAACCAAGTATGAAAAGTGGGGTGTATTTTCATTCCTTTGTTCAGTAAAGCCACAGTGATGATGTCCTGTCCAGAGGCAAGGGGAGTGTGATCCTGCTCTATTCACTTAATTCTTGCTCGTGCCATAGCCCAGAAATACCACTGTGAGCCTCTCAGGAAAGCAGGTGGATAATCTTCGTAAAGAAAAAGTCACCACAGTATTTTATTCTGATTGTTTCCTTAGCAAGAGTGGCTCATTTACAGCGCCTGAACAATGCAGTCCTTACTGAGGCAAAGTGCTTGTTAAATGTAATGGGTTACTTTACATAGGTATTTGCAGAGAATGCAAAAAGGTCTCAGCAAGGCTGAGCTTAGTAGCACTAGCCCAGTCTAAAATAAGAGGATTTGGCCTTCTGGCACTACCTGTAAGGGGCCAGTCCATGCAGCTGTTGAGCCTCTGGTCACAGCAGTCCCAATGACTTATCCACCAACCCCCCACTTAGTTCCTGCCCTGGAGCAGAAATTTATCATGAGCTGGCACATGTGAAGTAGCATTTGCCCCCAGCGAACACAACTGGGGTTGTACAGAGTTCTGTGAGTCTGGCAGTTTGTGGCTTTATTCCAAGTGTTTATGGCTGGCTGATCCCAAAAGATCTGATGTGCATTGCCCAGTTCATTTTCCTGTTGTTTCACGTTAGAACCTTCCTCTCTGGCAACAAGAGATGCAAGGGACAGAAGACACCCTAAGATAATAGTGAAAAGGAGATGCAGGGACATACTTTTGGTGCATTTGACACTAAATGCCGTAATATGTTATAAAAGAAACTATTTGCTTTCAAATAAACAGCTTTCTCAGTGGTAAAACTAGGACTTCAAAGCATGGAAAGCTGAGATAGGGGCTTAAATAAGAGGAACATAATTTTCTGTAAATACTTTATCATAGCTGCGAGCTTAAAACTTCAGAGATGCTGCTATAAGAAGGCAGAACATATTCTTCTGCATCAAAATAGCAGTTACTGTGTATAGCTTTTGCTTGCCTGCTTTTATGGACAGGTATATTTTTTGGGAAGGTCCTGCAAGAATCCCCCAAACAGCGCTGACTGTTTTGCACTCACCTGGCAAGGAAGCTGTGCAGAGGCAGGGAGTGTGGAGTTTGGAAGGAGCCCTGGAGAAAAAGAGCCCTGGAGAACAGGTGGATGAATGATCTTAGCAGGCTGGACTTAACCTCCTGCCTAAAAGTCTGGCAAGAGATCAGTGTCTTAAGAATAATAAACAAACAAATTGTCTGGTATAAACAATATTTTCACTGATTGTTTTCCCCAAGAAACGTATTTACTGCAGTAAACGTATTTGCTGTAGTTTTTCCACAAGCTGTTTGGGTACCTTAGGAAAGGCAGATCCCTGTTCTTCCCTTTCCTGTGCCTTTAGGCATACACAGCATGTCATCAGATATATTACTTTTATAAAACTCTGTCCAACCTGAACCTCCCCTGGTTTCAATATTTCCCAGAATAATCTTTTCCATGATTTTACCAGGCTGAGTGAGACTGACAGGCCTGTGGTTTCCAGGGTCCTCCTCATTCTTTCACCAGCTTCCAGTCAGCTGGGACCTCTCCAGAATCCCATCAAAGATTTTGTCCTTGAACACAGATACTTTTTTGCCAGAAATCAATTTGATTTCCAATGATTTTCAGGAACCTTTTCTTGTTCCACATTTAAAGCTCTGAAGCTGTAAGGACAGCTGCATGCCATCTCACGTGGCCCCATAAAAATGATGTTACATCTTCTTGGAATGAGATAACTGCCCATATTACCTAAATGGATTCCTACCAGCTGAAAAAAGGCAATAATTGATGTTTTGCTGCCAGTCTCCTTATGCCTTTCAAACCTGGCAGAGACACCTCAGTCCTCAGTCACAGTGTCAGCATTTATATAATTTACAACATACATAAAATCAGCAGAGCATAGTGTCACATAACAAATGCTTTCTCTTAACAGGCTAAATGAGGATATGCAGCAGGATGCTGGGACACGAGACCTCCTGCCTGTCCTACTGCCGGAGGCTGCTGCAGCGTTAACAACGCTCCACAGGCTGGGCTCATCTCCTAACAAACGCTCACTGCTGAGTGGCAAACCCCTACCAGGTGTTGTCAAACCTCCACCAGGTGTTACCAACTGGATTAATGACAGCTCTGCTTTTTGTCTGCCTCAGCGTGCTGTGTAACCTCGGTGACAATTTGAGCCGCAGGTGATTAAAATCACACCTGACCGAGCTACTGAGGTCACTGGGTCTGTTTTCCGTCAGTCTGTCACCTATTTTCATCACTACCAGCAATACTTGGGCCACTGATTGTACAAATTCTACTTCCTTTGTAATCTCAGACTGCCCAAGGGTACAACCATAGTAAAATTCAGCAGCAAATACACTTTTTCTACAGGAGAGCTGGAGGGGGAACCCATACTTTTCATCTCTTCAAGTCACTGTTCTGGGTGCAAGTGTAGTTTCCTCTCATTCTAGTCCTCAGTAGGACAAGCAGCAGCTGTGTTTGGAGACACAGGTCTCCTTGGCAGCTTGTGGTGGGAACAGCCCATCAGGCCACCAGTGGAAGAGAATTTCCTTCCTCTTTTTTTGAGACTGCTTCTCAGTAGAGGCATGTGGGAAAGGGCACCTGCATGGTAACATCAGAGCTAAAGAAACAGTTAAAGGTCTTGGAGGGATGTTGGTGATGTGGTGCTTCGCTGTGGTCAGGATTTCTTCTTGCTCTGAAAAACTCTCCTTGAAGCCTGTTTGGAAGGAAATTAATTCAGTGGCCCAGCACCCACAAACTCCAGCTGTTTGATGAGAAAGAAAAGGCTCTCTGTTGCTTAGGGATGAAAACTAGACCAAGATACGTAAATGCTATCAAAAAAGGGAAGTTCTCTTCTGATTCTTGTCCACATTACACTTGTCCATGTACACAAATAAACAGCAGGCAGGGGTTATCCATTCCATTTTATGTTTATTATGAAAGTGATTTTAACAAAAGTTTTATTACATGCTTCATTTTGAGCTCTGACGTAGCAAATCAAAGCTATTAATATACAGAGGCAAAAGGAAATGTATTTTCTTATAAGGTACATTTACAACAACATCTTCTACTATAAATCTGACAGAATTGTTAAAATATTGGTAAAGCTCAGCACTGTAATTTATTTTCTAAGTATCAAATTTTGTACAGTTATTCGCTACCCTGGCTCTAAACTATTATCGTACATTTCATATGGAAATACTGTTTGTACACAATTTACATTGGTAATAAAGCTTAGAAGTCCCAGCAGCATCTACAACGGTTTAGTTCAAAATGTCACCCTTGTGCAGTGATTTACAAGGAGCAAATTGGGGCAGAAACTAATATTACACTCCGTGTGTTTTGCCCCAAAATCTATTCTACCAGAAATTCCTGCTTAAACTGGTGATGGACATGATGATAATGAGCTTTTTGCCTAAAAAATGCTCTATGAGCTGATCCAATATGAGGTTTTATCTCTTCCAGTAGGAGCAAAGAGATAACTTCCCTTGTCTTTTTACTATACTTGGGTGTCATCTATTGAATTCCCTTTTATTTTATTTCTGAGCTTTGTGTGGCACTAGCTTTAAAACACATATTCTTTATATATTATGAAAATGGTAAACACTTGAGAATGACACTTGATAGTCAGTTCTGTGGAACTGAACACGTTAAATTGCCCCAGAAAACTCCTCCTGTGATGCCAGTGAGACCGAAGGAATAACAGGATCTATAATCTGGAAGGATAACCACCTCAGTCTCCTAAAGTACCTTTATAATCATCATGTTGAGTCTCTGCTGCTTTCAATGCAAATTAATGGCCTTTCTAAGTTATAAAACATAGAAAACAATATTTACAAAATAATTTTAATTAAAAAAAAGTAACAAAAACAAACTCTAAAAAAGATATTTTCACAATCATTAAAATAAAGTTTAATTATCAAAGCCACTTCTTTTTCTAGATATTGAGAAGTTCAGCTAAAATTGAATTGCAATTGTTGGTATAACTTGTTATCTCCACTTTCTGAATACAGATGGTTTAAATTATTACATCTAAAGGTACTTCTGTACATTTTACTCTTGTATATTACATATTAATTTTATAGATTAAAAGCTTTATGATGAAACAGAATAAATAAATGAAACAACAAACTGGAATTGTATATATTCAGATACTTAGAGAACAGTTTTTTGACACTGTTTATTTCCCAGTCTGTTTCTGTTCAGATGAGAGATGTTCTGATAAAACCTGAGACTTGTCTCTGAACCCAAGTCTCACTCTGAGGAATAAGCCCATAGTACCTTACAGAAATTTCACTTCTTCCATAAATTTTTATGGAAGACAAAAGTATTTTTCTTCCCAAGTGCTTACAACAGTCTCTCGTCCTAGAAACCTATTTCATTAAAGTCTCAAAGTATTGAGAGTCTACAAGAAACTCCTCCAGTTACTACCATTCCTGTCAATCAGTGGTTTTAAACTAGGAAAAAATGCAACTACGTGAACTCGTGACACAGATCCAGGGAACCGCGTGTGTCACTCATTCCCATCGTCAGAAAATCACCGAGACCCCTGAGGTGGCTGACAAATTTGGCTTCAGCTGCTGAAGATTTCACTCCAGCTTCTTTTTGAAGAGCCCCAAAGGTATTTAGAGTCCCAGACATGGGAACTGTCACAGAGCAGGGAGGTTTTGCTGTCAAAGACCTGTCGTCAGATCCTGCAGAACAATCATCCCCCTGCCTTTTGCTCCTGAAGTTCCCAACCTGTTTTCTGCAAGATGAAAACTGGGTTGTTTATTGTTAAGACTGACCTGAGAAATCTGAATCTGTTGGACAGGCTTACAAAGGGCCGTGGGGTGGGGTTTGACTGTCCTTTTTGAATGCTGAACACACGTAAAGGATGTTTCTTGTTCGTGTGGCGTCATCCTCGTGTTCTGCTCACAGACAGAGGGCCACAGGTGAGCTCTGCTCTTTCCAAACCAGCTGACAACTCAAGAATGTGGGCTCTGAAAACGCTGTGACCAGTCCAGTATTTATTTAGGCTAGTCTAAAACTAAACTAAACCTGGCTTTTTAAAGCTAGTTTTAAGGAAGCTTACTTACTTTTAAGTGAGCTTACCCTAGAATGAAGCCGATGTGTAGGAAAGATCAGTCTAACTCTTAAGTAGTCCTAACTTTATTCAGTGTGGGAGGCACAAAGAAGAAATGAATTCCTTTTGAAAAATTTGTCTTTAGGTCAAAATCTGATGTGTGATGGAGCTGAACGAAGACTTCAGCAGTTTTAAATCCACTTACAGGGAGCTAAATCTTCAGGCAGAATAAATTTTGCTATCGCAGGCAAGACGCAGGTGGCAACGTATTGAACACCAAATCCTGATGTTCCCTGCACTCAAATGACACACACAGACCTTGCCCTAAGTGCTTTCAAGGCACGACTCTGGGCTTGATTAGCAACCTCGGATTGTTGCAGGCTCCTGGACTGTGGCAGGAGGTGATCTGGTGGCCTGTGAGAATGTTTAGGGATGATTCACCACCACCTCACTAGAAATAAGTGCAGTGTTTAAAGCAGAGGAGGCTTAAAATGGTAAGTGCTGCGGGTGCAGCTTTTAAGCACACAAGGCATTTGCAAATGGAAAACAAGGAGCTCTGTTTGTGCCACAGAACTGGGCAATCACAAATGGGCACTTGTCCAGCCTTCCTGCAATAACACAAAAACATGTTGTTGCACCTCTCCTGCATACAATGTGTAATTCCATAAGAGCAGATGCAGGGCTGTATTTATTATGTTTAAATGCTCAAATTCTGTGCTGTACTGATTCTATCATTTCACAAAGCTGGTTTTCTTAAAGGCAGCCGCATTTCTCCTCGTGTGGTTTTTGATTCCCAAATGTTCCTAGGTCTTCTCCATAGAAGAAGACTTTCCCTGTTGTACTGCTATTGTGTGACAATGAAGGCATCCTACACCAACGCTAACAAATGAAGAGCTGAACTCACCTTCTATTTGGTGACTGCCAGTTGCTGTAACTGTAAATCTAGTATGGAATTCAAAGCATTTTTAACTTTATATACCACTTGTCATTACTTTTTTCACTAGGAATTGGCACATCCAGGAGCATTTCTAAGTAGAGCTGCAAACATTCAAACCTGACTCATTTTTCTAATTATGTCCAAACATGTTGGTCATTGAGCTTTAAAAAGTTTTAGGAAGTATTTTACTAAACTCACCGTACAGCAACAGGTTCCAGAGTTTGCTCACTGAAGTCTGAAATTCAAAAGGCCACTGTAAATAATTCACCAAATGAGGGAGTTAATTTTCTCCATGTTTTTCGTATTTTTCCTTCATATCTTTCAGTAGAATGGCTGCAATCCTGACCCATTCTAATGTATCTTGATAATACTCTGAATAACCTGTCAGACTTTGAAGCACTGTTTGGCTAAAGTAGTTTTTTTAGCTATACACTCCTACATAATTTGAGTACCTAAAAACTTTTTGCTTTTTAATTTTTTTTTTTTCCTAAAAATAATTACTGAGAAGGGAAAAAATACACGAAACTTTCTTTCTCGTTGTTGTTCCAGACACACAGTGAATGTAGGACTGATAAGAATGTCTTCTTTGAAAGTCCCCTTTTCGTAACTCGGGGTGAATAATAAATAAAAGTAGTTACAACATCCTCACAAAAAGTTTAGGTTTAACAGCCTTTAACAAAGGATTTTTATGGAGAAATTATATTTGGAAATGAGGGTTAATGTAGGTATTAAAGAGAAAGCCATCAAAGACCTAAGATCCATGAGTGGAAAAAAATGAGTTGTCAGACCCTAAGTTCAGGCTGTCTCTGAAGACTCCAACTCCTCTGCATATTGAAAGAGATTGTCCCAGAGGAAACCATTATCCAGTATTATAAAACTCCAAAAGGCTTCAGTTCGGTGTCAGTAGAAGTGACAAGCACTTGGAGAAGTCATTTAATCATCTACACAAAGTTACATATAGATATGAGTAAATAGGGTGTGTGGGAGTAAAGATTTAAGCATGAATAATATTTACAGTAACTAGAGATAACATTACTAATGTACCCACAAATAGAAGTATATATTTATATATTTATATATTGTACTTAATTAGATGCTCTCTTAATGGAAAGAAAAACAAGACTGCTAGTGTGGTTGCTGTTCATTTCTCCCATATCCTATTGGAAATGCCTTTAAAGGGACCAACTGGTGCATGGAAATCCAGAGCTAAATCTGTTTCAATCAAATAATTGACAGTGGCAAACCTCTGAAGAAGTTTAGAAGGGGACAGATAAAAACATTAGGGCATGGGACTCAATCTCATGTAGTTAATAAAACAAAATTATACATATGTTTCTTTTTTTTTTTCTCTTTTTTTCCCTTTTTGATTTCTACTTGGACAGAGGATCCACCAAGCCACAACTGAGAAATAACAAAATTTAGATTTTTTTTTTGTTTTCTTCTAAAGATTCAAATATAAACTTCAAGTGCAATTCAAAAATCCAAATATTATTTATACTACATACTTCTCTCTACAACAGAACTTATCTGCAGGTAGTTTAATCACATTGGAATAGATTCCTCCTTTCTTTGACAAAAGTTATTGTTGATGGAAAAATAAAAAGCTCGAAAGAATATTTTCTACATCATGAAATTTCAAATGGGGAGTGAGGATACACTAGTGCAGACACAAATTCAGATCTTCAACAAGATGCACTCAGGGATGCACTTTTTTTTTTTTTTTGGTAGTAAAAATCCCATTCAAAACATTGACTTTTAACAATTATAAAACATTATAGGCGTTCTTCCATATACAACTGAGAACAAAGACTGCAAAAAAGAGCCTTCAAGTTAGCAAATGCTTCTACTATGGAGGAAAGACGATATTTGACAGGAATGCAAAGTAACCAAAAATTGAGTACCACTGGACTACTTGTATGGTCGTAGAAATCTGGACACTTTGGATCGCAGCAGCTTTATAAATGATCTTGGGAACATTTCTTTTGACTCTTGTGCTGTGTACTTGAAATAGTTTTGTGGGTGTGCCAGTACATCAAAGAGAGCTTTAATCAGTTTCTTGTCCTGTGGAAGACAAAATATGTATATATATATATGTGCTAGGTAAAAGTAGAGTTTGGATTTAGTGTCTGCACAGGTTTCAAAACTAAAGAACAACAATCAGATTTATCTTGCAACACTTGAGTCTGGGTGAAGCAGAGTAAGGAAACTGCTCCATGTTGCTGTTGTGTTTTATACTGATTAGTCTGTCTACCATTAGCCTTCCTGGCAGGTCTTGTATCAAGAGAGACAAAGTTAATCACAAACTTGCTGCAGTACCTTTGGAAAGCTGGACAGCTCGCAATGCTCCATATTATGTCTTGTTGAGGCAGGACAGTGATTTAGGTAAACACATTTTTTAATGCATGGAAAACTTAATGACTCATTTAAACATTCAAATGCCAGGCTGAGGCTGGCAAAGGCTCTTCAAACGACGGGCTCTTCATTCCTGGCTGACTAATTTTTCTAACATACAATCTTATTAATCACATTAGCACACATTTAATTCAGTTCCCGATTCCACAAAGGACTGAGCTGAGCTGAGCTGAGCTACTGGTTTTGTGCTGCTTCAAATACCAGCATAAACCTCAGAAGACAGAGAACTGAATTTGGGGTCACACTTGAGCTTTAAATATAATGACCCTCTCAATGTAATAAGACCCTATCGAGGTAATAAGGACTATTTTGGGAAAATACTCAGTGGAAGGAGTTATTGGTTGGCCTCAGATAAAGCAGAAATTTCTCACCTTTAGAATTTCCTGATGATTTTCTGACGCATATAATCGGCCGTCTCGAACAATGTCTTCTATTAGTTGTTGGTAATCCTCTGAAAAATAAAGATCATCTGAATGACTGTTTGGGACATCCTTTGGGAGGATAATAGCCAGAAATTAGACCTCCTCTTGAAGACAGTGCTGAGAAATTTCATATCTAGTAAATTATTCACTGTCTCTCAGGTTGCTTTAGTCTAAATTTAAAATACTAACATCCTCAAAATCCTACTCCATCCCGATAACTATCTGCATTCTGGAGACGAAGAAACAGGACCAGGGATAAAAAATAACTGACAAAGGTTATATATAATAATACATATATTATTTCAGTAAGTCTTTGCGACTAGAAGTAATTAAATGGACTAAAAATGAGTTACATCAAGTTCTTCCTCATTCTTCTCTCCCTGTAAGCAGAAAGATTCTTGAGGACAATTTTCTGTAATTCAGATGTAACAAAAAGATGGAAAACAATTCCATTCTCACCATCATAAGTCACATAGGGGACCTGAAATCCTTTGCCACTGTTTCCTTCATTTGACTTGAACTGAATCCAGAGCTTCCTTGATCTTGAGGTAAATGCAATAGGTCTCTCATAAGTCTGACATGTTTCATATGTGGTAATTGAAGTAGGAGAAGCTGGAAATAAATGATGTTCTTTATAAAATGATTTTTTTGCACCCTTCCTCATCTAGGGGTCAGAAATGTCAAACTGACAGGACACTTCTCAAGCTGACAAGTTTTTTGTGATAGAATGGGTGTAGTCTTTATCTGCCTATTAAGGAGAAGTAGGTTTTTCCACAAAGGTAATGGGAGTCCCAGAGCAAGAAGCTTAAGTAGACGGTGAGGGATAATTTTTGACATTTATGAAGTTACTATGGATATTAGTTATTTTGTTTACTACTCTAGCATTGAATTCCAGAGCTCCCATATGCTTGTCCCAGACAGGTAAGAACAAGTGTGCTGCACACAGACACCACAAGGATAAAAAGTTATGAAAACTGCTTTAGCAAATAAAAGACATCATTTTAGCGAGTAAAATACACTGCTTTGAACAAAGCTCCATATAAACAATTGCCACTGAGGTTTGGTGCTTCTTGCAGATTCAGCAACAGATCACAAGAAGGAAGCCTGCATCCTCCATGTGAAAGAGGAGAGCATCTCACTGGTGTCTTAACTCCACATAAAACTGGGAAAACTTTGGATTTCTTGAGGGTGTCGGTGGTACCAAGCCACTGCCTGGATTTAGCAATAACTTCAGAGTATGTGTATTTACAGAGGGTGAGAGGACAAGCTGTACAGATCACAGAAGATGGCTCTCCTAATATAACTTAGCACAGCTTTGTTGGCTTCTGGAGGGGCAGGGATTTACCCCTTGTGATAACTGGGCCAGACAGAAGCTTTGTGATTCAGACAAGAAACCTGAATAATTAGTATCAATCACTCTGTTAACTGTTACTGGTGGTGTTCTGTTACACTGGTGGTGTTCTGTTCTAACTTGCTGCGCCCCTTCATTCCACAATCCTTTTAGAAACACCAGCTACATGAAGACAGTCACCCTTTCAAATATGAACTTTCCAATCCAATCAGTTTGCAATAAATACAACCCACGTCTGGCAACTCACCACTTTTCCTCATTACTAAAACATCACCACATTCATCTTCAATTGGGAGGAATATCTCAGGTACTACAATGAGTATCCTCCTCTTTGGGGGTGGGTTTATATTCCAAATGCATTCCACATTAGCTGGGTAGTCTCCAGGATAATTGGGTGATTCAATGTAGCCAGTATAGTCCCCAAGTTCTCCTCCACAGTGCTGGTCTGTGGAGAAACAAATAATTAGCATTTGTGTTAGCTGATCAGCTAATTTGAGGTGTTTTTCTAGATCTGTCAAGAGCAAGTCTAAACTCCTCCTTGTGGCTTTAGAAAGACGGGAGGAAAAGCCTTTAGGGAAAGCCTTTAAAGGATTTCCAACTGATTTGCAAAAGCTTAGGTGCAGAAGCTGATTTAATAGTTCATTCAGGCTGCTTTAACATTTCATTGAGAAGCACAGGTAGGTAACCATGATCCAGCTGTGGAGTTACTCACACAGTGGTCACCATGGAGACTGTGCTGACATGCACCTGGTTTAACTTCACTTCTTTTTTAACCTGATTTAGCTGAATGAGCGTGATCTTGATCACAGATCTGCCTTGTTTCATCTCAGATTAAACCAGTCAATAAAGAAACTCCATTAATGGATCAGTTTTTCTTCCTAAGTTTTCAAAACTCCTCTTGAATTTGGCAAAAGTCACTTAAGCTTGATCTCTCCAGGCCTACTCATCCACATAAAACTAGATATATGTTTAAATATTTTGCTTAATCCAACCCTCAAAGATTATGCAAGGTCAGAAACTGGCTTGAAAGCAGGGAGTATCTAAGACAACAAAGTAACAAGGATGGTTTTATTTTACAGGAGAATCATCAAACTTCTTCAAATTTCTTACAAATATATAATTTACTCCAATTTCATTAGGAATTATGAAGGGTTAGACACATCTCACATATTCAAAATAAAAACTTCTAATAGATTTGTACATGAACAGTTAGTTTAGATGACATTGTTTAATTATTATAGAGACATTGTCTCAAATTAGCATGGTAGAGATGGAAACAAAAGCTTGCCTAAAAGAATCAGTCATTCACAAAAGATCAAATAAAACTGCACTGAAATCCTTGGGGAGATTTAAAATGGTAATTGAAGGCAGGAGGCTGAGTACTGCAAAAAGGCCTGCAGGATCTCACTGTCATAAGTGATTACCTGGCAGCTGCAGTATGCAGGACCATCTCTGCTAATATTTTATAATTATTATAAAATGGCAGTAACTCTGAGAGAAGATCTTGTGCTCTGCAGTCACACAGAAATATGCATCACTGGTAGACAACCTCCAGGATCGGGGAAACTAAAGGCTCTGTAGGTTTAACTTGTAGCTGGCACTCTGTGAAATCACATTAAACCTAAAGCACTCCCATGGATCAAAGGGTACTTTTCCTATTTTTTTTCTCATCGTTTTCCCAATTCTTACTATTCCCTCTGGCAGTAGACACATGCTAACTAGGAAATACAGAATTGAAGTCCAGCCTGTGAGATGGAGCCTTCAAGCTGCAGTTCAGAGCCAAAGCCATGCCTTATGTCACAACCAATATCAATGTGACTTACTTTTGCAGTGTGTAACATTAGTGGAGCCATCAAAATCCGTGCTGGTGTTCCCAGGGCAGGTGATGCAGTAGTTCTGCCCAAACTCAGGCTGGTAGGTTCCCGCAGGGCATCGGATGCATCTGTGTGTGGTGGAGTTGTAGTAGTGCCCAGGAGAACAGTGAACTGCAGGGTAGGAGGTATATTATTTTCAGAAAGGAGCAATTTCAGTGCAAAGAGAACTTTCCACCCTGGACATACCTCAGGATCCCTGTTCTGCAATATTTATTAGGCCGTAAAAGGCAGAAAAGACATCAGCTCCCTGCATTTTCCAGTACAAAGGATCTTCTAACTACAATCCCAAGACTAGAGCTAAGCCCTGATGAACTAATAGTGTGTGCTACACATCTCTCACTGTTTCCTGTGAATTTATAATAAATGGAAGCTGATGCAGACCCACCTCAACAAGAAAAATGACTTTCACAATAGCAGGAGAGAGGTTTCCATTTGTGTCTGTTTGCATGTCATTCCAGTAACTAAACCAAAATGCATTTGGGCAGATTCCTTCTTTAGCACTGGCACTGGAAGCTGACATTATAGAACACAGAACATGCTGCACCTTTACAGTTTCTGCCTGGCCCATTAATAACCAATCCTTAGCTTCATATAACTTCTGCAGTGTTTAGTTTTTCTGATCTGATACATAAAAATATACAAGATATGGAAGCTAAAGCATTGTCTAATGAAAGTTTATTTCTTGCCATACAGTGGGGCTGATTCACTTACCAGTTTCAGTGCTGACCCTGCACCTGGTAAATCCCAAAGAAAACCATAAAGCCTGCTCAGCCTGTGCAATGTCAGGAGATCACTCCTACTTTACAGATTTCTTGATTTAATTTAATCGTGTGCCCGTGCAGCGACAATGTTTGTTCTGGAGCCTTCAAAAACCCCTCGGCACTGAAGATTATAAACCAGAGGGCAAGAAAGGGAGAACATGAATTGTGGAAAAAATTTAAATTCACCTTTGGTTTCACAGTCTTGGAAGGAAACAGCACCTTCATATTTGGTCACAAGCCCACCGCCACATGGAAAGCAGAGGGTCCTCCCTGGTTCAGGCTGGTAGGTACCCAGAGGACAGACTGTGCAAGGTTTAAAACCATCTGAGGAGTAGTGCCCAGGAGAACACTGCCCTAGAAAGTGAAAATGGTCACCTGTATTAGTGTGTTGACTTTTCTGGACAAAGTACAAAACCCACTAGCAGTCAGCAAGGCTTCCTTCAACTTAAACATGTGACATCAAGGCAGCTGCACATCAAATTCTAATCTTACCTGCTGGTTTTGTATTGTTCCTGTAACTGCTTCCTAAAAACACCACCAGGAAACACAATTAGCTTCTTAATATGCTTTTTGGCAAATATGTCTCTGTTTGGTTTTGTTTTGTTTTTTAAATTAAGATTTTGTTAGAATACGTAGTACTTTCACCAAGTCTTTTGTCTGAGTATTTCAAAGCACTTTGTCAGCTGTTGTGACACAGACATCAGAGAAATATCATGATGTTACCAGTTTGAAGACAATTTTCCTGTTGTTTTTAGTAGCAAAACTGATCTACGTGCTCTGGTCCAGCTGGTTACTGGACTTTAACATGGAGGCAGATAAAGAAGAGTGGATTTGGATCTGGATTTTGGTCTGAAAATTAAGTACTTGTGAAGGCTTACAGACATCTTGTAAAAGAAGAGGTACAGTTTGACTTTAATAGTGCTTTCAGCACCAATACATCTCACTCCTTACCTGTATCTAAGAATGAAGTAACTTGTATTGAAATTGTGGATTGAAATTGCCAGCAAAACAGATCTGAGGTGATTTCCCCGAGGAATGCCCCAAAATGACTAGGTCGACTAAATCATGTTTTGGCCTCATATCTACACGGATCTCATGAAAATTAAGTATCACAACGTGTGTACTGGGTTTGAGTGGCCAGGATTTGGTAGCAAGGGGGCTACAGGGTGGCTTCTGTGAGAAGGTGCCAGCCTTCTTTTTGTTGTTGTGCAGAACAATAATTCAAATGCAAGCCTTGAAACAAAAGTCTTTTTCCTCTAGTCGTTGTGCTGCTTTTGTCAGTATTCTGTAATCAACCTTTATAAATTCAGATTTTATTTTGATAAGTTATTCTTGTGGGATTTTGGATAAATACATATCAACAGAGCAAAAATGCACAGGCATTTCAAGATTTTTCCTTTGATAGTTCCTTCATACAGTAAATCAGCAAAATCCATCATATGTTTGGACTGGAGACACCAGTTATTTTTCATTCAGTGGGAAAACCCAGCAGTTTCTCAAGTGGCATTCATCATGTGTTCACTTTAGATATCCTGGGAGAAAGCATTAATGTAAATTACATGGATGAGTTTTAAAGTAGCAGATAGGACAGATTCATTTCAAAGTCAGATAACGTATCTGCTATAAACTAGATTTTGCTCATCTGTAATGAAATAAGGTAAAGAAAATAAATTAACAGTCGTGTCTTAAAACCTTATATTGAACAAGTTACAGTAGGAGCACCAGGTATTAGCACCATTGTAATTTGGTTTATATCTCATGAAGTTGAGTCAGAGATGCTACATCACTTGCCAAAAGCTGCAGTGCCTTCAAGCAGCGCTGAAACTTTGCAGTCATTAGTTCTGAGGTGTGGGGGCTATAGGGCTGGGTCACAGTTCCCTGCAGCACAACTATCTCAAAATTGTAACTGCTGCTAATTAGAGCAGGTAAACTGCATCTCATGCAAAACATGAAACCAGCAGGTTCATTAGACTCACCAATACCAGTCCAAAGCAATCCATCCCTTTGGCTCCCAACAGACCTGATGAGTCCTTACAAGCTGAGGTATGTCCAGATTCCATACCTGACTCGAAGCAAAGTGCCCTGCTTGGCTTGCTCATTTCCATACCACAGCTCACACTGCTGTGGCAGGTCCCATCTTCTTGCCAGCAGTGTCAGAGGATGGAACAAGCCCAAACATTCTTTGCAGTGCTTGTAAGTGCACAGAGGTGTCTTCTGTTACCTTCACAAGACAGGAGCGTGGAAGGCTCCCCCCTCGTTTAGCCCCCACGCCTCAAGGAGGTGTGGCAACACCTAATCCCTTTAAAATCAAATGAAACTTGCCTCCACATTCTGACACATTCCGGGCTCCTGCTACTCCCTGTCCATCGTTACTTGGGCAAGGCTCACAGGTAAGTTGACCTTCTGTGTCCTGGTAAGTTCCTGGGGAGCAGGGAACGCACTGATTGTGTTCTCCGCTATAAAAGGTGCCCGTGCTGCAGGTAACTGAGGAGACAAAAGGGGGATCTACATAAGGACTTTCATTGTCATCACATTACTTGCCTTTATATCAAAACATTTTAGAGAAGACGGATCTCTTTGGCCCAAGTATTATAGTGGGGTATGTTCTGCATATGTTAGTGCAGGATCCTCACTCAGTGCAAGCAGACCCATCCCCACTGGGGTCGATTTACATCAGGACAAGGTCCTTCTTCTGTTGTTTAAACTATTAAATGGCACTGTGCTGCCCTGAAGTGTTCATCACACAGATGTTAATAAAGCTGATGCGGTCTTAAAACAGTATATTGCGGTTTATTAAAACAGTTGCACAATGTGTGGGAAGCAATTTTTTTTTTTTTTTACTTTTACTTTACACCAGGTGCATTTATGTGCTGGTTTTATGTCTCCTGAGATCAGTTCTAGAGATTTCTCCTAGGGCAATGTATCCCATGTAATAATTTATGTCTCTTGACACTCAAATACCCCAACTGTAAAGTGTTTTAGACACAGATATGAACACAGATGCTTTTCTTGCTGCAACAGGGCACATAACTGCATGAAACATTTTGCTCTGCTGGATAGAGGTGGTTGAAATGCAGGGGTTTCTAGACACTAAAGCAACAGTCTTTCAAATACAGCTTCTAAATCACTGTTCCCATATGATGAAAACAACCTCACTGGCAGCACCTATCAGATCTGCACTTCTTTCTGCCTGTAAATCACTTGGTGATTTAAAAAGCTGGAAAAAGAGATATGCTGATAAAAAGCTGGAAAAATAGATATGCTGATTTTGAAAAGATGTCTGTAAGTGATTAGAAAGCCTGCAGTGCTGAGAACTGCCCTTAGTAAGTTTGCACTAGCACACTGCCCCCAGCAAAGCACTAGAGCCTGGTAACATGGGAAAAGGCTTAAAGACATCAGGTATTGTATGTAAAGTTAAAACAGGTTTCTATAGTTTATTTTTTAATGGACCTCTTGGGCATTAAATATAAATATATCCATGGGTCACGGATTATTTGGTGGTGAGGAGAATGAGAGACAGGAGATATAAAAGTAAATAAATAGCACCTAGGCAAACACCATCTTAGTGTTTTACAGCATTGTAATTGTGTTTTCATAAGATGCTGGGAGCAACTGGGAACTAACTGCCAACACTGCCTTGTGGCAGGTTTTGATACCTGCCATGGGAATGTATCCATATATATGCTTTTGTTTTCCTGCAACCCTCCAATGAATTCCCTTCAAAGCCTTATGAACCATCAGTGGTCCATGCACATATGCTGAGTGATACTGATCTAAATCGTTATCTCAGAGATTTCCTCCCTGCTTCACCATGGAAAAGGTAATTTTGGGTGGCTTGTTTTGGGGGATATGGCTGAATATTCGAGTTGTCTGCACTTACCACATTTTCCATCCTGCAGTACTTGCCCTGTACTGCAAGCCTCGTGCCCCTCAGTAGCTTTAGCTGGCTTCTGAGCCACTTCATACTCTGTCCCAGAAAACTGAATGTAAAATTGCTGTTTATTAATAGATTTCCTCAATGTTTTGATTGCAGTTTGCAGCTTCTGCTCCATCCTTTTCCGAACACAGTCAATGTTACAGGTGTCTAGATGGGAAATGATAACAAAACTAGAAGCAATTGAGATTCATGTTTAAAAGAGGTGCTTAACAAAGAGCTCAGCCTGCGTTGCACTGGGACACCTCTGTCTGCTTCACTGTCTTCTCCATATAAACTGAAGCAGCAGCTCACTGGATTCAAGATCAGGCCTCTCAGAGGGACAAGGCAGTGCACTGAGGTCCATCACACAGTTTCATGACCTGCCAAGTGCACTCTGAGTGCTCATAGCTTGTCTCTAGCATTGAGGTTATACTGAGTGCACAGGGAGAGGGCTGCAGGAAGCATTCAGACCCCCCTGAGAATTCTGCTGCAGTCCAGGATTCCAGTTTGCTTCTAAGTTTGTGTTCCATCATTACTAATGACATAAAGCAGTTTGTAACGTTTGCAAGCACTATTTTGCTTTCCAAAAACCTTCCTTGGTAAAGGTTAATTAAGATGTCTGGCAGAGTTAAGCATACATAAAACACACTTACTTAAATACACATATGAACACAACACAGAGGATACATGGAGTTACACAGTCCCCAGGGCTTGAACATGCTTGAACCAGATGCTATAACAAGATGCCATTAACATGCTCAGCTGACCCTTCCAGCCCACACCTCCCCTCAGCACTGCTTTGCCACCATCCTATCTATGAATTCAGCAAGGCTGCCACTGGTAATTTACTTCCCAACCTGGTAATTTACTTTCCAACCTGCTCTTGTTTTGCTGGTTTGGCCACAGCTTTGCCTCCCAGCCACAACACTGGCTGTCCCTGAGCTCCTGATAAGTTGAAGATAATAAAACACATGTGATGGCAAGCCAAGTGGGAGGACGAGGAGCATCAGAAGAGATGCAGATTAAAGCTGGGTGTGAATAATTCAGTAGGCATTTGAAGAAGAAATCAGAGCAAGACTTCTACTATCAATACAGAAGTGTTTGCTCCTCCAGTGCTGGCCTTCCTTCAAACTTCCCTTCTGCAAACACTGCAGGAAGCTTCCTGCCAGTGATCCCTCACCTTCTGCCTCCTGTGGACTTTGCCCATGGGGGCAAATTTGCAACCCCACTGTGTTGTACTTCCAGTCTGCCACCACTAATGTTTCGGAATTTTCTCTGCCCATGCTTTCCTTAGTTGAACAGGAGTTCTTGCCACTTCCCTGACCAAAATACCTCAGTGGCAAAAAGAAAGGTGCTTTCAGGCACATTTACTGCTTGAATCACTTTGGCTAGTGAGGTGCCCCCTCAAGGCTGAGGAATCTGCCTTTGAGGGCTGACATATTTACAGAATTCAGTCCACATTTTCTTTGGCTGGAATTTGTAACATAATATTCCATCTCAGTAACGTGAAACAATTATTTTTCTTCCTGAAGATTGTTATGAAAACATGATTTTTCCAGCGGTGTGACAGAAGTGTTTGAACCTCAGACTGAAGTTTCAGCAACTTACATTTTGGAGGATATTTTTATCATGGTTGTTGCAGAACTTCTACCTAATCTTTACATTCCCTGTGCATCCATTAGCACTTCTGCTGTTCAAGGAAATCAGACTGAATTAAAGTACACGACTTAACTCAAGGCTTTGAAGGAATTTTGCTGCAGGTTCAATCTTTGTTCCTTTGGCTTAATTTCATACCTGATTCTTTTCAATTAAATCTCTGAACCTCTGAGTTAGGAAAGGTTGTGGAATGAGCCTTGTGCTGAAAGATTTGCACGGAAGCTTGGTGAAACAGCATCAAAGAGATTTTAACAACATGCTGAGGAACTAAATACTGATTTCTCTCCACAGACTGATCTTTCACAAACCTGAGACTTCTTCTGACTTCATCTCCACTTCAAACTCTGCAGTGATGTGGGACACTTCTTTGGACGGGGACTTGCGGCCTCGGCGTTTTTTCTTGGAGGAATCGCACTTGAGGTTCACAAAGGTCACCTGGCAGTTGTCTGTGCAAGGGAATTGGCCTCCTTTGCAGGAGAGAAGCAACACAGAGAAGAAATCAAGTGGCAAAGCAGCAAGTGACAGGCTAGCAAGCAATATCTGGGTTATCATGAATGTAGTGATTTCACAGGTGTGGTGAGACCCCTCCTCCTCTGTGCAGTATGAAAGGTTATGAAAATATATTGGAAGGTTTCATCTGAGCAGCAATCACAGACTTGTAGGTGATGGACCTTCCAGGTCAGGGAGGAATCTGTAGTGCTCAAGCCACCAGAAGGAATTCATTCCCAGAGTGTGGCTGTATGATATCATCTTCCTCTTAGACCCTGAAGTTCAGGTGACATAACAAACACAAGGCAAAGCAAGCAAATGCATCCAAGAAATCCATTCCCGTGGTGACTGTATGGACCAAAAAAACCCAACTTCTGTGACTTCAAACATGAGTCTGGTAATCACATCTCATGAAGAGAAAGGAACACATAAAGACAGCATAATACATAAGCATCTTGATGACTGAGACTTGTTTTAAGTCAATACTTGCAAAATTAGGGACATAAGTGTCTGGATTTCAGGGTAAAGAGAAAATGAGTCTAAATTTTAAAAATAAAATATTTAAACCATTGACTTTTTTTTAAATAGCTATTTTTTCTCTGTTCATGGCTCATATATGACTTCTCACTGACTGGCAACAGTGGTGGTAAGCCAAATTCACAACAGAAAATATATCACCAACAGGTGTTTGGTGTAAGCTGCTAAGTTGCTTTAACAATATAAGCTGTTGCAATTACACAAATATAATGTATTAAAATCCACAAAACATTCAGCATTAATATTAAATTTAAATGAACTCCTTGAATGAACACTTGAAGCTGTGGAAATGCACAGCAATGACACCCAAGCACTCTTTATTTGTCCCTGTCATGGCATCAATGGGATGTAGGGCAAGAAGTAAATGTCTCAAGGATCTGTTAAATATATAACTTCTAAAACCTCTTTTTTTTCCACCTTAAAAGTGGTGTTCAAAACTAGTAACAATAAAACACATACCTAGTCAGACAAGTTTTGAAAACATTTGATTACTTGGATTCATCATGACACAAACTTTTTAAATGTCACATTTTTTTATAATTGCATCTAAATCTTCTAAATATTTTTCTAACATCGTAAGTACTCACTGCATCACAACAAAAGATTAAGGCTGTGTAACATCAGATTTTGGTAGTAATTTTCCTGCTTAGGGGTTGTCTTTGTTGCTACAATAGGACACTAATCCAGCATAGAGCAAATAAATAATAGCTTTTGTTTCATTTTAGAAACTTCATTTGGGAAAACTAAATCACACCAAACTGACATTGTTTCATGTAATTTTGCATTAGTTATAGCTTTTTGTCTCAGGATATTTGTGCCACTATCAAGGCCAGAAGAAGGATCAGCTCAATTCCAAACTCGTGGACTTTTGAACAAAGATTTTTCAGAACAACTGGTGATGTTTTCAGCACTGTTAGATCCAAACCCAAGGCACTGAGAATCTTGGCCTGAACTTATATTCAGATCCAAATATGAAAACCATTCATTTTTTTCTGTGACAGAGTGAAAACAAAATATGCAAACAAACAAAAAAACGTACATGTTGAAGAAACCACACACCTGAAACAGGTTGCTTCCCAGAATCTTTTGGTTTTTCTTTGCTGCGAGGCCGTAAATGGCATTTTGCATCTTTGATTTTAAAACGAGCTTTCTGCTTGATTGGAGGGGCTAATGAATCTGTTGATGTAAAGTGGAAAAAAAAAAAAAAGCTATCATTTGGGATGCAGAGGAAATGAAGTCTGGAACTTGCTTTTAAAAACAGGCTCAAAAGCCTTCCTGTGACATGGAAAAGAGACAGCCCAAGAGTTACACACCTTGTACAAAGGGATGCATCTCCACAAGTTCATTTTTTCACAGAAGCACATACCCTTAAGCCCAGAGAGATCAAGGAATCAGCTGGTATCACACATGCTCTGAACATACACCTCCCCTCCAGCAGGCCTGCATAGCTTGTTGGATTTTGAGTGAATTTATTTTACTATGACAAAGATTAATTCCTACCTTCCCAACTCTCTGTCTGTGACTTGCCATGTCACTTGGCTGCAGTTCTGTTAATGCCAACCAGGAATAAGATTAATTTAGTGGCAGCTGAAAACCATCCAAAGGAAACACCTTTATCTGACTGCAGTCTGTGGCTTGCAACCTTGATTTTTCAGCTTTAAATCCAAGCCTTGTTTTAAAGGCTGTTAGAACCAGGACTGTAGAGGCAGCCTGCCCCTGTGCCACAGGTAGACACATGTTACCTCCCTCTACAGTATTGTACCTCCTAACACATTCCAAATACTTGGTTAGAGAACTGGCAGAATTGGAGAGAAGCACAGCAGGTATATATGTAAAGTGGGCTGACACTTCCCACTGCTGGATGTTGTTTCAGCTGCTTCTAATTTTGCCAGACTTAAACTTTTTTTTTTTTTTTTTAAATGCTGAGTATCAGCTTTCATAAACAATTTGAAATCACAGAATGGAATATGATGAGTTGGAAGGGACCCCCAAGGAATCATCGAGGCCAACTCTTAGGCCTGCACAGGACCATCCCAAATGTCTCTGCAAAATAATCCTGCCATTTCTGAGGAAAACATGAATGAAACACAGTGTTTTATCATACAAGTCTCATAACCTTTTTATTGGTAATCCCCAGCAGGAGGATCTGTGCTCCTATGGAAGGGCTTTGCAGGTGAGAGCCAGGACCCACCCTGGCCTTCTGCTCTTGAGCTCCTGATGGGTCCCTCTGGCTCACTTCCCAGTGAAGAAATCCCATTTTGATATGCTTGCTATTGCCTGGCTGGACTATGGAAAGCCAATGATTCTAAATATTTCTCCTTACTGGATATATCTCAAACCTCCACCACTCCTACACTGACCTCCCAACACAACGCTGCACTGGAGGGCACCTCAGCACCCTCCAGCCCTCAGGGAGAGCTGCAGAAAAGTGAGTGTGTGTTCACTGATATTGTGGCAGTTTTGGTCACCACAGTATAAAAGGGATATTAAACTCTCAGAGAGTGTCCAAAGGAGGGCAGAGAAGATGGTGAAGGGCCTTGATGGGAAGCCGTGTGAGGACACTGAGGGCACTTGGTGTGTTCAGCTGGAGCAGAGGAGACTGAGGGGAGACCTCAGTGCAGTTCCAGCTGCCTGGGCAGGGGCAGAGGAGGGGCAGGGACTGAGCTCTGCTCTGGGGGGACCAGGGACAGCAGCCAGGGAACGGCTGGAGCTGTGTCAGGGCAGGGTCAGGTTGGATCTCAGGGAAAGGTTCTTCCCCCAGAGGGTGGTTGGCACTGCCCAGGCTCCCCAGGGCAGTGGGCACAGCCCCAAGGCTGCCAGAGCTCAGGGAGGGTTTGAGATATACTCGGGGCATAGGGTGGAACTCCTGGGAATGGTCCTGTGCAGGGCTGAGGGTCGGACTGGATGATCCTTGTGGGTCCCTTCCAACTCAGAGTATTCTGTGATTCTGTGATGAAACACCAGCCACCTTAATCCTGGCCTTGTGTAAGTGAGAGCTCTATGTCCTGCAACTGCCAAGCGGTCTGGGACATCCATCACCTTCCTCTGAGGCTCCAAGGCCCAGGAGAGCAGGACAGCACCTACCTGGGCAGCTGGGCAGGGTGGTGTTGCGCTTTGGCTGAGCCTTGCCTTGCTGGACAGGGACTCCACAGCTCAGGGTGTAGCTGTTCTCCGAGTCTGAGGGGCAGAACACACAGTCAGCACAGGGGGCAACAGCCTCACAGAGCATCCTCTCCTATTAACGTTTAGTGCCTGAAAAAACTTCCCAGTGCCACCAAACGAAGAGACATTTTAAATGCTGAACTCGGATTTTGAAAGGCTGAAATAATTTGCCAAAGGCTGCTGCTTCACAGCATTGACTACAAGTTTTGCTTCTTCCAGCACTGAAATGTTAGGTTTTATAAATGATTTGGCACGAGGTTAACTGTACATAATTCCATGGTGCACAAGTAGAAAATATTTCGTGTTTGTCCATGGCAGAGTCTTTCTGCTTTGATCATCCCTATAATTTAGAAAATAAACCACATATTTTCACAATAATTTTAGCTTCAGGCTCTGACAGAATTTATTGGCAGAAACAAAAATAATACACTTAGAACCATAACAGGGTTTACATATTGCACAGATCAAACTGTGTACTGCTGCTTACAAATTAGATGAATGCACAGCTCCAGTAATCTCTGCTAAACTGTAAATAAAGAGTGAACAGCTCTACTGCATATCATGCCAGGACTAACATGAAAAGTAGAGACATTCAAAAATAATCCTGTGCCAGAATATCTATGAAAAAGCAATAGCAACACCCCCCACCCCCCCGCCCTGCTCTAAAAAACTGTGTAGATGCAAACTACCTGTAGCAAATGATTAAAAAAAAGAAAATGAGGGGGGAAGACTCTATTCAAGTTGAAAAATACGGTACTAAAAAGCAGCAGGAATTCACTGAAATCCATTTTTTCCTTCCCTTTTGACATAGGAATTCAATATGTTGCACTTTTTCGTGTGCACCATCCTGGTTAAGGTGGATGTGTCTCTCAGGTTTTTGTTAGAAATTTCCCACCCCTGCAAATGACACCTCAAATTAAACAATGAAGGACCAAACCTCTAATGGAACTGACAATCAGTTCTTCTTGTATTTACTGATGTGCATATCTGGCCCAATTTAATTTATAATGATGTTTTGCTTATTTACCAACAAAAACTGAATGCAAGAATCATGAATGCAATAACAGAGAAAAATCATCAGGTTGCAATTCTAGACTCGAAGAGGACAAATGCTTTGTACAAACCTGGAACAAAAAGAGTGTTGGATGGGCATGACAGGAAGCAGCTCTCTATGCCTCCTGTCTTACTACACACCAGCTGAGCCTTGGGAGCTGGTTTGGCATTTGGGAGACATTTCACCATCTCTGAGGAGAAAAAAATAAAGAGAAATATAAAAAAAAAATAAGTCAGACACTGCCCAACCCAGAACCTCGTGCTTACACTTGGATACAGTGGTGAGGAAAGGCAGAAGTGCTAAAAAACCCAAAATGACAGGTGCAGGCATTTCTGAAATAAGAAAATATTAGAGAGAGAGGATCTGGATTTGGATCCCGAGCTTGTACTTGCAAGTGAAACTCCTCCACGGTTTTAGACCTAAACTTTAGATCAGTCTTTCCCTCCTGCCCTCTGCTTTGGGACCACCCAACCACAGCTCCAGGTCTCACTCTGGAAGGCAGGAGTCTGTGAGCACAGTTCTGTGTGCACATCTTGATCTCAGAAGCAACAGGCAACACTGATGACCTGAGATGTCCTCTCCCCCCTTTTGGAGGCACAGGCCAACTACCACACCATCACAAAGATTTATTTATTTAGATGAACCACTAAAATCGTATCTTTCACTTCTTAAACTCTCACAGACTTTTCAACTTTAGCCCAATGCTCTAGCTTCTGGAACTAGAAAAGACAGCCAAGCAGAGGAGATGCTGGGATGGAGATGGACAGTCCCACTGGTCCTTTCAGCCACTGCTGACATGCCCCAAGCAGTGCTAGAAGGGACAGTGTGACACACAGAGAGATCTCAGCCATTTCTCATCTGTGCCCACCACATGGGACACGTTGCAGCTCACATGAAGGAAATACAGAGCTTCTCCTCTTGGCTCCATGGCAGGATGAAGACAAAGAGTATCCTGCAGGTCTCACAAGCTACTCCTCACGTTTGGGTAAGGGACTGTTTGTGTTGTAGCTGAAAACACATAAAGCTGTTATGAATCGTTGCAGCAGTCTCTGAGCTTCACCCTGAGGTGATGACACTGATAATCATAAGCCTGCACTCACTTTAATTTATCGCTTTTTTGGACTGAAGTATTGCTTAAGTACATCCTTTTTCACACGCAAATGACAAGGTTCATTCCCGGCTGCAGCCGGCAGGTGCCATCACTGAGGCAGCCTCACTGCTTCCCTCCTTTTTCCCAGAGATTTCACCTCTGCACAGAGTGCAGCTGGGCACCTCTTCAAGCATCAGCTGGTTAAATCTCAGCCAGGTGTCTGCTTCAGCCCCACAAAAATGCTGTTTCAGGGACGTGATTCTTCTCCAGCTGCTTCTTGCTACTTCTTCCAACCATGCTCCCCTTACAAGGTGGGCTTGGCTGACTCTTTGTTCTTCTCATGGCTCACTGGGCTACTGCAAATGTCATTTTTCCTCCCTGAACAACACCAAGGCAGGCGTTGCTTCTGAGATCAGACTGGTTTGGCTCTACCAGGGTTTGGGAAAAGTCCAGTAAAGCTGGCATGATACAGAGCAATTCAAATGCTGGAGCTGGAATATGTGTTGCCTGGCTTGGCCTGAGTGCAGAGGAAGGGTCCCAGCAGCCACCAGCTAGTTCATATTCCTGGCCTCACTGCTCATTAAATATAAATACATACAAGTCCCATAAACACGCCTGATGTTCACATCTCAAGCATGGGAATAATCATCCTCCACTTATCTCCCTCCTAAGGTCTTTCATATTGCTCTGGTGATGTCTTTAAAGACACTGTTTCTTTGGACTGAGGAGACAACAAAGCACAGAGTGCCACTGCTGAGCAAAAGAGGGTTTTATTACTGCAAATGTCTCCAAATTGTGGCATTCAGGATCACTGAATGTAATTCACCTGCTTTTTATTGTGCTTTTATAACAATGTAGAATGTAGTTTCCTCTCAACAATGTTGGGAATAAAGGCAGGCGATCAACAGGGAGATGACACTCATTTTAAGCCTCATTAAAGTAATCAAGCACAATGGTGTGTATCAATAGAGAAGGGTGTTCTATTTTCCATCTTCCAGCAGAGTATTACAAATAATGAGGAGAAATTTACAACAAGGAAAATGTTCTCAATGGGAAATGGGAACAGCATTCTTAGGAGGTTGAGAGGAAATATGGCACAAAACTTCTGCAGTCTGACTTTATACCACACCTCCAAAAATTTGAGTCCCTGCTGCTAATTTACAAACTCCTTTCCAGAGGAATAACTGGCATATTGCAAGGGAGAACTGGTGGGTAACTGAGGAACAGAGTTATCTATTTCTTATTGTTACAACACTTAGCCCTCTATACAGCAGGGAAGGCAATATATATAAAGGTAAGCAATATATAATTCTCTGAAGTAAGGTCCCCCCCTTTCTTGTTCTGTCTTGCTCCCAGTGAGGTATTAGGCATCAGCCCCAAATGTATCTGTGAGAGGTTATTTGTGGTTAAAACAAAAACAACCAAAACCAAAACCAAAAAAAGCAAACAAAACCCTCAGAACCAAAATTTGCCTGTGACAAACCTAAGCTATGCCATTCCCATTAAAAATGGACAAAGAGCATTAAAATCCCACAGAAAATACTCTGAATGGCTGCAGCCATGACCAAGATTTGCTGTGTTTCAAATAATATCTCAGGATAAAAGTAATCTATTTAAAAAGGATACAGAAATTCAGGTCAAGGGCCATAATTTTAGTGGTCTCAGGATTTGTGCTCATTGTGATTAATACTTTCGACACAGCTTGTGTCAGTACTTTATATTAGGCAGGATACCTTTGGAGATAACTTGAAACATTGGGGTATGGTGCTGTGAATGTAGATATTAATCTTAATAACCTGTTCTACTTGTAAACAGGTAAATATTTTGAATATTCTAAATTCGTCTTAAAGGGAAATAGAGTTATAGCTGACATTCTAGAGATGGAAAAAGGACAAATTAAGGACAAAAGTATAAAACACAGAAGATAATAATAATAAACCTACTTAGATTTCTGTGAATGGACTTGTAACCTTAAAAAAAATCCACACAAATAAAATCCAACATACTGTCCTTTCTCTAAACCATCTGCAGTTTTATCCTAGCCCATGGACCCCCACAGGACCAGGTATTATCTGAGTTTATAAAATTAATTTGGGGCTCTATGTTGTGAAAATGCAGCACCTCTCGGACGAAACCAAGGGCTTTTCCACTCTCTTGAGAACAGGAGCATCACCACAGTTCAAGCTTCCTCACTTACCAACACAGTCCTTTTTATTCCAGTGCAGTTTCTTTCCAGGTGGGCAGACACACTCATAGCTCCCCATGGTATTAAGACACCCATAGTCACAGCTACCATTGCTGATGCTGCATTCATCAATATCTGAAAATATAAGCAAAGTTGCAAGGAGTGTTAACCATATGTGCAAACACACACTGTGCATTAAGATAAAATGTGCATAAGGAAACCTCTTTCTACTACATCTTTTATATCTGAGTCTCTGTCAACATGTATAAAGGCAGGCAATGCTCATGCCAACCAGCTTTAATGCATATTGCATGTCTTTGTCCTCAGACACATGTATAGCTCCTACTCTCTCAGGGATCTATGCATAGGATCCAATTTACTTGCCAGGAGTAGTTACACTGAAATTCTTGGAAGTACTCACAAGATACAAAACATGCTCCAAAGTCTCTGCAGCATCTGGACAAAAATGCATATTGCATTATAGAGAAAAATGTCAGAGGCACAAACATCTGTGAGATTAGGTCACTTCTGCAAAACAGGGAGATAAATTCTCCAGTGATTCCCAGATTTTGCTTTTATGATTCAGGCGAAGGAGGAAATGATGTATTCAATAAAAACCTAGCAGCTCGAGTGTAGTTTAGACTTCCACTCTCTGAATAAAAATAAAAGGTAAAAGCTTGGAAGAAGGCAAAGTTACTGTGTATGTCATCACTGATGTCCCACATAAAATCTTTCAACTTTTGGTGCTTCAGGAAAGTATCCAGCCAATATGAGGTGTATCCTTTTAAAGTCTATTCATTCAGCATTTATATACTCGTGCCAACAAGGCAAATCTCTCCTCTGGTGAGAGGAGGTTAATCACACCAAGGTTGTGGGTTCAATCCCCATATGGACCATTAAGGGTTGGACTCGATGATCCCTGTGGAACCCAGAATTTCTGATGCAAGATTTTAGCCTGTGTGATTAAGCAAAAATCTAGAAAACATGGACTACACGCACTGAAGGAACTGGGAAAGACACCTTCATACAACAGGAATGTTTCTAGACAACATTATTATTTTTAAGTCAGAGTCTGGAGGTCCTGGGTTAGCAGTCCCAAAAACTGACAAGTCCCAGAAAAAATCCTTACTTAAACAGGTAGTGGAA
Organism: Pipra filicauda; assembly: GCF_003945595.2. Taxonomy (NCBI): domain Eukaryota; kingdom Metazoa; phylum Chordata; class Aves; order Passeriformes; family Pipridae; genus Pipra; species Pipra filicauda. Next base: position 155,657 of record NW_024104412.1, read on the forward strand.
GCACCAGCATTGCCCTTCTAAAAAAACCCCCTTATGACAATTTCTGTTACAAAAGATACCATGAGAAGAGTCTTAGAGAGAGCAACAAGAGCTGCCCTTCAACATAACAGGCGCAGAACAAGGACATTTCCCTGTGGTTTATTAATTTCTAGTAGAGGGAAAGCAAGATGGAGAGAAAGCTTAGGAAGAGGTGAGCTTGCACCACATCCTTTGGAAGGTTCTCGTTATTTCTCCCTGGTTTTCACTTCTGCTCAGTGCCAAGAGGAAGTTATTTGTTCCACTGTAAACACCTCTCTCAAGGGGCTGACTAAAAGTAATGACAGGCCTGAGTGGCACAGCTCAGGGTCTGCACAAGTGAGCTGTGATTTTGGATTTGCTCATTATGGAAAAAAGCAGGAGGTTTGGATCTCATTATGTTTTTGCCTGAAGTTCAGCACTGAGTATTTCCAGTTAAGAGTTCTGGTCCTATTGCAATCTTATTTGAAAGGCTGAAGCTGAACTGAGGCTGAAGGTTACTTAAAGACTGAGGCCAAACCCCAAACTTTGAGGCTTTCCCTGAGTTATGACACCAAGGAATTAACAGTGAAACTGCAGACCAGTCTCTCCACACCACACACAGCACAGGTCCCCAAACTTTCACACTCTGGTTTTGCTTTCAGAACTGCCCTCAAGTGGAGTCTTTTCCCAAACTGTTTCCTTAGATGGACTCCTATTTCTCTTCCTGCCTGCCTCTACCATACAGTGAATTCATTGGATACTTACATCTCCTATGCCTTTCTCCCAAAAAAGCAGCAGCCAGGCAGAGACACCATTAGCAGTGGCCTCAATACATGGCTTTTCTGGATTTAAAGCCAGGGCTTTGTTAACAGTATGATGTAAGCTTTACTTAGATTGTATATTGAATAATTTGAATAATTAACTAATTATCTGCTAACCACTGTTAAACTAAACTAAACCTTTTAGTTTTACATTTAAAAATAGCATGGAGACCCTTTTGGGTAATGTTTAATTTAGATTCAGGGATTTCAGGTTTTATTACAGTTTTCTCTTTTCACTTTTGTTTGTGTAATGCTGACCTGATTGGTTAAAATCCACAATTTGGACTTGATACACTTAACAAATCCCTCAAAAAACCCCTTTGGTCTCCTCTGACCTGTGTGCTGAACACAATCAAAACCTGCCTCAGCAAATTGTAGTCATGCCCAGCTCATGCTCTTTTAGCTCTATTTTAACTTTATTGCTTTATCATCTTGGGTTCTAAAACCTTGACCTGAAAGAACTTGTGGTTCAGTAAACATTCACAGAGCAAACAAACACACACATGAGCAAAACTCAAGTTTCCAAACCTCCACAGTGTGTCAGTCCATACAGGGTGTAGCCTTTGTGGCAGAGACACTCAAAGCTTCCAGGGTAGTTGATACAGGTGTGATCACAGGTCCTCTCAAATGAACACTCATCTATATCTGAATTAACAGAAAAAGCAGCAAGAAATTAGACTTTAGTTAAACATACAGTTGCAACACCTTGTTACTGATAAAGTAACAAGGTATTACCTTACTCCCATGTCAAACCTGAATAAAATAATTCCTTTAGTGCCTGATAAAGAAAATACTTACAGGTACACGGAGAAAGGAAAGAAAAGAGTTTGGGAAAACCCCACGCAGACTGTATTATGTATGTTCACCATTAGATGGCAACCTTTAACTTCTGATCGTACTGACCGGCAGGGCTGGGGGACTGGTGAAGTTTTGGGGGGTGAGTGGCACAATGGGAAAAAGTTTTGGGTTGAATCGAGTCATTCCCCCTTCCACTGACCATTCCTCTGACACCTGGGCCACCAGGAACGGGAGTTGCTCCCAGACTTCTGCTCTGCCTACACAAGACTGGACAGACTTGCAACAGCTACAGAGGTTTATCTGACAGCAGTCATGACAGAACAGACTTACTGAAAATGGCTAAATTAAACAGCAATCCGCGCAAAATAACATTTTGGAGTTAATTTTATCCTTAAACAATTGGGTTTTTTTTAAAAAAATTCTCTTCAGTGTTTAATTTTCCCGTGTTTAGGCCAGAGAAATTAATACAATGGCATTATTTGAGAGTGGTAGTTTCAACAGATCTCATTCCTCCAGTGTTCCTGAGATATAAATGAATGGAATAATATTCCTATAACACTTTACACACTTTCTAGAGTTACATATTAAGAGCATAACCTGAGCAACACCATTACAATATATGACTTGGACTTTCATATTGTACATGCTTGGAAAGCTGTGGGTGCCTGTAAAAACTTGACAACTCACCATATTCCTATATCCAAGTATTATTTACACAGTTTTGATGTTTAATGAAACATTCTGGGTCTCATCTTGCTATTATAAATGCAGACACTTAACTCCAAGAACTATAAAATCAAGATTTTCTGTATGTGTACACAAACCCAAAATCTGTGTGAGAGCTTATAGGCACAAATTTAGAATGTCATAAACAGCTCTATTTTTATACAATCTCCAATTTTAAATGTTTCAAAACATTCACACAAAAGATAATTCACAACGTGGGAAGCAACTGTTCAGGCAAATGCATAACACAAAATAAAATAAACATGATGAACAAAAATCTGTGGTACCCAGTTTTATGTGTACATCACAATCACTTGCTATAATCAAGTCAGAAAAACGACAACTGAGATTTTCTCTTTCTTTCATCCATTTAATTTTTAATGCATTTTCCTATGCCTTTTAAAATATCATTATTTGAGTTCTGAAAGTAATTTCTTTTTAAGGTTTCCTTTACAGTCTTGGTAATACTCAGCTTTTGAATACACATAAATGGCAAACTGTTTCAGTTTTCTCTAAATAAATACACAAAGTAAAATCATGGGGGAATGAACAGTGCAGTTATAAAGGATTTTTAATGCCTAAGAAGCCAAATCATACATCATGGTTTCATTCATGTGTGACCTCGGGAAATTCACAACAGCAGTTCATTTTCTGGCCTCTGACTTACCTCGGAAGGGCTCTTTTTCAAAAATACAATTTCATACTTCTCAGTAGTGACCTTGCCCTGGGCTAGTTCAGTCCATGGGCTTTACGAGCTGCTTTCACACACACAGCACTTTGTGCTGCTGCACGTTGTGGCTTAGGCCCTTTTTTTTATTTCACATTAAGAAGGATGCAAATCCCTCTGCCCAATAACATGACCAGTCATCTGCCTGCCGAGGAACAGGCACTCAGGATGGACAAATGCATTTCTATGACAAAGATGTAGCAGAAAAAAAAGGGTGAAAAGCCTTTTAAAGCCCTCATCCCACCTCTGCTGAATTCAGCACCTTGCTCTGGCTGATGGAACGTGGGAAGGCTCCATGAGGATTTCCCTTGCTGGCCCCCAGCCCCTTCTCCTCCTGGCTGTGGAAGGCAGGGCTGGGCACTGCCCGAGGGTCCCAGCAGAGCCCTGTCTGCACAATCACCAGTCTCCTGAGGAATTCAGCACTTGGCATAGAAAAGGGAAAAATATGCACCACGTACTCCTCACTACGAGAAACCAGTGGTGTGATACAGGATGCTGAAACCCTCGAAATCCTCTTTTTTTTTTTTTTTTCTTTTCTTTTTAAACTCTGAAATCTGTGCTCTGGACGCTGTTATCCCCTGGCTCCCAGAAACTCTGAAGTTGGCCCTCACACCTCTGCGGTGCTTCATAATACTTCTCCAAACTGAGCCTGAAGGGATGTGCTTGTTTCCCACCACCCTCGTGATACCCTTATCATGAGGTGCTAATGACACCAGTTGTGGGTTTGATCCCTGTATGGGTCACTCACTTGAGAGTGGATTCGATGATCCTTGTGGGTCCCTTCCAACTCAGAATATTCTGTATATCTCTTAAGATATACAGGAAGGCAGGGATTATCCCTTCACAGCCCCTGCTTACCACACCAACTGGGAACAAATGTAGGGATCTAAACCCTGTCTCCTTTGTGCAAACAACACTACAAAATCTGGTAGCCTCACCTACTGAAGAGGAGTCATAAAAAGCCAAAAGCAGAGATGTGGCAGGTAACAGCTGGAGCACTGAGAACAAAAAATTTATCTTTCAGCTTTCTGGTCAAATCAGCCCCCCTCCCCTCCACGAACACACATATTTCTGTATTGTGTTGCTCTGAATTTCCCCCCTCCCACAAACCAGAATAAATACTAATAAATTATCTTTCTGGGTCTGAGATGCTCTTAAAACAACTTGAAGTTATTTAAATGAAGTTTTTTAACTGTTTTAACACTAAAAGTCAAAGCGTTGCATTTTCAAGGAACTAAGGGGGAAAAGTTCAACTTGAGTTTGAAGTTTGTATTCTATTTTTAGTTGAATTTGGCATAAATTCAGAAATAGTCCAAGCTCTGTCAGAACATTTCAGATTTGCTAATGCACTTATCTGACATCAAGTCAAAAATTGCTATCACACTCACCACTGCAGGTGAATTCATATCACACCCATCACTGCACAGGCCCTTGTGCCATTCCAGCACATAAAGAAATGTCTTCACAGCTTTGCTGCTTGAAGTTTACAGGGACCATGGGGCTAAGTTCATTGCTTCTAGTACATGATTAGTTTCCTGCCAGCTTTTTTTTTTTAGGATTACTAATGGTACATATAAAATCTAAGAGCAGGACCTCCCTGTTTCACAGCAGATGGCTCAACGGAAGTGCCAAGTTCAGGGCTTGGAGCAGATGAGTTCCAAAGGTCCCTTCCAAGCTCCACCACTGATCCATGGGCAATCCCAGACCTCTCCCTATGGTGTCCTGTGCTGCTGACAGCTCAGCTTCCAGCCCCTGTTTCCATGACATCAAGGCATCATCTCAGGCTGAATCAAGTCCAGCATCTCTTCTAGCAATCCCCCTTCCCATCTCCAAAGAGAATGTCTGAACAGTGGAAGCACTCTTTGATTTTTGCACAGAAGGGATTCAACTTGAAGAGATTGTTCAATGGTTTAATAAAAGAGCAGGATTTCCCTGGGTTTTTGAGGGAAGCAATTTTTGGCAACACTGGCCATGCTTGATAATATTAGTTTGGCTGGGTTCCTATTATTTCAAGTCAGCATTTGGATTTTATTGTTGGTTTTTCAATCATACTTAGCTTCTTTTTTCCCCTGCTTTCACATGTTAAACGATCCCTTAATGATCTTTATTTTTCTTGAATGCAAAGTTAGTAAGTGGGTGTCAGGTTGTCAGTACTGGAAAGTCAAGTCTTCTATCTCCAGAAGGGAGCTACCACAGATCAAATTTCTCCTAAAGTTTCCTCACACAGATGTGTCTCAAAGGTGACCTGAGGGAGCAGGGAATAAAGCAGCTTATTTTCCATGCCCATCCAAGTCCCTTATTTTCCACGCTCATTCAAGTCCCTTCCCTTTCCACTGGCCCTGCCCCTGGACATTTCCCTAAAGCACTGGCATTACAAGCAAGCAGCTCAACACCCAACATGTGCAGGTGAGACTGGAAAACAGTGGCTGATTTAGAGATGCTTTAGAAACTCCAAACTGGTGTAGGAACCTCTGTGACAGAACCCTGGCAGAACATGCACGTGCAAAACCCACTCACACAGAGGGGTGATGTGGGGGTTGTGGTTATAGAACTGAACAACCCAACACCCAGTTTGCCCAATTTCACCTTAAAAATCTACTGCAGAAATAAGGGTTGTCCCCTCTCTTTCTTCCTCAATGTAATTTTGTTTGTTCATATTAAGAACAATTGTTTTCAGAAAACCAATGATCACCTCAACAGCTTTTCTCTGACACATACATTAAGTAACTAGGTCAATTTAGGAAACTGGGAACCTCCTCCCAAAACACAGGCCACATATCGTGACTGAATAAGAGTTTGGTCTTGCTGCTTGGAGTATTTTTCCTGTGATTTGAAAATAAACGTGGCAAGGAGAGATCACTGTTATTTGACGGTGCTATTTGTGCTACAGAGAATGAGACAGGAGGGGCTCAAAGACAATCAATAAAAGCTATAACAGGGATTTCTGACTGTAATGATATATTTCATTTGTGTGACACATCTTATACTTGATTTATCTGTGTCTGGTGAGGCAAGACAAGAAGTATGCACTAGATCACTGCATATATGCAAAATACATAAATTTAAATATACTATTTCAAATAGAAGTAAAATAGAAAAATTAATACTTTTTACTAAGAAATGGAATGTACAACAAAAAGAAAAGGAAATCTCTGTCTCTGCTAGCAACTCCTTCATCAGCAAAAGTGACTCATGACACATCATGGTCATGATATTACAGCAATACTTCGAGGTGCTGTTACAGTCATGACTCCACACACTCCCAATATATAGTTCTGTTTTGTCCATCTCACGCAGCCCTGGTTTATTTTTAACCCCCAGGCCAAATGTGGACTCATTTGTACCCTGGATCATGCACACAAGCCAAGCTCAAGGTTAGTCAGAACGTTTCGCGTTCACCTTTCTCGGCTTCCAAGTTATCGGCTCCTCTGAGAAACAGAGCCTTTCCTTGTTCCCATTCATTAAGCACACATACATAGAAACTCTAAAGAAGTGTTACATGATGTTTTTAAAATAAACACTAATGCTTTTTTGTATGTATTTTGGCTGAAAGTTATATTCTGTCTTCTCCTCCCCCCCCCCCAATTTCTGCAGGGATCTGATACCACCCATGTAATGTTGTGCACCTCAGAGCCCAGCCAGCCTGCTTTCCAACAATATTTGACAGACATGAGGGAAACCACATATCTTAATCTGAGTGGTTGCTGGGCCATAGGGAGTCATGATTCGAGCTCTGTTCTCCAACAAATGGTGGTTTAATCTCAGTGTTGGGAAAGGCATTATTTTGCCCTGTGATGGGGTTTCCACCACATCTCACGTTTTTTGATCCACAGTGACCTGCCCCTGTTCACAGTTAGTAAAAATGCATCCTCCATCTGAGAGCTCTCTAATACACATCCAACCCTGACCAGAAGGAATGGCTTATAGCTGACTTCTCCTTATGTTTCAAAGTCTACAATAATAAAACCAATGAAAAGGAAGCATGGAAAGATGTAGTAATGTACAAATCCTCTACTTCATTACCTTCCCACTGAGTGCTTCTGGAGCAGGCTAACACAAAGAGAAAGAAAAAAAAAAAAAGCCATAACCCCAAGCCTTTAAAAGTAATTGAAAACCCACACCCATTTAGACTTCCCACTGCATTACTGACTTGCAATCAAGGCAACTTGTTGCTGAGACTTAATTGTTAATAACATACTAATGACCTGCAGGAAAAAAACAGATCTGGCATTAATGGCTATACTTTTAATGCAAATGTAAGTGCCTAAGTAGCACAGTCCCATATTTCAGAAATTTAAGTGGGAAACTGTCCATTATGGCTAAGGTTGACTTGGACCAGAGCATTTATTTATTTAAGAACTTTATTGCTCACAGTTAACTATGTGATTAGTGAAGACCAAATGTAACCCACTAATCAGGGACTGAAAGACTTCTGAAGGAAATGGATTCTGCTTGCAAGGAAATGTGCTTTTTATTAGAGATGATTTGTTAGAATGCAAGGAGGTAGTAAAACAAATAAATGTATATAAACAGCAAAAAGAAACCTGCAAAATATACTTGAGACAGAGGCAATAAATAATTAGAAACCTGTGACTTATTCTGCAAGCATCCCACTGAGGAGATATTTCAAGGGTTTAGCAGTGCACAACGAAATGACTATTGCTCAGCTTCAGGGACAGGCACACAGCAGCAGAGAGGGACAAGTCCAAGGCCATGTCCTTCTGTCTTCATAGAGTACTAAATGCAATATTAACACTCTGTATAGCTCTGCTGCAAGTGCAGTTTAGGGAGTCACAGTAGTCTGTTGTTTGTCATTTTGGTCTGATCACTTCAGATACTCTCATTTTGCTCTATGGAGTATCTGGGCATCCCTGATTTCTCCTTTTACTGTGTGTTCTCACATGTCTGAAACGGAATAATGTCTTCCAAGACATAATCCACAAACTGGATATTTATTTTGATAGAATGAGTGTATTTTAATACCAACAGGATGACCATACTCATTTAGCTTGACCCCCTGCACTTCAGCAGCCTCTGGCATTTTGCTTGGTACCCTCCAAAAACATCCCTGCTCCAGAAAGGGTTCTCTAGATGTTTTCCTGGACTGACCCCTTGGTCTTTTCTATCAGTTTAATTTTTAAGAGTTCAAACTGGTCTGCTCCTTTTTAATTGCTACATTTGGTAGAGGCTGAATATTTTCTCCTAAAAGAGTGTAGTGCACACCTCATCCTTTCAGCAATCAGCAGGTACCTCTTGGCAGATGCTGTTTCCTTGGGTCTGAGGTTACACACAAGAAAGTAGGATTCCAAATAAGTATTTCCCTGGCTGCCTCCATCAATTCCCATCAACTCACCTCAATTCAAAAGACACTGATCTTTCACTGGCCCCTTCAGTGGCTGGAGGAACTGCAGCAGTAGATGCTGAGCACCAAGGGGACAACTCTTCACCCAGCAAACTCATCACCCCCATCAACATCAGAGCAACTGTTTACCCAGCAGTTACAGCAAAGGGAACTGCCCTTGGGAAGAACAAGGCAGTACATCAGGGAGAGTCTTTAAAGGCAAATGGCAGCTTGTTTTCTTTATCTCTGGTATCAGACCTTATCAAAAGAGACCAGTTGCACTTTCTGTGAACCACTCTGCTATCTCTGGGGCTTGAAAACAGAAGGAAAGCAGGTTAAAAAATGAGACTTGGCAATAAAATTGTAGGCCTAAATTGTTTGCTCCCTCTCCAGAGTAAATACAATCTTTTCTTCAGGAACTCTTCCAAGGGAGTTTTATGTGATCTCACGTATCAACAAATTAATTTTCCTTTCTCTTTTCATTTTTTTTTTTTTTTCAAAAATTCCATATTTAGTTTTTCTTCCACACGGAGTCCACAAGCATATTCTCTTCCACAAGCCTCCCCCAGGGCTTCCTCTGAGTCTGCAGAAACGGGGCTGGGGAACATCTTACTGCAGTAAAGGCCTATTCCCTGGGTGTTCCCCTTCACACACGTGCCAAGGGAAGTGACCCCCACACATCCCTCCTCCTGTCAGCACTGCAGGGCCAGCTCTGCTCCCAGTCACTCTGGGTTTGCTCTGCCTCATGCACCAGCCATGCAATTATTGGCTGGCTTTTGGGTCACTGAAGGCTTTGCCCGAGGGGGGCTGGGAAGATTTATGGTTTGGGATGGAAAAACTGCAGGATTTGGCAACTTCAGCCGGGCAAAAATTGGCAGTGAACTTTGGGGTCTTTGGAAGGTTTCTTTGACTGTAGATGGTGGGGTTTGGTCCAAGGCTTTTTTACATTTCTATAATGAAATACATCAACATTATCACCACCATTATTACTGCATTATTATTTCTCTGCTGTTGGGTGGATTTCTGATATCTTTCCCTGCAGCAGCATGAAAGACCCCACCACCCACTTTTTTTTTTTTTTGTATGCAGCACCAAACTAAAAAACAGAATAATGGTAGAGGATTACCTGATAAATGCCAATTTGGCAGACAATAATCTCTTCTAGTATTTCAAACATGGTTGTGCAAAACTGCTTGCTAAATCTCAGTACTGCAAGGGGAGTTAAGCTTAGTCAACCCGATGTTCAATTTAACGACCAGCAGCACGGGATGTTGGAGCTTCTGGAGGCAGGGACAGGCCACAGCCTTGTGCTGCAGCTAAGCACAGGTCACCTCCTGTGAGACTGCACCCCAAGGTGCCTGCACATCTGGCCATGGGTCACTCTCTGTACGTCACCTCTGCACAGACACGCTCCAGGAACCCTCAGACTGACAATTCACATCCTCCAAGATAAGAAACTTCAGGGTTCACCCACCTGCTGAAGGGGGAGAGAGGGCAGAAGAACCCTCAGCTAAGGTAGTCTCTCTCCCCAGCGGGTTTGCAGAGAGACCCCAATCACCAGAGACAGCTCTGTGGAGACTTTCAAACAGAGGAGTTAAAAAAAGAAAGGGATTTTTTTTTTTTTTTTTGCAGGTAAGAAAGTTTGCCTGGTCTCTTATGGAACATGGAAAAAAACCTACTAATAACTAGACACAATGGTATAAAATTAGTAAGCCTGCCCAAGGTCACAGGCACAAAGTGAGCCAGGGGAGGTGTTCTATTAAGGCATTTGGAAAGGAAGATTTCAAGTTGTTATTGGTTTTCTCTGTCGAGCGTATCACATTTAACCTCACCATAAGCTCATGGCAGCTCTCTCATCCTTACTGTTATCTGTGTGAATAACAATTTTTAAAGGGATTTCTAAAGGATTTGAAAAATATATATACAAAAAATAAAATACATATATAAAAATATAAAATCTATAAAAATGCACTATAGGGATCTAAACCTGAATAAAGCACCATTATCTTCTAAATACAACCAAAGCTAATAGTATCAATAACAGTATAAAATATGCTTTGGTACATTTTACAGTATTGTTCATTTTTATAACCTATTTCAAATCAATACAAAGTGAGTTAAGCCAAGCACGAGAGCTGCAAAATCTACCCACTCTGGGATCAGGTAGGGATGGAACTGCTTGGTGAAAGGCCAAAGAAAGTCCAAGTACATTTGCAACTTTTCAGTGATGGCAAATCAGAGAAAGGTGAAGAGAGCTGTCACAAATGACCCTGACTTAAAACTGTACCTCCGAATGTTTAGCCTGGGGATTGAAATGGCAGCTACAGCCAGTGGTGTTTTGGATGGGACCAACACCCTCAGTGCATCTCTGACACTGAATTTATTTGCTTCACAGCTTCCCCACATTACCTACAGCCTGTCTTTGACGTGAAATTCTGAAACAAAATTATTTATGGTGTGAAAATAAAGACCCTCCTGAGCCAGTTTGTTTGCTGTATGTGACAACTGGACACAGTCACCTCCCAGCTGCACAAGGGGCTCCAGGCTTCCAGGGCTGAATCTGCTGTGACATGAGGGGAAGGACAAAGAGAGATGGTGACAAGAAAGGCAAAAGGCTGTTTCTGTGTGAGGAACATCTTGAAATCGGAGACAAAGCTGTGTTTATGCTTAGACTTCCCTTGCTCTTGGGCCTAGGCTTACCTGTCCCAGATCTTCCCCACCCCTTCCCCATGACATGAGGGCTTTGTTGTGCTCAGGTTCCCCTGCTAATCTGAGGAACCCAGCAGGAGGCAGCTGGCTTTGGCTCCTATTACCTTTGTGCTCTCACCATTGTTCTGCCAGGGCAATCTAAAATGCAATTAAATACTATTTCCAATGGTTTTTTAAAAGAAAACAAAGTACTTTCATCAAAACATTGCCAAGATTTTATAAGCAAACATGTATCATTTTCCAATATCAATCATTTCCCAAGGCAAAGGCAAGCTGAGTTATCTACTGCTATTACAGCAATAAACTGTGCTACTACTTCAAGGGCTTGGGGTAAGAGAAGCCATATATCAAGAGAAGTGCATTAAAAAAAACTTCAGGCACATTAAAAGAAACTTTGTTTGTTTTCCTACAAACATAAACATGTTTACTAGTCTGCACTCTGCTCAAGCCACTATTTACACAGCAACTCTGTAAGAGCAGCTTAACAGCCTGATGAGACAACATAATAAAGGCTTCACCCTCTCTGTGCCAAGGAAGGAATATTCCCTCTATCCTGCAATGCACTGGATTTCTGAAAAGAGGAAACTGTTCTCTTTGCTAAGGTGCTTGTCTCCATCACCCTTCAGCAGGAGCTGCTAGTGAGACTTCTTGAAGGAGCAGGGGGCTAGTGTGGGTGAAAACGTGCCTGGTGTTATTTGACGGTGCTGAAAGAGCAAGTACAACAACACAGTTTCAGTTTTCAGCTGAGAACTCAAAGGCAGCACTTCCCTTCACCTCCCGTGGACCTCACCGTGAATTCCCAGCTCCCTTGCTCCTGCTGAAGTCAGTGAGCACTGAATATACACAGGAATTGCTGTTTTCTGCTTCAAAAGCTTGCTTAAAAACTCTGCCCAGAAAGGCAGGTATCCCTCCAAAAACACTAACACTGTGCTTTGCAAAATGCATCAACCCCCCCCCCCCAGCAAAATCCCAGGAGACACTCCCCCCATTCCACTGACTGTTAATATTTGAGCTTAGATTTTTGGTTTTATCTCACCTGTCCTGACTAAGGCCTCATCTCCAAGTGAGCAAAACAAAGAGTAGCAGTTTGTAACGTGGCTACTGGAAGAAAATCACATCCCTTCGTTTCAATGGGTTTGGCTTTTATTCTCATTAGAACAAAATAAACAAACCAGGGCACTTTTAAAAGGCTCAGGAGTGGAGCTGCAAGCACAAGAAAATGAATATTTGGGACAGAGTTGTCATTTTAATGCAATTCTGTATAGCAATGAGGGTAAAGGCTATCTGACCTTAATCAATGTGATTATATCTATACATATAGTCTTTCTCTGATTCCCTTTAAAAACAATTCCTATTGAATTACAGCTTTCAGCATTATTTATCAACAGATTATTGTTTGTGGAAGAATGCTACCTTCCTGCTCTGACTATTCCAAGGCTGACTCATATCCTGGTAATTCATTAATACATAACATGATTCTAGTCCAGTGAAGTCATTTCTGCACTATACACATCATAAATCCTACAGCATCAACTGAAAATTGTATCTCAAATTCTCTTTCTAAACACTAATGGAACGTTTTGCTTGGCTTCCCACACACATCAGCAAGGAGAGGGGGCCAGGCAGAGCTGTAAAAAGCAATTTGATAGCAGTATACTTTTATAGAGTTTAAGAGTGTAAGAGCTACCATACTGAATGAGACCTGAGGTCAAACTAATCTACTGTCTTACTTCCAACAGTAGCCTGTGTCAGGAGCTTCATGGGAAAATGGAAGTGGAATAATCTGTCCCATCTGCCCTCCCCACATTAGGTCTCATCCCATTAGAAACTGATTTAAAGCCTAGATTGTGAGGTTTAATATTCCTTCCAAAGAACATTCCCCTTTAACTTATGAAAACACTGTGCTGCAGAGGGGAGAGCTGGAGGTGGGGGGGATGTATTTGTTTTCATGTTTCAGCAGACTTAATTGCTACAACCAACACGGCAGATACTATCACTTGGCAAACAAAACTTGTACTGGCTAGAGCTGTTTTTACTTCATGCCTGGGGCATTTATTGTTTCTGGGTATGATCCTGCAACCCTTTTTTTCTCACAGAGGCAGAAAACGCACCACTATTGACAGTCTCACTGACACCAAGTGTAACAGAGAGGATTTTGAAAAGTATTCCTTTCATTGACAGTGTAACATGTTGCTTCCCAGCAGAGTATTTTTTTAATCTGATGCGAGGAGCAATATGGTGCTTGTCAGAAGCACGATATTTTTGCAAGGCTCAGTGGCACAGAATGCCTTAGAGAAAATCTGCACGGGGAGAGAACATCATCAGTGACAGGGAAATCATCCTGAATTTTCTTTCTGTGAGCCAGTCTGGTTTCCACAAGCAGCTCCCAGTATCTCCTCCAGCACGCCACTGATTCTCACTGGTTTTTGAGCTACATTAGCAACTGAACCAGCACTGCTGTTCATATACCAAGAGTCCACACAATTAAACACCCTGGGCCAGACTCAGCTGGACTGGGTGAAAATCAGCCTCTGTCAAGTCAATGTATTTTATAAGCCAGAGCACAGCCATCTGGTCACAGAATCACAGAATATTCTGAGTTGGAAGGGACCCACAAGGATCATCCAGTCCAACCCTCAGCCCTGCACAGGACCATCCCCAGAGTCACCCCCTGTGCCCCAGAGGATCAGCCAAACCCTCCTGGAGCTCTGGCAGCCTTGGGGCTGTGCCCACTGCCCTGGGGAGCCTGGGCAGTGCCCAAACACCCTCTGGGGGAAGAACCTTTCCCTGAGATCCAACCTGAGCCTGCCCTGACACAGCTCCAGCCATTCCCTGGGTGCTGTGGATGAGTGGATGAGTGCATCAAGGCAAAATCACTCTCCTTCATGTGTATCACACAAAGGAGTGTTGACAGGGGAATGGCTTGAGTCTCCTCATCCCTCTCTCCCATTAATCACCCCCACAGTGGCACCAACTCACCCCATTCAAGTGGTGCAAGGCAATAAGGACCAGCAGGTTCCTTTACTGTGGTAGCACTGCAGCTCTGCTGAGTACAACAGCCTTCTCCTTGATATAAATGAGAGCAAAATGAGTTCTGCATGTTTTTTCTGACTGCTGAAGACCTCAAACTTACAGCAAATGCACATGAAGACTCGGGCAAAAGTCCATGAAGGGACTTTAAAGTCTGCTTGCTCCTCACCCCAGACAGCAAACGTGCTCTCTGGGATCCACTTGCCTCACAAGGACACAGGCAGCAGCAGCCTCATGGCCTTATAATGCTCTCCACCCTCTACAGTTCAGTCCTGACCATGAAGGTGACAACCTCAGCGAGAGATTTGTGTGGCTTCAGCTAAAAATGTATTTTAAATATTAAGACAAAAACCCACACCAGGCAGTAAAATTTCTGCTGGTGCCCATCTCATCTGGCTGTGAAACTGTATGTTACTGCCCCTCCAGAAGGGAGAGGAAGGCTAAATAATGTTATTTTTATTAAACATTGCATTCTTTTCCATATGTTTAATGGAAGGAGAAAAGGGAAGAGAGGGGGTAGACCAACAATGAAACTTTCCAAAACTCTTCCCTGGAAAGTTGGCCAAACTGCACTGAATTTGAGGGGCCCATTGTCTTTTAAAATGACTCATGTGAAAGCTAAGTTCTAGCACTGACCTGGATTAGCTGGAGTCTGGAATCAGCTCCTTCCCATTTAATGTTCCTCACAGCCTCTGGGATGGCACCAGGGTACACTCAGCTACAACTCAGGGCAAGAAGAGCTGGGGCAACAGAAGTGAGGTCAAAAGATAGCTTGGCTTGGCTGGCAGAATGATGACATAAAAGTCCTCTGTCCTGCCATTCCTAGCAAGTTCCTCAGGATTTTAAAGCTGAATACTCCTGTCCTTCGTTTCCACAGTGCAGATGCTCCAGCCCTGACCTCTGTGCATGTGTTTTGTTAAGTCATCTTGGATGGGTGGCTGTGTCCCACACAAATCAAGGCAAGGGGTGTATCCTCATCCTGAGACCTCCATCAGGTTCTGTGACTGGGACCAGGCCAGTTGCTGGGTTACATGATCAAATGTGAGTGGCAGGTCACTGTCATGTAGCCCAAGGTGCAAACCTCTTTGCCATTTTTACTTTTTAATTTGGTTACTCTGTGTCAAAGATGTCTAGTGATTCAGTGCTGCCAGTGTGGATGCACTGATTTATTTGGGATTAGACTGGTCCTATACATCCATATTTACCATCAATGGTTCCATACAGAAGAGTATAGTGAGATCTTTGTAGCTAATCTTTATATGGGCTTCTGGAGGCCAAAAATAATTCCCACAAACACTTTCTATCTGTCCCTCCCTGTATGATTAATCCCTCATTTCATACCCATTTTCAAAATGGAGATACCATGCTGGGAGATTCAAATCTTACCCCTGGAAGGCTAATAGGGCATATTTCACACAAATAAGTGAAAAGGTGGATGTTATGGCACTGTTTCAAGACCAGGCCTGCAGGATCCTTGGATCATAGAGAGTTACTGTGTTTTTCAAGGTGCTGTGTTTCTTTCTCTCATTCTGGAATGAAATAAGGCTTCTCTTGACAATTATGCATTGGGAGCCCTATGTAAAGCATCCCTCTACCAACAGATCAATCATAGAGTCAGCTAGGTCTGATCACCTCAAATTCCCTGGAACTAAGGGCTATTTGGCAGTAAAGAATGGCCAGTCTCTCATTTAACAGTGTTATTTTAGGACTGAATGGATTACAGTTCTGTGGTGCAGCAGGTTAACACAGAAGGCCTGAGGCTGGGTTTGAATAATATTCCAGATCATAAGTAAAAACCAGGTGTGGATGGCTAGAGATAATAAGTATATCCTGTAACCTATCACTTGTAATTAGAGAGAAAAACACCTCAAATCAGCTGTACCTGGACTTCTACTGGATACCTTTGTAGTATTAAATAGCAAACTGTGCCCACAGAAAATCACTGGAGGGAAAATTCAATATCCACGAAGCAAGGGGGCAAATGCTCTTTGGGATTTCCTGCTCTACAAACATGCATCACTGAATTTCCCTTGGGCAGGCACCAGCACTACCCAGAGCAGACTGTGAGACCCTGTGTTCCAGTGCCTACCTACAGAAGAGTCAATGCATTTGTTTAAAATCTGGTAGGAAGGGAACAAAGAATAACCAACAGTCAAACAGGCAATACCTCAAAGCATATAAAAAACGTCTCCTGTGGCCTTAGAGAAGCCCCAAAAATGCCATGCAGGTATTCCACATGCCCCAGAGGACAGTCATGTCCTTTTATTACAGTGTCTGTATCAATTCAAACAGTTGGTGAAAAGGCTCCTTCGTGTCTGAACATCATGTCTGGGAGCTCTTGCAATCACCAAGCCCCACTTCAGCCTTCTGTGGAAGCTGTAAGTGGACTAGAATGATTCAAAAAATGCCTTGAACTGCCCCCTGCAAAAGTTTAAACTCCTCAGTGTAGAAGGATTTGTCTCTGTTTTGGACAGAGGTGGCGAGAGGCAGAGGGTGAGTGTGGGCTGAGCAGACTCAAGCATTACATGTTGATCACTGGATGTTCCCACTAAAAGCACACTTTTTTTTCTCCTCAAGGTAATACATCTTTCCATCTCTACCACTCCCTGGAGAAATTTATGACAAATGTGTGTGCTGTCTGTCACTGTCTTACTTTGCAAAAAGCAATTCCTAGAGCAGGAAGAGAAAATTATTTATGATAGAATTTCACACATTTTTCTGGGTGCTTAATGAAGCTTGAACTTGAGTGGAGCAGAGAGGCTGCTTATTGTTGATCTTTTTTCGAGATCACTGCACAACAAACAGGAACTGAATAAGCAATTAAGTTAACTGGCTTTAAAACTCATATTGGCTGAGGATTAAGGTAATTATGTCTGAGCTTACACACATTCATTGCAGCTTCATTTCACTGCAGCGAGTCTCGCCTGTTTGCTTGTTGCTGATGTCATTCTAAAAGTGATCTGAGTTGTTGTCCTTCTATTAATTACCAAAAAGGTTACAAACACAAGTTCTCCTTGCTATAAATGTAGATATGTTATTTTTATTACATGTTCAAAGGAGAGGCAGACCAGTTTTGCTAAGTTTATATAAACAGATCCAACTATTTCTTCCTGCGTCCAAGAATTTACAATACCTTAGACTTAAGGGATCAATTAAAATAAAGCTGCATTGTCATATGGTGATTTCACTGTCAAAGGAGGAAAAAAAACACCTATTTTTAAGTCTAGGTTAAAAAAGAGACTCTGGGAAAGCAGCATCAGTCTCCACAATATTACTGGCAGGGCAACGTGGATTCTTCACCTTCTGGGTTAGAAATAAGTTTCCTTTTAAATGGCTGGAATGCAGGGGAGGGGAAAGGAAGGGAACCCCCCACATTCTCTTGTCTAACAAGGAGCCACAGCGTGAGAACCACTCCCTAGCGGGAGTAATCTGTGATTGACAGTGGTTTTCTTTGCAGCCAGGGCTAAAAATGGTTTGGCTGTAAACAGACAAATGCAGGACATTTTAAGGCCCTTTGCAAAAGCAAGGGCTTCTTACACAAACACTCTACGTTCAGGGTGGCACCAAGTAAGCAGAGTTCCTGAAAAATCAGTGGATTTTCATATAGGGATATGAGCAACGACAGAAAAGAAAAAAAAAAACACCTTGTAATGGGCAAATTCACAGAAGGCAGATTCACAAAACCTGGAGGTTTCTTCCCCGGGCAGCCCAGGCATTCACACGTGTGATCTTAGGCAAGCTGCTATATTTGGCTTCACCCTTCCTGCCTAAAAACCGAGAGAGAAATACTTTCCTCTTCACAGAGAGGATGAATGTGTGTAAGGCATTTGGTATGATGGGGTGGGGGCTCTGCAAACAACCAGAAC
This sequence comes from Pipra filicauda, assembly GCF_003945595.2. Classification (NCBI taxonomy): domain Eukaryota; kingdom Metazoa; phylum Chordata; class Aves; order Passeriformes; family Pipridae; genus Pipra; species Pipra filicauda. Next base: position 173,672 of record NW_024104412.1, read on the forward strand.
AAAGTCTGAGACTGATACAATTTCCCTGTAACCTCCAAGTCAGCTCTGAGGTCTACAATGAAAGGACATCAAGGAAATTAGGTGAGGTGGGACAACTTCAGAATTTCACTGGGTGTATGGAGGAGCTTTTTTACTGAAACATGCAAAATTGCCTTGTGCTGAAGTTAATGATGATACAAATAAAGTCATACAGCAACAGCTTGCTTGTATTTTCCAACATATTGTTTGAAAAATGTTGCTAACGTGAACTATATCTCTGTGGCTTTGCTCTTCACTGATTACTTCCTGTGAATAATGTTCAAAGCCTTATCCAGGGGTTCTGCAGGTTGTAAAAGGGCAAGCTTACCAGCTGTTTCCATGGGCATTTTGCCTGAGGTTAGTAGAATCTGTTCCTTGCTGTTAATATTGAGCACATTTGGAGATGAACGTTCTATACACAAGAGGGACCATCTGAACTAAAGAGGACTCAGTCCCCAACAATGCACACTTCTACAGTCCTAAGTGACTATTTTGTAAACATGTTGATTAGTAACGGAAAGAAATCTTTATTAAAAAAAAAAAAAGAAAAAGAAAACCAGAGGAGAAAGGCAATGTAGACAGAAAGACCATAAATCATAGAAACTCTATTATGAATCAAAACAACAGATGTAACATGAACAACAGCATCTTTTATAAACACAAATTAGACTTTGCTATTTCAAGCACTGGAAAGGCTAATATGCCTAAAATAAATTTCCCTGAATCTCTCATTAATGTTCTATGGTCAGTGTTGACTGGCTGTTAAAAAAACCCGTGCATGATTTATATCCCAAAAGAGTCACTAACCCCAAAACACAGTTTTCCGTCAGACCTGTCATTAATAACCACAACCACTTCCCCTAACTATACTCTTTTTGCAGCAGAAGCAGCAAAGTACAGGTGATTCACACATCAGTGATTTCTTGCTCTATATTCACTTCCCTTCTCTCTTTATTAGCACTGACTGCATGAGTCACCAATTATCACCTTAAGCACCACGCAGGAACTGAATTATCACAGTGCTCCCTCCACAAAGCAGGCATCACACCACGGCTGCTCTAATCAGTCTCTGGGGCCCAAATACCTCAGACTTCAAACAGGAAACAACTTTGTCCTCCCCTGTGAAGAACCAGCCTTTCTGGGACTGGAAGAACTTGCCCAGCCCCAAAATTCTCTGGGCTTGCACTAATCTGTTACAGCAACAGATAAGCTGCAGTTTACCAATGAGTCAGAGTATCATGTAGAGGCCAGACAGAGTGTCTGCCCTTCCTCATGGACAACGGGAACAGTAGGATGGCCAGACCATGTAGATACTTCCATGTCTGATCACAGCAGGGAGAGAAGAAGACCAGCCACTGCTTTAGTCCTTGCAGGGTATTTGTTGTTCCAAGAGACTCACTCATTCCGTAGCCCAGGCACAGGAGGAAACAAAACTCACTGGAACAACATTTACAGAGCTGCTTCCAGATTTCCATTGTCATGATAGAAACCTGCTTGTTTACAGGGAGCTTTCAAAGCCTATTACTACTAACTTTTCCCTTTGAGTTTTTCACTGGTGCACTAATTGCAATTAGTTCGGTGGTGAAACCTCCAACTGACACCACAGTGAGAGCACGTCATGACACGTGAAATTCGTGGACCAGAAGGGATTCCTGACTATCTCTAAATACATCAAGAAGTTTCTTTTTAACATTTTGTTCCCCTTTTTAGCAGGTAAAACAAAACCTGACAACTTACCCTTGTCTGACATGATCCTACCATGTTATTTCTGCCCAACCTGTGCTACTCTGAGCTCTTCCCATCCTGTCCAGCTTGAAATCAACCTTTCCCTGACTCCTTTGTGCCTAATCCCACAGCCAGGGTGGAGAAGCATTCCCAGATGGTGGATGGAAGTACCAATGAAAAGCAATGGAAAAATTTTTGAATGGCATATGTATCTTCAGACCTTGTTTTCTCTTTTGTGGATGAGTAAAGAAACTCTAAAATACTAACGCTGTTTTGGACTTCTGCATGTTCAAAACCCCCTGCAAATAATCATGGATTAATAAAATTTTAATTGAATATATCCTGCTTCCTCTTCTCTCTCTGTTGATGCTCATCTTCATAGCCTTTTCCAGGGTTTTTTTTAAAGAGCTCAAATGCTTCAAGCATCATTACTCCAAAGGTACATGGTTAGTACCTGGAAATAGTTGTGCACTTAATTAGTCATAGAATAAAAATAACATCATATTACTTAGATAACAAATCATGACACGCACAGCAGAGGATATAAGCCACACTTCATTTGAATTCCCACAAAACACCACCATTATCCCCCCACAAACAGTTTCTGCTCTAATTTGTGAGCTCACAAATTAGACTCTTTTTTTTTCAGTTTAAACCTTGCAAATGCTCTATTCCAGTCTGTTACTCTAAACAACCCTGGTCTAAGTAAGATAAGCCTCTGTCCCATTAAGATCATAGCAAATTAGAGGATTTGAACATAAGGCTCTTTGCCTGAGGCTATTCCATGATGCCACTTGGATTTTTACACTTCAACAGGACACTGGCATTTCTGCTACTAAAAACATTGAAACAAGACATTTCCAGCAATCTTCTAACCCCACCTCAGAAAATGGAAATCTCGTAGGTCTTTCCTAACCCTACTTCCTGTGACAGCATCATTAAAACCTATAGTACAAATGAATTAATTACAAAAAAAAAAGAAATCCACTGGAAACAACATCCTCATTATACAAAGAGCAAAGTAAATGAAGCATTACCTTGGCAGGTCCTTTCGTCTGTGAGCAGTTTGTAGCCTTTCTGGCAGCTGCACTCGAAGCTGCCAACTGTGTTTCTGCAGAAATGGTCACAGCCCCCGTTGTTCACCAAGCACTCATCGATATCTGCCAAGAACAAACAGCAAAAATTCAGCTCTCGACAGCAATCCAGGGCAGGAGTACAGGAATTTACTCAGATCCCCAAAGAGGCTGTCCCTGTTAGGAAGCAGGCTGGTCAGATGTGTCCCTTCCCAAACCCGTCTCACAAGGCTCACAGGAGAGCCACGAGCTGAGTTGTTCAGGAGACACAGGTATGTCCCCCCGAGCTGAAACTCAACAAAGTTGAGGTATTTTGATGTTAAGGAGCATTCAGAGAAGCTCCTCTGCAGATGGAGTGGGTCTGCCTGACAGAAGACCTCAACCTGTGTAAGATGTGAGTCCTTTACTTTGTACAGGAACTACTGAAACCCAGAACACAGGGAAAAAACTGAAATAGTAACAAACACAAAATAAGCCATATTTGAATTCTGAAAAAATGCCTACATAAACAAATGTAAGGATTTTTTCAGAATTAGCATTATGTGCTAGTTTGTCCATTATTCAGTGACACCCATTTTCGTGTGTCTAACTTTTCTCACGGTATAACAGAAGAGCAACTAACATGTCAAATGTTGCTTCTGAAGGCAGAGCACCTACTGCCTTTATTTGAAAGCCACACATATATATATAAATATACATATATTTATATGTATGAAGGACAGGATCAATGGCTCTGACTTTAAATAATGATTATGAAGTGCACTGATGACCTTGAAAAGACCTTTGTTCTTAATTTCATAAGGGTAATTCTACTTCTTGCACCTTTTAACTTCTCCCAAAGGTGCTGAAGAACTGGAATGACCAGTCCCTTTTCCAACCCATAAAAGGTTGTGCAGTAAGTATATGAGAGGCCACAAAACCTCATTTGAAATACAGAGCATCTTTCCAACCATAAAGCCATGGATCCGTGTTTGTTTGAAAAAGAAAAAAGGTACTCTTATTTTTTTTTTTTTCAAGAGAAGAACAGTGCCAAGAAATAGCTCTTTTTATGAATGCATACAGTGAAGAAGTAACAAGACATCAAGCCTTGGCTGCCCACTTCTGGAAGTGAAAACAAGATGTGGAGAGTGATGTTTCCTCTCGAAAAGCCTCTTGCTGTAAGAGCTTTGAAATTTTCAGGTAACAGCTGGTCGTCTAAAAAGCCAATCTTGCAAAGTGCAAATCTAGATGCCAAAAGATCCAATATGTGGAGGTGGAAATTTATCAAAACCAGCATGATGATGGTGAATGAAGGGCGTGTTTTAAAAATTATTTGAATTCAGGGCGACTCTTAGTGGAAGTCATTAGATAATTATTGGAAACACGTGATTACCAACACGGGAGAGTGGCATGGCTCTTATCACATCTCTGCATGTAAAATATAAACAGCAGCAAGAGGAGTGGGGTGGTAAGCCTGAAAATTCTAACAGCAAATCCAGAGAGGCAAATTCAGCCCACATTTCTGAAGAGCCCTTTGCTGCACACACATTGACACAAATATGCTCAGCACTCAGATAAGCAAGAACAATTGTATGTTGTTATAAAGGTTTTCTTAAAAGTCACATTTGTGGCAAAGAGGAAATTTGCTCTGAGACCCTCTGAACTGATACTGCTGCTTATTACTTTTGTGTCTGCTTGTGCAGAGGAGAGGGTTTGGCATTGAATCCTGTTAAAAGAATGAGTGTAAATTGTAGGCAGCAGCCGTGGGGATATCACATCCTGAGAGCTTTGCACAAGCCTGCCCAAATCTTTATGTCTCAGGCAACAAAGTTCTCAAAGTGATCAGACATCAGGAGTCATGTTTGTTGTCTGTGGTCCTCCAGCTTTGGGGATTTGGCCAGCCAAGAACAGACAGCCCTGGGCTCCCAACCTGATACATCTGCAAAGAACAGGCTGAGGGTGTCTCTACATAATTCTGTGAGACTGGAGGCAGAAACCCACTTGTTTTCAGCTGTGATCACCTGCACAGCTCAAGATCAGCAGTGAAAAAGCACTGAAAACAGGACTTTTTGGCCCAATTCCTGCACGTTGGCATTTCCACTTGTAGGAGTGATTTGATAGGAGCTCCAGCTTGTGCAACTTGGGACTGTGTTGAGGGTCTTATGATGGATTACCACAAAAGGTCCCATCCTTTTGCACAGCACAGGTGTAACCTAACCACAGTTTAGCTTGCCCTGACAAAACTGTTGGACAAATGGAATTGTGAATTAAAATTACTAATATGTTATGCATCATATGCACACAGAGCAGTCATCCATCATGAAGAAGATATCTTTTACCCTGTGATAAGAACAACATGACCTTTGGGCTACTCTGCTGCCTGAGCCTGCTTGAAGCAGAAATTACTTGCAGCCTGTCAAACATCATTCTGGAGTAACGATTGATGTTTTAAATGATGGCCCCTGCATTTCACATGTTAAATTCCAAATTCCAGTCTCACTGACTTTCTTTTCAGGGTCTCTGAAGACCAGAAGGGGCAAAAATGAAACCCTGCTGGCATGAGAGGGTAGATTTTAGGCTGCTGACAATTGTAATTCCACTGACAATGCAGCATATCAGTTCTACACCAGCAAGTCTTCGGAGTAATTCAGAACCAGGACCTGGGTAAAACCTGTGAGAGTCCACAGGAAAAGAAGTATTTATACATTTCTTCTAACTGGAAAACATGACGTGACCTTTTGAAACCAGGACCATCAAAACAGAATAGAGGTCAAAACTGTTAGCTGCAAAAACATTCTAAATAACATAAACAGTGCCAACGTCTCTGCTTTCACTGTATTTCTTTCCACGACCATAGCGAGACTGACAAGGCATGTAAAAATTATTTCACTCTGTGGAGAGCAGTGCATGGCTGCATTTCACTTGGAAGAGAGCAGTATCATGTCTAACTGGTTCACAGGAATTGCACCACGTCTATATCCCCACTATTTTTCTTTCCACAGCTATAAATAATTCGGGTTATGAGCCATGTGAAAATAAATGATTCCACTGCGTGAGAAGGTGAGGCCCCATTTATCTTTAAACTCACTGGTACCCAACTTTGTCAAGTGCCTCTTTGAACTTCACGGAGAGCAAAGCATGTCTGTCTGTCCTGTAGGGAGAAAAAACACAGTGGAAACCCACTGTGGTATCTCTACCAACTCTGACATTATTTAGTCAACTATCGCCATACTGTTATTGGGACTGGAGAGGAGTCATAAACCTGGAGTCTCCCAACACAGCTCTCAAATGGCTCCCTTTCAACTGATGATCCAGGTTGCAGAAGAATGGCTCCAACTTCCCACAGTGCTCTTCTGCTCCTCTTTATCCTCAGGAATGCAAAAGAACATAAAGAACTGTATTTCTCCATGGGGGCTGTGCACAAAATGTCCTGATGTCTGTGATCAGACACTGTGTGGGTCATGTCAGACCAGGACGTTTGATGGGCTTTCATCTGGCAACGAAATCCCACAGGATTTCTCCTGTGAATACTGTTAAATGATATCTTGCTCACAACAAGCTCTTGATCTGCGCAAACACCAAGTGATGCAGCCAGCACAAAGGTCCATATTCTTCTGGACAGCTGATTTCAGCAGAACAGAGGGGGCAATCATTTCAGAAGGATGAAGGAGGGCTGAACAAAATACTTACAAAGCAACTGATGATCCTGAAGTTTTCTGAGGATCTCAAAATACGAGGGAGGCAGCGGAATCAGCTTTAAATAGAACTTTTCAGCTTTAAATAAAGGCACAGGAACTCAGATGCTCTGTGATAAGCTGCACGGTCACGATTTGACTCAGGTTAACAGGCAGACCATTATTTTTCTTTTCATGACCTCGTGAAGATTAATGGGAATGGCTGCTCCTTTTCCACTTAAAAGCTCTGCTCAGTGTAATTCATATTTGGAAGGACCTGGTTCTGATCAGGGTGCATTTATGCACTCGTGTGTGCATATGAACTCCCGAAGATTTGCCTTGCTGAATACAAGTCAGGGAACAAATTAAAAACTAGGGATTTTGGGTGACTTGGAACTTTCACATAAGCTGCTTAAAGGCAACTGAAAGGGTAATCAACATGCAATCTTCACTTAGCTCTTGAACAATGATGGATATGGAGATTTCCAAAGCCTCATCACAGCCGGAAGTGAGGATCTCCTTTCAATGGCTGGACAAATATTTGAACTGAATGTGTCTGTCTAATCCTTTGCAGATTTAAAATGCTACCCAGCTCCAGGAAAATCATACACTCCCAGATCAGCCCGAAATAATTACAGAAACTTAATAACTTTCCTGTTTTTAATAATGACATGTTAGGGCTAATAATGCTATTACCAGTACTAAGCACATATTAATATAAATGTATTTTCTGCGAGTTGTTCTTATTCCCTGATTTCACACTCTTCCTTTGCTTTTCTTTCCTTCTCTTTTCTCATGCTTTTACAAATCACCACTGTCCCCTAAACCTCCTAACTAGTGTTGCCCTGTTGACACAGATATAAGTTCCTTGATGCACACAGACCACAAAGTACTTCATAAAGCAGCCACAAAACTTTTTAACCCCGTGTCAGAGGCGGGGAAATAGAGGAACAGAAAAACAAACTAACTCATCCACACTTGAATCCAAGCCCAGTGCACAACTCAACGGGCTCCCTTGGTGTTGGCATTCAGCACTGGCTTCCACAAAACACATGTTGTTCCACCTTTCAAATATTACAGAGCCCCCAGTGCTCAGACTGCAATTGTTTTGATATCTGCCTGTCACTTTGTAATAAAACTTGAAAGGCATTAACTCGGGATTAAGGTGGGCATAAGATATCAGGCTACACTTGCAATACTCAAAATATTCCGTAGCATCTTAAATAATGCACACCAGGGATATCTTGTTACGGTAGAAAGATAATTTCATATCCTCAGACTCACTGGATTCGGTGCCACTGCGAGAAAATCTAAATCAAAGCAGAACACAGGTTCTGCTGTTCCCTCCAGAAAACATCCAGCCAGCTGTTGTGGGGTTTATTTACATGGAGTTAGTCCTAGTTCCAGTTTTACAATGGGTTTATCCAGCAGTTTGGGCAGGGTGTGACACTTCTGTGCTTTCCTTCATCTGTAGAACGGGGTATTGGTAATTATCACTTGATGTTTTATGGACCAATACTTTAAAATGGACTATTCTAACTGAACAAAGCATTACGGATTGAAGTAATTAGTAATTTTAGAGGAATTACAGTTGTTTAGCTCCTGATTTGGGCTTGTGAATGGTTTGATACAGCAGCTGGTAGCGTTTTGCCCTGAAAGATTTTGTGAGTGTCTGCAGAACTGTGATGGCCACCTTTACTTCAGGAATCACAAGTGCTGTCCCACCACTCTCCCTGTGACTGCACAGCTCAGGGAGCTCCCCAGCAGGCTCTGCATGTTCCAGCCAGGAATAATTCTATTTATGCAGTGTCTTCTGCTTGAGGATTTCAAAGGCCAGCAGCTTATGAGCTTCATCACATTAAACCTGCACAACACTTCTGCAGGAGAGATTCATTTAATTAACTCTCCTTTCACAAACCTGAACCTGAGGCAGGTAGGGTAGTGTGTGACTTCCCTGCATCAGATAGCTGCAAAATGAAATAAGGCATATATTGCAGCACCTCTAATTTGAGTTCTGAGCTTCAACAACATCCTCATTTTCCCTCCCACAGTGCTAATTAACTGTAATGTATGATAATCATTACTGAACTGCAGTTCCACTAAGTAGCAAATGAAGATTCTCTGTTTAATTAGCTTTATGGCTAGGTTGTGGGGCAAGGCATTTTCCTAATTAACAGGATTAAATCTAGACTGGGCAGACAGGAATGAGTGTAATTAAAATTTAATCTCCCTCATCCTGAAAACAAGCTGCCCACAAAACAGAGAGCTTTGTGTAAATGCTCTCAGAGCATGGAAAGGTTGAGGCAGGTTTCAACACATTTCCCTCATGTCACTTTCTCAATTTTCACCTGTTATCTTTGCATTTTCACGAAGAAACCTGTCTTCCAACACAGATGGTAATCTGTCACATATGGATTTAGGTGTCAGCTATTCTCCTCCAGGACATATCCACTCTGACATTATCCACCAACCAATCAATAAAAGAGTCTGCCAGGCTGCCAAGAGATCAATCACCTTGTAAAACAAACATTATGTCCTATTATTTTCTTATTACAGTTAATTAGATTTATAAAACACAAAAACCTTCGAAAGTGGAAAAACTCAGGAAAGCTGTCAGAATAGGTTAGGGCCAGAGTTCTCAGCTGTAAAAGGGAAGGGGATTTACTAAATCTAATGTGAAAAGAAAGGATTTTCATTTAAATTTTTTTGCTGAACACTGAATTCTTTTCTCAACCTAAAAACATGTTAGTGCAATGCTATGAACCCAAACAGTGTGAGCTGTCTTAGGCTGTGACACCAGAATGTGAAGTGGACTGGAGACATAAAGGAACAGACTGATGGTCTTTTACTGTCTAGGCTGAGCTAAATGCTAAAACCACCCCTGCACCTCCATCCCACCCCCTCAAAAAAAGAAAAAAAAAAAAAGCCATAGGAATCCCAGAAAATAAAACTAGTTTTCCTCCTACTGTAATGTTTTGAGCAACCAAAATGCTTTTTATAAAACACAGGAAAGGGAGAAAGAAATAAGTCTGCAGATCTGGGGGCCGTGGTTAAAATGGTGGTAAAGAATTGTGCAAATACCTTGGGCTGCCTACTTATCTACCTTGATTATTCACACAGCCACTATGACCATAAGAGTTGTAGGTGTATTTTATGCAGGAAGAGCTGAGGCAGAAGAACTCTGTGGGTTGCTGAAGATTACACACAACAGCAACAGTAAAAGGAGTTAATTCACTGTTTCTTAAGGAATAAACCAGACAAAACTCGAGGAACTGATATCCCTCTGCACTAGATCTCACTAAAAAAACCCCAAGGCCTTGCTCTTTATTTAATTTGGTTGTGTAATTTCAATGCAGAGCACAGGAGCGAGTGAGCTGTGCACTGCTGGACTACAAGACACAAGAATCCCCAGATTTAGTGCATTAACTCACTTTACATTTATTCATATTTGTCTTCATTTACCTTCTCGGAATTCTTACCTGCTCGGGAAAGCCGTGTGCTTATTTCCAAGGACCTCAGTTTGCTTCTAAAAACATGTTTGTCTTAATTAAAATAAAATTTAAAAATAAAATTGGTATTGAAGACAGTTGTAGGTAGTGATGCTCCCTCTAAAGTGCCAGTGAAACTGTGCCAGCTTTCCTGTGATAAAGCTACTCCTGCTGAAAGGGGCAGTTGAATACAATTAGCCCATGATAATTCAGATGCCTCATGGCCCTTAATGAATCAAAGAAATTTGGCTGCTGACCAAAAATTAACCCTCCAAAACTTTTTGAAGGCACTGCTTCAGCCAACCAGGGATCTGTTCTGTACCAGGGAAGGCAGATACATCACTGAGAGGGTTGATGATCATATTAAAAATCATATAAAATCTGTATTTTATGGGGAAAAAGGCAGAGATAAAAGAATGACAAAATACTGTAAGTTTTGAATGCTGGTAGCTTTCATTATGTGAGCAGTCAAGTAACATTATGTGAGTCCCAAGTAACAGAAAGCACAGCCCACTTTTCCAAAATGCACTGTGGTTGTTGATCCTCAGGGGGCTTTATATTGTTGAATAAATGCAAGGTCTTTTCAACAACTGAAATGCAAAATATGACCCTCTGAAGCATTAATTTAAAGGATTTGGCATTTTCAAAGGGGAGGTTCACAAAGACAAATAACAACTGCAAGTTTCTAGGGAACAGGGATATTGCCTAGTCATGAAAAAAAACCCCTAACTTAGTACACATGAATTTATTTTGTGGGGATAGATGGAACCCTTGGGAGGGACTGAAACTCAACGAGTTACATGGCAGCTGACCCAAGTCTGCAATTTTTTAATGGAAGATAATTTGTTATATTATATTTGTCTGTCATGAACAAGTCTACAGCAGACAAATGAATTGTATGTCTTTAAGCCAAAAAAAAACCCCAACCAAAACTAAAAGGCAATTCCCTCAAAAATAAGGAAGGGGCAGTGAAAGTTTCACACATATTCTGGATTAAATAAATTTGCAGCAACAAGAAGGATTCTGCTTTCCATTCTCTTTCTTTTTTTGTCTTCTCTTTTCTTCTTTCTGACAAATTTCAACCGTGTTGGTAGCTAAAATCTGCATTTATTTCCTTTTTTTATAAATTGATTTTTTGTCACGGTGTCCTGGAACTTAAAGCGTCTCTTAGAAAGTCTGAATCAAATTATGCCTATAAATCTAAAAATTCAGTCAACATCCCACCAGTGAGTGTCCAACTGCTCATTTTTCTGATCCCCTCACCAGGCTTCTGACCATCAGGAGTTTTCTACCTCTTCCTCCCCCAGGCCCCATTCATTCACTCATTTTCTGATGCACACCAGCATCTTCCTATCTCTCCAACATCTCCATTATTTATGGTTTCACCCCAAACTTGGCTGAGCCTTCTCCTCTTTCTGTATTCCCCTCTGCCCCTCAGCTCAGACGCTTTATCACCTTACGGTGCACCAACAACACTCCACTCCCTGTTTCCTTTAAAAAAAGCGGGGAAAAATTAGAAATCTAAATTCCCAGTCTTAGGAGGGCTTGAACCAGCTGTTTCCAGGGCAGCAGATGATTGTGGCTCCCTCACTGGACACGACACAGAGCTTCCTACTGAGCTGCTGCAGCTGCCTGCTGGATGCTGCTCCTGTTTTCCTCAGGCTGGATTGATCTTGTATGTTCTTTGTCTTGAGACCTGGATAAAATCAATGTAACAGCATAAAATGACTGCAGCCTCAGCAATAAGGCTGCTGCAGACAGGCCTTAATGTTTGCTTCTTTAATCCACGTTTGATTAAAGAAGGAAAGATTAAAAACATTGAAGGTGTTTTTGCAGCTACCTGGGAGCTCGTGCTCTGGTCCAATTTTCTGGTCCTGTCTGTCTCTTCTAAAACAAGCAGCTCTTGTGATAAACTGAACTTGACCACTGCCCTTCCATCAGTCACTCAAGTTTTCCCTCTTTCAATCCTGATCTTTATGAGGTTTTTTTTTTTTTTTTGGACAGACATGGTCTCACATCTTGCTTAGAGTCCTGTCAAACCAAAAATAACCCCCAAACTGCCTCTGTAATTTAATATTCCCTCTTGGCTTTAGTCTTTCCTTTGTCATTCCTATCGAATCGATTCTCTTTGGGTCTTCTTTCACCAACTACAAGTCTACCTGTTATCTCTGCAACATGCACAGGGTTGATTCATATGCCAAAAAATTCCCTGTGGAAGCATCTAGTGGGTCACACCATAACTACAGGAGGTCTTCTCAGGGCTTTCCCAAAGAGGTCACAAAAGTGTGTGTTCTCACAAAGTCTTGCCAGTACCTAAGCATTGAACAGGACCACTGTTTTCATGACAAAATTCCCAATTTTCCTCTCATTTAATGCTGCTTTTCTTACCTTTTCCTTTGGTTAGGCAGCCACATCTATTGTTTCACAGTGTTAAATCACTGCCTTTGGCTGCCTGTTTGGCACAAATGCCTCTATTTTCTTAATCATATGGGTTTTGTCAAAAAAAGAGGAGTATTTTTGCTGCTGCAAAATCTTCCCAGAAAACCTGCTGGTTGCTGTAAAGCAGTTGAGAAGATTCACACAAATCAGCCTTTACCAAGAAGGCTTCCTTGCTTGCTTCCTGAAAAAAGAATGGGATCCCAAAACTCTTCAACTATGCAAAAGCACTGGAGAATGGTCAGAACTTGTTTGTCAGAAGGCAATTTAAAGAAAGCTCAGCCATTTTAATTGAACATTTAATTGCACATTTAATCTGTGCATCATACATATTTAGCAAATTACTGGGTTTGTCCCTTATATTTATTTTTTATTTTGTTTTTTAGGATAAAAGACAGACCTCAGCCACGAGATTTGTACTTGCCTTTTGCTCAGCATGGAGAGGGTAAAGGTATTTTTTGTTTTGCTACATGGCTCTAGTGCCTTGTGATTTTATCTGATCTCTTCTATTTTCTGATAGCTCTCTGCTTACATGTGCAGAGAAGCAAACTCAAATGGTGTTTATATTTGAACATGCACTTATTTCTAGTTACAAACACTGGGAGGGTAAGTTGTAGCTTGAAAGCAGAATCATGTAAGGAGTCTGATGGAAGCAGAGTTGCTTATAATGAATTATGAAAACTAGATCTTGATTTGACTATTGGGAAGTTTACTCTTGGCTTAAGTTGATGAGAAGCAGGGAGAAAACCATCAGGGACAAAGAATGGCTCAGAATAAACCACTTCAGTAAACACTTAAGGGTTGTTAAAAGACAAAACATACTTTAATAACTAACTTCTACAGTTCTATCCCCTGACTCTGGACACTTGTGGACTGGCTTTGACAGACAGGCTATGGCCTGCTGATGATAAAAAATCAGGGAAGTCTGATTCCTCTGGAGTAGAGCACTTTTCAGAGTGAGGGACACAGAAGCGAGAAGAAGACCAGAGAGGCACTGAGTTTTTTTTCCTGCATTGACTTTCACACGTGAGTGGAGAACAGAGGCCTCTTTGCACCACTGTAGTAACATCCATCTTTTTCCTTATATTTTGTTTCTCTTACTGAGCTCAAGAAGAGTCACTTTGTTCCTCACCGGTTAGACTCCGAAGGGAAGTGGGAAGGATAAGCCAGTTCAGGGATATTTTCCAGGCAGGTAAAGTGGATACCCTGTAGGTTGGGATTAGACTATTTCCATGTCCTTATTGTGATAAGATATGAGTTCAAAGGGTGCCAGCTGCTCCATGTTATTTCCCAGTGCACATATCTTAAAGCTTGTACAAATAGCTCAGCCATATGATCTAAGACCTCTAATCCCATCAGGAATTAACAAAGGATGCTGTGCTTATTTTTTCCTTGGGCTCACCTATTCTTCTGACTATATTCTACAACACAGCTCACTGAGGGATTCCTGAGAGAAGTAAAAGGCCCAAAATCAAATTTAATGCCCACTGAGAGCTGATGCAGAGGAGAGAGGACAGACATTCTTGTTAGATATCCACAGCAGGGACAATATGGGGATCAAATGAATAGTCAGAGAAGGTGTAGTCTATACAAAGGCCTGAGGATGACAACCTCTATTTACAAATGAGATTTTAAATGTCTTTTTTACTGAGGCTCTTGGCTTGAAATCCCATGAGCATTCAGTTTTCTGAGAACTGAAAATTCATTCCACATCTGAGAAATCTCCCCCTAAAAAGTCTGCAGTGTATCTGGCCTGTCACCTAAAAACCTTGTACTACCTGCCACTCCCAAGAATCATGGTTAACATGGTCTATCTGCTCGGGTCAGCTTCTCCACAGAGGGTGTGTTTCCATTTGCAAAGTTTGGCAGGTTTTTTCCAGCAGAGATACCAGAACAGTGAGTTAAAATCTGCTGAGAGCAATCCTGTACTTCCCTTAGTTTCTTCTGAGAGACTCTGAGCAACATGCATCCTACTGCTCCAGGATATCCCAGAGAGCTTTATTTATGCACAGCAAGCAAAGAGAAGCTACTTATTAGCTTAGATGAAAAGCTGTTCTCACTGGTCATCACTGTACCTTTGACTTAGGGAAGGCTGAGGCACCATTTCCCATGTGCTGCTTTCCAAACCAAACTCTGGATAAAAGGCACCAGATCAGCAGAATGTTAATCTAGTGTGCTGTACACCAAATTTCTCTGGCATTGAGCAGCAGCATCGTGAACCACTATTGAAAGCAGAGCCTCTCAACAAGTCAATCTCTCAACTACCTAAATTATCTTAAAGGTATGACATGAGAGTAGATGGCCATGCTGCAGTTATCGAGGGAAATGTAACCAGAATAAAAAGGGAATAAAGACAAGAAGGGTCTCTGCCCTTTCTGGCTTAGCCAGAAATCCTCTTCAAAAACCCACTGCTGCTTGTAATGTTGAAATTTATGTAATTTTGACATTCTTGAGTTTTTGCAATTTTGACATTTAGGCTGACATTTGCTGGTACCACAGCACTCTGACTGCAGTGGAGGTGACGACTGCCAGCAACGTATTTCACTTGAGTTTATCCTTTCACACCATTTGCATGTATGTTTTTTCCCTTTTTTTTTTAGACACCATATGTGTCTAATGTGCAGGGAGCTAAACCTTTTCATAAGTGTTAAAAAAAAAAATCTTGAATTTGCTAGAGAAAGGTGAGCTGGAAAAAAGCTCTTTTTGTATGTCCCAGGAGTGCTCTGGGACATCTCACACAATACTTAATTTCACTAATGCCCTGCAAAAGGTAGAGCAGGATACCTGCTTTCAGTGAGGTCTCTTTACAGCTAAGGAAGAAAACTAGAACAGTGCCCAAACAAAACAAAACAAAACTATAAAAAAGTTCATTCCCATGAAATAATTTGGACCTCTCTTGCACTTTTCTCTTAGGTCAGGTATATCTTATTTCAGAACTGCTCCAGACTTATAGTCTTGATTCTAAAGGCATTGGGACACTTTTATGTTGAGAAAAGTGTGGTCGTATGTGCCACTGAAGTTTTACCTGCCTTGATGTAAACTTGACTGATGCATATATTTTACAGAGGTTATCTTGCACAGGGATATATTTTACTGTCAAATTTTTACTCACATGTAAAAAAAAAAAAGTCAGGTTGATCAGGGATATTAACCAAACAAAACCTGAGTTTATCACAGGTAATTGCTCCTACTGCAAAACACTGCATTTAGACAACCAGTGAAAAATTATATCACCCTGAGACTTATTTAATCAATCACAGTCAAAGGAAGGTATTATCATAACTCTGGCAAGCTAATAGCTGATGTACCAGATTAACAACTGCATCTTACAAATAACAGACAATAAAAATAACCTGTGTTCCTTCTGGTGCTCCTTTTTTAAAAAGAGAGGAAACATTTTCAGTGTCATATGAATTGATTGGGACTGACAAGATGCAGTTCTAAAAGCTTTAGTCAATTTAATCCAATTTAGAGAGAAAAAAAAACTAAAACAAATTTTAAGTAATTTCGATTAATGGAATGATGGAGGAAATCATAACTGTTCACAGATACTCTGCAGCCAGGAAATGAAGCCAAATTGGCCAGCTAAACTGCTCACTGTGAGCTTTTCACTCAGTGATAGTGTGTTCTGAATTAAAAGAGAGGAAAGCCTTCAACATCTGAGTCATACTCTTGTACCAAACTCATGTCAAGCATTAATTTTGAACATTTAAACATTTAATTTAATTAAACGTTTCAGTTCATATTTAACAAAACATGACATACTTTGCTTCATTAAAACTCATTCTGTAACTCTTTCCTCAGAGAAACAATTCCAGCTTAAAGACTTAATTCACTTTCAGGAGCTCATTTTGTGTGTGTGTGTATCCAAAACTAATTTAAAATGTATTTTTCTGCTGTAATAGGCCGCAATTAAGAAAGATGAAAAAAAGTGATCACTATGTCAACCTAGTACAGGCAATGCAAAATCTCCCCTTTATTTCAAATTAACTCTGAAACAGTTCTTGGACTGAAATTTTTCATTAGTCCCTATCTTCTTTTCTAGATGGCTGAATGATAAGGGAGCTTACAGAGCTGAGTTAGAGGCCTTTGATTCAACACTCAGGCATTTCTGATGCTCTCACTGCAGCACAGTCAAGTATTTAAGCATGTAAGTGCCACATTTCTTTGCTGCATCTGAATGCTGAAGGCTGGGGGGCTGTTTCAAGGATGTGGAGAGCACATTGCTGGGTCACCATGACAATGAGACAGCAGGAAGGAGAAATGTTTGCCATCCAGCCACATAACCCCAGCATAACACTGCTCTAGTTAAACAATATGCCAGAGGGCTAAGAAGGGCTTACTCAGTGTTGCACAGTAAATAAAATGCACCATCTCTGGGTGGAGATGGGAAGGGAACTTTCTGCCTCCTAAATACACGTCTGTGGCATCGCCTGGGCTTCACAAAGACCTATCTGGGCACATGAATTAATCCTGCTGCAGATTATAACCTCATACTGCTGCTAAACCCACCAGCATTCTAGCCCAGCCTTCCCAAAATCCCACTGTCAAGTCCCTTCCCCTTGAGGGTGGACTGTCAGAGGATGCAAATGAAATGATGAAATGATGCAAAAAAAACAAACCCAAAACATTCTGCTACCACAAACCATCTAAGGGACGTTGCAAAGTTAGGCAGCACTTTATGGATGTTTATGGAAAAGTCATATTTGACAGGTGGCTTTTGCTCCATGACCCTCAGAAATCCAGTTATGCTTCTCTTCTCCTGCTTAAAGACTTTACTTGCTCTGCTGTTTGACTTGAGGAGTTCAGCAAGTGCTACCCCCTGCCCAGGGCCTCTGTGTCCCTGTGTGCAGGCTGGGAAGCTGCATCAGTCAGGGCACAGGAGTCCCCTGGGGGTACACTTTCTTTTTCAAGTCCTGAGGCAGAAATGCAGCATATCAGACACATGGTCCTACATTTTATACCACGCTAGGAGCCCGTGGCCCTTCCTCTTACTCTAATTCACTTAGAGAACCCTAAGAGTCCCTGTCTCTCTCGGACATCATGTTTTGCCATCATTCCCAGCCCTTCTCTGCTGTAAGTCCTGGGAGAAGAATGCTCCCTTGATCAGCTTGTCTCCCATCCTTCTGTAGCTGCCCTTTATTGTTTGATCCAGTTTATCAGATGGATTTAAACAACCTTCAGAAATCTGTGCTAAGTCTACCCTAGTCTGACTTCACTCCTCTCAAAACTCACAAGATTTTTTTGCGAATGAACCTCCTGCTTTATCAGCTACTTCGGTTGTATTTAACAGAATTGAAATGCTGGACTGATGAATCTTCTCACTGAGGGAAGATTCCAGCTGGATCCATGAAAAAGGTTCTCAGCAGGAAGGATGCATAGAAACCAACAAACAAGGGGGTTTGGGACCACAGAACCCCCCAGAACCCCCGATATGCACAACACAGGGGATATTAAAAAGTGGGGAGGAGGCAATGAGCAACAAGCACCCTGGGCTACTGTGCCTTTTAATCCCCTGGCTCCCCCTCTGGCTGAATTAGCTGAATTCTGTGGGATAACCTGGTAGGCATTTAAGGAAACAAACTACACCGTTTCATCCTGTGTAGCCCAATAATGGGCAGCATCAAATGAACTGAGCATCAAGCTGGGATCACCCAGTTACAATGGCAGGAGAAATTAAATAGTGTTAATTAGAGGGAGAATATGGAACTCTTTCTGCCTGGAATGTCTCTTCTCTTAGCTGTCAAAAGCCTCCATGGCTTGGCTTATTAAAAGCCAAGTTGACAGGAAAGCTGAAGGGAATAAAGGAGCATTCTCCATTGTGTGCCAAGCCAGCTGAGGAAGACTTGAGTTCCAGACTGACTTCTAAAGAACAGCAAAAGGTTAATGAACTTTTATCCCAGCCACCATTTATACATCTGAAGGTCCCTCTAACCAGACCACAGACACTTCTGCTCTTCTTATACTACATGATCAGGGAAGGGAGAAAGAATCAGAGATAAAAAAGATTTTTTTCAGTCTCCAGAAACCAAAGAAACCTTCTGTGACAGTTTTCCTACTGGCTGTGCAGATACCTGTTCATATTCCATGTTAAAACTATATCCACAACAAATTTCCCCCCTGTCTTATTGATATTTGGTATAAGCCAGACTGTACTCTGCATTAACAAAAGGAGCTTGATTCTTTGAGATGCAATGAACTCTCATTTCCCACTGAGCCTGTGGAAGAGGTCAAAATCCAAACCCACTGAAGGTTTGTATTGCTTGGAAAACGCTTTCCTGCACCTTCCATCCTCTGATAAATTGGGAAAGGGCCAGGAGAAATACCAGAGTTTCGGTTCTTTACTCTGTATTTTAAATTCATGCCAGCTTTTCTGGCAGAACTATAGAATGGGAAATATGATATTGCAAATGAAGCACAGAACAATTAGTTACATTTAATAAGGTTTATTTGCCACCTTTTGGCAATCAAGCATGTTTGCATATACTCTTTTGTAAGAACTTATCTTTCCCTTTTTTTATATATATACTTGCCTTTTTTCTATACTAAGCAATTAATGTAATTCCAAACTACTAAACAAAAATCTGTGGGCATTTTAGACAGTAAATCTGTTCCCCATTACATGTCTATACAATGCCTAAGACAGATTAGTCCTGATTTTTGAACAGAACTATCTAAAAATTTTCTTTATTTAGAAAAATAGCATTTTTATTTATTTCATTTTTTTAATTTAACTGATTCCCTTGTAAAAAATAAGGAAGGAAAGTGTCAACAGATTTCTATAAAATGCCATTATGGCAAAAGGACACTGTTGAGGAAGTCACCTACAAGTGAGCTGGAATTACAGATTAATAAATTACACAATGTCCAACCTGCAGTGCTCAAAACTTCAGATGTTTCTTTGAGTCTCTGAATCCAAGCAACACCATAATGTAAAATGTCTTAGAGAGGAAGATGCCAAAACTGACTGAAAAGTCACAGACTTTCCAATGAAAACATTATTTTTGGTCAACATTATTTGCTAAATTAAACCTAAACATATCAATCATTTTGCTCAACCCACAAGTGCATTTTGCAGTTAATATATCAATTTTCCCTCCAGTTCCTCTCAGCTTTACTTACATGCTCTGTACCTCTACCTTCCTTTAACAGGCAATGGCACATCTTTTTCCATATTTAGAAACATAACCTCTCTTAAAATGATGCTTCTGTGAAAAAGCTCACTTGGACATGCTGTGACACTTGATGGACTTGGAAACTGCGCCCAGGAAAGACAGGATGTGACATGACCCCTGAAGGTGCTTTTAAGGGAAAAAACTTTACTGCTCAGTTTAAGTGCAGGATCCTTTGAGCACAGGTTTAAATGGGAATTTACTTCAGCTTCAGGAAAGCAGAATCTTAGCCCAGAAATCTCACATTAGATAAACGTGATTAATTACAAATAAATTAAATTAAAAACATATATTTTACCTTTTTATGAGGAAGAATATTTCCTAAAATGTCAATAAAGGTTAAAAAGAAATGGTTTGGTTGGTTAATTAAACCACGTAAGTTATTCTCCAGTTGCTGCTTATTTTAGGAAAGTAAAAAAGAATCTGCAGCATCATAATTCTGTTTCTTGTATTTTCTACTGATAAAAACAGGGGAAAAGCAAAAAGTGAAAGAGCTTGGAGCTAAGGTATTTGTTTTGAGGATCAGTTGAATATTTCATTTTGTCTATAGGACTAACTATAGACTTGATTATTATATAAATATTGTTCCATGGTAGTTCTCTGGCCAAGTGTCTAAATTTAGAATTAATCTTTATTTTATGACACAGTTTCAATAATAAACATTATGATCAAGCCTAGGTGTATGTTACATTATTAAAATGCCTCCTTTTTAAGCACTTGGTGGAATCACTGTTACTGTTCTGCTGGTAAAAATGAAGATTTATTTTTATGTGGCTTGAACTCAGATGACTGAGTTTTGATGTGAGCTCACCCTTAACTATTAACATTGTGTGCAATGGCAGCTTAAATGTTTTATTTTCAAATAAACAGGCAAATGGACTGTTATTTCTATAAATACTAACAGGATCATGCCCAAGCACTGGGATTTTTCAGCCTGGAGCAAGAGGAAACCACACATTTTCTGTTTATTTTTGTGGGGTTTACTATTTTAAGTAACATCAAGCCCTGGACTGAAGATATTCTGACATTTCTGGGTATTTTGAAGGCAAAAAGAGTCATAATAATTTCTTAGCAAGTTGGGTCAGCTTATGCTAAGTCACTGAGTGATAAAAAGGGTTCTCTGTGACAAGAATATATGCAATGTCCTCCTGGATGTCCATCACTGAGTCCTTGGCAAGGAAGCTCAAAAGGAAGATGGGACAATGGTTGATGGATGGCCTGGTCCTACTAACATGTACCCAAATCTACACACATGCCACTAAGTGTGATTTTGGGGGGATATTTGAGAACTGTCCCTGCCTCCTTAACTGGGAACAGACGCTGACAGTGATCTCAGATGCTCTTTTCTGTCCCCTCTTCCCTGACCTCGGTATTAACACACCCACCAAGGACAAAAAACACCGAGGTTCTTGTGCTGCCTTTGGAACAGTAAAACCTGAGCACCAGCCACATGGTTCAGACCTGTGCATTTGTAAATGTTATTTTGGTTTTCCTTTGTTGTTACCTATTGTTTGAAGGTGCACAAACGGACAAGTGTCTGGGTTTTTTTCCTGAGCAATACCTGTCTTCCCTTGGTAACAACCAGCTGATTATCTGCAGGTAACAAAGTATTGGTTGAGAATCTTAACTTGCTTTTTCAATAGACAAATTCAGACATTTCTAGATGACTGATGCAGTTTTACAAGAATATCCTTTGAAACTAAAGGCTTTTTGCAGCCCAGAGTTGTTCCTCTGAACCTCTGCTCTGCTCAAAACAGCTTGACCTCTGCATCTCATTTCTTTGCAGTAATAAAACCTGATACACAGAAAGAAAAATGACTGAAATCACAGAATATTTTGACCTGGGAGGGACACACAGAAAAATAAGGGGTGAGAAAACGAATGAACTCAACTGCGATCCCTACACCAGCACTGCCTCAACTTGTAAGTATTGATTAAATAACTTGATATTTACATCTTCTACTGGAAGCACTGAAGGCAAATGATGCATTGCAAAGCAAACAGAGGCTGACCTTTGCACGTTTTCCCATCAGGCTGCAGGGTAAATCCAACTGGGCAACTGCAGCGGACCCCTGTCGCCGTGTCCTTGCACGTCCGATCGCAGCCTCCGTTATTGACAGCACACGTTTCTGCAGGACGAGAGAGAAAGGGGGAGAGGGAGAGAGGGAGTGTAGTGAGATGTTCTGGGGGAGGGGAGAGGCACTGGCTCTTTGGGATATCACCGCATCACAACATATTTGGGATATTACCGCGTCACAACACACTGGAAGCGATGTAAGTTTAAGCGAGGCAACCGCAGCGAGCCCGCGAGGTCGTCAGGGCCCACGCCCTGCTCTGGGCTGGGAAATCATTCCCACAGGTCATCATTTCTTTCTCCTCCCAGGAGAGATTTGCCTTATTATATTTACTTTTCAACCGCCTTAGACAACGGGATGGGTTATTACGCATGGAATAAGTTTAAAAAGAGGGGAAAAAAAAAAAGTGACTGCCTCTAAAAGCAGAACCAAACCTTCTGCCTGTTTTGTATCAGTCAATGTCTAGCTGAGGCATTTCGGGCTTCACTTTTAAATGATGTCGTAGGCATAATGAACTCTGAAAACAGTAGAAAGCAAAGCAGCGTGCTAGGCTTGGAACTGAGAATTTGAAAATCCTTAGTTAAGAAAGAGTTAATGGAAAATGAACTACATATATCACTTTGACAAGAATCTACATGCCCAATCTGTTCTTACTGAACTACAAGCAAAAGGCATCTGGGTTTTGTCCACTTAAAGCTTTTTGCAAATTGAAAGGAGTTTGGAGTGGGTGGGAGGGCATAATTGAGGTCACTGAACCCATTCCAAGCTGTGTCATTGAAATTTCCCAGTGCTTGTAGTATGCAGAAGGGTGGCTGGGCAAACACAGGCAAGAGAAAGTTGCAATACTTCTGAGCTTTTACTACAGTGGGCAGTGACTGCGAGGTACCACTACATTAAAAAAAAAATAAATCTTCAACTTCGTTAGAAAAAAAGCAAAACCCCTCCCTCATTGCCATTATTTCCACTCACGTATGCACATGCACACACATTACACATGCACAGGCTCACACATCACACTCACAAACACATCCATAAAATAGATAAAAGGCAAGTGAAATGATTAACTTTGCTTTGATCCACAGAATAGAGTGGATGTAAGGATGCCAATTTAGCACGTCAGTTTGAACTGGGCATTTATCTGAAAAGTATTTACTTCAGAGAGCAAGTCCTTTTAATAGTATCTTTTTCAGTTGCTCTGGCTTTGATTAAATTAAAATACCCCATTGCCCCCCAAGATTTCCATTATTCTACTCAGCTCACCTCCTTCCCTAAAGAGGCTTTGTCATTACTTACTCAGATTTACAGACTCCTATTGCAGAATATTCACAGCCTGTGTCACAATTGTACCCTGTGGACAGGGTCTGACAATAAGCTATAGGATATGCTAATTGGGAATTGCCTTAGAACAGTACATTGATCAAAAATTATTTACACAGAACAGAACAGGCTTTATCTTTTAATTGACTAGTACTAAAAGATTTTTTTATTTTAAAGCAGCCTCCGCTTTGTCCTCAAGGTGAACTTAGACTGGCCCTTTGGAGGGACTTCACTGCTTTAAAATAGAAAAAAAAAAGTGTAACTGGTTTCTTTTTGAGTTTTTTAGTTGTTTGGTTTTTTGGTTTTTTTTGCACTGGCACAGGCCTCTCTCTGCATCAGTTGTGGAATGAGCTCCTGGCACTCACAAAAAAAACTGAAAGCAAGGGGTTGCATTACCAGCATGGGACAAAACTCTGAGTCCAGACACACTCACACATGCTCCTCTGGATAGGTTTTAGATTTTAATGCAATGTTTGCTATATAATAATATTAATTAGAAAGGGCAACTAGTACCCAAATAGATTTGCATATAACTGCCAGGAGGCACAGCTAACAAATGTTTTTCTTGTAATGGAGCTGAGGCTGCAATTCCTTATTTTCAGGCAGAGTTCTTTTCACCTTAGGCACAACCTGCAGGACCTGAACCAAACTGTTTAAGTAACACAGTTCTGAATTTCATTTACTCCTCTGGGAAGGACTATTTTATAGACTTAAGAGGTTAAAACTACTGCTTGAAGAATTCTTCTGCTGGCATTTCCACTTGTTTGTGTGTGTGCACGTGTAGGCCAACATATCAAATAATTTTATCTTTCAGAGAAGGGAAAACCTTTCAGGTAATTTCAAATTTTTTACAGTTTAAGGGTGGGATGATTTGCCAGGAGTAAAGAGTTAAGGTTAAAAGCCGGGCAAAGGCACTGGAGATTAGGTTTGGCATGGCACTGCAAAGAGCAGTAAATCTTATGTTAGCAGATTAACTCTGGCATATGAAGACCCCTTTATTGTAGTTCATCAGCACAAGATGAACATAAGCAGTAATATTTCTGCTTTCTGGATGACATCCAGTGAAAATGAATAGACACAACAATTTTTTTTTTCCCATGGCATGGATGACTGGATCTGTAGGGTAAGGGTCATTCAGTGAACAAGAGTTATTTCTACATATAAATAAAAGGAATCAAGCCAGCTTTTCTTATTTTCACACAGATTTAGTAAAACAAACCGAAAGGGATAAATACCCTTCAACTTTCCTAGCGACTCTGACTTTCATACATGACAAACTCTTTAACAGAGTGAAGACCCAAGTGAGCAGGAGGACATGTGACAGCACCTCTAACATTTTGGATTATTGGAGAGATGCATTGATGAAATTCCTTAAACTCAAGGTCGCGAGAAAACATTGGGAAAAGAAAGCAAACATGAATAGCAGAATGTGGGAAAGAGGTCCTGGGAGCCACATCAAAGAGAAGAGCTGAGGCCTATACACAACACAAACCCAAGTGCTTGACCACCTGTGCTTCTGGTGTAAGGACTTCAACTCCTTCTTCACCTCAAACTTTATATTTGAAAAGCAAATACAACTTTTAGGCCTCAAACAAGAGCAGAAGCAAAAATTACTTCTTATTTTCCTTTTATCACACTGGGGAAGGGAAAAAAATGGATGTTAAAAATTGGATCAGGCCTTCACGGTGATATTGATCCTACAGACCATTTTCTCTGTTTTTTTTTTCCTCTGGGAAAGACAACCTCAGCATTTTAGCATTTTCTGTTTGTTTGTTCCAAACTTTTTCACACATTTCTGGGTTGTTTGTTTGTTTGTTTGTTTGTTTTTATTCTGATGAGGGAGCAGAAAAAGAACTGGAAGACACAAGTAAAGCAGTGTCATGGAACTGACATTTAGATTCCCTCTGAATTATGATAAAGCTCATAATTCAAAACAATTAGACTTTGCTGTTAATTTAAAGTGATGTTTGTAGCCCCATCTACATCCTTATTGAATTCCTACCAGAATATTCAGACAGAAAAAGGGATCTAAAGAACAGGACATCTATTTACATAAGGCAGTCTGGGAGAAATTACATTGTGTTTTTCCAGTGTAAACTCTTAATTCTGGAAAAATCTGCTCAGTGGATCCATAGACAAGAAATAACTAAAATCATTACCAACATGTTTTACCTAAGGTTTACTCCATTAGGATATTTACTGCTCTAACCATGGTATGTATATATATATATATAAGAAAAAAACAGTAACTATGGGATACTGCAATATGGGATATGGCTTGAGAACATTTCTGAAAGCCTGATTTTCAGCTTCTTTTATTAAACAAGTAAACATGACCATTTAAAATACAAGCTTCTAATTCAATCTGAGTTGTTGTTGTTGGTTTTTTTTTGAAGTAGTCAATTATTTAATAAAGCCAATTTTTGTGACTTCAATTTATCTCATGAACAAAAGAACATGATGTGATTTTAAGGGTATTGGTCAAAATCAAGCAAATCTGTCCTACTCATTTTTGGCAGCCTGGTTCAACCTGAACTAAGATCCAAACCAGTTTTACAGGAACTGAGATATGGTGCAAAGCAGAACAAAATTACACAGGTCTGTGAGACCAGACAAGGTAAACCTGATCTTTTCTGTTACCCAGCATGGCAAATTGAAGTCAATAGGATCCAGAAAGCCCTATTTGCTTTCTAATTCTTGATCATAACACAGTGACTGGAAAGAGCAGATAACAATAAGAGAGCAGATGCCATCTCTGAATTAAGAGTGGAAGGTTGGACTGAGTTCCTGTCCTAAGGCAGAGGAAAAGGATTTTTTGCAGCAACAGGTAGGCTGCAAATAAAAGAGATGGCAGCCCCCCAAAACAAAGAATATTCTCTAAGTTTGCCAGATTTCTGACACGGTGAGCAGAAAGTACAGCCAAAAGGAAGACGTGGAAGTGGAAAAATGCTATTTCCCCCTGCTTAGTTCCCAGGATTGCCCAAGTGCTAACACTGACCACGGGGCAAGTTAAAGCAAACCAGCAATCCAAAAGGCCTTTATTTGGAATTCATTTGCAGTAGCCTAAAGCTCAGTGATCTGTGCCATCCTAGAGCAACTTTTCTGCTAGCCAGAGAGGAATTCCTGATGGAGGAGCCTGAATCCAGAGGAGCTATCAGGTCCTGTCAAGTAGGTCACAGTCCAAGCAAAGTCACGAGTAACAGTACTCAGAGTGTAACCCTATCTCCTCCTGCACCTGGTCTGAATTTGGCACATGAACACAGTGTATTATGCTCAGATAACTGTCTGAAATTCAGGGGTCAGACACACGAAGGAGTCAATCTTGATGTAACCGAAGGCTAAACGTTGCAAGAGGAATATCAGCTTCAGTGCACTCACTGCTTTAGCCAGTGAAAGCATGAGGTGTATGGATTACCTCAGACCAGTTCTTCCTAAAGAGGTGCCTCTGAGGTAATATTGCCTGGAAACTGGAGTGGCAAGAAGGGTTTCTCAGCAGCTGTGCTGTAACTAAAGCTGTTGTAAAACTGCTGCTGTGCCCCTACCAAGGGATAACCTGTTTACCTATGCTAAGCACATAAAAATGTGTTTATTTCTGTGCATCTAATTCACAGGGAAACACAAACTTTGAACAAGTGAGGAAAGATGAAGGATATCTGTTAAAGAAAGCCAAATATATGGCTTTGGGACTTTTGAGAAGATCTGATCTGAAACCATGAATTGCCATTGTCTGTAATCATCCTTTGCATCACTGCAGCATTTTAGGGCCCTCATAAGGACCTACACCAGGATTCCACTGGGTTTTCACAGTACCCTCCACCTCTTAACTTTTATGTTATACAGAGAATCATACAGAAACAATTTGAACCACTAGTGGCATCACTGCTGTGTGCAGGTGAACTGCAGGACTGGATAAAAGTCCTAACTGAATAAAGACCCACACTCTGGAACCCCCTCAAATTCTGACCAAAAATACACAAATTCTGAAAGCCTGAGACTTGGAAGAGATTAAAACTCCACTCAGGCAATTAAAAAAATAGTAGTCTGTGGATTATAAATTGAGCTTGCCTTGAAGTAAGAGGGAATATTCAGTATGAGTAAGAAAGCCATGAGACAGGGAACACACAGTAAGGCTGCTGCTGCCATCCATAAAGGGAATTTTACTGCAAGTGGCAGTACATGCTCTGTGTGCCACGGGATCAGGGAACAAGCAGGGACCCAAAGGACAAACAAGCACAGGAACGAAACTAAACACACCACTAAAATATTTCAATTTTCAGTTAAGGGAGAACGATGCTATTCTCATGCAAATTCTGCTCTGTGATGCTGAAAGGGGAGAGAAAGAGCATTCACAGGAGTATAATGAACGAAACAAATAGCTGTGAACAGATGAAGGAGGAAATGAAAGAGCTTCATATTCAGGGAATGAAAAAGGTGAGACAGAAAGGGTAACTTGCAGGATGTGGAATTCTTCCCTTCGTTATGCTTGTCTCCTCACTTCCTTGCAATTTCATGATTGGTAGAATTTTATTTGCATGAAAATAGGATGAGAATTCTGCACTGCCACATAGGGAATGTGTGAAGATCGATTCCTCTTCAGGGAATGTGACATACTTAGGGAACATCACTTGATAGATTGGATCAGGTGTTTTATAAGCACCCTGTGAGTCCAGTCTGGTCCCTTAAAATTAGCACTAGGAGCTGTGGTATGTATTCTACCCAGAGAAGCTGTATTTAAGCAAAACTGAAATAGTCTGAATATTGCCAAGGAGCATTATCTCCTGACCTTGGACAAATCCTTCCATTTAAAATGGAGAAGCAAAACAATGGAAGGTATTGCCAGGAATTCTGGATAAGGTCAGAGTCTTTATCATCAGCAAAGAAATGAAGAAAAGGGATTTTTACAGGAAATAGCACACCATTCACAAACCCAGTGAATAAAAGTGACGATAACTCGAGATGAAAGGACCTGCCCTTGGGAGAGAGAGAATGCATGAATGACCTCGGGGATTCCTTCCCCCTGTTTGCTATGATTTCATACAGCAAAGTAGAACTGACAGAAGGAGTTAAAGCAAGGTCTTGGTTTCACAGTCAGTAACTGAGTCAGGGAGCCTCCCAGCAATATGCCTGTTAGTTATATGCTTTAAATTCTTTATTGATTAAAGCACAAAGAGGTTTGGGATGCACACAGAGCCACACGCTCCGTCTGCTGTCAGTGAGCAGTTCTAAGTCAGGGAAAAGCCATTCAGAAAAATAAAGACGTATTTTAAGTAACTGGAAAGAGTCCTGGGAGGCAGCACAACAAAGCCAGGTACTAAAGTACAGACTGAAAAGGTGCTCGTGGCTTAAACTGACCCTTGGTAAGCTGTAACTATGATAGAAGTGAACTGCTCTGAAAGAACACTTGAAAACAAACACCAGCTTGTCCACCTCCCTCCTCTCTGAGACAGAAAACTGGGAGTAGTATCACCTGGAAACTCTTCAAAATTCCACTTTGAAAGAAACCAAAAATGAAGCTTGCAGAGTCTGTTTCTAACTCCCACTGGAATCAAACAACCTAAGACTTGTGGAAATCCTCCAGTGGCAAACCAGAGCTCGTAACACCCTGCACTCCAATGCTTGGTAGTCGGGGCATGTTAGAAAACCACATTTTCTATGCTTTTATGTTTATTGAAACTGAAGAATGCCAAGCCTTTATCACGCTACTGGTTGTCAATACTGGCCCCAAGGGTGGAACACCTTCATAAGGCAATAACGAGTTAGTCTGACTTTACAGACCAACATTTCCCTGAACATGGGTGGCAAAGCACAGAGAAAGGGCCTTCAAGTATCATTTCCTCACCTTTCAAATGAATGTCCTAAGGAGACTCCTGTGCACATCCTGTCTCCCTATTTCTGAAGATCATTCCAAGCAAAAGCAGTGTGAAAACCTGAGTCTTCCCACAAAACTTACTTTCACAAAAAAAGGGCTTTTGAGAGAAAACTCTCATCAGGTGAAAAGATTTTTTTTTTTAGGTTAAGAATGCATGGCTTCAGTAAGTTCTACTGTTCTACAGCTCCTTTTCCTGAGCTGAAAAGAAGCTAAATATGGCTCTACCATACAGGCCTGAAATGCAGAAAATGGTGGATTTCCATATGAACTACACAATCACCGTGTGGTTGATACAGTATTTCAAGAGGTTTGATTTTGGAGAAGTTACTCACACTGAATCACCGCAGGAGAGATCCCTGGATGCCTGAAAGGATATACGAGGAGGGTTTCCATATTGATATGCCATCATTTTAAACGTGGCAGGAGAAAATAAATTTAATTATGAGACTCTGGTAATTCTAGTTAACTTTGTGGATTCTGTTTTCCTGTAATGGAGTAAGAGCTGTATGTCTCTGCTGAAGAGAAAACAGTGATTCAATGAAATTAAGTCCTGAAATTCCTAGCAAACAAAACACCAGGCAGGAAGCAACAGCTTAGGTCAGACAGACATAATGGACTAGAAAATTCACAAGTTACCCTATGATTTTAAAATCCAGAAGCCATAACACCCCCTTGCTGCTCTGCCAAGCTTATGGTCTTCAGTAGAAAAGATTAACCCCCTCAAGGTGCCATATGGAGAGGTGGAAGGAAAAAGAAGCCTGCACACCAGAGAAATTAGAAGTTTTTTATCTGCTGTTCATGTGCATGTTCATACAGGGCATAGATCCTTGCAAGTTAAGACCTGGGATTTTTTTAGCCTTAAGACCACACAGTCCCACACCATCAGTTCTTCTGAGGTCTGGAATCCCAGGAATTTCCAGATGGACTAAGAGAAAGAAGGGGAGAAGGGTGGCTGATGGTGTGGATGTGCACAGGGACAAGACATCTCCAATAAGTGACCTTGCTTTCTACTCCCACCATGATCAGTATGAAGTTCACACCCTGGGTGTGTGCCCTCTGCAATCCCTACTTTATGCAAGATACCTGGAGGAGGATCTTAATTCACTGGAAACAGGGAATGTGGAGGAATGCTCTGGTTAGAGCTGCATGAAATCTGGGAGCCTCTGTGAGGGGCAAGTGCAGAAGGAAGGATGGTGCTTCAGATGGCCCTTCTGTCCTCAGCTCCTGGGGAGTGTGCTCAGCTCACATCAGATGGCTCCACCTCTGCTCACTAACAGTCAGTTGACACAACCTGTCACCTGCAGAGGTAATTTGGTGTGGAAAAGAGCCATAATCAGGTACCTTTCTGCCACTGAGGCAATCAGGTGCTCCAGAGAAAAGCATGCTTGGTGCCCAGGATGAATAGGGTGGCCTCATCCTTAGATAACTGTGGTGTAGGAAAAGATACCACATGTCTGATTATTAAGCTCAGGTGACTCAAGATACATGAAGCTGAGTGCCATTTTTGGTTCAAATGGGTAAACCTAAGCTCTAAAGTTGTAAATCTCTCTGCCTCCTTGATGTAACAGATGCTGAAATGTTTACCTTTGCTGCAAATGCTGTAGGGCACGATGACAAGCTCAAATTGTGGGTTTTTTCTTAATATGATATGAGCAGCTCATTAAAATCCTTTGTAGGTACTGGGCTAAAAATCTGAAATCAAACCAGCTTTGGCCAGGACAGGATGAACACAATTACCTTGGCTGATGTT
Organism: Pipra filicauda; assembly: GCF_003945595.2. Classification (NCBI taxonomy): domain Eukaryota; kingdom Metazoa; phylum Chordata; class Aves; order Passeriformes; family Pipridae; genus Pipra; species Pipra filicauda. The sequence goes on from NW_024104412.1 coordinate 204,248, forward strand.
TCCAGGTACCTCCAGGAGGCACGAGACCGGATGAAAGAGCTGATCAAGTGACATTAAATAATCTGTAGGGATCTTGGGAGACAGCTTCAAGGGAAGAGAACTGCATCACTGTTTCTGATGCAGGTTGCAAATAACCTCATTGATGACCCCAGAAGTCAGTGTCCACTGGAAAAATCTTAAGCTGCCCTGGCACAAAATGAGCCGAACATGTCTCATGAAGGAGTGAATTTCTGGGTAGAGTTTGGCCTTCTGAAGACTTGGGAAGCAATGGCATGACTGTTATTTGCACCATCACACTTCCCCTAAACATGCCAGGGAAATTACTGTGCTCCCTTAACTTCAAGATGGGCTCAGTGTCCTGTTGCTCTTTGCTACACCCAAAAGAACTCTGCAAAACTCTCTTCCTGTGACAAGAAGGAACCAACCTCACAACCAGAGCAAGAACATTCTATTGCCAACGTGAGTTCTTGTAACAGTGATCTCTGGAAAGAATGGAAAAGGTGGATTGAAGGTGAGGAAGATGAACAAAGCCCTGGCAGTTGTTCTGAAGTCACCTGAGGTCGAGCCCAAATGAACCTGATCATCTGAGTGTTAAAGAGAACAGGAAGGAAAATGAAACACAGTGAGAAATGGGTCTAAAAAAATACATCATAAAATTATTTGCTTCTAAGAGTTGATGTAAAGAGTAGCCAAAGAGCAAAGCGTTATCTCCTTAACACCAGACAGTTTTACAGCTCTGCTTCCTCAGAGAGGAAGTTTTGAGCTGCCTGTCACACCTTTGTAAGCAGCTGATTTATTTGTAATGAGGCAGCCCAATGGCATAACTGGTGCTACAAACTCTACTTTTGTGTCCAGTAACATCATGTTCTGTGTACAAGAAAGCTTCAGACAACAGCTCTATAAAAACCCTGAAGCCTTTCTGAGAGAAAGACAGTGGCCAAGAAGGATGTTAAACCCACAAGACTTGATAAATTTACAATTTATTTAATGATAAGGAGCTGGACTGCAGGATGACTCATCTTTACAGTTGTACACTGTGGGGCTGTTTGACTTAGGAGTTCTATCCAGGGCTGCAACAGCAAAAAGAGATATGGAAACATGAATAAAAGCAACCTCCATTGCTGAAGGTGTGACACAGGACCAGATATTTTGGGGATATGTGTATTAGTAGGGCTGAGCAGAAATTTAGTGCTTCTAAAGCTGTGTGCCCACACTAGAATGGTTTTCAGACAGGTAGGCAGGGCAGGATACACTGTGTTTCAAACTCATGCTAGATTTAGGCTCCTTTAACCAGGTAGGGCAGTCTCATGCTATGATGCTGTGATGGGAAAACAGTCCTGGCAAAGAGGTTCCCAAGGAAAAAGAAGGTAAGGGAAAACAGAGAAGGTCAAAGAGAATATTTTCAGAAAAAAAAAAGTGTTGTACCACACAAAACAGAGATTTGAACATAATTTTAAGAGCTGAAGGCAGTGCTCAACTAAGTGCAAGATAGATATACCAGATTTTTAAGAAGACCTGAAGACACTGGTCGTGCCCTACTGGTTTACAGCAAGTGCAAGGTGCTCTGCAACAAGGGGGGTGTAAATGGACCTTACAGATAATGGTACAGCTCTGGTTTTAAATGCCTGGGGGTGTGTGAACTTCTGCAGGGTGAATGTCCTTCCTAATCCACAGACTCTTTCCAAACGTTATGAAAAAAGCTGGATGAAAATCCCTGGGAATCACTGGATGGTTCCAAAGGAAAGTTTCTCGTAGGTCATGAGAGAAGACCAGTTTCTTGTCTGCTTCACAAGACCTAGACAAAAATGCATCTAACAGGGAGGAAGAAAGTGTATTTATTACTTTGCTCTGTTTAAGATTTAGCCCCAGGTCACAGAACCACACCATGACTGGGACACAGCCCCTGTAACAATCAGCCCAAGACACAGAGGTGGCCAGTCTTGGTGTAGCAAAATGACAGCAAAATGTTCTCCTCAAATCATCTTGTGCAAGCTTTTTCTTAACAATTATTCATAATAAATAAGAATATTTAATAATCTTATTATTATTAATAATACCTTGGCTGATATTAAGGGTTATACAGATCATACTCATTTTAATAGTGTGCAGCAAATGACAGGGGACTAGAAATTACCAGCTCAGGACTTGCAACTGAAAGCACCTTTCATTAGACTACTAAAATTACATAAAGTCATCTACTTTTCCTGCTCTCCCAAGACTGCCTGCAGGAGGGCCAAAAATCACAGTCCATTTAGAAAAGCTGGGAAAAAAAAAGTTTCCTGAGGAGCCTTCCAGTACTTGCTAAACCAGCTGTTTAGAAAACATCTGAAGACACCTGGAATTTCACGGAAATGCCACTACACTTCTGAAATGAGTAAGATCCATTAAAAAAAAAAATCAATTCTAAGCATTTCTTTTCTGCTCTAGTTAATGTTTTACTAAGGAATCACTCTCAGCTCTTGGGTGATACCTGCTAATGAAGAGCTAAACGATGTATTTTGCAAAATGGATTTTAAACTATCTCCCTAAACCTATTTCCATAGTCTGTGTTAAGCTTGGAACTTGCAGAGCTGGTGTAATTAAGAAGGCTGTTGCTAATCTTTTTAATGCTAAACTTTTTAATGCCATTTTCCTGGACTCCTGTAAGCAGTGTGAGCTTACTTTCAGGTTGGATAATTACTTTTATGAGAGGGTGAGGCATCAACACAGTGCATTATGTTGCTCAGTACCTCTACACTGTACTGTACATACAATTTTTGATTGGGCAACTCACCATTTACACCTATAGGGCTGCATTTTCAGCAGTCCAGAGGCCTTTGGGCACTTTTTTTCCCCCCTGACTTCCTGTGAGACTATGGGTCTTCTTGAAATTATAGCTAAAAGTGCTAACAGCACATTTCCAAAGCAAGATGAGCAGCCTCACAGCTCCTGTTAGCTCGAATGACTTGAAATAGTGTATCATGAAACAATAAATTGATGTGGCTCACTTGCTAGGTCTGCAAGCTAACTGCAAATTAACCATCACGGATAAGCTAAAAATAAAGGGATATATACCTCCCAGGTTGTCACATGAGGGAAAGTATTCGCCCTCAATATTGTCATCTATTACGATCACAGAGTTATAACACTGTGCCATTTCCAACAAAGGGGTTGTCCTGCTGGTGAGGGGATGGTTTGTCATGGGTGGCAAGACACAAGTGATATGGAAACTTCATAAATGCTGTCACCTACTGCAATTATTAGCCCAGCAATCAGTTAAATATTCAAAGTGAATATTCTGCTCTCCTGGAGGTGGTCACTCCAGGTAGGTGTGGGCACTCACAGCCAGAGCTGAGCTTGTCAGAGGCCAGCAGGACCCTCTCCAAAGGACTCAGTGGTTTTAAGAAATGAAATAGTAAGCCAGAGGGAACAGGGCAGAATCTTGTCCTGCCAGAAGCTCTCCTGTGGGTGGGGAATGCCTGTCTTGTAAATGGGTCCATCTCGCCAATGCTCACTATGTTTAAAACCTAGTGGAAATAACTGTATGTGGTGAGCAGGGCATCAGACTGGAAAAGACAGAGAAATAAACCACCTGAAAACCCCCAAACTGCTGGCTCTGTGTTCTATGTCACACAGAAAGGGTCTGGCAGAGGTCCAGCCACTCTCCCCTCTCTGTTCCCAAAAGGCTGTTCTCACTGTTCCATAAATGGAACATGAAGAAGACAAGCACGAGGGTGTGCAATGGGTTAACCGGGAGCAGAAGCTAAAGAATTATCCTCATTGTTCAGTGCACTTCGTATTCCCTTCCACTCTCGGGCTCCAACAACACAGAGGAACAAGCCATGCTTCAGTCTTGAAAGAAGAACATACTAGAAGCTCACTAGTCACTAGGGAAAGATCTTTCACTGGTTACTGAAACAGCTGCGCAAAGGAAATAAATGAATTTCCAGTCATAATATTTACACTTCAATCAAAAGCACAGGAAATTTTAATTAGGCAAATACAGTTGTTCATTTAACGCCACATATGTAATAGAACATTGGTTTATATCGTCATCATCATCATTGACTTTTAAGTCAACAGGCAGGTCTGCAACAGGAGGTTTTTCAGGAATCCTACGGCAACACATACACACAAACACACAAACCACACGTAAAAAAGTAGCTTGCAAAAGGTAAGTAAGGTTAATGGCAAAAGCTTCTTTCTATGCAGAGGAAACTGAACATTAAAAGCTGCAGCGTTAGAAAAAAAAAAAAGGAAGTTTAAAAACAAGAAATGAAGTTGTACAACAGATGAGAACTTAACAAAATCGGTGACCTTTCCACACAGATGAAGTCGGGTTAAAAAAAACAAACAACAAAAAAACAGCAAGCCAAACCAAAACCAAAGGAGACCAAAACCAAATGAGACCAAAAGAGAACCTCCCCCCCACACACATACAGACAAAAGTGAGAGCACAACAAAGGAAGTGGAAGAAAAGTGTTACCCATAAGTAGCCGCCGTTTCACCCGCTTGTCCACATCAGCTACTGACGTGGCATTGTACTCAGAACTCTCAATTGCAGCCTCATCCTTCTCTAAAACACAAGTAAGGGACAAACATGGAGCAGTTGGTTAATCACAAGCCCAATTTTCCGCTGCCTAAGACAGTTTCTTGGCATGGCACAGCCAAAGCCAAGAAGCAAGGCATGAAAGCACTAAATCCCCGTTAGAGAGTTAATTCCCTTTGAGACCCCAGGAAAAAATTACAGGGTGTTCAGGGAGAGGAGGAAGGAAGAGGGTGAGAAGGGAGAATGGTCGACTGTGAAGTAATTAACGACACACAGGAAGCTGGATTCCTACTGGAGAAGAAGACAGCTAACCATGAGTGCCCCAGAGAGGTGTTAGTGATGAAAATTAAAATTCAGGAAGGCTAGTTAAACAAACTACCAAACTGTGGTTCAGGCTGATGGTGGCACCAAGATCTGAAGGTGGCAGGCAGAAGACTAAGACTAAGACTAAGACTAAGACTAAGACAGACAGAGAGAGCAAGAAGAGTCCGGTGATGGATGCACCATAGTCTTGTACACACTGACACATCAGAGAAGGAGAAACCAAACACCAGCATGCAAATTAAACAAAAAACAACACCAAAAAAATAAACAAACAACAAACCAAACAAACACAAAAAAAGATCAATTTGGGCAGTGCTGGTTGCCTGCTTGTCTATGAAACACTACTAGCTAAACATTCAATGCTAGGAAAGATGTTGCAAGAAGAGGGTTTAGTAATTTTAGAAGCATGCAGTGAGCAAGAAGATGGCATCAAAGATCATTTGACAAGGTGGTCTCTGATATCCTACATGTAAGAGTTTCATACAGCATGATGAGGACTTGGGTTATGCTTCGTTAGAAATACACAGAAACAGTCACAAGTGTGGGAAGAGATGATCAGTAGGTGAAATAAAATTAAAGATTTCTGATACAGGAGAGCGATGGAGAAGCAGCAGCTGGGTAAATAAAATGATTTCTAGGAAGAGGGAAATGCTGATTAGGAAAACTAAAACGAAAAATGCAAGTGGGGACTTTCACATGCAGCAAACGTAAAAAAAAAAAGATAAAAGGTTAAGTCAAGCAAACGAAGACAAAATATGTTAGACAAAGGGTCAACAAGTATTTATCTGGCATTGCAGAAGTTTGCATTCTTGCAGTGATGCCTGGAAAATATACACCACTGAAGACAGCAAACACTGGAATCACTGAGGTGAGGAGGAGGAGGAGGCTGGCAGGTTTTGTTTGTGGCAACACTACATGGTTGAGTGGTAACAAGAAGTTGTTTTGTTTTGTTTTTAACAAGTTCTAGATGGGATCAGGCTGCAATAGAGGCTTTTGTTTGAGTTTTTGTTTTGTTTTGCCTTTTTTTTTTTTTCTCTGTAAATAATTAATAAACGTCAGTTATCAGACAAGACAGGCAATCAGGAACCATCACCAGAAAGCAGGAATAAAAATGTAAAAAAAAAAAAGAAATAAAAAAATTAAAAGTGTTCTAAGAGAAAGAACTATTTAGAGGGACGAAAATCAGCACAGGCAGTAATATGTGACTTACATCACAAGACCAAGGAATGTAACATGGAGTTGTATGTATTACATTACAAAAATGGGGAAAAAAAAGTAAAAAACAGGTGCAGTGTACACAGTTTTTCAAATCATTTTTTACATGCTGGACAAAATAAAACATCAATCCAAGGGTATTAGTGAACGATAATAAACAGAAGATCAATTATCCATTCAATAAAACCTGCTCTCAAAGCCCTCACCAGTGGGAAAACCATTATGGATTTTAGACTCTGATCCGTCACCAAGAATTTTCAAATGTTAACTTGCACTATGCAAAAATATCCTTTTTTTATTTTCTTTTTTTTTTTTTCTTTTAAAGCAGAGTGGAAAGAAATGACATTAAGCAAATAATACATTTTCTAACCATAAATGCTTGCACGGCATCTCCCCAGATGCTCCATCTCTTGAACAGCTTTTTTCCTAATGATATTCTGAATGAAAACTTACTCACTACAGGTATTATAATTTTTACAATCATAAATCATACAACAGGGAAGAAGGCACATCCTGATGACTAATTTTCCCTGATAACAGCTTAGAAAAGAAGATCGTTTTCCTAACCTTGCTTTGTGCAAGGAAGTCTTGACTCATGGAAGCGAAGGGAAGCGCTGAACTTTCATTGGAAATTATGTTCTACACCTTTTTACTTAAAACATTATGTTCTACACCTTTTGACTTCAAAAATTACGTTCTACACCTTTTAACTCGCACAATTAATAGAGTTATGAAGAGAAACAAAAGCTGCACGTGAGTAACAAAGGGGATACTTCATTAACACACGTTTTGACAGAACACGCACAAAATGCTTCTCTCTCAGCACTGTGTGACCTCAGCCACAGCAGGAACTTCTCTCAGCAGTGGTGCTGAACCCCTGTGAGGTACAAACACACCCACACCCACTCATATACACACACACACACAGGTGTAGACATGAGTATTCTGTGAGGAGCACAAAATAAAAGCGCTGCAGAGCAGGACTTACCGATGCAGGTTCGGCCGTCGGAGTGCAGGGCGTACTTCTGGTGACAACCACACACAGGCCCAGTATCTGTGTCATCACAGGTGTGCTGGCAGCCTCCATTCCCATAGTTACAGGTTACTAGTTAAGCCCCAAATGAATGTGTATATATGTATATATAAATAAAACGACAATGAAACCAATTAGTCTGGAGGGCCTTGTGGAACACGGAAGAGCAGTAACATACCAAGACATGAGGCAACATAACATTTTGTGTTTGCAGTTATTTTGTGCTTCTTCTGCTTTTTGCCCCCCTCCCTTATGTCTGTCTCCTGTCCTAACCTCAATCCATGCAGTGGAGAGAGAAAAATCACAGCATGTGCTATATTTTCCCCAGTCTATCTGTATTAATAATTTTAGTAGGGGTGGGTACCCAGTTCCACCTCTTCCTAAAATTCATGTCCAATACACATGTATATTTTCAAGTCTACAGACAGCATCTCTCGTTTGCTCCCCCTTCATCTCCTTGTTTTGAAATGTTACAGTAATTTAAATGCTGACTCCTGCTTTCAGAAGGAACTTCCTCACATTGGTCTTAGCAGAATTTTCCTTCTAGCTTAAGAAAATTTAGAGAAGCAACTTGCAAGATACACTAAAACCAAGATAATGGTTAACAGGGTTTGAAAATCATGTATCTGTCTCTACACTGAGGTTCTATCTAATGCAAGAGGGCTGAGCTCATCTGTTTTCCCACTGAACTCAGTGACCCTGCTTTAATCCCACCTCCTGAAAATGGAGTAGACCGGAATTTTCAGTCACAGTGCCTAGAAGTGAGATTTCCCCCCTCTAGTGTGAGCACCTCAGTGATGAGCTCTCAGTAACCACTGAAATACTGAGCTTAAAATGGAACAGTTCTAAGAAAAGCAACTGAGGGAGACCCACCACAGCACACCCAACAGAATTCCCGTTCAAGCCTCCTGCCAGTGTGGGAACTACGAGCTTACAACTTCAGTCCTTGAAGTCCGGCAAAGATTCCAACAGGAATTGTCCACCTCTCAGGTGAGCACAGACCTGAGGCCACTACGGGTGCATCCCTGGTCCTTCCCACTGAACAGTGGGAATAAAATCCTTGTGCTGTTCAGGGACAGAGGGAACAGCCTCGGTGCCCAGGGCTAAGAACAATCTCTGAGAGAGCCTGCCTGGATTCCCACCTCACTTTCCAGGAATATCTATCCAATTGCAAGGAATGCCAGTGCGAAAGGTGGAGAGCAGCCTGATCCACGTTCCCTTACTGGAGCTTGACAGTTTGTGCACTAGACTGGGAAATGGGAATTGTGGGTTCAGTCCCACCAGACAGAGGAGGGAACTGAACTCACATACCCCAAGTTGTAAGAATCCTAAACTTCCAAGGAATTACATTAAAAAATCCCCCTAAGCAACAGCCACCTTCAGGCATTCTTTCTCCTCTTCCACTTTTACAGGTTAACTAGTCATTTATTTTTGTGGAAAAAACCCCAAACAAACCACCTGAAACAAATAATTCTGCAACATTTCTTTCCCTTCATTACACAGCAGCATTTTAGCTTCTATTTTTGATGCAAACCAAACAAAATTTTATGTCAATTCTCTGTTCTTGAACCTCCCATCTTTGATTTGTGCTAATCCAAGGTAAAGTGATTTTCCTCTACCTTTCCTCCCCTCCTGCCTGACCCCATGTGCCTCTAGGACTATATGGAGGTTCATTCCATGTTTCTATGCCATCACAAATTAACTTAAGGGTCTTGTTTATGCCAGAAGTTTGAATACATTTCAGTATTTTTACTGAGATTTTTAAAGTGCAATCAGCAACAAAGCCCATATTTTAAAAAACTTGACTGCAGTGGTTATTTTTGGCATTCCCTGCTGAAAGCCTCTGCTGGCAGGGATGAAAATATCTGATGTAAATATGAGGAACTTTTCCTTACTATATTTGTCTGTGAAAAAAAATCCAGACTGATGGCATTTATAGTAAACCCTGCAGAATCACACACTTCTTTTATAGTTTCCCTGTATATTAAAGTTACTGGGTCCTGTTCTACCCAGTCAGGGAACACAGACGTAGGTCAGTTCCTTTTCCTGTCTCCTACAAACATTAGTAAATCACGTTTTTGAAGGATTTGAATTTCTGTCTAGACTACAATTTATTTATTTATTTATTTTAAGCAACTTGAGCCAAAATTCTGGAGCTTGACAGCCCTGCAGGTGAAATTGGTACAAAATCCAGTGGTTGTAAAATATGTCATTTCGATTTTCTTCCAGCCCTAATTCCGTGGCAGTGACACGGTGAGAAGTTTCTCTTGCTTAGAGGAAGAAAATCGTAATTATTTAAAAGCAAATGGACATCCAGATCTACTCCATTTTTGTCAGAAAGAATTAAAGCAGTGTTACTGAGAATTCCCAAAGTGTTCTTTTTAAAAATTATTTCTGATTAATCTGGACTCTGCAGCCATGCAAAGGGTTGTGTGCACATTCAGAGTCTATGAAATCCAAGAGGCAAACAAAAAGAGGCAAAATGGTAAATTCTGACAGACACACATCACCTTAAAATATTATAAATCATGTCACAATAAAAGAGATGGAAAATAGTATTTTTTTTTAAACCAAAGGAGAATATACACCTATCTGTTAGAACTCAGACATATTTATTCCCACATAGCAGATTTAAAACCAGAGTAGCACCATTGCTTTAGACACCAGAGCCTACATCCATAGAAATATATATGGACTAGTCTAGAAATGACATTTTGATGATGAAAGACAAGAAACAACTGTCTGGATTAATGTACATATTCCACTAGATAATGATATTGATGGTTAAACTCCCCAGAAGACAGAAAATACCAGAATTCTCACTCTACACCCTAAATCCTGTTTTCAGTGCTTCTCTGAGGTTTCAGAGAATCCTTTTTTTTTTTTTGTTTCTTCCATCTCACATGCCCATGACAAGGAGTATTTGAAAACATGTGGCCAATTATTAAATCCAGCATTTAGTACCCAGTAACTAAAAAAATCCCCCAGGACAACAATGTCCTGATCTTGCCCTGAGAGATATCCCTATGGCTCAGATGCCACAGAATTTGTCACAAGCCAGGTCTTATGGTTTTGTAGAATGGATCTCTGCAACAATTCAAACATTGTAATTCCAGATAAATTAAAAACTGCACTGCTTTTTAACTAAATTGGCCATTAAATACATAATTTACCTTAATATATGGGCGTCTCTTTTTTATGTGATTGAGCTGTGCATGCAACATTGCTTACATTATTTATTCTAGTATAGCTTTAGATTTTTAACATTCTGAAGGTCTTTTACTTGTTTATAACTCTTTTAGGTTGCAACTTGCAGGCATGTATCTGCTGTAGGTTTCCTCTTACTTTTTCAACTTCCAGCTAATAAAGAGATGAACACAAAATGTCCTGGTTTGCTCATATTTGGGGGGGGGAAATCTTCAGTTTATCAAAAATTTCTAATGCAATCATGCTCAGGAGCAGGATCCTAAAATCTCTCACGGACATAGATGCAAAAAGAGGAGGTAAATTCTCATATTTTCTCAATATAATCTGGAACCAAATTCACTACTCTGAAGTCTCTTCTTTCTGCTGCCAGCAAGTATCTATGAGAATCATTGACAAAACATAATATTCTTCTAATAAAGCCATTAAAGCAGTTTTTACAGAAATATCAGTAAACTACCAGAAGCTGAAGTTTACTGAAGTTTTGGATCTAAAGGATGCAGCTCATCTGAGGAATTATGTATGGATCTTGGTGTTTTTCTGGATGACCTCTTGAGGCCCCTTTAGTCCCACTGTTTTCTCAGCACGCTGGGCAACTGAAAAATGGCATCCTTCAAATTTACACCAAGAAACCACTAAGGCTGCAATCTTAAGCACTCAGAAGCTGCAAAATCCCAGACTTCCTGTCCACAGATCCCTTTTATCATGATCTCTCTCCTTACTGACAAATGCAGAAAACACTCCTGTGTCATTCAGTGCACAGGGAAGCTGGGGAAGGTCAGGGCTGTGGAAACAGCTGGGCATCTTTTCCCATTTGCTGCAGAGTGAGAATCAGAGATGGACTGTCAAGAAAGAATGGTCTTGTTCAGACAGAGCCCTAAAAACTCTGATCTACTTCTGCCTTCGCCGTGGAATTCCTACTTAGGGCTTGGCAAGTCACCTGGATCCCTTCTAGTCCAGGTTACTGATACTATATTCCCTTCTCCATGGCATTTGCAGCTACAGCTGGAGCCACCAGGAGCTCGGCTGGGATCACATCACAGTGCTGTAAATGCTGAGCTGGGTTCTGTGTGTTTCTTGTTCATCTCCTATCACTCCTAAATGGCTTTGACATCACCATCTTTATATTCATTTCCCCTCTGTAAGACAGGCAAAGCAGCACTTTGTAACTTGACAAGAATGTTCTGAAAACACACTGCCAACGCCTACAAAGCACTTTGATATTACACTAATGAGTATCATGGGAAAACCCACGAGGAAATTAAAAATTTCAGGTTCACAGTAGGGTTTAAATGCTGTGCAGCAGGAGAGGCATGACACTAAATTATGGAGAGGAGGATGTTGAACACAAGCCTGTTCAATGAGCACTGACCATCATGTACAGTGAATAAAGCAAGACACCAAGAGTGCCTTCCTTATCAGCATGAGGTGATAAATGATCAGATGCTGATTATGTAATTAGAATTTAATGACAATCTTGTCACTTGCAAAACTCCAGCTCAGGGTTTAAGCCAATCCTGCTGAAATGGTCAGCTGTGAAAAAGTTTTTTTAAAAGTCAGTATTTGGTTTCAGAGCTTTATAAAGAGCCTGCTGTAATCTCACAATTATTGTCCCAGGCTATGTGGCTATTTTGTGTTCGTGAGGGCCAGAAGTAGTTGTTTTAAATGAAACTCTGCAACATGCCTGCAGAATGTGTTGTGGGTTTAGGGGCTGGTGCACTCCAAAGTAAGGTCTGCAGCCTTGAAAAACTCAACATCCTCACTCAGAGGTCTGTCAGCAGAAGTTCATTATACTTCCAGCAGAAGTTCATTATACTTCCAGCTACAATGTGAACACCACAGGGGCACAGAATAAATCGAGGTTTTTCACTCTATTAAACCTTGAGGCATTTAGAAATAATGTTCTGGAAAAGGCTTTCATACTCCTGCCACCATCTCAGTATGAAAAGGGATACTGAAATTCCTAAAGAATACACAGTTTGAGGAAACAAATAACAAACAGCATAAATAAACATCCTCTCCCACTTCACCAATGTAGCTGATGCTGCACTGCAATTACCAGCACGCAATGTTCTTCTGATAAACACTGGGAATGGAAATTACCATAAATGCAATTTTTCTCTGTGCTTTTGCCTTTGGCCCTGTGTAACCTCTTAATACCCTGCAGAAATCAGGCTGTATGATATCCTGTGGCATTCCTTGGTGATAATCAAAGGTGATTCTTTTGACTTTGTACTTGGGAACTGATAGCATCTCCCCATGCTTATACAGTGGAGATCTCAGGAAGACAAAACCAGAAGTGTAAGAAAGACTGCCTCAAAAATACTGGCCCTGTGCAAAGCACCAAACATTTTTCACGTTGTTTCATTAAACTTCCTTCTTTTTTGGTCTCTCACAAAGCTACCAAGAAGCTACTGGAGTCAGATCTAACACTCACTGAAGCCACCAGAAAGACTCAATCCTGAAGTTTTCAGGTAATGATGCTGAGGTCAATTATTTCAACCTGAACAGGGAGATTTCTAATTTTGTGTGCTAATGAAGATCTGTATCTTCAGCATCCCAGCTTCAAGAATATGTCACTGGGGGCTTTTCTTTGAAGAAGAGTACACATGATACAGCTGCATGTATCATATGTAATAAAAGGAAAGCTAGACTGTGTGCAGTGGAATCAGGATTAGAGCAATCATTTCCATCCTTCCAAAAAGAGGAATTCACACTCTTAATTTGATAGTCTGGTGGCTTTATCATTAAATCCATTAGTAGAGTTATCAATGCATCTGTCACTATGGTCTTCCCAAATATTGCAAGCCAGAACCCACTATGCTTTGTTTGTGTTGTTTTACAAGGAAAGTCTCCATTAAACTGATCCTTCACTTTTCTGCTTTCATAAGGAGGTAGAAAAATTGTTACTATTTTGTCAAGAGAGCCACTGTCAAGATTTCAACATTCCATCATTCAATCCCTTTTATCCATCCCCAAATACCCCTTCCACAGCAAAAATCCCACACTGCTAACATTACAAATCATCTCTGGCCAAAACAAAGTTAACTCCTTCTGGAACACAACAACAACGAAGAAAACAAGACATTTTTGGGGCATTTGAAATTTAATCTTCATCTACCTACATTTGCAGTCCTTCTGGTTTTTGGCAAGCTCAAAGCCAGGCCTACATTCACAGGCAACCCCACCTTTGGGCGTCTCCCGGCAGATGTGTGCACACCCATGATCTTTGTTCATACAGTTCATACCCTCTGGGAATAAAAAAAAAAAAGAGAGAGAAAAATGGAAATTATTAGTATTGAAGTAAAATTACAAAATGATTATACATCCCCAGTCCTCCAGCAACTTTAACTTTCATTTTGCTTGTTCCACGAGACAAGAGGACAGAGTTGAAAAGAGATTTATAATCAACAAAACAGTGTAATACAAGTCAAACTTCCTCCTGGGCAAATACTGCTGTGGACTATAGGGTGTCTCTGTTGCACGTGGAAACTCAGAACTTGTGACTTACTTATTCTGTATCTATATTTTAATCTTCCATGAAAATGTCATGGATTTAAAGGATACTCCAGCAATGTCCCACTGGTGATTATCAGAGTTCAACAACTGAACTCACTGTCATTTTTTTCCTTGTATAAATTTAATGGCTGTTACTGCCTGGTGCATTTTTATTTGCCTGTTAACATGGTTTATATTTTCTAACACACAAAATCCATCAAATACTATAACTAAGTGGATCTGTTTCTTTTCTGCTGTTTGTTATGCACCTCAATTATCTGTCACCTCCAACAAACCTACCACCACTTTTCCCTTTGACTCTATGAAACAAAACACACAAATATCCAAGTGCCGTGGGTGGATTCCTGGTAATGTTTGTGCCAGGGAACAGTGTAAATCAGCTTTCTTTGAACCATCACAGTGCCAATTTTAGCTTTCTAAACCATGTAAGTGATTTAGATACTGAATGCACCTTATGCTCTTAGAGCCTTTCACTGCTGTGTTAATTCAAACCCCACATATTCACAGAAATCTTGAACTCAGCTCTTATGGGTCAGCATCTAACATTCCTTGTGGGAACGAAGGTTAGCCACATTTGCATTACAAAGCCTTCCCAGACTTCCCCTTGGATATCTGAGTGGAAAGGAGAGACAAATTCTCTCAGAGTACACCGACAGAGAATTCACAGTGTAACTCAGCTTGCTGCCCAAAACCAGCATTTATTCCCCAAAACACTGGTGTGAGCAACATCAGTGTGGACTCAAGAAGGCACTTGACACTTTGCAACACCTACTCCTATCTATTCTAGGCTAATTTTTCAAAATAACTCCAGTGTAAAATGTTCAGCTTAAATCTACTGTAAGCAAATGGGAGTTTTTTGTACAAATTTCTGAGGAGGAAATGCTACAGAAAGCCAGAGATTCCCTCAGGTTGTCAGAAGTTAACAGCTTCAAGAAGTTTTTTCTCTCCTCAGTTTTACCTCTGAAAGGTTTATATCAGCAGAGGAATGAAAAACACACATCACCAGTCCTACAGAAGATATCAGGATCTTAAACCTCATCACCTGTAACAACCCACATTATAGACAGCAGATATATTTATTACTTCTGAATTCCCCTCTGTGTTGTCCTTGATAAGTCTTAAAACTTGCCAAAACACAAAATAAGTTATTCTTTGTAAACTTTGCAGCCTGGACAACAGATGCTATTGTGAGACACAATACATCCTATAAGCCATAATACCATCCTACACATCAAAGTGAGGTATGAACGTTTTGTTTGGCTGAACAGACACAAGAAACCTGGGAATGGCCTTAGTGAAGGTTTTGAGGCATTTTATAATCTCTTTCTCTCCACTTCTCCCAACAAAGGATTTCAGACACAATGTGTTTGTCAAACTGCATTCCTGTGCACTCCAGCTCTGCCCAGAAAAGGATCTGGGAAAGATAACACATGGCTGATTGAGTCACACTGCTGAGGCAATGAGGAGAGGGAATTACATAGATGAAAGAAGATATTTAAGGGCCCAGAAGTGTAATGAAGCAAGTGATTTTTCACTGGTTACTTACAGATAGTGAATATCTGCCATTGTTAAAATCACTTGGGAAGACAACATAAAATACTGGGGGAAATCGAAGCTCAAAATCATTACACTGTGAAACAAAAGTGAGACAAGAGTAGAATTTTATCCTGCTATTTGTGTGTAAGACCACAATATTTCAGTTACTGTATTAATTATTTTAGCTACTGTATGAATCAGGTAGTCAGAGTTGTAGAAAAACTATTTCAGTTCCATGTTTAGCTGGAGATCACCACAGAAATCTCCTAAGTCTGAAATTCATTATTTTAGATAATGCTAAGTTTTTTCCTAGTGAAATGAAAGGCTATTATTTTTCAGTCAAGAGCAGGAACTCGGACACAATGAAAATTCTCATTTTTATTTCAGCATTTTTCAAAATCCCTAAAAATTAAATTACAAAAAACTGCTAAGCAAAACTTTTCTAGCCTGAAGAAATATACTGAAAGAAGAATGCAGCAAATTTTACCTTGCTAAAAAAAAGGTGATCTAAACCAAATTTGTCTTAATTGGCAAATAGTTCTAATAATTCCAAATTTAAATTTTTCAGCAAATACAGTATTTGGCCAGATATCTTCTGTATCAATCTACATACACAAGTAATTTATGAATCATTGTTGATAAATAAAGTTTACCTTTTTTGCAAGCTGACTCTTCAGACGATATTGAATCTTTAATGATACAGCATATAAATCACACTAAAAATTTACAAAAATATGCTAAACACCTTCCTAGTAATAATTTTTGTTGCTATAGAAATGCATATAAATGGGAGAGAAAAATATTCCTAAAATGACTTTGTTCAGTATTCTTGTCAGCATCTGCATCACTCAGGTTTGGAACACCAGGAGCTGTTCCCAGCTGGGATTTTTGCAGGGATCTGCATGTCCCAGCTTCTAGAACTGATGATAATTTGGGTCAAGTGAAAAACCACAGTTCTCAAATGTAGGGAGAGTCTAAATGTTGGTAAAAGAGAAGTCTGTACATAAAAAAAAAAAATAAATTCATTATTTTATCGTCATGACACTAAAATGCCCAGTGTTGAAAAGTCTTACATATTAACTGTTAATAAAAGCAGCATCTTAATTCCACGTGCTGTTACTCAAGGTAATCTCTAAAGCCAGCACATGGGTGCATGTTCCCTTTGGCAGTGCTGGCAGACAGCAAAATAAACTTTTGGAACACAGACACATTCTCAGCAAATTCACCTTACAGACAGCAAAAACAGAATCCACTGGAAAATATAAACAGGAAGAGAAATGCCACTTGAGAAAGAAAAACACTAATCTAATTAAAACTAAATCCTCTCTCAGCATTCTAGATACGACTTGAGAAACTCTCTCCTGTTGCATTCTTGGATTTTTTTCTGACTTTGAGTTACAAAAGGTTGTTCATGGGAGTGTGTCAGACATTGTCCTGTGCACCCACAACCCACAGGCAGTTTTGTTCCTGGCCTAGGAGAGCTTTGGGTGTGAGTCTACCCTGTTAATCCAGTCTGCCACCTGGTTATCACAGATCTCCTAATAGTGCTGTTCTGCAAAATGTTCAGTCTGATACAATGACCCCTCCATTGTATTATGCTCTAAAAATGTTTTCAGCTCAATGGCTCTGAAAGTGCTTAAATCAGCCTGACTGTGACAACTAAGGTACTGATCAGCCTTTATTTTTCATTAACACTGCCTGTTCTCATCTTAATTAACACTTCTAGCAATTATTTCACCCCGTGGCTCATCATATATGCTCAGACTGTCCTCTGTGTTGTCATCATCTCACTTACTCTGTGTTTACATTGCTGCTGTTTTTATAACTTTCAAATAAACAAGCTGATTCCAAACACAGTCCAAAAAAGACTACTTAAATTGCACCGAAGAAAAAACACAGGAATAACTTTTAGAGTGTTGTCAGACTACATGGACTTGAATGTGGTAAGAAAATATAAGAGATCTTGAACTTAACCTGTATATACACACTGGCATGCACAGCAGCATGTGCACTGTTTACACTCAGTCCTCAAAGCTACATAATCACATTCTTTTTTCTGTTGATAAGTTAACTTTAGCACCAGGTACACAGTGAAATCTCTTATTAGAGTTGCAACATGAGATACAAAAAAAAGCGTCTTATAAAAAATAATTTCAAAAGTTGTAGACATGATTTATGAAATTAATACATCACACATAATTTAAATGATTCTGTTCCAGTAACTCCCAGAAGAGCTAAAAAGACACTAAATATAAGTCATATTCAAGTCATTGAATTGATGGACTCGGAGAAGCCACAGTGCTTAACTATTTCTGAACTGTTTTAAACACTTTTCTGAACATAACCCACAAGTAAAGTAAAGCATAAACCTTTATGTTATTACAAAAACCATGCAATTGTTGTGGTGAGTGTCTCTCCATCAATATTAGTTATAGGGGATAATTACTTCTGCTTGGGTACAGGATCCATGTGGTGCCACAAAACTGCTACTGGGGATATTCAGGGATTTCAGGACTTTTCTCTTTTGGAGAACTGCTAATTTAAGGAATGGTAGAGTTCAACTGCAACAGGATCAGTTGATACAGTTCATAGCAAAATCTCATAGCAAAATATAACAATACCAACCATGTTGTAATTGTAATAACTATAAAGAAAGAAAGAGAATGTGGTGTGAAATATAATGTTTTTAGACGATGTGATTGTCACTTATGGTCCTTCTTCCATGCCTGGTGCTGGGAAGAGGGGAATATATTTACAGCAGCAGAGAGAGGAAAGAATGCAAGAGGAAAACAAGCATTCCCATTTTAGTTGTTTACTAAACTATTAACGTAATGGGATTTTTTTTTGTTTACTTTTTAAAAATTGTGTGAGAAACTACAGCACTTACAAAAACCCCCCAGTGGTCAATGACCAAGCAACTTAGAAAATTGACAAAGACAACTCCTCTCCCAGGGTTCTTACTCTGTGAGGAATGGAATCCAACCAGAAGACACTAAGTTTCTGATGGAGATGGGAACACGATGGTAGTGAAAATGTGAGATGGCTGTTTTAATGTAGCCAAATGCTACATTATTCATGCAAATTTTTGTCATATAAAAAACACACTGTTAACTTTTTTGTTGTGTGGCTTTGTGGAAAGCAGCTCCCCATCCCCACCTGTGAGCGTCCCTGCTTTGGCCTTCTAACTCCAACATCTCATGTGCATCTCAAGAGTGATGAAAATCAGCATTTGGCTGAACAATCCCATTACAGCCAACAAATACATATGGTCAGATCTCAGGCCCATTAAAGCAGAAGGACTGTTTTCCAACAGCCTGGAATGCTGCACAGTTGCTTCAGATCTTCTGGACATTTCTGGCTCACTAATAAGAGCCTGATTCTGGGATGTGAAGAATGTCTGGGTGAGCTCGGTCCCCCAGGGAGAGCTTAAGTTGGTTTCATCTCCAAACAGAATGTCCTTACTTGAGGATAAAACCCCTCTCAAGATTCGCCCTCTTCAGCAAGGAAATGGAGGGTGAAATAAATTGATTGAGGTGATCACAACATGATGGGTACAAAGCATCCACCTAAGAACAGACCTGCAGAGCCAAGTGAGAAACCTGGCATTGGCTAAACTGGGAATGTAACAATCTGAGTCATGGGCTAATGTTTTCTGTATTCACTGAAAGAACAACAAACTTCCTATCTTCATTCCTTGGTTCTGCCTAAAGCTTTAGGAAAATGTAGTTGTTTCAGTGACTACAACTCACCCCAACAGAGGTTAAAAAGCAAACAAATAAAGCAGGCAAGCTGACCCCCAAGGAAACAGAATCCTACGCTATTAAGTAGTGAAAAGTAGAGAAATCCTGGACATCATACAAGGAAACAGCTGCTGGTACCTTATAAAATAAACAAATTCAAGTTTGTTTAGCAATGACATGTGTTTTCAGTTGGGACCTAAAATGTGCTCAGGGACAGCATCTTCAGCAGCCTGATGGCTGGCAGGATGTTCCTGCTCTGAGTGGCAGCCAGAAAAGCACATGTGTCATCCAGCCATGGAGAGGGATTTGGTCTTAAGGTTTAGAAAGAGTGTCAGAAATAAAACTCCATTCTGTCAGTGAGGGCAAAGATTTGCAATTCTGCAAAGGTGCTGTGAATTCAGAAGAGAGGAGAGAAGGATTAAGGAAGTGATGAGAATGAACGGACCAAATTTAAATTAGCAGAAAAACCATGGAAGTAGGGAAAGGAGACGGGATCAAAAATTGCCAGAAAATGTCAGCAATTCCCCTGGGATCAAGAGGAGGATAAAAAAGACTGGCTGAAATCCATATCAGCTTGGTTGTGACCAATCTGTGATGGCTTTTTGGTGGAACACATGAAAGAAGTTCTGCAATCTCAGTCTGCTTCCCACGTTGCAGAGCTACCAAGAGAAGCTGATGCTCACTGAGAACCCTTTCCAATAGTCTCTGTTACCTTCTCACACATAGATATGGATCATCTCAAATAAAAATTCAGCAAGACAGCCCACAGAACATGTGTTGCTGCTGCTCTGGCAGAATTAAGAGTGTCGGTCTCTGCCAGTTGCACCTGATATTAACCACTGATTTCACACAAAGGGAAATAAAGGGAAATAAATGGCAAGGGGAGAGATAGATAAGGACAAGAAAGTGAAATAAAACACAGTTGACACTACAGTTTTCATCTTTAAATAGCAATTCCTTAAACAGTAAAGCAAAGCAAAAGAGAAGGTTGGTTTTCAGGGAGACACTGCCACGCCATGACCTCCAGACACTCATTCACAGCAGCAGGAGTTCAGTAAATACAAAGAAACTCTGAGTTGTCACAAGAATAAGAAACTCCCACATTATTTTTTTAAAATATTTTGGGCCTCTCAGCATGCTAGAGCTACGAAAACCTGTCTCACCTCTTTTCTGAAAGTCTCTAGAGACAAAAAGTACCTGTTTACAACATAGTAAAATTGGAGAACATTAGACCAGACAATGGCAAGGAAATGTTTTTTCCCCTCCCTGATCACAGGAAAAGTCAGTATTTAATCAAACATTCACCACCTCTACCAAGTGAAACTTCTCACAAAGATGGAGCAAAGATTTTTAGATCTCCAATAAAGACTTAAAATAATCTCAGAAAGAGGTTTGCACAAATATAAATAAATAATTTAATTGAAAAGGTGGCTTTTCATTAGTGAGAAGGTTTTGAACCAGGTCTAAGCAAAAATTAAATCATTATAGTATCATTTTTGTAAAGATAAGGCAAGAGATGGGATGAGAGGATTAAAAAAAAAGAATACTAAAATCGCAATTTTTTTCCTCCTGAAATCTGCACAACTGACACGAGACAGACTTGGCTTCCAGAAATATTCCTAATAAAATGTTTTAAAGATAAATATTTCTAGGGCACTTTTTCAAACACACAGAGTATATTCAAATAGATGGAACAACAGTAAATATTTCAACACCGCTTTTCTTTGCAGGAACTCCCTCACATCGAAATTTCATAACTTCTTGCAAAATCCTGTAATTAAACATAAAATGAACATGTGCTCAATCAGCCCCCTTGGAAGCCAGAAGTAGGTTGACTTACTGACTCTGCCCTTCAGGAAAGCTGTGTAGTAAATAAAATCCTGCAAAGCAGGAGGAAGAAACAGATTCTTCTTCTGGGCTCCTCTTGAGCTTCAACTACAACACTTTATTCCTCGTGGAACCAGCTGATCATCAAGGGCCCTGGATGTGTGTGAGGGTTTCCTTTCGAGCTCCAAGTGGAAGAATGACCTCAGCAATGCCTGTTCTGCACTGGGAATATTCTCACAACTCTCCAATTCTTTTTCAGGAAAGCGAGAGCCTCCTGTGGCCTTGACTTACAGCAAGGCATAAAACACTCCAAATCAGACAACACTGTCTGAAGAAATCTGATACTAATTTTACTATTCCAGAAAGATTATTTTATTACCATGAACACAACATGTACAGGCATTTCTAGGTGTCGATGGTTGGAAAAAGTTTTGCACAAACACTACAATTTTTCCTATTTTCTTTTTTACATCAACAGAAAATACAGTGTAAGATTAATTATCAAAATGATTCAGGACACTATAGTGTATGTATCTACAGATACTATGTACTATTATTAACATATGTTGGGATCTATATATATTTATGTAATATTTAATATAAAATAATAATTTTATATAATGAATATTCATAACTATATCTAATACTATATTTACTAGCACATCTACAACCTATTTAAACCCAAGAATATGCTGTGCAAGAAGTGAAGGCTGCTCTCTGTTCCACAGGTAAATATGGAGCACAGATGGAATGATTATCTTAGACCAGGATTATCATTTTTGTAGGGCTAAACATGACCAAGACCTAAAGCTCATCCTGTTACTTTGTTCCTCACAAAATAAACACTGACCAGGATGTCAAGGAATTCCTAGACTTGCCCCCTGCAGAAAGGACCATGTAGCACAAAGGTGGTCAAAGATAAGGGATAAAGAAATAATTTCCAGCCTCCTGGTCAGTTTTTTGGGGTCACCTCAGCTCTAGAAAGCTGCATGTGAAGGAACATCCATGTGTAGCTGTGCTATAGTCCCCAGAGCTCCACATTTCCATCAACATTCTGAGAGGAGAAGAATCCAGTGGTCAAAGCTGTTGTCCAAATAACCAAACTGCTGATTTCTACCAGCTGTGCTGACTTCCAGAAAAATCATGTGCAACTCAGAACCAAAATCCTAACAGTGTACTTCGAGTTAACTACATATCCTCTCAAAAACTGGTATATTTAAGTAGTATTTTTACACATTACACAAGTCCTTTTTAGGTGCCAAGTGTTCACGTGTTCAAGGTTTGTCCAGCCCACTTCCAAGCACCATGGATGTGCAGGACACAGTTTGGTCTGTGGGGAAGTGAGCCAAGAAGGTGCACACCAGGGTGCCAGAGTGGAGAATGGATTTCAAACTTGGTTCAAACTGCAATAAATTCCCTTCTTTCTTTTTTTTTTTTTTTAATAAAAACACATATTTCATTGGTGAGCATCAGAGAAATAAAGGAATCCAATCCAGAACTGGAACGGAGGCAAGAAAGAATAAAATTACACTGTGCCTTAGAAAATGCTACAGCTTCTAAAATGTTAATATTAGCAAGACTTTACATACCTGAGGAGAATGGAAAACTGAATATGAAAGCCAATATATGTTTATAAACTGCCTTGTGAAGCAGCAATTGGATTTCCTATCAAAATGTGCTAAGATGTGTGCAGTGTCTGGGGTAAAAGTAATGTTATCTGGAGTGTTGTCACAACTAAATAACTAATAAGCTCAGGGTGTTTGGCTCCTCCATTCCCCTCTGTCTCTTAACTGATTATTCAGTGAGTCTGGTGCTAGAACTCATAAATTTCAAAATTCTTTCAAGTATTTTTTTGTCTTTCTGATCAAAGAAATGTTTATGTATCCTTCCCATACTGTGTCCCTTTAAACCATTGGCTTTTTCAAAGTGTTGTTTTTTTTTTTTTTAACACCATAATGTGATGTACACAGAGAGGTAAATGATGTCAGAATCCTTTCTGCCCCAAACCAGTCTGTAAATCTTCAGAAAAGCAAAGTTCATGGGTGCATTTAAAAGGGGCACAATCTGTTTGTGCTTAAAAGAAAGTCCCCGTTTTTTTGTGTGTGCAGAATAACAATGCCAGAATTAATTATTCCAAAGAACTGTTGCCATGGTGATGCCATCAATAACATCATTTTCTGCATCCTTGTCCTTTAAACACATAAGGAACGCAACAAGCATTGGTAAATGTGAAAAAAGAACAATTACCTTTTCTCTCTCAACAGCAGAGGAAGCCTTTTTTTTCACCTCATCAATAGAAAATTATGTAGAAAGGAATAATAAAGACTGTTACAAGAAGCACCAAGAAGCCTATTAGTGACAAAGGCTTTTTTTTCTCTTTCCATGAATAATTACAGCTCTTCAAGAAGAAATCAGCCCAGGCTAAGGACCCTTTGCAAGCTTTAGATGGTAAAACAAACATTTGACTATACAAGGATTTCCCTTTCATGTACCTTTCCAAGGAAAAACAACTAAAATCCAGAGTGAAATGAGAGAGAGAAAACCCAGAGAAACATCTGCTGCAATTAAATTTGCAGAACCCTGCACATTCACCTTAAAGACTCATAACAAAAGCAACTAGATTAGTGACAGAATCAATATAAATTTTAAGTTGTCTGTAGTGGGTAACTCAGGCTTTTTAAGTTGTATAATAACAGGAAGCTGCTCTCATTCTGTACAAATGGGGGAAACAGGATTTCAACAGTGGATGTTGGAAAACACTGTTCAATTTAAAACCTCAATGGCCAAAGCAAAATGGTAGAGATGCACTTACTACACAAAGTCAGTTCATAAATAATGGAACCTTCACCAGAGCAAGATGTGACTGCAGGGACTTTTAAGGGTCACATAATTAGGAAGCCCTTCTGAAACATTACACTTTTGTCCTGACTCTGACGGCAAATGGGAGCCCTGAACGTGCTGCTCAGTGTTTCCTGCAGACAGTAAAGCCCAATGTTCTGTGCATTGGCTTGTTTATATTTTTTGGACCTTTCTCTACATACCCATACTAAGGCCAGAGGCTGAAGATGGTGAAGGGAAAATCTCCTGCTTCCTTCTTGCCTACAGGTAGTAAAAGGAACATAAGTGAGAGGAAAGAGTGTAGGAAAGGAGCAATGTTTGCTGAAGATGAGGAGCTGGTAAGCTCAGACATGTAGGTCCCACAGAGTAAGACCAAAGGGCCACTAGGATTAATGACAGCAGAAAACTAATCAGGTTTAAAGCAGTAAAATTCATAGATTAAGATGATGCAGTTCCAAACTTTTCAGCTGAATGAGAGTGGTCTGTGAGAAAAAGACAATAAGTTAATCACGTGGCAGCAAAGTCTGAGCTAGTTAGGAAAGGGAACTCGAGAGGTTTGGATCTTTTCCTGCACACGTTATTGTCTTACACTGCCCTGTGATTCCTCACTGCTTGTCCACCTCTAACGTGAGAGAATGCTTGCTCACTTTGGATAGCTCCTTCAGCTCTCCACTTGTTACTGTGCAAATCCTACAGGAATGGTGAGCCAGTGAGGATGAACAACATATGGAGATGGCAGGAGCCAATTCTCTTCCTTTCTGGTTTAGAGCTTGTGCGGTGTTTCAAAGTGTTCCAGTTTAAATGCTAACACTGTTCTCCTTAATGCAAAAAAAAAAGGTTTCAAAACTCTTTCTAGATTTCAACACATTTAGGAATTGTTTAGAAAGCTCCATGGAAAGGTTTTAATAGAGCAGCTGATGGCCTAACTCAGCTTATCTGAGGGGCTCTTCACCAAACTCCCCAGAAAAGAGCAATTAGTGACATCTATTTCTCAGTATCCAAACATCACCCTTCAACTCTGAAGCTGAAGGAATAAAAGACAAATCAGAAAAAGAAGGGAATGATGGTTCCCTTCCATTTGGATTTGCCTCAGACTTCGAAAAAAAAAAAGTCTACTTCTGTAATTTCCTAGCTGGACTCGACAGGCTGAAAGCTGGATGGCAATTCCCAGTTTCCTGGTCCCTCAGATCAACACTCCTGCCTGGTTGTCAACAAACCAAACCAATTGTTTTGATGAACTGGTGAGAGGCTCCTGAACTCCTCTGAGATACTTTCAAGGCCAGTGGAAGTTTATATGCTTAATTTATGGGGTAAGTATTAAAAGTGTACATGTGTTTTATTAAGCAACAGTTTCTTAACTCTGCTGAGCTCTGTGGCTCAAAGGACACTCAGTAATTTTAATTGCCTGTAGGTTACCTCAGAATGCATAAGGGTCACTACAATGTGAACACGTTCTTACACAGATCTTTGAGAAAAATTTCCTTTAATTTTTATCCTGAAGAGAGAAAAAAGCTTGTGAGATGAGACATCTCAAGAAGATACGCCACTAGTTACAATATTATTCTCCATCAGTAATTAAAAAAGAAATTAAATTCCTTACATTAATCAGGCATTAGCTAAATCATTCTCTTTTTGTGTCCCCTGAATCCTCAAATGGAATTTCCTCCATTGGATCATGTAAAACTGTACCACTTTTAATAGGAAAGCAGAAGGAATGATGTAAAAAATTAAACTCCTCTATGCTAACATATTCTAAATGGTAGTGATGCTTCTCAGGAGAGAAAGATCTTTCCATTTTAGGCATGTTTGCAGAATGGAAACCTGGAGATGAACCCTAAAATGCGCCTTTGTGACTATTTAGAATTAATAAAATTTTCGCTGTGGCTGGACTACCACAAAAAAAGCAAACTACATCGTGCCATATCCTGATTAAAACTCCAGTTGTTTTCATGGCCTCTCCAACAATCCATCCACCTCTACACGACCACCATTTCTACCTGAATGGGTGTATTTCCCCTACACTTAAGTTACAAAAGTATTTTTAAAATGTCCTCAAAAATAGCACTGAAAACTTTAATGACATATTTTCTGGCCACAGCCTACCCAACAAAAGTGCATCTTACAGCTGCTCTTTTATCACCAGGGAGGTAACAGGGGAGACTTTTTGTGACACATCTTTGCCAGATCCTTGGCTGAGAGAAAAATGAAAGCTCTAAGTGCGTGGGCATTGCTGAGATGGGTCCAGGGAAGAGGAAAAATAAGGAGATGAAGGGACAGTCAGTCTGTGTCCGTAGAGAACATGGTTAATAATGCTGGCACGCAGCATATAAACCATCAGCAGAGAAGGTGTGGGTCACAGTCCCACTCTGGAGAAGGAAAGGCAAGTCCCACAAAGGGAAGGAAAGCAAAGCTGTCTTTGATGAAGTGCTGGAAGTGGTCTGCTGTGGATATGGAACAGGGGAGGTGGTGTGCTGAGCACACCAGCAAGTTACATTCTCTGGACCTAGAAAAGCAGGAAAGAAATCCAAAAGAAAACACTGAAAAAGTGGGATAATGGAGAAATAAATGGAAAGGCTGGCAGACAGAAGGAGTCATTGTCTACAGCCTTCAGGCTTACCAGGAAAAGTTATGCCACTCAGTTTTATTCCATGTTCCTCAATGACAACTACTTACATGTCACTAAATCTCTTGGCTGGACAAGATGCATGTTTTTCAGGATCTCTAACAGAGTTTTGTGGGAAGGCTTGATTTTCATCCACTATGTTCTCACCACAGCTCTGTGTACCCAGGCTGCCTGTGGGGTGACATCAGCCCGAAGGAACACTGGGAGCATTCCTTCTGTGCCACTGCCATAAGGGCCATCATTATCAATATCCAGCAAAGCAGAACACTGGAAACTCTGCGTGTTCAGAAGCAAACAATCCGTGATGCAAACACAAGCTTTCAAGTCTGCAGGTGCTACACTGGGTGAGTTTAGCATTCTTGAGTGTTTATGAAGTCGAGTTCTTTGTGTGTTTAACAATGTGTTTCTAATTAGCTGTGTTATTGCCATAATTTAGAATAATGTGCAGACCTGGAAAGTCCCCCACAGGGTGTGGGTTGTGTGCCATTCTAATAGATGTTGTATGTTGGTTTTGGGTATCAGAATCACAGAATATTCTGGAAGGGACCCACAAGGATCACGGAGTCCAACTCATAAGTGAATGGCTCATATGGGTATCACTGATGGGCTTTTTTTCTGTACTCATTGAAACAGTGAAAGAGGCAAAGAACACGCACTTGGGCCCAACTCTGAATTTAAAAATCTAATTTGATGGTAATCCACATCCTTACAAATTACAGGGTACCATAATCTGAGTTGAACACAACATATGCACAGCAAACTCCAGCTACCTCACTTGGCCAGCCAAGGGAGAGAACACAAGGCTGCTTCAGGATGTGTGTGCTGACCAGATGGGAAGTGCTCCCTTTTCGTGCCAAAAGCAAAGAAGAAGATGGGCCAAGTGGTGGGTGCCAGCAAGCAAAACTGGGACTGCACCCCCAAAGCCCCTCAGAGGTGCTACAGGAAGCCTCTCTTCTCCCCCCATGGCTGCAGTTCTTCTGTGAAACTGCTTTTATGGCCCCTCCTTCACAGCTCAGACACACAAATGCACAGATCTGGCACATCTAACTAGGATATGCACTACCCAATCCAACAACACTTCCCAGCAATAGGAAGCTGGTTTATATTATTTACAGCATTCTGCTCCACAGTGATGGCACTGAGCATCCATCCTCATCTTCCTGGTGTGAGCAAAAGGACAGAGTTCTCCTTCCATCTCCTGTTATGAAACCCTACTGGCAGCCACCCTACTCTTCCCCTCCATTATGGAAATTGCCAGATTTCATAAGTACTGAGAGGGTTGCTACGTTACTTTTGACCCTGACTCTTGTCTTCCAGGTCTTCCCTCTCGCATGCAAGTTTTATTAATGTCAATGGCTTAAGAAATAATAAGGAATCACACTAATGTTAGGTAAAACCACATAATCTTTTAAATAAATAGTACTTTATAAGAGGCTTTGCATTAATGTGTTTTTATAAGATGACATTTGCACATACATTCCTACAAAATAGGGGTTTTTTAATGAAATGTTGAGCAAGCTTAGACTGATAATTTAGAAGTCATTGCTCTTTGCATGGAATTTATGATGTTGCAAGAGCCTTCAGATCCAAAAGCGACAGCACAACGCAATAATCACTGGCAATCTTTTTACTCAGCACAGAACCATCACTTTATTTCCACAGGAGTGGAAAGATCTGTTATCAGTGGAAAGTATTATAGTTAGTTTAATATTGATTTGGTCCTATAACAACTTTTCAGAGTTTAAAAGTGAAGAAGTTAAGTAATTTCTCACCCTCGAGTAAGGATGAAATGATGTGCATTCCTATGCCATGCAGTGACATGAGGAATCAATGCTGTAGAGGAAGAGTGTCAAAGAGAAAATCCAAAATGGAAAACATACCTAATTTAGCCAGAGTTTTCTAGCATTATTGAGACTGCTTACTGATTGATGATTGACTGTGAAAGACAACAAAAAGTGTTTTTATAAATACATCAACAACAAAAGGAGAGCCAAGGAAGATGTTGTTTAACAGGCAGGAACTGATGCCCAGGAAGTTCCACCTGTACATGAGGAAGAACTTCTTTGCTGTGCAGTGACTGAGCACTGAACAGGTTGAACAGAGAGGGTGTGGAGTCTCCCTCACTGGAGATATTCCAGAACTGTCTGTTGTGTGCCATGTGCTCTGGGATGGCCCTGCTTCAGCAGGGAAGTGGGACCAGATGAGCCACTGTGGTCCCTCCAGCCTGATCCATTCTGTGATTCCAAAGATAACAAAGTTGTTTGAAGAAAATTAAATAGCATTGTTCTCATAGTTAGGCCAGTTAACTCAGTGATTTTAAATGCTACTTCTCACAGCAAAAAGACTGCTTTCCCAGAAATCTCTAAACCAACTGCAGCTCACATGAACAAACTAAACCCACATTTGAGACTGCCTGGATTACAGCAGTAACTCCAAAGAAACTAGGGGATGTGAAAGTGGGAAGTCTGTATTTTTACAATCCATCTCAAATAGTTTCTGTCTGAAGTAAGAGTCCAGTCTCTCTATTCTCCCTGCATGGTTAAGGGAGAGAAAAAAACTCCCCTAGAAGTCAGAAACTCTCCTGGACGTGTGACATTAAATGCAGAGACAATGTCTGCATCCCTCAATTCCCTCAACCTCCCAAAGGAAGTTTGTTAGTGAACTACAGCTTTGCCAACATAACATCAGATGAATGTTTTTTGAAAGATGGTTAAATACATTCATGTTCCCAGGGATGGGGCATCCACCACCTCTTTGGGCAACCTGTGCCAGTGTTTCACCACCCTCATTGCAAAAAATGTCTACCTTATACCTAGTCTGAATCTACAAGTATTAAACCATTACCCCTTGTCCCATTGCAACAGGCTCTGCTAAAAAGTTTGTCCCCATCTTTCTTATCATCCCCCTTTAGGTACTGAAAGGTTGTAATGAGGTGTCACAAAAGCCTTTTCTTCTCCGGGCTGAACAACCCCAACTCTCTCTGCCTGTCTCCATAGGAGAGTTGTTCCATCCCTCTGATCCTTTTTGTGGCCCTCCTCTGGACCTGCTCCAACTGCCCCGTGTCACCCAAGGCTCTTCTAATAACACAAATAGGAAAAAAAAACCTTGGACATAATTCTGAGAAAATATTACTGAACGGTCCTGTGACTAAGACTAGAAAAAGAGTGCATTGGATCTGCGTGCCTGTGTCTGACCAAGACAACAGACCAGCACACAACAACCAAAGAAAACATCGTTTCTTTCAAAGGAATATAGTTGTAGTTTTCTAAACCAAGCAACCAAACAGCTGTACAGCATCTGGATTAGTGTGTCTCCCTGCAGTTAAACCAGGATGTTCTTGCCCTGTGCAATGTGTAACACTGAAGAAAAAAGGCTCATTAGCCAAAGACTTTGCACCCAGACCCACAAATTACAAAATACAGCAGAAAAGCTGACAAATCTGCTTCACTCACAAAGTGCAACAACATCTACATCTGGTGAACCTACCAGCGTTTTCTCCTAAACTTTAAAGTACTTTCAGCCTACTATTCTTGGTCTTCCCTGCCACCAGCATCACTGGGGACAATTTCTGCCACGGCTGTGCCTCATCTTTATGTGTTCACATCAGTCTACGCAAGTACCAAGAAATACAGGCATCAATTATCTCCTAGAGCTGTTGCCTTTCTTTTCGGAGGTATGTAGAACCTTCCTTCAGCTTTTAGCCTCCACACTTTGTCAGGACAAGTAGGTTTTCCTCCTGAGCTGCCCTGTAGACACTTAACAACGGAACTGGAAGTGCTGAGGGTGTCGGGTTTGCTGGCTCAGCTGCTGCCCACAGGGACTGCAAAGCAGGAGCACAGGACACCCGAGAAAACAGAGGGATTAAAACTGCCTGCATCCTGAAGGAAGTGGAGGACGGGGAAGATGGATGGCATGGAAGGTTTCTGACCCTTCCTTGAGGACACTCCCGTGTGAGAAGCTGAGCCCTCCCTTTGGGCAGCTGCACTAGGGGTGCAATGGGAAACACGAGCTGAAAGCTCCACAAATAAAAGAAATATGGTTGAAAAACAGCGACAAAAGCCAATGGTAGTACTTTACACTGAGAGAGTTCTGCAGTGTATTTGACTTATGTGGTAACTCCACCAGCAAATATCACAGGTAGGGCTCCACAATAATTACACGTGTTTGCAGCTCACCTGATAATTACACTCCACTGGATCCTGGAGTATTTACCATATAACTGCTCTGTGGTTTAGAAGATGAGATAGTTATGTAATTTGATGGTATTTCCCAGGGCTAGACCCTGCCATTACATGGTGCAGTGCTCACCACAAATCACCACCAGTCTGGTCTGCACAGAGCTGGGTTCTCAGCAACAACATCCCCTACCACTGAAGACCTGAGCTAGAAATGCAAGAGATACTCTTAAAAATGCCTTCAATGCCCAGGGTACATCTGAATTTTAAAATAAATGTTGCATTCCCTTTTTAGGGAATTTTCCAATGAATTTTACTCAGCCAATTTGCTGGCAAAAGCACCTGCTGAAACAGCAAATTTTAAGCTGGAATTGCACATTATTTATGAAAAGAACTATTTCGAGTCTATGTGACTAAGAATTCACACCTAGGTTCCAATTTTCAGAAGTGCATTTGCCCACTCATGGAAATGTTATTTCTTGCATGATCTGTGCTTTTAATCAGAAATCCACTTAAAATATAAAGAAATTGTGAATAGCTGCCAACAAAAAAAAAAAAAAACAAACACCTGGAGAAGAAGTATTCAGATAAAGTTGTGACCACAGGAATACAACTCAGGGAGCCTCACCTCTTTGTTTCAGATCAATTCCCTTCCAGGACCCACCATCTATAACTAGGGAAAGAATCCCTGACAGTGAGTTTAGGAAAAATGATTAAAAACATCCACTTAACCTTTTTTTTTGAAGAATAACAACATATTTTGGTCTAAAAATAATGCAAATTTTTCTTGCAACCATTTAAAAATATCTGTCTACCAGGAATGAAATTGCTTTTAGAATATGGCGGTGCTTCTTGTAGCCTGGAGACAGTATTTTGAAGCAAAAATCTTGGAAAATTGAAGGCTGTTTATTGTTTGTTTATGCACTCAGTGCTCAACATGGACACAGCAGAGTGAGTCCAGTGAAGAGCTATGAATATAATTCATTATTTAGGGGTTGGAGCATCTAAGCTATGAGGAGAAGCTAAGACAGCTGGAATTATTTAGCCCCAAGAACAGAAAATTCAGGGGGATCTTATCCCTGTGTATAAACACCTGATGGTAAAGGGGAAGTAAAGAAGATGGAGCCAGACTCTACTCAGTGGTCTTTATGATGGGATAAGAGGCAATGGGCACAAACTAAAAGGCAAGAAATTCCACTGGAATACATAAAATTCCATTTTTCCTGTGGGGATGACTGGCACAGGCTGTCCAGTCAGGATATGGAGCCTTCATCCATTCAGAACCTGGTTGGACACAGCCCTGTGCAGCCCACCCTGGCTGATCCTGCTTTGAGCACAGGGGCTGGAGGAGATCAACTCCAGAGCTTCCTTTCAACCTCAGTTCCTCTGTGATTCTGTGAAAAATATTAGGAGGTTCTATTGCCACGAGGAGCTCATGGATCTCATGCTTTACTGACGTGTGCAAGCTTTGCTGAAACACAAATTCAAATTATAAATGTTTTGATTGCAGGTATTTAAAAAAAACAAACTTCTGAAGGTGGACCTGGAATGAACATATTTCATGTCATGATCAAGTGAAAAAACCACTGTACATAAAGCTGCACTACAGACTGAATATATCTATATATCTATATGCATTCTTATGTAAGGTGTACAGTATATTTTCCTTTCTCCCAGTAAGGTGTTGTCACAGTATGACATACTTGTAACATTCCAACCTCTCAGTTGAGACTGGAAAGGCTAGAAAAGGGTTATGACTCCCTGGATTTAAAGGTGACAGGAATGGTTCCCTGGGATGCAGCACCTAAGGCACAGGCTGTGCAGCCTCCAAAAAGAAAAGGCAGTTGTGGAGAGTTTTAAAACAATTTGTATGCTATTTTAAAATTTGCATTGCAATTAAAATAAAATTACTGAAAGGGAATAGTACCCTAGTGAATCTAAACAATTTCTAAAGGTTTTGACATCTTTTTTCTCTCCCCAGCTCAGTGCTGGACAAAAAAGAGACAAATATGGACCGAGAAGCACAGCATATTATTGTGACTTCATTATAAATTTTTTTTTGAGGTACTCTAGGGTTACAATTGCAATAAAAATCACTATAAACACTCTTCTAGCCCAACCATTTTCCACACCTCTCTACCTGCATTCTTATCATCAGAACACCAATTACAGTAAGTCTTGCTGTCCTAAAATAATTGAATAACACAGACTGGAAGGCTCCTTGAAAGATCATTTATTCAAAGCTTCAGAGTTACGCTGGATCTTGCATTGCTGGATTTTGTTTTCTTAAAAATACCTATTTCTCAGCACAGCAATTATTAACCATGTGATGTTTGGTGAAATGTCTTTCACAAACATTTGAAAATTAGTTCAAAAAAGTCCTCAAAAGAGGACTTCTCTAATAAAATTCTCAGCCATTTGCTATGCAGTTACTGATGAGTTCATGCTGGTGACATTTGTCACCTGTACTTTTGCCACCTTGGAAATGTGCTTTTATTTAAAAAAAAATTAAGAAGCAAAATACACCAAATCATCTGCATGGAGGAGATACTGAAACAGCATCACCTGAAGAACAATTATCACCACTCCTCTTTTCTCTCATGACATTATTATCCTTTTTTCCCCTGCTCACTACAGCCAGTGTTTCCCTCAGTGCATCCAGTCAAACACGGAACAATTGTGCTCGGTTCATATTTATTTTTCAACGTTTCTGTTTCTATTCCAGACCTGAAGATCTTACACACTCAAAGCTTGCCAGGTTTTCCATGTCTATCAAGTAAGTTTGAAAAAATACTGTCCCTTCTGACAATCCCCATGCTTCTTATGCCATCAGATTATCCAGAATCATCTCTATTGTTTATGTGGTGGAATAATATTTTAAAAAAAGACACTATTTCTCTGTACACATGTGTCTGGTATTTGGGTATATACAGAACTGGCTCACTGGGAACCTTTTCCTTTATGACCACATAAATCTTTTTCATTAAAAGCAGAGTTATTTATGCCCAGGACTACCTGTGCTTGCACCAGACCTGGTGGGCCAGAAGAAAACGCTGCCAAGACCACAAACTAACCCGGCTCTCCAGGGATTCCCAGTTTGCCATAAGGAGTGGCTTAAGAAAGCAGTTTTTTGAAGTCAGGTTACGAGTCCCTGTGGGCCTCCTGCCTATTTTATGAAGGAAAAATTCATGCTACCTCTTTACCAAATAATCCAACACCCACAGACAAGAGGAAAGGCTTTGGGGAATTTAGGAAACTTATCTGTGAGAACTGCAGAATCCTGTGCACCTTGCTAATGCTGCCGCACGTCCCCTGAAGAAAGAGACAACTCCCTAATATTTTGTCCTGAAGGGTATCGTTCTAGGGATGAAATGTTAACAGCAGACCCTGAAAATACAACATTCATAAACCCCTGAGCAAATATTTGTGCTAATGAAGGTTAAGGAGTTGGCAGTTCTGAAAACTGTAGTCCCTCTATTTACCGACAGCCTGACTGCCATGCAGGCTGCTGGAGTGGAAGCTTCCCTACACTGCCCTGCCAATGCTTTCAACCCTGACCTAAAGAGACCCTCTCTAGAAGCAAGAAATAATTAATTCTTTATGCTTGTTTGGCCCTGGATTTATTTCAAGCAGAGGCTGCCAATTCCACTGAATCTGTACACAGTGGTTTTATAATACGGTCTGCAGTCGACTGGGATCTGAACTGAGACCACCTAAGTCATTCCATTAAAACAACACACTGCAGTAGGAACACAGTGCTGGGAGCAAAAGGCCAGAGCTGTTACACACTTCGGCTTATTTTTGTAATTGGAAGGCGGTTGCAAAGGAAGGGAAAGCAAGTTGAGTCACACCTAATAGCCTTGAAAATGACATAATAAAAATTAGGAGGAAAAGTCAGAGAGCGCTAGAAAGTGGTTTGGACCTTTATATACTTCCATCACCTACTCTTCTAAACAGAAACATTCCCTGTTCCTTCTGTGAAATGAAGTGAATTCTTCTCGATGTAAGGAATTCACTTGCATGTTGAGTCTGATGCAGCATCCATTAGTAATGAGACATATTTCCACTGACTGAGACAGTGACTTATCAGCTCCTTTTTTAGTCAGGCCAGCTTTCAGGAAAGGATGTGGCAGTATTTCAGGATCTGACTTCTGGTTTCTGCTTAAGGAGTACAATTTTCAGAAATTAGTAATCCCATTTAATGTCAGACTGAACCCAGCCAGACTTACAGGCACACCTGTCACTGCTGAAGATCAGGAATTCAAATGACTCCAATGAAGCCCCATCGGTCTTAATTTATTAATCAGTTTTAATTTATTCTTTCTTAGGTATGCATAGAAACAGAATTTTTCCTGTGCTTGAAAGGATGAACCTGCATTATTCCCATGCTGTCTGCTTTAGGAACACACCTGCCACTCCAAAACATCAGCTGTGAATGTAACTCTTTTATGAGACTCATTCCTCCTGGAGCCAGAAGGTATTTTCACTACTGAATTTCTGAAGCACAGGTTCCTTTCATGATATGAGTAAAAGGAGGAAGAACTCAAGCAGTACAAAGAAAAATGAGTTATTTGCAAAAAACTGTTTATCTACATCATTTGTGACACCTATTGCTGGCACATAATTTTATAACAGCTCATCACAACCATTACACCTACTAGACCATATGACAGGAATTTGTAGAATGAGCAATGCAGAATTACATAAACAGAAAAACTCTTAAAAGCTAAACAATAAACTCAGTGGTTATGTATTTAATCCTGCTGAATTCAACATCAAGATGTAATGCTAGCACTAGTGTTGGATCAATCCCACAACTGGTTTTTATTTGCTCAGAAACACACAGTTCAGATGCGATTCTTAAAAAAAAAAAAATTAAGAAAATTTCAAATATTATTTTCAGTTTTCAGTTCACTTCTGTAGTTCCTTTCCTCAGAACTGATTAGGGCCATGACAGAGGCCATAATACTCTCTGTAACACGAGCTACTGCTATCTGCAGAGCACAGCTCCATTAATCTTCCTTTCTATTATTTGGTTTCATAGATAGACATCCCTCCTAACTTTGACCAAAGAACCTTATTGATACCACATTAAATTATCTTTAGGGAGCAAAAGTAACTTCTAAGAGTTTGCGAGACAAGACCCAAACCGCAAAAGGCTAACTGAAATTTATTTCTCTAATTCAAAAAAGGAGGGATCAACACCCCAAGGTGGCATTTTTAACAACATATTTCCAGCCTTGTTACTCAGATATCCTGACACAGTTAACAAGTTTGCCACTTGTTTTTTCCTCCTCATGGCAGAGCTGAAGCTTTGGTAGTGAGCCTTGACTGCTTCCTCCTGCCTCACCCCACACCTGCATCCACTTACTGCCTCAGGAAAGCAACAGAGCTGCAGGGCACACTGCAGAAAATGGTGAACCTATATGGAAAATAAGACCATAATATCACTTTTTGTGCAAGAGAAGTAATTCCTCTTAATAGTAACCCACCTACATGAAATAGAACTTCATGTCTATTTGGAGAGAGGGCAAGACTGTAACAGAATTGTTTTTCAGCTTACACTCATTATTTACTTCGAAGCGTATTTGATGCCTTTACTAAACAAGTCTTGTTTTAATTATTCAGAAATCTCTCTTACGCTTCATACTTCGTGTGTGTTTCCTTTACTGCATTTTCAAACACGTAATTCCACGTAATCTTCCAGCAAGCAAGCTCCCACTGCTTCTCAGGGCTCTGTGATGCACATCAACATCAGAGATTCAACAAAACTGTGAAGAGACATCCACTTTCACTCCTTATAATAAATCTGGGCTGGCTTATAAACGCTGCAAAGTTTAAACTATAGACAGAAAAATAAATTCAACTACTGAAACAAAAAAAGAAGCACCCAATGGGCCTCGGCTTCCCTTCCTTACATGGACCCCTTACTCCAAACCCTCGGTGGGCAGCAGGTAAATAAGCAGTAAATCACTAATTGGGAACAAGAGGCCACCAAAGGAAGGGAGCAGGAGCCAGGATGAGACAAACAGGAGGTGGCAGCTCTTCAGACAAGAGGCAGGAGGCCTGCAGGGCTCCTTTCAAAGTGCCTACACGCATTCAGGGGTAGACAAGAAGAGGAGACAAGAGAGATCCACTAATGGCTACAAAGCAGCCAAACCAGGCTTGGGAAATCCCTCAGAGCTGGGAACAGGGCAAGGAAGTATCACATGGGCAAGGAAGTATCACATGTGCCTGCCCTGCTTTTCCTCTTCCCCAGGTACTTCAGGCTATTACTGGAGACAGCTATTACAGCAAGGCACACATGTACTCTGAGCAAGTACCACTCTTCTTATTATCTAAGAAGAGTCCCTCCAGCATGCTCCCTGTGGCCTACATACTCTGCTTTTCCCCCCATTATTAACAGATTATTCCATGCCACACTTTTCCTGGATAACAAAGGAATTATTTTACTCATACGGCAGATGAGACGGTTTTTAAGTGCTTTTCTTTTTAGCTTTTCTGCTGCTAATTCCACACAAATAAATTATGTAAGCATAAACAGAATAACATAAATACAATAGTAAAATATATTTATAAATATAAGTATATATTATAAACATAAACATAAATAAGCACCCACTCTCACTCACACATTTTAATCCCCTTTACTTTCCCCCAACAGCTTTCTGATAACAAACCACTTCTCTAGATCATTAAGTGTGGACTAGCCTGGCAACACAGAATGCAAAGTTAAGTATGTATATTTGAAAATACCAGCAAATACTTCTTTATAAAAGGCTAATTTGCAAGGGTTTTAAATAACTTTAAACCGATTTTCACCGTTTGAAATAAAACTTGGGGTGCAATGGAGTTTTATTTCATAATCTAAAAGGGAAATTCATTTTCAGTTTACTTAGTGGGGGTTTAATTGCCACTGAGACAAACGTGTCCTGCTCCTTGCTGCCTTTGTAGACCTATAATAGGATTTAAGTGGCTTCTTTTTCAAGTAGAAGTAAACTTATCTTCACAGCTCTCGACATCACACTGCAGTTCTGAATTTCACATCAAATTCAAAGGCAGAAAAAAGGATGTATTTCCATTATGAAATTTAGGCAACTAATACCAGTGGTGCCTGGGGCCTTCTGATGTGCTGAACTCAAGTGCTCTGAACCAAAGCTTCATTAGTGTTCATATCACTCCTATAAATGTTGAATGAATGTTCTCTGGAGAACCTCCTCCCACCACATCCACATGGGGGGAAGGCTGGAACACTTTTGGTTTTCCACTTCATTTAGGTTCAGTGGATATTTTTTGCCAAAATGAAGCATCAACGATTTCATTTAGAGACAATCACAGTAACTATTTTCTAACCTGCAGCTATTTCAGTTATTTTAACCCCTTTCCCCCAAAGTCTAATAGAAATGTATGTGTAATTCAAAATACTGGTTCTCTGTCTGAGTTTTCTGATTCTTCTGTGAATTTACTTATTGTTCCAGATTACATAAATGAGATTTTTTAGCTAATGAACAGGTTGTGAGTTTTTGCCTGACACAGGCAGTGAAGGCTACAAATCCAGTGGGCAGGGTTCTTCTCTCTCAGCTGAAAACCACATTTCCCTGCCTGTAAAAGCTGGGATACACATCTTTTGTCTCTCTGAGTGGCAAGGGAGAGTCTCAACCCCTCAGTCCCTCTCTCTGGACAGCCTTTAGAGCAGTTGACACAATAGCTCCAGACCTAAAAGCTACTGTAATACAAATTAATATCAGTTTTCCACAAGCTGCCCAAATATACTTTTTGGCCACAAAACAAACGCATTGCACCAGAGATTTTCACCACTTGTACTGCAATTCCCAAAGTGAAGTAACTTTTTTTTTTTTTTTTAGATCTCAGTGGTATAAAAAGAAAATAGCATCATCTTGTTCAATGCCAGCTCCTCTGCTAAAATATTCATCACCTAAGTGATACTTATGTGCTTTTGCAAAGTGTAAAATGCACAAGCTTTGCCACTGGCAGGCTATGTTCTTACTATGTTTAAACCTGTGTAGAGCAGCCATAATTATCTAGAATGGATGGCAAAAAATGACAGTAATTTTTAAGAGACTCCATGTTTTTATTCAAGCTGTGTATAGAATTTGTTTAAAAGGAAATGAAGAAAACCTCACAACTGAAAAACGCAAGCCTGGGCATCTGAGCTTTCCAAGTGGCTGCTACTTTAAAATAAAATGCAGTCATAATTAGCAAAAAATGAAGTGATATTTATTACTTGTTACTGTTGGTACCATTTGTTGTTATTATTCAATTGGTATTCGTTGTCATTGCTGTTTATATGGAAATTATGCTCGTGCAACTGTGCTGCCTCTCCACCTCTCAGTCCTTCCAGTCAGTTTTGAATCCACTGGGAATCCATGAGACAAGAAGTGCTAAACCACAGTTAATTTCTGCCTCCTGAGTCATTTTTCTAGATAACAAATCCATAACCAAGTTTCTTTATGGTCATAACCCCAGCAGTTCTACATAAGAAATCTGCAGAACTAAAATCAAAGGGCTTCACCAGATGGGCCTGTGGATCAAGCCAAAAGTTAAGGCAACTTCTGGAAAAAAAAGAGAAAAAAAAAAAAAGAGTTGATGAGCAGAACTTGGGGGTATTTGGTAAAATAATTTATTTCAAATAAAGCCTTCTGCTGCATCCTCCTGTCATTCAACACAGGAGGTACAATTTGTCTTACCAGAATGACTCAGCTTTTGGTATTTCTATTTACTCTAAAGCCTGTCAAGTGCTCTGCCACTTCCAGTGATGCAGCAGTTAAGGGGTTCAAATGCCACCCCAGATGCCCCACACAAACCCAGATACAGCCCAGGAGATTAAATTCCTGAGCAATTTCCCCTTGAAAGGGCACTGATTTAATCTGCTGCCATTTGTGCTCCTGCCAAGAAATCCTGCTCATTTCAGGCCAATGCTCTGGAGATTCCCAGAGCGAAAACCCTGCGGCTCCAAGATACAATTTCAGGTATTGCATGAGATCCATGAGATCCAAATGACTGCAAAACTGCCTCAGCTCCTCTCTGCTCAGGCACTTGGCCCTGAATCCCACTGTCTGCCCTTGCTTCCAAGGGCTTCTCCAAGGTTTGATGTGTAAAACTCTTGGCTTTGCCTGGATATGTAGGAGTGAGACAGAGCTCATGGTTTGGTAAGACAGAAGATGAAGAATACTTAGACAGAGTAGGTTTTATTGCTCTTACAACACCTGTTTGTGTATTTCTACACTCCCTGCATATTCTGACCATGAGATTTAGGAACAAGAGGAATTCTTATTTTAAGTCAGTTCCACAGCAACCTTTCTGAACCTGCTTTTACAACTGCACACAGAACACCAGGGTTATCTGGGAACATCACTCCAGTTCCCCATGACTCAAGGATTTAGGGACCTGGCAATGGCCCGGATTTTTTCTTTTTTAATTACTATAGTAAATTAAAGTTGTGGCTTTTGGGGTTCTACTGAAAGTTTTGAGTTTGTTTTGCTGACAACCATTTTGTGGTATTTAGTTGCATCTGGAATACACGTTCTCTGAACCCTTTTGGGCCATATATCTCTTGCAACTGACTTCAGCTGATGGCCCTGGTGGGCTTTTCTAGCCATATATTGCTATATTTCTGTTATTTGCTGACTGAGCTTGCCCAGACACCCATTCAGTGAGGGGTTCATGCAAGAAAAGTCCCTGCAATAAAAAAAAAATTAAAAAAAAATCTAAAAGCTTTGCAAGAATAATATAATCATTATGTGCATTAAAAATCTCTAAATGGCAACTACAACTGTAGCTAAACACAACTAACTAATTTAGTCATTAAAAACACAGTATTTCTTTTTGCAAGTAGATTTTTCCTTTCAAATTTTCTAATCAGTCAATCAGTACAGAAACTACATGAGATTGCATCTGTGCTAAAAAAAACAACCCAGAGCCTTCATTTGAATTAAATTTTAGGTCTGTGGGATTTTTATTTTATTTCAAAGTATCTTGCTCTGAGACCTATTAAGACACTCATTGTTTCAAGGCACAATATTTGATGTTTGTAAAGTGTATTAGGCACTTACATGCTTTATATTAAAAAGGCAATGATTGGCTTCACAAAGCACCATACAAATACCTTTTTAATTGAAATCTTTCCATCTCCCCTGCTTTCAAGTCCCCAAAGGTACCAAGCTATGAATTTCAATGAGGGCTTTGCAAAACAGTATTTAATTAGTGCTTTTCTGTCAGCCTTTCTTCCATCACCCACCTAACCATTCTTGTTTCTACAGAGACATGTAACAGCAATTTAATATCATACAAAAGGAGCAACAGATAAGAGTCTAAAACGTATCAGTTCAACCTAATTTCGGTATGGCTGTTTTCCAAACCCACATGGAATAGTGTCTGATTTACTGTGGAGGCAGCAGACCTTTAGTCATTAAAAAGAAGGAGAAAAAATAAAAAAGAAAAAAATAAAAAAGGAACTTCTTTATAGAGGTGTAATTTTGAGGTGAAGCTAAGTTTATGGCAGAGACACATCTTTCCTGGAGGTGAATGGAAGAAGGGGAAAGGAATCGTGAGATCCTGTGCACGTATCATGTGGAAAACATGAAAACACAAACAAGACAAATGCAACAGAAATAATTTCTATTGGTGATGCAGAGTAATATTGCAGTGCTTATGGATGAAGGTGATTAGGATACAGTAAAATGTTTGGAATGGAGTAGCATCACAGCAGACTGGTGCTGCTTGAACTACACTGGAAACCTGAAGTTCAGCTCTTGAACTGAACCACTCAGGTGACTGTTTCCACATGGAGACTTCATACTTACTTCAGCATGACTAACAATTTCTTGCTCCAACAAGGGGTCACTAAGGGAGGAAAAGGGATGCTACCACCAAATAAGAATGAGGAATTTTGAAAGATGTGATGAAGGGCGCTTATTCATACTATGCCTGTTTTTCATAATACTCCTTCTTTCAATTACGTTCTTAACACGACACTAAATACATTCAGAAACCATTTTTCCAATTCTGATGTCAGGCAGAATTGGAAAAGGATGTGGTAGTATCCAGAAATAAGGATAAGAGCCACAAGGAAAGCTGGTGGTATCCCAGGAATTGCTCATTGTGGTACACCCTGCTGCCCTCAGCCTCGGCTACAACCTGTGAGTCAGTACCAAGACACTAAATTTGGTAAAGACACAGCAGAGAAGAAAATGAAAGTAAGCAGTAAAAGCCACAAGACACCACAGGAGGGTGCTACACACAGCCACTGTACTCTTCTAGCAGGAAGAGTTTCAAAGGCAGCATGACTGTGTTTTCCATAGTTTGAAAGCAGGAGTGAGTCCTTTTCCCTCAGAGCATCTCGGAATGAATCCATTTACTTACAACCAGAGACTCAGAACAGAAGGGCACCGGTTGTGTCAGCCTGGGATCTGTGCTGGTTGTACAGATACTGTCACCTGATGCCCAGTGCTGACACTATGAGGAGCAAGAATCAGATCTAACGACCCATCCAATGCAGAGACTTTGATGATTACATAAATATTTTACTGTGCTTACACTGTGTCAGAGAGCAGCTCCTCTCTACCCCAAAACATCAGCAGCTGTTCTTTACAAGCTTTAATATCAGCACATCTTCAGAAACCTGCAGGATTCTTAGAATGAAACTGCTGTGTGAAGGGATATACTCTTTTATGAATCAGCATGTGACAATACATTTTTGTAAGTATATTTTGCTGTGCCCAGAAGTGTTTTCTTTCACACTTCCCACTTACTTTTCAGCAGCTAACCAAACCTAGAGCACTGTACTGTACACAATACAACACATTTACCACTAATTACTTTTTACTGAGGCTCTTTACAGCAATTTCAAAGAAAAAGTTTGAACTACTCATCCCTCTCCTCTCTAAACAAATCACAGTCAGGTTGCTATGCAGAGGCTGATGAACATAACAGGGGCAGAAAGGATCCCAAAAGGTTGATGCTAAGTGCCTTCTATATCCTAGTGAAGGTAGCAGAGCTCACCACAGTAATCTCATACATCTTGCAGGTCCCTGGAAATAGTAAAATTCTATATACTTTCTTTAAAGTACCTTCCAGTGCAAGGAAGGCTCTGTTGTCCAGCTGCCCAAGTAAGTCCAACATACCCTGCCCAAAACCTGTCTCTTCATTGCCCCATCTCAGTGGGGCTTCTGTTCAGAGCCCCTGGGTACAGAATAAAGGACATGCACCCACCCACAGGGTTAGTAGTGGAACCAGTGGCCTCCTCTTATGTAGGAAAAAGGAAGATAATGTAAGGGAGACTTTCAAGCAAGGATCTGGAATTCTTCCTTTCCACACCCCTATTTCTTTAACATCACTCATCCTATTCTTTTCTGTCGTTCTCTGATTCCAACTGAGTTATATCTTCCTGAGGTGTTCTTCCTCTTTGTGTTGGGTTTTGATAACTCCCTTAATCACAGAATCATAACTTATCTCTATTTGTAAGGGACCCCTCAGGATCACTGTGTCCAACTCCCAAATTCATGTAATTCTTGTTGACCAACAGTTACTACACTGCCAGATTTCTTCTGTCACAATATCCCTTGCTAAAAGTTACCACTCCAGTCTTCCTCTCTTTACCTCCACAGCAGCTACCACAACTTTGCCTTCTCTACAAACCAGTGTTCATCACTACTGTGAATATTACAGTTTGTTTCCAGTAAAACCCATGTATGTACATCCCACAGTGTCCCTATCTTCCAGCATCTCTGTCCAGAGGTGATGGGCTAATGTAATGTCCTAGGACCACGTCCCTAAAGCACCCTGGGATACTTCAGGATGAAAGGTGCTCTACTAAAAAACAGGTAACTACCTCGGAAGCAGCACTGTGAGAAAACAATACCTACCAATGCCTTAAAATAACTTCTGGTCTACTAGTCCACACAGGAATGAAAAGTTAATGCAACCAAACAGCTCTCCTGCTGCAGGACAGAAAAAGGCCCAGAATGCCACGAAATAGTGTGCAGAAACATGGGTTTCTCCAATACAAATGCCACTGTCAAAACTTCATTCCCAAGGAGAAATCTGCCAAAGGGATGCACGACTACTCTCCCGCCCTCCAAGCTGGAAGCACAGAATTAGACAAATGTTTTCAGAGAAAGTTTCTGTCAGCCTGCACCGAATACCTGTTGCCACTATCACTAGAACTGTTCGGCAGCTAAATTTTGTTTCCAACACCGTCTGGGACACACCACGAGGAAAACCTATTCATACAATGCTACTTTCACGGGAGATAAGGAAGTATGGCAACACTGGCCACCACAGACATGTAGGGGTGTCTGTAGGGAACAGAGTTTGGTTGGGAAGAAAAGGGCAAGATCATCTTTCAGAAGGTGATGCAGAAACACTGACTACTGAGAAGACAAACCATTTTTTGA
The DNA here is from genome assembly GCF_003945595.2 of Pipra filicauda. Taxonomy (NCBI): domain Eukaryota; kingdom Metazoa; phylum Chordata; class Aves; order Passeriformes; family Pipridae; genus Pipra; species Pipra filicauda. Next base: position 248,225 of record NW_024104412.1, read on the forward strand.
CATACAATTTCATAAATAAAGAAAACAGGCTGCTGGTCACCTTATATCCTGTACAAACACTGGAAATGCAAACTTGTCTGGAAAGCAGAAATAGAATGCTATACCCTGGTATGTGCACTAATTCACTAACTGCTCTGTGGCTCCAATCCAGCAAAACACTTAAGCACATGAATAGTCCCAACAACAAAGGTCTGAAAGACTGCCCATACATTAAAGTAAATTGCAATGTAGGCACAAGCCTCTCCCTTGCTTTCATTAAAACCAGCAAAACCCAGAGAACAAAATCAATGCTGCATCCCTTGGGTATAGCAAGCAAGGAGTGGGGTCACAGCAGCCACATTCAAGGACAGCTTAGGAAAGCGTATTTAAAACCTGAATTTGTATTTGTACACACAAATTTTAAATATACATACACTGGTGGGATAACATATTGATTTCTGAGTAAAAAAACCCCCACAAACCCCACACAGGTTTGACCCCCAAGGGGCCATTCAGCCATGAAAAAACTTCCCAACTTTTTACTGGGGTTGCTTTTATGGTCAGACAGTTTGCCACTCTGTGGAAAGGAAACACACTGCTGTGTTTTCCCTGAGCTTCCTTCAGAGGATGAATCTGAATAAAATGTCAGCCTGAGTCATGCAGCAACCCTGGCTTACACAAATCAAATGTCAGGGTTCAGGAGAGTGTGATGATAACACTTGGTGGGAGCACAAGGGAGAGAGATGAGTGATTCCCAGTCTGGGAGGTGACCTGGCAGGGTCCAGGCCAGGGAAAACTGAGAGGTGCTCGGAAAGGATGGATTAGAATGGAGATGATGAATATACTGCCATTTGAGAAAAGTTACCTGCTATCAAGGTTTGCTCAGACAGCACCATCAGGGCATTCAAAAAACAATTTCCCGTTACCTCAGGCAACAAAATCCTTTATTATCAGAGCAAGAATTTTACCAAAAGGACCATTTTAAAGCACAGTTATAATTTCTGCTTTGACTGTCACTAGTGTTTGCATTCCTCCTCTGGCCTCTCTGTTCAAATGCTAAAACCAGCACCTAGCACAGACACACAGTGAGCACATGCAGGCAAACACATCTCCCACAAAGCAGCGAATCTGATCCCATTCCTGTCACAAACAGTTAATTTTTTTTTTCTGGGGCACTCAGCATCAGATTTCACGTGGAGGCACCTGAAATAGCAGCCCTATGTTATTAGGCATTTAAGACCAAATGCTATCACCAACACAATGAGTGGAAGTCTAATCTGCAAGCTGTACTTCAGAAATGAATGAAATGTTTACAGGGCAGTAGTGGTGTGAAAGTGGAAGAACCTGCTTCTCTCAGAGGTCTAAATGCTCTGCTGGCACATTCAGGGTGAGAAACATCCAGTGTGTACACAAACCACACTGTTGCTGTCGTATCAGTGCTCTTTTTCTGTACAGTGGGGCTTATTTGGCATTGCAGAATAGTTTCTTCACCCTAAAATTGGCAGGCTCTCTTCTGTGCCCAAGTGATTATCTCAGCACCTGTTTTACAGCTCTGCTTCAGTGCTACCTACCTCTTATTACCACAACAATCATATGGGAGCAGCAGGCTTTGCAATTGCCCTGCAAGCATATCCTTCACTACTAAATTGGCTTTAATCCACTTATATATTGGTTTCTTGCTGGCAGTTTCTTTTCACCCTCCCAAAGTTCTGTGTGGGGCCTGGAGACGCTTCTCTCCTACAGTTTAGTGAAGTGACTTGCCAGTGTCTTCCACAGAAAGTGAAAATTTACCTACCACTGTAGCACAGTTATTCATGATTTCCTCTACCTGCACAGTGGTGCAACCCCAAAGAAATCATCATGATTTGCTTCACCTTCTGATCCAATCTCTGTTGCTGGCAGATGTTCAGAGTCTCATGATGCCAGCTCAAACTCTACTGAGACTGCTGGGAGTTGGTGGATGCCTGAACCGGTTTGATGAGGCAGGAACCTCATCTCCACTTCAGAGGGAACACGACAGCAGTGACTGGAGCAGCCTTTAGGCCTCCACAGATTCCATGGGCTAACAGTGCTGCAGTATTTCATCCCAGTCACCACGTGTACACCTGTGCATTCCACTTTCTAAAAGGAGCAAGGAGATGAAGGGTCTGGATGAGCAAAGATGGTGCTACATTGGAAATATGGGAATAAGCACAGCAGTGTATCTTGCTTGTAGCCACTTCTGGCTTTAATGATCTAAGAAAAGAAAGGTGGAGAAAATCCTTTGGAATCTATGGGTTGTTTGCAAGAGGTCATCAGAAGACTAAACAGAGTGTAGTCAATATTGCTGTATATGGGGGAACATGGAAAAACAGAATTCTTCTTGGTAAGAAATCAAATCTGTATTTGATTTCTACGCTGTGATGAAAAGCATCAGCTAAACAGTGAACATGGATTTTAATTTCTAAACTTTGATGAAAAGCATCAGCTAAACACTGAACATGGATTTTAATTTGGGCAGCGTTCGTCGGTGGTCAAGGCAAGCAGGAAAAAAATGGCAACGTTTTTCTGGATCTCATGCAAGGAAATCCTGTTTCTACCTGTAAACAGGCCTTGTGGAAGCCCAAAGAGAGAATAAATACGAAACAGGGAAAATGAGATGTCATTCAACACAGTCACACTCCTGACCACAATGTTGCTTTTGAGACAGGTCAGCTTTGTATAGCTCAGCACAGAAGTATCTCCACAAAGTGAGTCATAACAAACACTAAGAGGGAAATGGAGGGCTCTGCAGGTGTTTTTAGAGGAAACAAAAGAAACAAAACAATCCTATAAAACATTTAACCAAACAACATATAAATAAACTTGGAGTGCTTGGAGATATATTTATTTATATTCTGGGTTTGGGCACTTGATAGCTAAGAGCGAGAAGGGACTTTGATGGACATTCAGAAGTGGAACCATTCACACTCAGAGCTGCCTTAAAATACATATCCACAGTCTGGACAACAGGAAAATTCCTTTAGTCATCTAATGCCCCCCTTGCATGAAGTTAACAAGAACAACACAAAACCCACAGAGCACTCCTGCTCCCACCAGGGAGGATCCTTTAGATCCTTTTAAAGGATCTAACTACTGAGTATTTCAGCCTGTGTTCTTTGGATTTTATCATTTTTCTGACTTTTTGCTCTATCATGGGGCTGTTCCACAGAGCATTTCAGTGAGCTCCTGCCAGGGAATCCACCAGATTAATTCAGAGTTCATTTGGCCAGGAAGTGGTCAGCTTCTCTGAGAGAGGGCACAGGAGTGACAGCTCCCTATCTCTTTCTGGGAATTCTCAGAAGATTGAGCAGCACAAGGTATTTTCAACTAATGCCAAACACTCCAAAGTCATGTTTAGATCTACACAGAAAGCCTTTTCAAAACAAGTCTCCAGGTAAACATACTACTCAGGACTCAAGAGCGAGACACAGATTAGGAAAGTACAAATCCTGCTTTAAAACAGCTCATTACAGGTTGGTTTTGTTTTTTTTTTTTTTAATGATCTGTTTTTCAGACTCCTATTAGAGCAGAGTAACTAAATACCCATTAAGTAAGCACTTAAGCCAAATGATAGCTTTTCCTGGGAAGCTTAGAGGGCGTTCTGAAAGCATTTTGCCTAGAGAGATGAGGAGCAGAAACACAGTCCTGGAGAACAGCAGGCAGACAGAGCTTGAATGCTGTCCTTTGGCAGAGCTGGCAGCCCCCCCCTTTTTTTTTTAATTTAGCTTGGCCTTTTCCTGCAAAGCTCCCCCAACTCTGAAATATTTCACCTGGGAAGGGAAAGGGGCGATTCAGAGACACTCCTTCACCCAGCAAATCAGGGTTCATGTCTGAGCTATTTCTTGCTCTCCTCCTGCTACTGGGGTTCATGGATATTTGTGCTGCAGAGCAACACAACAGCCACCCACCATGGAGGCACAAGGGGCTGCCTAACCGCCACTTCCACGGAATGCCAAGGGCAATGCCTCCAGGTCTGGATGTTTCAGAGGTTTTTTTCCTATGATTTTTTTCTAAAGAAAAAAAAAAATATAATTATTATTTTCCCAAGAAAATCAGCTACTCCAGAGAACTAAATTTGGTTTAGTGGAAGAAAAAACTTCTGTCAAAAATAACCTTGGAAACATCTTGTCGACTTGTTCAGGTGGTTGGATTCCACCTCACTTTTCAGAACCTCCCCATTTCCAGTGTCAGTCCGGCTGCCCTTCCCAGCACAAAGGCACAGTGCAGAGTCCCATCAGGCATCCTTAATCTCAGTAAGAAGTCAAGCTGCCTGGCACCATCAGAAATTGTTCAATTTACAACACTGAGCCAACAGAGAACAAAAAGAACAAAAAGTGTGGGAAGGAAAGGCGGGAGAGAACAGGATTTGCAAAATGCACCGTTACCCACCCGGCTCCCTGTGCTACACTTTGACCTCTAAACATGTACATCAATCACTGATGTTAAAGTGCACCAGGGATGAAAGAAGGGAATTAAATAACAGCCCAAAAGAATGGGGGCTCAGGGTATCTGCATTCTGTTCCTAGTAGGAGCACACATAAAAAACAGGTCCCCAGCTTAACAAAACAGATTTGGTGAGATCAACCCATTAAACTGCATGCTCTGTCAAATGAGCCCTTCACAGCTTTTCTGGAAAGTTCTTGTGATTTCTGCAGCCTTCCTGTGTAACTCTAGGCAAATTATTTAACTTTTCTGCCTCCCATATTTATAAGTCAGAGTACATGGAATAACAGCTCCTGTTTCAGAGGGGGTTTATGCTCCTGAGGTAGTTTTTGGAGACTCCCGCGACATCCTCTAGCGAATTAGTGATTAGAAAAGCAAATAACTCGGAGTTCACTTCTGAAGCAGGCAGAATGAGAAACACACAGCAGAAGAACAGTTCCCATCCCTGCTTCCCCATCTTGGCATTCGTAGCCTCGCAAAGAAATGTCACTTTGAATAACCAGTTCTCATTACGCTAAATACTGAAACGCCAACCCCGATCATGTGGATCTCTGTCAAAAATTAATGTTTTAGCAAGGAGGCTCTTACTTTTGGCCTGTCTGGTACTTTGCAGTTTGATATGGATTGAAGATAGCAGCTATTATATTATCCTCAGCCCATGTTTAACTGTAGGCAGAAAATCTGCCAGCTCTGGTAAATCACTGATGTAACACCACACTTGCAGCAAAAGTGGATACTCTGGGCTCACATTGCATGTGCAGTGATTTAGTGAGCTATAAACACAGAGAAGAACTTTTAAAGGAGGTGCTCCATATCAAAGGGGGCCAAAAGTGCTGTTGCTTTTACTCAGAGGTGAATGCTTTATGTTGGAACAAGAGAAGAAAGCTTTATCTGCAGCTTCTCAGCGCTGATAAGTCAGGCACAGCCCTTTGAAAATGATCGGTCCCACTACAGCATCGTGCACAAAATGCAGGTTAATTGATTTGCTGCAGAGCTCAGTGCTCTTATCAATGGTGAACACAGTTCAGAGAGTAACTCCAACAGCACACAAAGCTCCCTGTTACACTTAACACCTCCGTTTCTGCATTTTTTGGCTCCTGGGAGAATTGAAGAGCTGAACCCTTGCAGGGGTGTCACCCTGATGACCTGTGCATGACTGCAGGGCGACACTGCAATCTCAGTACCCGATCCATTCCACTGAGAGGAGAAAATAAGATTCCAAAGACATTGCTACTATGACTATACTGTGGTTTATACAGGAAAGAAGTTACCCAAATGAAAAGGAAACTCTAAGGGAGCAGATACTGAAAAGAAATGTCATGAGTGAGCCATGGAATTAAGGAGAGAGAAGGATGGATTTTTGCCTCATGCTGCTTCTCACCCTTCTTTTCATTTTCAATCTGTTCTTTTGCACTTCACCTCATTCCCACTTGGCTGGCTGGTTCTCTTCCTCCTTTTTTCTGTTTACCTGACATACCTTTATCTCATTCCCTTCTCCCTTTGTGCCCCCTCTTAAAAATATCTCATGGTGGTACCACAAAGTTCCTGCCATGAATGCATTCACAGTGACTTCTAAGATACGAAGCTTAACAAAGCATGTAAGTATTCTTAGGCTCAAAATATGTACAGCTATTAAATACAAGCAGCTTCCTTCTCATTGCCATTAACTCCTAAATTATTTCAGAGTAGCTCAGAGCAACCTCAAACATAATTACATGGAACCGAATAATTAACAGAACTCATGAAATGCACACCATATACAGGAGGCTAACAGTATAAATGAACAGGTATTTGGAACTCATATCTTCAATTTCTGCTGGTTTATAACCAAAAACACATCATGGTATCAGTCTATAGAGCTCCTGCTGGATCACGTGTCTGCAAAAGAAAAGCAGAAAAGAGGAACCAGGGCCTGCAACGTGGTCTGTGCCCGATTTCTCTGCAGAGCAAAAAATACAATAAAAATACATGGAGAGACCCACAGTGACTACAGAAGATGCTGAGCATCCTTACACAGTATTCAGAGCAGGCCCTGAATTCAGAGAGAGACACACCATGACAAATACACCACATTTACTTAAATGTACTACTTAAAACAGAGTCCATTTGTTGTGTGCATCTGTGAATGCAAGCTTTTTCTCCAGTACACTCTGGCTTAATATTCTTCCCAGATCTTTCTCACCTGATGTTTCAGGCAACTGGATGCTGGAGAGGCCTTTAAAAAACACATCAGTTCTTTTATTTGCTATAATCTTGCTATATCCAGAGCAGACAGTATGAACAGAACATTGGTTCCCTTCCAATGCTGTTGAAGGATTGAGTGTGAAAGACCTCTTTGCGTATTTTCTCTTTCTATTTTTTTTTTTTTTAATGTACTGCTTTCCAGTGTGTTTTCCCACTGGTGTGTGTAGCTTCTCCATCTTGTCAGCACTTCCAGTGGAGCTGCTGAGCTCCAGACTGGTCACTGCCCTTTCTGTCACACAGTGTGGAGAGATTTTTGGTCTGACTCACAAACCCCCTGCTCCCCCTGACAAGCTGCCTGGCTGTCAGGCTGCTGCAGCTCTTTCCAAGACATACTTCCTTGCATCTCCAGCTTCATTTTCCCCCTTCAGCTTCATCCTTTCCATAGCAAAAGGCATTAGCAATGGAGCCATGCAGAAACAACAGCCATTAAAGTATTTCAGATTCTTGCTTGTTGAGAAATTACCTGCATGTCCTAGTTTGTCACTTAGTCATGTTCCACTTTTATTACTGTTCAAGCACTTTATGCATGTGACTTCTAGATTACCTACCAGGTGATGTTTCCTGGTACATCTAGGCTTGAGTTTTTTTACTATTATTGTATGTTCTGTTTTCTTTTCAAAATATTAAATCTGGTATCTGTTACAGGACAGCTTCTGCACAACACTCCTGGAATTCAATCCCAGATTTCTTGGCAAAAATCTGGCAATCTGCTGCTGTTCCTGAGTGTTGGGAAATTTCTCCTTTGAGTTTCAATGAACTCCCCACTGTTGTGCCCTGCTGACTGGTTTGGTTTACTGCTACATTCAATCCCAGATGAAGCAAAGCAACAACAGGTACTGGCTACTCAACGAAATTTGGTTTTCCTTGTGAATTAAAACTAATTCGAAGTCCAAGAAACTTTTCAAACACAAGATTTTTCTTTCAGAAGGCAAGTGAGCTACAAAACTAAGGTAGAGTGTTTAGAGGATTCATCACATTTTGCTGAGTGTAACTGTGATATGGGGCTGAATTGGTCCCTAGGAACTCAACTGAGGCCAGCAACCAACTTTACTGGGCTGTATTTAACTCTGCAACTTGGGATATACTGAAACTCTCTCTTCATTTCATCACATAACATTTCCTCACATCCTGGTTTCCACCTGGGCTGCTCTGAGCAACAGGAGTGCAGCTACAGGGAATCTGTCCTGCAGTCCCAACACAGTCTTAGAAAATACTGTCATATTTACACCTCAGTTTTCTCACCTACAAAAGAAAGATTGCAGCCTCAGGTCTCAGATGCATTTAGAATTTTTGTGAGCCAAAAGTGACGTGCCACTGCCTCCAATTCTGTGCCAGCCTAAGCAGTCACCATTTAAGCTGACATTTATTGAAGGCCTTAAAGAGAAAAGCTGAGGGAAAAAAAACCAACAGGAACAAAAAAGCCAAACCAAACCAAAACCAAACAAAAAAACCCCCAAACCAAAAAACTTACTGACAATTTTGATACTTAAAACTCTGCTTTTGCAGTTTAATTTGGATAGACTCAGTTTTATTTGACTAGTGCTTAGAGGGTGGCTACGAAGAGGGTGGAGGTAGAGAAAAGATAAAGGGCAACGGGTACAAGTTGCACTGGCAGAGGTTTTATCTTGACATTAAGAAAGGTGATTTTTACAATGAGAACAACCTTTCAGTGTAACAACATCCTCAGGGGCATAGTAGGGTCCCCAGTGATGGTGGTTTTCAAATGTGACTAGAAGACCACTTGATATTCTCACCTAGGCTCCCTTTCCCACAGAAGGTTGGAAGCCCTTTCCAACCTGGGCTGTTCTATGACTCCATCAGACTATTTGATCTCATATCTAGCCCTAAACTAATAATGTTGTTATGATTCTATGATCATTACTGCTTCCCCTCACAGCTGAACCCAAGCCAGATGACACTGCAAATAGTTTTACACCAGTGTAACTTTACTAGTCCTAGTCCTGGTAAGTCATTCACAAACAAGGGGAGGGAGCTCAGGTCGAACAGAAATTACTTTTTACTTAAAATGAGGTATTTTCATCTGTTGCATCTTCCCTACAGGCAAACTAAAAACTCCTCCCATTCCAGAGGAACGAAGAAAGACAACTGAGGTGTCTTCACACAGGCTGCTGGAGTGAGTAAGAATCCCAGAAACTGAAGTACAGCAATTTTTCTGGGTTATACAGAGTTTTAAAAGGTTATACATTTCTAACAGGGCACAGTGAGACTTAAAATAGTGTGCATATATATATATATATATGTATCATATATTCTGTGAAAGATAATAAATTGAACTTTTTATTTTAAATGTACTATGAGAATGTATAAACAGACAAGTTTCTATTACACTTAGGTCATACTGTGTGTAGGTTTAGGAAAAAGCTTCCAAGATCACAGTATGTTTGTCCAGATAAAACTTATGCAGCCTGAAAGGTTTTCTTATTATATTATCTAAAAGCACGTGGATTGATTTCCTTAAAATTTGCTTTACATATATTCCTCTCCTTTACAATCACATTAGGACTCCAATTAGAAAAGACAAATAGGATTTTTCTGTGGGATGCCTGTACTCAGGGTACCTATGGTGATGTATGTTCAAGTAATGGAGTAATTCAACTGGTTACATCATTATGAAAGAGCTTTCATAGTTGAGATGAGAAATTTTGTACTTCATAAAGTCTGGAATAGTGCTGGCAACACTTAATTATTTAAAGTCACCCTTCCACATGGATCTAAATGTGAATAGATTATTATGCTTTCTGTAGAAAATACACCTCTGTCCTCTAAAGTGCCTTGCAGAAGTTCTGAGTCACAATAACCTTCTTGCCCAGAGTCTCACAGGGGATCAGCACCAGAGATGGGAATAAAGAATCCCAGAATTCCAGCTCTATCCCTTCCTGCACTGACCGGGGACCATGATTCCTCCCAGTGAGTCCTACACATTATTGTGCCACCACAAAAATCACACTGGACTAAGAAGACAGGTAAAGAACAAAAATAAATCATGGAAAATAGGCAGGAAAAAAATTGAACAAAGGTGGCTTTATAATCCTCAGGACCAGAAGAAACCCTGTAGTTTGAGGTCAGCTGACCAAAGGATTCGTGTGCTACTACTGTAAAATTAACAAGGGTTTAACACATAATCAAGTTTAACAAGCCTCTGTGCATCAGCACAAGCAAGGTAACCCATTTCAGAATGCCCCTTAGCCCATGACAAAATGCCAGGCAATGTGGTTTAGCATGTTCCCCTTTCCTCTGGGATTACACTGACACACTTTTAGTGGCAGAAAAGAGACAAGCTGGTTTTGAGACTCTGTTTGCAGCACAGTAATTTGCTAAGTTGTGGTAAAATTCGACTGTATGTCAAATTCCCTAACTCTGCTAAGAACAGAGGGCTAATGGGATAAGGGAAAGTGAAAAAGCATTTCCTTGCCAAATGGGTCTTTAACAGGCTTGAAAATGACAGTGACAACTGTGTAAAGGGCTTTTCCACCACTGGATGAGTCCATCTTAATTCGAGCCTTACAACCCAGCACTTCTCCACCTCTTCTCACCACTCAGAATTGCACCTTCCTGTCCAGTTTGGTACCAGCTGTATAAAAACACTGGCAGTGAATGATGAGCAGACACAATATACCTTATGCTTGAGGTGGACATTCAGGGCATGGAATGTGAAGTGACAGAGGTCTTCCCAGCCACAGAACTCCAGAAGGATGTGATCACTCTGAACCTCAGTGGAGATACAGACATAGAGCTAAACTCTGTCTATTTTGCTACTCCTTAAGCCCAATTCAGATTTTTAACCAACTTTGCTAACATTAGGAAGTTAAGGATGTGCCCTGAGGCTTTGCTGAATTAGGGCTTTTGGCTTATCATCAAATTAGGGGAAAATGTGCCCTAACCCACTCACCTGACTCAGTCACAGCTGTAATGCAGGATCCTAATCTCCACATTTATTAAACACATGCTCCCTCTGGAGCTGGAGATGATACAGTAACAGCTGTTTTATTCTGCTTTCTTTCTAAGTCACATGGAAAACACGACCCTGTCTCTGGTATAATTCACAGTGTTCACACCTAGTATTGCAATTAAGATGTACAAAGATAAACAACTGTTAAATTCTCCATATCTTTCACAATCTAGTCAACCTCCCAGTCTCTCTCCCTGGTGTTGCCATCATTACTGTGAGCAAACTCTGACTCAGCAAAGGGAAATTAAGTTTTATGCAAAAATAAATGAGGCAAGTTGTACTGGGCACAGCATCCTCCCCAAAGGTACTGAGACTAAACATAGGAAATCAGTAGAAAGACAGTGAAACGAAGCAAAAGCTGGGACATCAGGGTTTGCTCTGACTTTAATGTCAGCCTGGCCTGCCACTGGTATAAAATTAGTATTTCTCTGTGGATCATTAATCCTTTTTGTCCACAATGTCCTATCATGAACCCCAACGTGGCTTTTAACCACAGCTGTGGGTGGGAGCACCCCACAAGACACCCCAAAACCCATGGGGCACAGGGCGTCTCTGGGGGCTGAGAAAATTCACACAGCAGCCACCAATTTTAGGGAGGGCACCTCATATCAGAAGACACCATTCTTTTGCCTGGTCAGTGCAAAAAGGGATGTGTTCCTCCCTCAGACTTGCTGAAGGGCTTTGGCAGGTCGAGGCCTTTGTGTGTGGACTGCAGTGCTGGCTGTGTGCTCTGCCTTTGTCCACTCCAGCCTTGTCCACCAACAGAGGTACAAGCACAGCTAAACATGTTGATGTGTATTTTTGTGTTCCAACAGCTTCTGCAGCAGCATTTACAAGTGAGACATACAAAAATAAGCAAACACGGATACGAAAAAAGCCACTTGCTTTCTCACCGTGTCTGTTTACTATTTGCAGTTCAGTCACCTCTGACAAGTGAAGGAGATCATTTCATCTCAGTTCCTGCCTCCAGCACACCCACCTGATGTATTGCTGGGGGGGGATCACTACAGGGCAATGTTTGCTGTCACTGTAAATTGACACTTTACTTCTGAAAAGCTACAAGCCATTTGTTCATAAAACACTTTGCAATCCCCACTAGTCTGTTTGGTAGTTTGCTTGGTTTTCTTTTTTTCAGATCTAAAATAACTTTAAGGTGTTGCTTCAAATTAAACATCCATGCCTTACATGACATTTTCTTCGTAAACGAGTTAGCACAAATATATTTTCCCATGCATATTTATTATGTGCACACAGCAGTCAGCCTTCAAATCCACTCTCCCAGTCCCTGGGGCAAACCAGGAATCCTCCTTGCCATAAAAACTTACCCTTTTCCCTCAATAAAGAATAAACTTTTGCCTTTAGAGTCTCATTTTTCATTTATTCAATTAGTTTCCATCTCAGATAACTAAATTCTTTTTTACTACAGCTGGGAATTTTTATAATGTGCAAATTGAAATAATGATTGTATCACAATACTCTTCAACTGGTTTTCATTAAGTCCCCAGCTACTATTCCTTGCTTTGTTGGCTATCTTTGTGTCGGGGTTACTTTACACTGGACAGAAATTTATGTTGAAAAGAATGACTAAAAGCCTATTAGATAATAACCCTTAAAATGCCCTGGTTGATGGAGCTTAATTGCATATTCTTGTCATAAGCAAAACACCTCAATTGCTTAAAACTTAATAATCATGCTAAAAAGTGGACTTGTGAGTGTATCCCAGGGATTCACAATTCTGAACATCCAAATTACTACCTGTCCTTGCAATTCTGTGCAAGCAGACACGCAGTGCCAGAAATACATTTACATTTCTGAGATTTCTTGTCAACAGAGTGACTAAATTCATACCCTGTGTTCAAGTAGGGTTTTCTGGTTCATTTTAGTCCCCTGAAACAGCTCAGAACCGTTTGTGTGGCTTGCTGGAATTTACAGCATGCTTACATTGTTGATCACCAGTCTCATCTCGCTACTTTGTCATCCTGTATTGCCTACTGGGAAATGAGTTTGCTGGAATATATTCCCATTGCTGCCAGGGTCACAGAAGTCTGAATGAACACAGAAAGAGTCCACTTAATTGCAAAGATTTATAGCTATGTTGTTTTCTTTTCTCCCTTTCCACTCAAACTTGTCTTCCACGTCTGACATCTATAGAAAAGGGAGAGCTGCTTGTTCTGGCCAAAACCAGCAGCAGACAAGGATCCCAGTTTTGCAGGGATTCCTTATTTCTCCCACTAGTGCACAGGCAACAGAGAAACACAGTTTTCTAACCCACCCTAGGCCAGGGTACTGAAGCAAAGAAAAGTGCTGTGTCAATACAAGATCAGCCATGACCTGTCTGCAATGAAGCAACGAGTTACACAACTGGCAAAAATACCCACATAACCTTTATCATTTCCAGAAGTTTCATTTGGATTTAGGATGCCATGCTTTCCCAGCTGAAAGACAGGTGAACTGCTACGCAAACAGACGAGAGATTTTTAACTCCTGGAAATTTGAACATCTGTCTCTGCCTGCCCAAAGAGTCTGCTGTGCAAATCAAGCATAATTTCTGTGTCAAACTAAAGCCTTTTCCATCGTCTTATTTATGGCTCTGCTACAAGCTTGAGTAGCAGAGGAATCAATCAATCCAACCAACCAGGAAAATGATTTTGGGAGCTCTGGGGATTAAAAAAAACAGAACCAAACCAACAGAACTCAAACTGTTTTAGCATTTCTGACTGAACACAGAGTTTACACGCCGAGAACTTACCAATGGAGCGATGGATGCAGGTGTGCTGGTTATCACTCAGAAAAAAGCCTTCTTTGCACTGACATTCATAGCTGCCCATGGTATTTACACAGATCTGCTGGCACCCTCCATTGTTATCCAGACACTCGTCAACATCTAGAAGAGAGAAGGAAAAAGAAACTCAAGATAACCTACAGATTCAGAATATACACCTGGAGGAGCAAGGAAGCCATAAAAAGGCTAATGGAAACTACCCAAATGCCATCACTTACTCCAAATTATCCCACCTAATTATTTTTCCTGCATCCCAGGCTTAAAGTTAACATAAAAAACCAAACAGTGGGGAGGGGAGTCCAGCTACATCTCCATGTATTCCGAGCTGCAAATTGATTTCCAATGCACAACGAACATTAAGGTCCTAAAAAGGCTGTGACCCCATCTGCCAAGTGTGGTGTTGCACTCTGTCATTCCCACTCCACTTGGAAAGACATACTTCAGGACTACAGTAATTTTTAGCAGGGGTAGCAGGCAAACACAAAGGGCATTACTGGGTGAAAAGAGTCTTTATAGAGTCCTGTTCTTGAAGAGAACAGCATGTTTCAATTACTGGAGTCATAACCCCCTACTTTGTCAGTTTGTTTAATGTTGTTTAATGAAAAGAAGGCTGCTTAAATCTAAATGTTCCATGTCTGTATTGTCCTTTTAATAGGCAAATATATAAAACCACAAAGGCAGCATTAGCTACTGGCTGTTTTGAGGGTCTCTGCCTATCCCCCATCACTTCTCTTTGGCATAACAGTTTTTATGGTGGTGTGTTGAACAGAGACATGTGTTCCAGCATTGGAAAACCACTGCCACTAAGAGATACCTGACCCACATTCAACCTTGCAACTCTCCTGTTTTGCTCATAACAGTGAATCATATCTGTTTTCGGGGGGTTTTTTTGTTCATTTGTTTTTTCTTGTTTGTTCATTTGTTTGGTTTTGTTTGGGTTTTTGGTTTGGTTTTTGGTTTGGGTTTTTTTTTTGATAAGAGCAACTTGCCACTTGAAAATTTCATGTTTTCCTTTTTTTTTTTTTTTTTTTAAATGAGGACTCTTCAGCCAGTTAGTTATTTCACAGTATGTGCCAACATGCCAGCAATTGAGCTGGTGTGTGTTTTGCTTTCATTTTGTTTTTTGGAGGGGGTAAAAAACCCACAACAAAGGTAAATGATTCACGACACCCAAAACCTCAAAAGAGCTGGCACAGCTGCAGCAGAAATTAATTCCTCCAGGACTGGCCACAACACACTAAGGTAAAACCAAGCTGGTTGGCTGGTACTTTTGCAGGCAGGGCCAGGAAGCTCTGAAAGGCTGCAAAAAGTCTGCCAGCAACTAATGCAGGAACGCCAGTGAGTTCCAGCCCCTTGCCTGTTATTTGTGCTGGGGTGCTGCCTGCACTTCATGTGACACAAATCAGAGCTCTTTCTCACAGAGAAAAAAAGCTCCAGGGTAATTACAGTACCCAGGGAAACCAGGCAGGCTCCTTCTGTCTTGAACTACAATGCAAGTGTGTAGACAGTCCTCGTTTTTTTACTGACCAGGAAATGTTAAGCACTATTGCCTCAAATTTTCTGTATCAAAATCCCCCCTGCCCTCAGTTCTCACTCTTTTCCAGAAGTGAACGTTTTCATAACCCCATCAGAGAGCTTGGGAGTGCACAGGAAAAGGAGAAGTGAAGACCTTCCTTGCCTACTGCTGCACAGGAAGGAAAGATAACTAAGTGATCCCAGTCAGAGCCTTCCTCTGCCTTCCCAGCCCTGCTGCCCTCTGAGTGCCACTCAAACCTGCTCCCTTCAAAACAGCACACTGGGATCTGGATTCTCCTCTCTGGAAGATCAGCTGAACACTTACTGGAGGAAAAAGTCTCAGCTGGTACATGTACAAACCCCCAAATTACGCTACAAAGTACGAGGCCTTCCCAGAGCTCTGTTTATAATATCACAAATAACTCGAACAATTGCCTTCCAGCTCTAATGAATAATCTGAAACAAATGCAATGATTTATAAACATTTTTTTTTCTGCTCTTGATAGCAAATGCTGGTGGATTTACCACTTCCATAAAGAGACAGTTCAATTTACCACCAAGCCCCAAATCCATATGCTGGAATAAAATTATTACAATTGAAACTCTTTTAAAAAGCTTTACTATGAGGAATTTCTGCCAATTGTTTTCAATTACTTGACTCAAAATTATTTTAATATGCATTTTTGAAGGGAAGGACTTGCAGAAAGGGCACAGCTGGATTTAGGACTACTATATCCCTATCTCCATACTACATGCCTTCCAGTGGATCTTGGCTTGACAGTGCAGGATTAATATTTTCTCTTCTCAGGCCTCAGTTCTTCTAGGTCAGGCTTTTTGGAGCACTTTTTATTACTACAGTTCTTAAAAGGTGTTTAGTATCCACCATACCAAGCAATCTACTGGACATCAATGCCTGGAAAATATTTATTGAATTATTTATTGCTAAACTGTCTTTCCAGTGAAGTCACTTTATTATCAGTTTATTAATAACTCAATTTAGTGAATAGGGTGAAATGGTGTTCTGAAGTTAGAAGAGAGAACTCCATCAACTCCAAGAAGCTCAAGCTTTGGTAGATCTGTAGAAATAATTCCTTCATGTTTCTGATTTTTTTCAAAGCTCACAGAAGAAATAGCTGCCAAAGTGGCTTTTCCTTTCTTTTATTGTGCAATTTCACTCAAGTCAGATCAAGTTACCCAACTGAACATGTAAACATCAATAGTGCATTGAATTTTGGACTAGATTTTCTAGAGATTAAGTTCCACACAAGCACCAAAATAAGTAGCCAGGTTTTCAATAAAGCTCTCCTAGATCCAGTTTTGGTGGTTCTACATGTCAAACATGGCTGTTGAGTGTTTTGAAAAAACTGAGGGTGGATTCTTAGGAGCTTTGATTGTTGCCACCCTGGTTGACACTTTACACCTGCTGGAGACCTGCACTCCAGGGCCTAACTCTGGACACATGAAAAAAGTAATTTATGGGATAAAATCCCTTCGCTCAAACAAGTGAATCTACTTCAAGCCCCAACTAAACCTATTTTAAAAACCAATTTTAAAAACCTTTAAACCTTTAAAAACTTTAAACTGATTGAGCACAAATACAAAGCTCACTTGCTCTATTACTCTACTCATAATAAAAAGGATTCTTTTTTTTTTTCCCCTAGAACAAACAGTGTGTCTTCTTTCATAACCTTTTGCACAAAATCAGCCACCACTGACCATTCAGGACCAGACTGTCTCCCTGAGGATGGCAGCCTCAAGGCAGCAGGGGCAGGGTTCCAGTCCTTTAAAGTGGTGTACGGAAAGTCAAATCCATTCCCTAGGCTACTTATCTGACAAAAGGTTCAGCTTGGCTTCACCCCCACGTGTGATTCCTACAGTACATCATCCACTGCTTACAGGAGAGCTGAGTCTCAAAATCCTCCTGATGATCCCATGGTGGGAGATTTCAACAAACCTTCAGAATCCAGACTCACAAAAGGATGGAAAAAGATTCTCACCTAAGCAGAGCTCAGGTGGTTATTCCACATGGCTGCTCCAACCCTCATCCTCAAAAAGAGGATGAAAAACTAGGAGAAAGCCAATAAATGTCCTCAAGCCATTCCCTGCAATGCCCATCACAAAGGGCTGCCCTGTGATTACCTTTGCCAAAGACAATCCTCCAGAAATCACTCATTTCCCACAGCTCTGAATTAGAAATAAGTAGCTCAGATGACACCCAGCACAAGAATCAGAACTGCTTATACCGAATTTAGACCACAGTGACAAACCTATGTTTCCAGGGAGGTGAGGGCCTGGATTCAGAGTGGCCAAGCATCACCCAGGACAAAGAGGAACAGAGGAAGAGCCAGCTCAGGGAGAGGCTGGGAAAGGAGAAGTATCTTTCAAAGGAGACAGATAATGGATGTATATATGCATAAATACATAGCTAGATCCATAGATCAGAAGCATTATGCAAATTAATGCAGATCTGAATTTGTATAAGACCTCTAGCTTTTTGGCCCACTGCCCTCACATAATCAAACCTGTGCTCTGTACCCGGGTGAGATCCTCTAGATCAGTATCAAAGGGTAGGAAATATCACAGCTGATAAAGAAGAATGATTCATTTAATAAATAAACAAATGTTTGCAGTTTCTCATTTCATTTATCTGATGAACTTTCCAAACCAGCTTCACTGGTGTTTCACCCTGGTGTGGAGCAGAGCTCCCCACAGCATTTGGCCTAAAGAAGCTCCTGCGACAGTGTCCTGCCTGGACACCACGGAGGGGGAAAGGTCTGCTGAGGGGACCTGAAACCAAAACCACCAGCAGGAAGACACAGAAAAGGAAACCCTACAGAGAGCCAATGCCAAGAACAGTCTGTCTGTTCACTTCCTCCCAGGTTCTTCTCTTCCTTCCTGCTGACACTTTCCTTCCATGTCAGCATCTTCAGCAACACTTAAGCTCCTGAGAAATCTGAGTCTCACCTTCAAAGTCTCCAAAGCATTTGGGAATCAGAGCACAATGTATTTACTGCAGCATCAAGACTTCTAAAAACAGGACTTTGACTCAGGGAGCTGATCCTGCTATTTTTTTCCCTCTAAGCTACTCTTTGACACTTTTGGAAGAGCTCTCTAAGATGCCTATTTTACCAGTGCAGAACACCATGACTGAGAGATGAACCACTGATAGCAGCACTACAGACTTTCCCTCAAATGTTAGCAACAAAACACCACTTGGGATATTTTGAATTTGTAGGGGAAATGATTAGCAACAACAAACTCAGACAATATAAGTGCCTGATTCTGGGATTTTAAAATCATTACATTCTGAATATTTCGAGTCAGAAAGCTGGCTGAAAATCTCATTAAAAAAAAATCACATTCCTGGATTTACTACAATCATAGTTATACCAAAATAACATGTAGCCCAGCATCTTTGACACTGTCCTGTAGCTGATACTCAAGAGAAGACTGGAGATGAGACAGAACCATTGCAGACATGCTCTCCCAGGTTTCAGCAATCACATACCTGTGAACTTTCCTAAATCACTTGCCAGACCATTGCCCTGCTGGACCTTTCCTGGATGAACTTCTCCAGTCTCTAATGAACCCAACATGATGGGGCAATGACTTCTGCAATTTAATTATGAGTTATATCAAGAAGACATGCTTTTGGTTATTTCAAACATGCTGCTTCACAGTCTGAGTGAAGGCCCCCAAACTCCATTATTGTGAGAAACAGTAAATACTCATTCACTACTTGCCTTTTCTGCATCTTTCTTGATCTTACAAATCCCCCTCAGCCTCGTACTGTCTCTCTCATCTACTCTGAGCCCTGAAGCACTGCAATACACAAACAAGATAATCACAGAAACAATTCAAATGACCTCAACACGTCACGCTTAAAACAAAAAGTGCTCTTTTCTAGGAGTTAACCTTCAATGACAGCAACATTTGGAACACATTCTTTTCACTCTTCTACTCCTCCAAGTACCATGATGCTCTGTTGGAGTGGGTGTCTTGGAAGATGTGACCTCATGATAGCCATGGAAGCCCAAGGAGTAAATCTGGCATGTAGGAGGAGAGCAAGCGGTATCAGATTAGAGGCTGCAGGCAGGTGCTCCTGCTGGAATGCTCATACAAGTGCTGACATGCTGGGAAGGCAGGGAAGGACTGAGGGGGCCATGGAAACGAGAATCATTGCTAATTGAACTGCTAAACCATCTCTTGTAGCCAAACTTCACATGAGCACACAGAGAGGAACACCAGAAGAGAGAGACATCACTACCTGTGTGCACAGTATTTCTATTCTTCAGCAGATCTGAAAGCAGCCTTCACCCAAAATTTAAAAGCTGGGCCCCAATTTTCTACTGTTTGCACTATTTGAGGTTAGAATTCTATGTTCTGGCCCCTCCTTCGAGAAACTGAAAAATCTGGTGAAGAAACAGAAAAAGAACAGCCTTGAATCCAATGCTTCACTCATTACCACAGCTGCAGAAATATTCATTAAGAGCCCCTGCTGAGAAAAGCTCCACTTGCAAAGAACACATCCTACAGTAATGAATGTTTACTGAACCAGACATTTAAAAAAAACCCCAAAACAGTAAAAACCCCCCAAAGGGTGAAAAATTACCCTTCCCCAAAAAACGAAGCATATTTTACAGAAGGGAAACATGAAGAATGTTCTTGGGTGATGAATACTAAAATAATTCTAAAATGATCAATGAATTGACCCCTAGAACCACTGTTTTCTTATCTACAAGGATCCAACACCTAAAATGATGGCCATGATCTGCCCTGGAGAATAATTTTGTTTTTTCATGGGCTACAAACCCCCACCACCTCAACATCCACTGACTGGGCTTCTTGTTTGTCTGAAAAGGATGCTTCAAATCGTTTCTGCTGCTATTTTGTGACACACAGAGGAATTCCTTACATTTCACACTATACAAACACAGTGCAAATGTGGCTGGTAAAGGACTTTTTTTTTTTTGCTGTGTAGGGCACAGGAAATATGTATTTAATGCAATAGCTTAACTCTGCTGCATGTGCTACACCGAGTTCAAGTCTCTTGACAATATTTGTTTATTCCTTCCTTAAACAACTGGGCACCACTCTCTGCCCTTCCAAGCCACCAAAACCTTTTTTTCACAGCTTTTGGCACTTCCAAAATAAAAGCCCAAGAAGTCCCTTAACGTGATATCTTCTATCCTCTCATTCCAAGTGGCAAATGCTGGATCAACAATACTCCATGAACTACTGGAGGGAAGTTAATTACAGATACAAACAAGCAGCAGTCTCGATCAACTGAAGGAAAAATTTGAGACAAGTTAAGTAAATTATGCAGTTTATTATCATCATGTCTCTTGCTTTGTCTTGTCCCTGGACATCATTACCTGCTGCAGGCTCAACTGAAGCAATACTCTCTATCCTTCTTCCAGGTTAATTATTGCTTATACCTGCTTCCTTTTACATCTACTTATAGACCCTGCCAGGATTAGGAAAATTCGATTTGGGTTAACTCAAAACTGCCTTTTTAAAAGTTTTATTTATTGTTATTGTGGGGTTTTTTTCTTGTAAAAATGAAAAAAAATTATTTTGCCTGGGGTCAAGCAAAATATAAAATTTGACATGAAAAGTGAAACAGTATTTTCATCTCAGGTTGGGAATATTTTCCAGGTCTATGCAACATGAAGCACTTTATTCTGAGCTCTGGTAATAAAAGCCAAGAAAATGGCTGGATTAATGATTTTCCTTCCTATCTACCAGTAACACAGGTAGGGGACTCTCAGATTCTCACTCTCCATATGGTGAATACTTGGAAGTATTCACTCTAACACTTGAAGTCCATTAAAACTGGAAGAAATGGGAGAGTCTGAAGCACAACCTTCAACACACTGAAATGAGAATTACAGCAGAAGCTGAAAAATATTGGCTCATTCAGGTACATTGACTTACACACATATCTACTCATTAAACTTCTGGGGAACAGAAAAGTGCTGCAAATGTTTTGCAAGTGATAAAATTATTCCTGTAGGTCATATCAAAACAATTTTCCTGAATGCACCTCCACTGGTGGAAAGGATTTTATAAACACAGCCTCAGTTTCTGAATAGTTTCAGTGAATGAAGGGTTCATTTGGCCCAAAATGTTTGGGCAAATGGTCGTATTATGAAACAAGTTCAGCATTTCCACTCTCCTGAACACGAGCAACACAAACACCAGTATTTAGAACAAATATTTCCTCTGATTTCTCTGGACAGAAATGCCTGAAAACAAACTTAAGTGCCGGGAATTATAATCAAAAAACAACAGCAGTCAAAACCCCTGACTTCAGGAACATCATAATTATGTAAAGCAGGAATGAATTTAATAAGTTTGGGGTTGGCTTGGTAGTGCAAAGCCAACACAAACAAAGAACCCAAAATAAATCAAAACAAACAACCACCTTAACTCCACCTTCCCTATAAAATTCACCAGAGCTGTATATTCTTTTCCCCAGTACTTGGGAACACATAAATGGACATGTAGCCTGTGTGAAGGGACAAACTGGGCATTTGTTGGAATCCTTCTAATTGAAGCTCAGTTTTCTAGAGTTCTTCATTGAGTTCTGACTTCGAATTGAAATAATCAAAGCAAAAGTCAGTTCATATCTGGGATATTCATGTCATTCCAGAGCACAAGAATGAGTTTTCATTTTCTTTCGAACCACCCAAGCTGGTGGTTCACTCAGAATTTACAGCTCACAGGAGTTCATCCAGTTATTTTTAATAAGTGAGTAAAATCAAGCCTCTCAGACTTGCTTAAGATGCTCATAGAGGGAGTTTCAAAGATTTCTGTAAGTACTAAATAACACTTGGTGACATACAGACCATCTCAGGCCTACTAAAGCACAGGCAGCAAATATCGTGACTGATATCTGGTGTGAGCACAGAAGTTTTGGTGCACTGGGACCAGAGTGCTCAGCATCTTGAACAACAAGCCCTAAATGACTGGTCACCCCCCAAAAATCTAATCCCACTAAATCACTATCGGGTCCAGAAACCATTCACTGCTGTCATACTAGTAATTTTTATGGAGTTTCTGCCTAATTTCAGACGCAGTTTCTTGCTTATGTCTTCCAAATAAACAACAGAAATAATTAAATAAATGAAGTTTCTCAACTTTTTCGAACAATTCTGCTCTGTCCCACAGCACAATCCTGTATGTCTACTCCAGTCTTATTTATTTAACAAAGTATATTTTAAATACAGAACCAGAAAACAGATGGGACTGGCAGGGACCTCTGGAGATCATCCAGTCCAACCCCCTGCTCAAGCAGGGTCACCTGGAGCAGGTTGCACAGGATTGTGACCAGAAAATCATTCTTGTAGATATGCCCAGTGACTTTTTAATGATTATTTATTATTGCTATTATTATTTTGATGCCAGCTACAGTCATCAAAAAAGTCATATTAAAACATACTACCATCAACTAGTCCATGTCCCTTCCTGCCCCTCTTTTATGCAAAACTACATCTTATGCTCTGATACAACTCCAGTAAGGAAGGTGCACACAGGGAGTATTTTGAGATGCCAGAGAAGGAACTGGACTGATGTCTGAAGGTAGTGGAAAAACAATCCTCTACCTTGGTCTTGTAGTTTGACACATACTTTCAAGTTTACACATTGTGCACCGAAGTCAAAGGGATAATGTCAATATGCAGAAATCCATGGAAAGTGTGAGACAGCAAAGTCAGGGTTCTGTGGAAAGCTGAGAACCCTAAAATCTACTCAACAAGGAAATTTATTCTGAACTTTTCATCTCGTACTCATTCATGCTGGAAAAGAGTTAGGTTTCATCTTCTAATACACTGAGCAACTATGTAGCAGAGAGTCTTTTTGATGGCTGTTTCTTGACTGTATAAATCATAATATTTATCATAAATCAGCCCTGCCAAGAACTGGCTGCATTCTAAGCACAGCACAACGACAGTGACTCTCTTTGAATGTCTTTTTGTAATCCATGTGAGTTCAGTGTTTTCACTGATCTTTGCAATTTCTAGCATTGGAAAAGACACCATTCCTTAGGGAAGGCTTAAATGGCACACACATCTGACTGGGAAACACACCTATTATAGGCTGAAATCCTGCACTCTCAGGTGAACACACATCCTCCCTTTTTTTAAAGTGCTAAACACAATGTGGTTCCCAAAGCTTTGGTTATTTTCAGTGTATTTTACAGGTTTTCCTCTCAATATAGGGAAGACTGGTTAGAAATTTGCTATTATGAGAAAGTTAAGATGAATTAACAAAAGACACAAAACTGACACAAAAAAGATGAAGCAGTAAGGACACAATATAAAACTCTCAGCTTTCTGAACCAAGACACTGCAGGCTTATCAGACCAACTGACAGAGCATCTATATGGGATTTAACTGATTTAACTTACACATATAAACTTCACACTCTAAGCTGACCATTCTTTACTTTCCTGAGTGTTCCACATAGAGAAATCCTTACTGTGATTGATTACCTCCTCCGGGGAGTTAAGTATTAAAAAAAAAAAAAAAAAAAGGCTCAGACAACAAGAAGACTTGCAGAAACAAGAGACTGAGATTGATGCTGCTGTCACACAGCTCCCAGTTTCTTAATTTATTATGACAGTCTGAGAATCTACCTTCATAGTTGACAGAGACCAAGATTTATTCCACGCTTCTGATTATTTCCCCATACCTAACAAAAAACCTTGGGCCCGTGCTGATTTATACTCTCACTTGTTTCGGTACTTCTCAGATCACACTGGCTTAAGAAAGCAAACATATGGCAAATTGACATGTAAAGAAAGTTATATCTCATTTAAACTCCAGAGATTAATGTGAGGTGACCAAACATTAGAGTACTTTTAAAAGGGAGAAACTTTCGGATGCAGGAATAGAAGCAGCAGGCTCAGAAAAGCACCGTGTTCGGATTCCAGCCTCAGAGAGGGCTGGATATCCCACTAACCACAGAGAGAATTCCGTATTTTTATTGGATTTTGGAAGATCATCAGAACTAACATATTATAAACCCATCTTGAAAGAGAGATTTAATTGAGTTCTGGGATCTCCTGCTACCATTTGCACCATGAAGACTTTCACAAGATCCAGGCAATCGAGTAAGAGAAGCAGGCATATATACAGAAGTTGCATGTAAACATCTAATAAAGAATTGTCTATGGAACATTTACCTCCCAGCTATTCATATTTCCTCAGCACCCAGCCATCAGTCAGAAGAACAGTAGTACATGTTCTAAAATACCAAAAAGACTGGATACTTTAAATTGCTGTGATGAATCACAGCTGCTATTATTAATCTAATGTACAGACCAAACGACTGATAAAAGATCTGAAACCAGAAATACAGTAAAAATCACTTGGCTGAAGAAATATGTCAGAAATAACTAACTTTCTCTTGCATCTGAAAAATAAAGAACTTTAAAAAGCACATTTTAAGTTTTTCATGCTGAAAGAAGGCATTTGTCACTAAAATTCAGTTTGTTGTGCTATTTGCAGCGTGGATTTTTGGGAACGCACTCACTGCAGCTTGACTGGGGGAGGTTCAGCAGCTAAATACCTCTGGGCTCCTATTTGCAGGGCACCCCTCATCCCAAAGTTCTTACTCTGCTCCAAGCACCTCATCACTGCAGGAATACAGAACTCATGAAGGTGTAAAACATACACATAATATCTATTGTTAAACCTTGCATTTCAACAGTTTTCATCTAGTCTGTAAACAGATATTTACATCATATACATATAAAGATATAGATATTTATATTATATACATTCCCTTTCCCATCTGGGAATCTGGCCTGGGCCCCTCACAGTTAGAGCAGCTCCCAACTCAACCACCGAGCCCTGATCTGAGAGTCTGACCTGCCTCTCTTAAGGCATAAAACAACTGCCAAGTCCTGAAATTCTGCTCATTTCTAGCGATTCCAGTGAGAAAGAGCTTCAAGATTTACATAATTGACCTTCTCTACAAAAATACCATCATTTTACACGAGTTCTAATAAAAATGAGGAGTTCTGAAAAGAAGACTATTGGGTGTATTCAACCTTCCTCCATCTGCCAAGGAGCTTGAGATTACCAACCATGAAAATCTGGAAGGGAATTTATGACTGATAATATTATTAGAGGCCCTGCTAATGTACTGGAGGAAGACAACACTTAAGTGTCAGCTCATCTTTCTGGAACTGGGAAAGAAGGGCAAGGAAAACTGGAGAAGAAGGCCAAAGAAATGGACCCTTTTCCAGCTTCTCTTTAAAAGATTTTTTTTTTAATTAAACTAAAAATAACTTTTCAAAAGCTGTTTAGTTTTATATTAAAAATGTTCACATTTAAAAAAAAATCGATTTGATCTGTTGGGAAACATAAAGAAAAATAAACATCAGTAACAGAAGCATTTGTTTGGAGTTTCAGCAAGCAACACATTGTGCACAGCTGCCTGGAGAAGAAGAAAAATCCAGCTAAATTAAAAGGAAGACACTGGTCTCTTTAATCATAGCAGTGATTATGCAATGCTGAGTTATGTACCACTACTTGACATTACACATCTGGGAGCTCTAGAAAGGATTTCTCATCCATTTGCAGCTCTCCTCCCACTTCATGTAGGACTGTCAGATCAGGCCACAATCCCACATCCCAGTGTGAACATTCAAACAGCAGGGTAGGAACGGGCAGATTTTGATTTCCAACTGGCTTGGCTTTATTTTGAAAGAGAAACATGGAGCACTGGAACATTCACTGAAAGATGATGAGCGGCATGAGGGGATGTACATATATTTAAAGGATGATCTAAAGGCTGAACTCAGAGGTCTTTTCCAACCTAAATGATTCTGTGATTCTCTGTGTGTGTATTCTAATGTTAGTTTTGCCACCTGAGTCAGACTGCAGATTTGTACCACCCAGGCAGGAGTTAAGCCAACATGCCCGGGTTAAAACCTCTTCTCTCCTAAAATAAGCCAACAGATATTAAAGGAGCACTGCAACACCGGCACTCGGGTTTAGATCTTAAGCTCAGACCTCAGATGAAATTGTGGGATTTCAAACGTGAAGTTTTACAGGGATTTGGGATCCCAAGGTCCATTCTATAACAGGCACCTCGAGGCCTGTGACTCATCTGCCCCTGGTTTGCCTCAGAAGTTTCTCCTTTAGCTGCAGGTTCCCAAATGCTGCAGCTGCTGCTTTGCTTCCCCCACCACAGCTGGCCAAGCAACACCACTCCTGGAGCAGGTTCCCTTGCTCCAGGGAAAGAGCCACCTCTCCTTCCCCACAGGGGTTTCCACGGGTCTTAGTCGCTCTGTCAAGAAATGCAAAGCAGCATCTGAGAACAGAAATATAAGAAACCTGATGTCCATTACTGAGGCTGGAAAATGAGGCCTTCTGCCCCAAGCATACCTCCAAGGCTGAGGACATAGCCAGGACTTTGATATTCCCTTCCCAGCTGACACTGTGCTTGTGTCTACCACGCTGAGCATCCATGAAACCCGTAATGCACACTGGTAACTGCATTTCTGGCTGGATTTATAACCAGAAGTTCACTCAGCTTCCCAGGATTCTTCTCAATCAGACACAGGATTAGCTGCTGAAGAACCATGAACTAGGTTGGACCATCAAAACCTAATTCTATAGTTATCTGCAGGAGGTCTGACACACAACAGAATCAACTGAGACGACATATTATAGACATCAAAATTAGGTAATTGCTATTTTTCTGTAAGAGAAATTACAGCTGCACAGAATATTTGAAATAAGAGTGTGTAAGCAGGGATGCAGAAGGGTAAGGATTCTATTTTTGGTGCAGACATTGAGATGCCTCAATCATCCTGTGTGAAGACTGAGAAGTAACTTCATCTGTTTGCCCTAGTTACTCACCTATAAATCAATTAAAATTATACTTTTCCTTAAGGACTTTCTGAGGACAAATCTATTAGTATTTGCAAGGTATTCATGTATGTTCCTACATTACAGCAATTAATACCACAGAAAAACCTATAAATAAAATAGTCTCTGAATACATTATAATAGATTTTTTTTCTCTATGCTGCTTTGTATCTTTTTAGATACTTTCTAAGAACTTTCTTTTGCAACCACCTTGAGCACACTTACTAATGAGAGAAACATAAAAATCAGAGGACTTCATGGAACCTGTCCTTATCCTTAGGAAAAAAGAAGAGTTAAGATGAGTGCAGCCTGGAAGCAAGAAAAAGCAAAGCTTATTCCCTATTAAAAAAGCAACTACCACAAATCAGACCAAAGGAGAAAATAATATAAAACAACTTATAATTTAGGAAGAACTCCATCACACAACAGTCTGCCTCCAGGAGAAAAGGAGACAAGAGAAGAATCTGGAGGAGCTGCTACCTGGTTTTCTCAAATAAGAACCAACAACCATCAGCTTTTGTTTCTACGTATTTTTCTTGCACACTTTTCAGTCCCCATTTTTTTCCCATTTTGATCAGAGACAGGTGAATTTCAGAAGGCTTGGAACAGCTGGAATATCAGCTGAGCCCTCTGGCAAGGAAATTCGTGGAAGCAAAGCTCTCTGCTCTCTGATCTGAACAGTCCTGGTACTCTCTTCCACCTTCTATTTGCAGATGCTGAATAAATTTGGGAGACTCAGTCAGGAATATCAGCAAGAACTGCTTTCAGCAAGGTTTCCAGCAAGCTAAACCCCAAGGTTTAGAAATCCATGACAAAATTCAGAACTCCCTTCTTTGGTGATGCTTCAGACCAACAGAGCACATAACATCTCCCAGGAAGTTTATTTTTTCATATAGTAGGGGAAACATTAATGTGAGATAATGAGAGACTTTCAGGAGAAAGGAAGAATAATTCAATGCTCTTTCTGAATTTCCCAGATGGAGTAACAAACAATTGCACTGCCTCATTCACTTCTGCAGAGATACAAAACCAAACCAGTAAAAATCAAATTCTTGATGACCATTTAATCTTCTTTTTCGTCTTCCCTTCCCTGGAAGAAAACTAGTCCTTTTCTTTCATCTTATCCATTGATATTCCAGTACAGATTTTGCCAGATACCTGAGAACAGACTCCAAATTACTACATAGATGGGCAAAGTGTTTGGCAATAACAGGAAGAAGGATCAGTTATGCCATAATTCTTCCTGAAGGCAAGAGAGAAAATGAAAAGTGACAGCACGACCCAACATATGAAAGACACAAAGGAAGAAAAACCAATTTAGCACATGGAGAGAAAAATTATCAAGTAAGAAAGAATATCTGGACCAGTGAACTAATTGCTTATAAAAAAAAACCAGATTGGTATTTCATATAAGAAGAGGGAAAACATATTTCTTGACTGGTTTCAAACCTATTGCATGAGACCAAATCTCAATCTGGCATCCACTGAGCAGATCTTAAAGCAATTTTTGAGAAAGAACTACTTCTACTTCAAGTGACTGCAGTGCTAAAATAAATGATTTTTAGCTAGACAAGGATCTCATCCTATTTGAATACCCTGTGGGGACATTTCATGCTATATTTGAGAAGTTCCTCAGTAAAAACACCAAATAAGCCAGGTTCCTGTGAGGACAGTTTGGGTGATTTTCCAGTACAAATTTTAGCCATGAATTCTTAACCAAATTATCTCTTCCCAACAAATAAATGAAGGAAGGAAGGATGGAAGGAGAAAGAACATTGCTACTAATCTTGTGCAGCATTCTTTGTCTCCTTAAAATTCAGAAAAAATAAGGGGTTTCTCAAAAAGCAGGAACAAGTGGAAAAAAGTGGGCTCCTCAAAACTTTAATTCCTTTCAATGCCTAATTTCATCATGGTGAAAGAGAACATTTCTGGAAGAAGCAAATCAATTTCCAAAATTTTACAGAAATCCCAATTTAAATGTGTATGTTTTGGTTTTGATTTGAGATTTCACTGCAACTTCCTAAATCCAGCCAACTGCATTTACAGATTTCTGGTTTCAAAAAAAAAAACAAACCAAAACCCAAGTAGCTGAGTAGAACTTAATGAAAATATAATTATAAATTTGACTTCTTTGTAGATTTAACCTCTATGTTTCATGACCAGAGAGCAACAACACAGACAGCAGGTCCAAAAAAACCCCACAGATCTCCTGAATGGCTCATCCTTTACCAGGTCACTCCTTTTGCTGATCATTGTTCAAAAGGTTTTTTCCCTACTACAATGGAAGTAATTTGGAATTAGAATAAATAAGAGGGGTTTTTTAATTTTTAAAATTAATGTGTGGCTGCTCTTTGTACAAGAAATACCTCTGGCACAATTAATCATCTGACCACCTCAGACCGAGGCAAATAAATCTATTTAGTTCATTCTATAACACATGAAATTTGGAAGTTTGAGTCAAAAGCCTGTCAGTGGTCAGGATATATAATTCATATGAACAAATACTACTCGGTTTAAAAAGGAACACAGTAGGAAATACATCTACTGAAAGGGTAACCAAATCCTTATTCTGACATTCCAGTTGCTCCACAGCTTCAGTTCGTGCAGGTACTTCAGTATTTCTGGTTCACTGCCTCATTTCTTGATTTTTGTTGCAAATATCTCAGTTTTTACCAAGGTAAAGCTGCTGCCTGACACAGAAAAATATCCCTTTTGCACACTGTTTTATAAACATCACCTTGAAATTAATTTAGGAATGTACCAAAATAGTGGTCATTGCATTTATATTGGGAATATTGAGACAGAAAGTCTCTAAGCACTGGAATTTAACTAAAAATGACCACCAAGTAAGCAGGTATAGGAAACTGGCCATAGCAATAAAGGTTCATTTCCAGGTAATTGGTGTGAAGAATTTTTATGACAAAACATATACTTATTCAGCTTATAGGATAAACTCAACCTGTTTTAAAACAGAGCAATGGACATGAATAAAAAATACAGATCCCAAAATCTTCACATATTCTTTAATTTATGTTTATACACCATATCCTAGAAAGGGAAAAAAGGGGAGGGGAAGCTCTACAGATATGACTGGAATTACAAAACCAAAAGAAACAGCCCAAATATATTTCAGTATATTTAATATATTTACCAGATTACTTTTCTTATAAAAAGAAGGCCAAACATCCAGCACGGGCTTCGGTGGTCAGGGTTTTCCTCAGCAATGGGATATTAAAGACTTGTTTTGATGTGCTGGGATTAAGAGTGACAGTTTTAAGGGTTTGGTCTGAACCAAACTGGGGTCAACAGAAACTTAAGCTCAGCGTGATCTGGATCAAGTCTTTCCCTGAAAACACACCAGATGACAAAATGCAGCAAACAGGTGAGGCCAGAGCCGTAAAATGGGATTTTTTTTTGGCCAGAATTCAGTACTCACCAAGGCAGTTGTGGCCATCATGGGCCAACATGAACCCGTCATAGCACGTGCACCTGTAGTTGCCTGGGATGTTGATGCACTCGTGGACACAACCCCCGTTGTAGAAGTCATTCTCACACTCATCAATGTCTGAAACACAAGGGCAGGGAAAAAACAGCTGTTTTAAAAAAAGAGTGCTAAGAATACAGGAAAATTTCCCCAATTTTTTTTTTTTTGAATATGTGCACATTCCTAATCTGCATCCAACACATGGTCAGGGAATCTGAATATATACAACTGAAAGACATATACTGAATATATATATTATATATATATATATATTTTGAATATACACAACTGAAAAACAGCAAGCCAATGTATGGAACACTCCTTCCCAAAATAACTGGAGTATCATCACAGTAAACAGTGATATGCTGTCAAAAATTAAAAACAAACACCTGATTTTGGTACAATTGTTGTAGTTAAAAGGTAGGGGGGTATTTTTTGACTTTAAAGTAAGCAGACAATGAGTTCAAACATTGGTTTTGTTGTAACAAACAACCATCTGAAACATGCTGTTAATATGGCATGAGAAAAAGGTGTGCCTTTTATAACAAAAGACTGTCTTCCCAAAATAAAAAATAAGACAATTATAATTTTCTATATTAATCCACATACAGGAAGAACCACAAAAAATCCAGTGTTTTAGAAGACATAATAGAAATTTCTATTTTTTGTAATCTGGTCTGTATTTGAAAGAGTATCAAGAATGATGAGAGATGCATTCTGCCTTAACTACAAATCCTGTTATCAAACCCCAAAACCACTTCTTCACTCATTCTAGAAAATGCAACACTTTCTTCTTTTCACAGACTCTATTCTGGCTTACACCTGGAACATCAGCATCACAGTCACTGTTGTGAACCATTCAGTGGTGCACATCAACCAACTAAAAATACATAAATAATTAAAGATGACCTCACGGCTTGATGACTCTCAGGCCTAAATTTGTGGTGTGCTACACCAAAAACCCCAGTTACTCTCCCTAATTTAGGCAGTGAATGATAAACAGATAAAACGATCTTTTTAGCAACTCACTGGTTAGTATTATCAGAACATTTCAAATGTGTCTGCCATTGCAGAGGTGCTTGACATACTTCTGAATTAGGTTTGTGGTTTTTTTCCCAAGCTTTCCCCCTCACGTTGGTCCCTCCCAGAAATCCACCTTAAACTCAGAGTAGCCCAGGTCTCCATCCACTTCCCTCCAGCAGCTCTGAAGCCCCCCTTTTACAATCTCCAAGCAGCCTGAAATTACAAATTTGGCTTTATCTGCAAAACCAATCAGCTACTTCATAACTCAGCACCGCAGAAATACTGGAAATAAGAAGCTGGAGGAAGGATCTTCCCCCCAAAATTACCTAAAGGTAAACCTCCTGGTCTTTCAACCACTGTTCTGTTTCAGAAAGTTCTCGTCCTTTACTAACAATTTCCATTCATCTATTAATTGCCTTTTTTCAAACAATGAATCAAATAGGACTGTTTAAATAAGCAATGGGAGAGCCTTCAGAAGGGGCAATAAAAGTAAAATCAAAGAAATGTGAAACCTTTTGAATGTCTGCCCCTTATATAATTCTTATTTCTAAAAAGCCGCACTGTGATTTGGAGCACAGGGTGATCATGTAATATAAATACTTATAATATAAATACTCAAGTTACAGAAAAGGCAATGTAAGAGATAAATAAACCACAAAAGTAACAAAAGGAGCAGATTCTTTTCATCTCTTTCTCAGGAGTTCGAGTCACAATAAATTTTGCAAAAGGATTAGAAAATTATTTCTCCCTTTTGTACCCCAATAGCTGTACAGAACTAGAGGTGGAACCAAACATCCCAACTCTTTTTTAGAGCCATGCTGTGGGTTTTTTCATGTTTCTTCCCCCTTCAAAACCATACTGCTGTATAAGAGACTTTCACCTGGCAGGCTGATGGAATTTCTATCTCCACTATTGCTAGCAAAGCAACAAGGGGGTAAGAATGGTGAATTTAACCCTTCTCAAAAAAATCAAAACAAAACAGCCCCAAAAAAACAAAACCACAAAAAACTTTCCCACTTCCCTCTAAAAAAAGTAGATAAGAAAACCTCACGAAAAACATTCACAAAGCCTTCGAAGTCCAAATGTTGAACTTTTTTCAAGCCCCTGCTGCCAAGAGAAGAGCAAATAATGTGACCACCACCCCACCTTCTCTTCTCACATACCTGGAGGAAGGTGCATCTTTATTTTTGAAGAATGCCTCAGTGAAAGTGTGGATCAACTATAATTTACGGACAGAATATTACACCTGACGTGCCAGGATAAGGCTTCCTTAGAAAGCTTAATACAGAGTAAAAGCAGCAGGGGTACATTTAAACACAAAACCTGCAAGCTTGCTCTTAATTTTGCCTGTTGTAAAACTCAAAATTTCCTTTTGGGGAGCTCATATCCTCTTATTTTTTTTTCCTGTAATTGATAGAATAAGGTGTATCAATCTGGACTCCAAACACCTCTAACTCAGAAAGCAATCTCTCCCCCCTAAATTTGTAGCTTCAACTACATATCCTTAACATTTTTAGCAGGTGATCACTTAATAATTGTCTTTCACCGTGAAGGCATTACCATAACAAGAGAAAAATAAAGAAATGTTGCCATCCAACTTCGAAATTGTCTCAAAGGGAAACCTAAAGTTTTATCTGCACTGGCAAAACACTTCCATAGTTTTCAATCCAGTAAATTCTGGCCGTTCAGACAGGGAACTTGGGATGTTTAGTGAAGAAATCACCTTAAAATTGAGAAATCACCCTAAGTTGCAAGTGTATTGGAATCTCTAAGAGGAATTAATTTCTTTTGCTATTACAGTGGCAGGAATGACAGGAGTCCTGGAGAAGAATTAGATGCACCAAAATTATTAAGAAGGTGTAGAGCCACTTAAAATAATGTCAATATTCTGCCGAGAACCTACCTGGGCTTAGTGTGCTCTTAGTGCTTAATTTACAATCCCTGTATATTGAAATACAGGGATTTTGTTTTGAATTTGTTTTCTTTTAAGTGACACAGTTCTTTTTCAGCCCGGTGGGATGTGTATGTACCTTACCCATACTGGGGTTGGCTCTTCTTTCATTATGAGAGGTGACACTGACACTCCCCCAGAAATTGGTTTAATTTGTGGTTTTTTGCAACAAAGAGATGGCACTCTCAGAAGTTCTCCCAAGGCCACCCTGCAGAGAAGCAGCTCTTCCAGGGGCACACACAACTTGGCTAAGAAATGTTCAAAATAAAAACAAGAATCAAACTCTTCTGCTCCCAGTATCAGAGTATTTCCTCTGTTTCAGCAGAGAACAGAAGACACATCAGCACACAATAAGTTACGTCCAAAACACAAACCAACAGTAAAACAGTGAGGGAAATGCTGATTCCCACTTTGCCTGAACATTTTCAGCAGTGCCACAAAATTTACTGTGTGCTAATCATCTCTTCCAAGCAGCAACAAGCTTCACTTAGAAGGTGGCACAGAATTTATGCCGAGAAAGTAAAAAGTCCACCTCCAGCAAAATTCATCCCCACAGTTGCAATTCATTAAGTTCCTGCATGTCCCAAAATCATTACAACACACGGAACAAAATTTGTCAGCACAGCCACAGATGATTGTGGGCAGAGCTACTGAAATCAAAGCAAATGTCTGCAGGAGCTGATGAATTTTGGAGGAGTGTCACAGCTCAAGTGTCACAGAAGCCTTATGGCATCGACATGCAAAATAAAGAATGGCTGAGGCCTGGAAGTCCATGAGCCAAATCCAGCTTTTAGTGTTGAATTCCACAGATTTCCACAGAAAATGGGAAAGTGTGCATTGGCACAATTTTTATCTTGGCATCTGTCACGGCCACAGATCCCAACACTCACAATGCAAGAGAAGATGTTCAAAGGGGGGGTGGGGGATTGAGTAAAATCTGAGCCCATTTTAAAGTATTTCTTGACTAGTAATACAAGGGAGAGATCTGGAGCTAATTTACTAAACAAAAACTTCAACTGACTTTGAAAGGAGTAATTGATGTGCTTGGACATTTTAAAATAAATAGCCAAAGAAAGCTGTCTGCCCACATCAGTTGCTTCTAATTTAGAGAACCACAAACAAAAGTTAGCACACAGGTATATTCTGCAGATGTGGAATATCTCCTGAAGAAGCTGGAGCCACTAAGCAGCCAGAAAAATAAATAATAAAATCTTTGTAAGTTCATCCTGATGGATAAATTCACATATTTCTCCAGCATCTGAATAAAAAAATATTTTGGTGTTCATCCTTATCTAGAAAATACAGTGAAAGAGGGACTATGGAGACATTAAATCAGAAATTAAGTTACATGCACACTGACAAAAATACAGACAAGTTTAAGTCCTGGATCCCAATCAGATCAGCATCTTATTCTTAATGACTGGATTTGGGGACTGTAAAAGCCATTAAAATAGGTAAAAATCACATGGGGATCTTTGTATTTACTGTGTCTTCGGCAGATTCCACATTTAATATACTTCCAGCAGATATACAACACACACTGGACAACCTGAACCCCTGGCATTTGCATTTGTCATATCAAGTTGCACTTTCCTTAAGAAGGGAACCAGTTCCAGACCTAAAGGCCAGGATTAAAGCCCATTCTGGTTATGTGCAGGCCAAATTTTCCAGCAGTTCAGCTCTCTGGGAAACACTCAACCCAAGCAAGGTGACACTCCAATGATCAGATTCTCGAGAAGGGTTTAGCACCAGCACATTTCCAAATGTTCACAAGTATTTGAAGTCCGCTCAGCTCGACCCTTAAAATTTGAAAGAACTGACTCAGCCTGATGGATGGAGGATCAGGTGGGAAAATGATGTTCCTGCTGAAACACCACCTCTCTCTGAGTTCTGTGATATCAGAATTCAGCTTTTACTCCCAGTCCACATTTTATGAAGAAAATGCTGACATATCAAGACTCATTCAATTTTTCTACTCCAAACAAAACCTCCATCTCAGAGCAAAGCCCATTTCTGGAAAATCCCTTTCCATGAAAAGCTTCTTAAATTAAAATCTATCATTTGTTACACCAGGTTCTTCCTGAGGTACTTTTCTGACTCATAAATGTTCACATCTTTATTCTTTAGATGCTGTGACCTTGGGAACGTTACACTCTAATGAATCAGAGGAACACAGAGTGCAGTTTTTACAGCTTTCCAGTTGCCATGATGTTTTCAAGACCCTTGTGCCAAAGAAAACTGTAAAATTTGATAGCCATTAGGACTAGTCTAAGAGGCAAGGTCAAGGGTGGGCAGGCTGGGAACAGGGGAAAATCAGAACAAGCAGCCTGATGTTTCTCAGTGGAGGAAGAAAAAGAACAGGTCCAATACGTTGTTTAGCACGAGTTTTTTATTCAGTATAAATCCCTCCAGAGCCTTTCCACCATGGGCACTGCCTCTCCCACGTTTTTCCCATTAGTGCATCCACAAAGAAGAAGAACAACAACAAAAAATCAATTTTACAACTTCCTTCAAAAATGTCACAAGCCCCTGTTTTCCAGCATTAAACCAGCACTAAAATGAAAATGCCATGGCAGCTCAGTGGAGATGATCTGGTTGCAATCTGTGGTATTGTCGTGCTGTTTTTCTGGAAGCCATTTCATACAGTTTCCAGAAAAGCTCAAGTTCTCTGTAGCAGCTTTATTTGTTTCCTTTTCTTCTGTGATGGCTAAGCACAAAGTTCATCATGCTTTGTACTTGTCTGAAAAAAGGAGGGGAAAATGGAATACAAACCAAGCTATGGAGAGGTTTGTGCAGCTGGTTAAACAGCACACACATTTTTAAAGCATGAACAGTCCTATATTCAGAACTATCTTGCCTAAAAGCATTTAGGATACACCTGAAAGGCAAATGAGACATCATCTCATTTACCACTGGCTGTAGAATATGACTTCACTATTAGTATTTTAATATAAGTTTAATATTTGTGCTCTAACCCCAATTACTAATTCATAATTTCAGAGAAAGCACAGAGACACCCATTGTTGATCCCTACTTTGCCCTGTGTCTGAATTTTTTTCCTATTATTACACTGAGCACGGGAAACATGAATCAAATTTTCAAGTCCCACAGAGGAAGGGTGGCCTTCAAGAGCCACCTTCACTGCTTGGAAAAAAAACCAAACAACAAACAGACAAGTTTTTAGGCACACAAATCCTTCTCTAAGGAGGCAATGAAGTGCATGAACTGAGTTTATCAGCTGCAGAAAACACAGGTGTGTTTAGCACTTGTTATTTTCCAAGTTTTAGTTAATGATCTTCAAGTATTGTGTAGCAGACAGAGAGAATTAAAGAATCACATTAAAGAGTCACATTTAAAGATTCCAGACACATCAAGCAGCCAGTGCTGTGAGCTGAATTCAGTTGCCTCAGCTCACACAGTGTTAAACGAGGCAACAGATAATGCAAATCTAAGCTGAATGGCTCTATTGTACATTTTTGGTGAATGGCCTTCACATTCTTCATCCACTGATAAGAAATACGGTCTCTAGAGACTCTCTTCCTTATATTTTTCTAAAATTCACCTTCCCTTCCTCAGTTTCCTGTCTCCGTTCTCTTCCCTGTGCATTTCCCTCCTCACTTCAACTCCTAGTGCAAAGAATTAGAAGAACATTTTTAATGGCTGGACACTGATGAGCTCATCAAACTGACAAGAGACAAAGGAATGTACCCCTTTATTCATCCTCGGGTATTCCTGATAATTTTGCCAATGGAAAGTTATCACTGAAGAATAGGAGAATAAACAAGATTTAAAAATATATATTTAAAAATAACATATAAACTGAAAGCTGAGATTTGGTACCCTTTGCCAGCCACCTAAATACTCTATACAGTCATACCTAACACTCCAGGGGCAGGAATGGAGAGAAGATCAAATAAATTACAGAATCATATCACAGAATATTGTAAGTTGGGAAGGACCCACAAGGATCATGGAGTCCAACACCTGACATGGACCACTTCACTCAGGATCTTACCTTATGGAGGTTTAGACAAGTCTTCCCACTGTATTAACATTAGGTATAAACATTAGGTTTATACAGTGGAAGGTTTTTTTGGGTGTCTAAAACCTTTGGATAGCTCAAATCATTTATGGGAAAAAAAATAATTAAGCAGAGTTCTTTCCCTAGGGAACAATATATTTTCTATTCATGTATCTGAGTATTATCCCTATGTGTCATTTGCCATCTCAGCCAGCAAAATGCAATCTTATAATTCATAGCAAATATTTTTCCAGACAAATCCCAAATTATTGTTATCCTGCATTTATCATCTTGAACCCTTGATTGGAGTTTGCTGCGGTTTGACATTTGTCTTAATTGATATTTAAACAGATTGGCTGCAAGTTCTTTGAACTGCAAGTGAGATACCCAAATAAAGATGGATACCTGCAGAGCCCAGAGCAGTTTTAGAGTCTGTCTTTATTTAGTAGCTGCCATGCCTGACAAGCTCAAGCAGAGAGATTTCCTGTTCACAAGCTGTTCTCAATGTGAAACATGACATTTGACAGCATTTTTCCCACCACTTCTAAATCACAGCCATTTCCACCCCAATTCCCCTCTTTTAATATAATGGGAAATGTTTGATTACACATCTAATCTTCAAAGTTCTTGGGTATCTAATGGGGGAGTGTATTTTTGTGCACCTTACTGCCTCCTAATGATAATCATTTCAGTAAGTCCTGGCAGGAGGTTGTTCCTGGATCTTTTAGTTGAAAAATGCACCTATAAATTTGGAGGCAGAGGTTTAAAGGAGCGAAATTAGCTCACTGATACAGACATAATTCCACTACTTTTTTTTTCCAGACTCTGCAGGCACCTCATATTCTCAGATTCTGCAACCTCCCTTTGCATTTCATTTTTAAATGTCTGTCCACTGACAAAAGGAAACAATCCCAAGCTTCGATTCTGAAGTAAATCTCTTTATTACCTGTCAGCAAATGAGTATTAACCTATTTTTTGTGGCCCTTGATGTGGGGGAACAGAAGGTTTGTAAAATAAAGGGCTTCCTGTCATCCTGTATCACTTGGTCAAACTTCCTGCTTTGTAAGGGACACATAGCAGATATTAAGTTTACCAGCTCACCTGTTCAGGGCTCCCTTTCATTTCAACATTTACTGAAGTCATGCAGCTACTTCTAAACATAACACACAGGGAAACCATGAATTTGTGTCCCCTGACAATGCCAGACCAACACTTATGAAGCCCAAGAAACCAACTCTGCTTATTATTTTCTCACCTGCTCCCTGAATGCAGACAAATTCACAGCATCCCTCAACAGCATCTTTCACGAAGTGAAGGCCTCCCAGCATTTTGGGTTTGCATAACTCTGTTTATTTTTGCTGTAAATAGTTTTTCTAACTACAGAAATGTTTATTTGCACTAGGAAGGTCTACGTGATGGTGAAAAAGCTATAACACACACAGAATGCACTGAAAAATGGTCATTAAAACTCAGTGAAACAGAAGTTCCCTCACACTTCACGGAAATTAAAACTCAGAGCACCCTTGGCAAGGGGAATGGACTAATATCAGCATGTTTCCTAACTTCCAACATTAATCATTTCACATTACACTTTTCTTATCCAGGAAATAGTCCTGGGGATTCTTATTTTCCTTCTCTTTTCTGTGGTGTGTACTGATAGTAGGTCTTCTTAAAAAATATTTCAGTGCTCCAGCCTAGATGCTCCAGATGCATTATACTTAGTATACACACATATATATAAATATATATGTATATTATGTTTTCAGGAGTGGCAAGTATTGATTTTTCTTGTGAGTCCCTTGCAGGGCTGTGGGTACTCACCATTTTTAAGAAACAAACTGTAAAATTAATTGAGATGGCCCTACATTAAACCATACGAGCTTGATACATTCACTTCAAAAAGATCTGAGAAGATTAACTTGAATAGAAATCAGATCAAAGATTTACAATTATTTTTGTTTTTAATCTGACACAGGCTTACAAAAACCTCAAAGCCATTTTTGTCCATCATCCTCCAGCTCTCTGCATCATATAAAAGGTGAAAAGGTTACTAGGCTACGGATTTTGTTACCATGCCAGAGTTTGGGATGATCAAGTCACATTTTGCTCCTGTAATGACAAATTGAACTTGTTACAGGTTTGTTTCAGAATACCCCCTCTCAGTAAGTGAAACCTCACCAAACCTGTGATGATAACGACCATACCCTAATTATGAGCACACACAAGCACTGCCCCAAACAGCTCCCAGCTCTAAGAGCTGCCTCCGCCAGAAGTCAGGGAATTGGGGCGCTGCACAATCAGGAAACGTGGAGCTATTTTCAGGATGCCAAAACACTT
This sequence comes from Pipra filicauda, assembly GCF_003945595.2. Lineage (NCBI taxonomy): Eukaryota > Metazoa > Chordata > Aves > Passeriformes > Pipridae > Pipra > Pipra filicauda. Next base: position 287,880 of record NW_024104412.1, read on the forward strand.
GGCAGGCTCAGAATTCTGGCACAGCCTCTCAGCTCCTTAACAACGATCCTGTCCCCACAATGTGCAAAGTACCTGCCGTGCAGTTTGCCTGGGTGTGCAGATTGAACGTTTGCCATGTTTTGAAAGCCTGGCCCCGGCCAGTATCAACAAGAAGCCCTGGCTGTTGTTGTAGCAGATCAATGCAAAAGGGTTTTATTTGCAAACAAATTCTACTCTGATGTAATTTTTGGATTCCAGTTATTTCATTCCTGGAACAAAGAACCCCGTCCTACTGATACATGCTGACAGTTATAAAATTTTAATCGCAGGGAGAGTCCATCAGTCAGGATGCAGGGTCTCCTCAGTCTTCTAAAAGGCCAGGCAGAAATCAGTCTTGTGAGCCAGAGCTCTATTTATCACCAGAGACAAACAATCACAGAGAAAATCTAACCAACAGTGGTAAGCAGCCTTTTGGTTTTGACCTTTGGATGTGTACCCACTGCCCAGCGAGGACAGAGATGTAGAGACAGTGAATATTAATGCAACCCACTGGCTTTTCCTACATCATAACCTTTTACAGACTCTCAAAACGTTGCATGGAGTCTCTGACCACTAGAGAAGAAAGCAATGGCAGAGCCTCTCTGAACAGGAATTTATGAATTTTTACACACTTATCTTGTGAGGGTTAGATGAAGCCAGGCTGTACAAACATCTACTTCCCAGTGAGGAAAATCCAGGATAAGTGGTGAGGATGAAATTTAAAATTGAAAAACACAATTGCTGACCTGTGAATCATCAAATATTTTCATTTACAAGCTGTGCTTACATCTGATGTTTGGACAAGAAAGGAAGATAAAGCAAACAGATGCAATTTTGGCTTTGCCAAGAAAAATTAGACATTTCTGCTCCAGTGTTCAAATATCCTGTACTAGAAAGTACACACAGCTTCCATTAATGCTCTTCAGTGGAAAAAGAGTGCAAGTGCAGATATGGAAACAGTAATGGGGGCATTTGCTGCAAATTGAAGAGCATCTATATTCATAGCCTGGAAATTTTCCTGTGGTAATTTTTTGTTATTATATATGTTTGTTACACTGGGGAGAACTTTAGATAGAAAGAACCAAAAGAACACCTACAAATCCTGTGCACTATTCAAATACTACTTTTGGAATATGATTCACAGAACGCACCATAAAAAGCCAAGCAGTGTACAACTCCAATAGATCTCCTCCCCAACAGCAGAGGGATAAAAGTGGGTAAGTTTATATAAATATTTCTTTACTCCTGTAAACTTATTCCCAATACTCTCATTTAGATGGTTTCTCATGAGAAGCCTATCACAACAAAGCCATTTTATTATACACAGATAAGCAAATTGCAGCAATATCTTGCCTAAAGACTTGATTAACAACCCAATAAAAAAAAAAGCCAACCCAAACTGTTTAATTGGACAGTACAGCCAATATAAGACTAGAGATGAGAGATGTCACTTTTTGAAATGTTCTTGATGAATCCCCCATGCTTCTTCCTCCCTCCCCTCTTTCTAGACAATCCCTCTTTTAGAAATACAATGAATATACCCCAGCATAGTCCTAAGATACATAAACAGAAGTCCAGGAGAGAGCACACTACAACATCCTTGCTTATCCATTAAAAACAGGGTGTCAAGGCCTGATTATTTAACTCACCCATGAATAACACAGGACTTCACCCTCAGCAAAAGACTCAAAAATGAAATAATGGGATTATGGGTGTTTAGCCACAGCACCTGGTTTAACACTGTAGCCATCTAAAGTCAGCTTAAACATCCAGGTCAAGCTTTTCCAAGTACCTATTAGTTTTTCACAAGTGACTTGAGAGTCCTTGAGAATTGACATTCAAGAAGTTCTGTCCATCTCCATGACTGGCACGAGTGACTTTTTACAGAATTTATTTCCAAGTGCACATAAAGGTCTAACAGACTCGGTGTAAAGGATTTTTAATTTGTGTTTGGTTTATGGCAGCAGGCCATGCAGCTGCTGGAATTAAAAGCAATGTGAATTAAATAAAGGTATGATCACACAGTTCAGCAGTGCTTCCTGGACATGATGCACTAAGAAAAATCTCGAGTCTGAGTTCTAAGAAAACAGAGTTCAAAAAATCAGCTCTCTCCTAAAACAAAGTTGTGGGAGGTTGATTTTTTTTTTTTTTTTTTGGTTTAACTATATGCCTGTGATGGAGAGGTAGGGGTCAATTTTAAATTAAAGAACAGAAATGTAAAACTGGGACTGGGAGGATGAATTTCACATGGCAGCTTAAAAATCCCCTGTCCTGGTTAAATTCACAAGTACAGAACCTTTTTCACTAATTTTTAATGGACTTTGAACCTCCCAGCTGCAGGTTCCTTGGCCCAGGTACACCTCACCCAGCTTTACACACCTCCACTGGAGAGCTCCCCATCTGTGTCAGAGACTCTTTATTTTCAGGACACGACTTATCCAACCTTTTTTTTGCCTCCAGTGACACAAGGCAAACTGCATTAAGGAAATTTCTCTCCATCAACTATAAAGGGAAAATAAAGCAATTTAAGTGTAGTGATCTGTACTACAGAGTCTCATCTTGGCAGAGATGAAATTCACCCTTTGTCCTCTTCAGATACCCTTGAAATGAAGAGAAACTCTGTCCCTATCCCAAATGCTCAACACATAGAGCCAGGACCTGCCTCCCTCCCAGTATAATAGACTTTATTTTTACTGAAAGTTAGGTCTCTGGAAGGAGTGCAATGACCAAAACCAACTGTCTGACCACAGCTTGGATGTTAAAATAAATTAATTATGAGGGCATGTTATTAATGGCTGTAAGTGCCTGATAAACATTAGTTTGTATTGATTCACGTATTAATTTTGTAACTTTTGACCCCAGAAAACTTTTAAAACAAAGGGCAGCAACGAGTTTTCAAATTACCCCAGGAAAAGTAAAGTAATCCCACCCCCTACCAGTCCAACAATTTTACAGCCAGCAGACTGCACAAAACCACATGGAGGAGATATTTTTAATTAAGTGCAGTATAAGGAGAATAATGGTTACCCGGATTCAGTCCAAACAATTATTATCAAAAGGGCCTTAGCATTTTAAAATAAGCCATTTAAGAAAGGCTCAGTGTTTTAAACATAGGCTGTTTCCGATTATAAAGTAGAGCTTTTAATTAAGATTAGTAAGGCCTAATTCAAGCTATAATTTGGTTCCTTTAGTTAGCAAATGTCTATTAAAACTGAGCAATTAAGGTTAAATGGGTTGAAGCATTTAAAGCACTCCCTCCTGCTTCAAATACTATACTAGAAAAGACTATGTCAGTGACTAATTCAGACCAGAAGACATGTATTTCCCCTCAAGTTTTTTACTTCCTTGCTGATCATAAAGTTTGCTAAAGAAGAAACCCTTGGTGAACTAGATTTTCAATGGAGCAAAAATATATGTTTGTATGTTACAGCTTATTGTCCACAATTTAACCATAAAATACAATTTCTGTGATTTTATATAGTATAAAGTTTGCTCCTATTATGTTTTTCCCCTTAATTTTATACAGTTTAGTAATAAAAATACGTAGCAAACTTGCCAGTAGCATATTTCTCTCTGTGTTCATACCTGGCATAATGGTCTTCAGCAGTTGTGTGTGTACTTGACAGGTAAAGGTAGAATTATACAATGATTTGTATTCCTGACATAAATGGCCTTTTAAAGCATTCCCACCTCCCCTTCCATTTCCCATTTTCGCAGCTTTTTCAAAGACTGAAACTCTTCATGCTTGGTGTCATCTTTAAGATCAAGCCCAGACTCCTGCTCACTCAGGCAATTGTATCATGGAATCCTACTCAGGATAACGGTTGATGTTGTCTTACCATTGAGGAACAGGCCACAGCAACTACCACCCAAATACCTGCCTTGGAAACAGCTAAAAATTATCACTAGTACATAAGTCATAATATTAATGGTCATCACTAAGAGCCTTTCAGGATAAGCAGTACAGGAACACATTCCAGTAACTTCTTTTTGTGCAACAAAATCCAGTGAAAGCAGTTCTGTATTAACTCAAATTATGTCACTGAGCTATTATAGAAAATTAATGCAATTGCTGCTGTCCTGAAGATATTTCTGTGTATTCCCTATTCAGAATAAATGCTAAAGCTTTTAGGTTTCCCTTCATAAGACCACAACGTGATGCAGTCAACTGGTGTTTCTTTTATAATGCACTTCTTGCCCTTCCCTCAAGAAAAAGATTTTTTAAAAGTATTTCAGAACAGGCAGTGAAAGGATGCAAAGTGCCAGAGGGATAAAGAAGAGAAATATACTTTTTATATGCCTTTAGAAGTGACTGTTTACAGAAACCTTGAGTGACAACACCTTAGATTTTACCCATATCACAAAAGAATTATTTCCTAGTCAACAATCATAGTATAAACAATCTGATGGAGTTGTTTCCATCGTTAAAGTTTTTGAGAGAACTGTAATATAAAAGTTCTTCCATTCTGAAGCCATAATTTCCTTAAATGTACAACTGTACATAGAATAAACTGCTGCCATTTTCACACAGTGAAAACAGATAATAAAACAGCTTATATCCAACCAAAGTATTTTAGTATTTAGGTTTTTATCTCAGGCCAACAGGCTATTCCTCTGTTGTACCCCTTCCCTGCTCACTCTTACAAGCCAAAACAGTCACAGGGCAGGGAAATCCTGGCAAGCCCTCGTTTGTTCCTTGCTCTCTGAATACATCTACACACTCCAGCCTCAACAGAGGTAAAACCACTCTCCAAGGAATTCAAGCCAAGCAAAAGCCACGGGGTTCCACTTGTGCCTGCCCTCTGGTAGCCAAATAATGCAGGCTGGGCTCCCTCCTGGCTGTGGGTCAGGCTGCAGCACAGCTCCAGCCAGGCTGCATTTCCCCAGCACAAAGCCCTTGGGAAAATCCCACTGCAGCCAGGAATCAGCAGCAATCCCTCTGGAGCACCTGCCTTTGCAGGGTGTGGGACACCAAGACTAAAGGTCAGATGAACTGGACCACTGGGCAAGCAATGACTGGGCTGGTTTAAGGAGAAGGTGGCGTGTGGGGGGGAAGGACGTGGGAAGAGGAGCTTTGATCACGTTCATCTTCAGGCAGGTTGGAACGCACCAGGAAAAAAAATAAAAAGGGAATTTCTAAATGAAGTTGGACTTTGGTGCTTCGTAGGTAGAGAGATTCATTGGTATGTCTCCAAGTCACGGTTTTCACGGACTCCTTTTCCAAGGAATTTCTGCAAACAGGAAAGTGCAAAAAGAAGAAAGGCACAACCCTACCCAGCAGAGACTGAGATCTCCAGAGGCAAAAAGTCAGATACCAAATTCCTCCCGTGCATGTGCTGCCAAACAACTGAGATATGCATTACCTGCACTCCCTGCTCAGCAAAGCAAATATCCACTCACTTCATCCCCTTTTCCCACTGCAGCAGGGAGACTGGAAGTTTAGAATGTGACCTCTGCTTCCAGATAATGAAATCGGAACAAAGGCACTTCGGAGCAGCTTCCCCTCTTACAACAGCAAGGACCAGAATGCACAGCAGTTATGTCCTGTAGGATTTTCAGCAATATGTCCAACAAACACCTACTCCTGCAGAGGTTCCCATGCTCCGAAGCACATTCTGCACCAACACCATTCCCTCCAGTAATCCCCAAATTGATATCATGCATTGCTCTTTTTTCCCTCCCCCCCCCCAGTTAAACTTTTGATGTTCTGTGACCACGATGCCTTATTAAAGGTAAGGACTGACAGTGGTTCATGCAGCCTAAGGCATGGGAATGGTGGGATGCAGCTCAGCAACATCAAGCTGAGAGGAAATGAAAATCAGCTTCCATATTCTAACAGCTCATCTGCTTAACTAATTGATTATAGGAATCAGAACAATCTGAAAATCGCTTGATCTATTTAATATCTCTGATTCTTTGGCGGCTGAACTGTAAAACATCATCAGTAGTTGTGAAAGCATGGTCTTGAATTTGATATGTGTTGCCTATGGGGCCTACAGCACCAAACTAACTGCTCGTGTATTAAGCACTAAGTTCAGGTCTAAAGCAAGATCAAGGTCTTATATCAGCTTGTTAAGTGATCCAGATTTTTTTTTTTAATTCATTGGTCAATGAAGGAAAAACTGTGGCCTTCTACAGGCTCCAGGGAAGCAGCACTGTAAAGTAAAATAATATCTTCAATTTAATAAAGTACTTACACAGAATTAAAGGGTAACAGCTTCTTAAGATTAAGTACCTGAGTACTTTGATGATTCAATGCATTTGAACAAAACAATTCTTCAAACTAATGTAAGTGTATTCCTTTTGCTCAGCACCTTAAATGTGTAAAAAAGTCTTGAAATTTAAGGGGGTCTGTCACACCCTCCCTTTAGTTTCCCACAACTCTGACAAATATTTATGTATGAACTATGTTCTTTCATGCAAGGTATCTGCTTTAAAGCAGGTCTGCTTTTTTCAGCTGAAATTTTAAACAAATATATACATACTAAAACAAACAAAGAAAAAAAAACAAACCAAGAAGTTGGCTTTTTTTTTCCTGAAGTGATTATACGGAAAATTCACTGCTTTGCTACGTCGAAAAAAATCTCCCCCCTTACTTGGACAGATTAAATGCTCTCAGATTTTGTTTCTTACAAGGAGTCAACGAGTTCCCTTTCAGGAGACTTCTCAAGACAAAAAAAAAAAAAAAAGATGGTCAAATTCCAGCTGATAATTCACCAAACAAAAACCAGCCACTTAAAAAAATCATTACAGAAAAACCCAAACAACATAATAAACTCAAAGCTCAACAACAGGCACCTGCTGAAATTTATGCAGCTAAAGTTTCCCAAACAACCTTCTTTGTAGGTGGTTTTTTTTTTCCCCCCAGCCTTTGACAACACAATGGCTCCAGAAATTGAACCAGATTAGGAAATCTATTCACCTTATTCACCACCACCTTCTCCCTGCCATGTGCCCCAGCCTCTACATCCCAGTTCATTGCCTTTTCAGCGTAGAACTGCTTACAGGGCCAGCATTACACAATCCTTTGTGTTTTCTTCCACTTTTAGGGGCGTTATTTCAGGGATATTCTTCACAGAATAGCCCCACATCTATTGCACCTGTGCAAAAAAAACCAGGATCGGGGAAAAGGAATTGCCTAAATCACTGCAGAGGGAGAATTCCTGCTTTTGGGACCAGAATTTATACCCATTTGCCCTACAACTTCCTGCCACACATCCTCCATCCCAGGACTGCCTGAGCTTTGGTCAGACTTGTAGTTCAGGCTCGCAGCTATCCTGGGTACACAGACTGTATCCACCATCCCCTTCAGTCTGTATCCAACATCCATGATTCCCATGACCTTCAGAGTGTCCTAACAGCATGGGTGCTAAGAGAGTGGATGCTACCTGCCTCAGATGCAGAGGAGACAAAATCCACGTGAGTGGAGTTGATTTGGGCAAGGGAGCAGCAGAAGGTCCCATTCCCTAAATCCTCTGCCACCATCTAACCGGAGGCTCCATGACCTTGTCGTCCATCAGCCTCGGAATGTGTATTTTAGGAGCCCCCATAATCAAATGGGAGGTAACAAATGATGGCAAACAGCCATGCAAAGAGGTTTTTCCAGCCAGCCACTGAGGAAAGAGCCATGGGAACAGCAGGGAATGTGCTGAGGGACAGGTGAGCTCTGAGCTGGGGATGGGGGCCAGGAAAGAGGTGGAGAAAAAGGAAGGCAAAGGGAAATCTGAGAGCTGGTTTGACTTGAAGACAGAACTCAAATGAAAGGAGCAGTAAAGGGTATTCAGAGCTTACAGCTGCCAGTTCTCCAGTCCCAGAAGTCTTGCTGGGTAACTCTCCCTGAGAGAGGACAGGGGAAGGAAAATTGAATAAAATAATAGAAAATCCACAAGGAGAGGACAAAAGAGAAGTAGTACTTGCAGTAAGGAAATGACAAGGTTAAAAGAGAGCTGAGGAACAGAATATACAAGACAACACAGTGAAGACTTCAAGGAAGAGGGATTGCACCAGAAGGTGACAGGTGGGAAAATGAGGAAAAATACACAGTGTCTAGCAGATAGATAAAGAATGAAGACAGAAGAAGGACAGATTCTTACCTATTGAACTTAGTGCATTTTATTTATGCCCCTTCAGCTTATTATCATTTTCCTGGTAGATAACTCACACTTTATATCTGGGGGAAAGCAGAAGTTCCTCCTAAATACAGCAGAAGTACCTAAATCACCACAGGAGGCCACCCTGGGTTCTGCAGCTCAGCAACTGTTGAGACTGATGAAATTTTATGATATTTATAAGTTCCCAGAGTACCCATAGACCATCCAGCAGGCAGGGAGCTTATCAACTATTTAGAGAAGTGTCCTTGGAAAAAAACCATATTTTTTCCAGAGTGGGAATCACATGTAATGCTGTTGAAGAATGGGGCCGTATCTCTAGTGCTGTGGATTTGTTTATGCAAAATACAGTGATATTTCTATCTGAGAAGCATTTCTGGAGAGAAAAAAAAAAATAAAATCGGAGTGGATGGTCTTTTTCTAAGTCAAAATGGAAGATTTCCAAAGTGGACCACCGGGGGAGCTGTTCACTGAACCAGCATTATGGGCTGGCAGAAAGTAAGAGGTAGGACAGAGTAGGGGAGAAAAGGGAGAGGATAAAACAAAAGGATATGTGACACATGGGGACTGATGGCCCTGTGAGAAGATAAATGGGTCATGTCAGCCCAGCTAAGGGATATTCTGCTTTTATGGGATAAACTACTGAACAAAGTTGGAAAACTAAAGCAATTGGAATAAACAAATAAAATCAAGGCTCAACTCTGACCAAAACAAAAGCTCTATTCACTGAAAAAGCATGAAGGAGAAAAAAAGAAAAAGTTATCATAAGCTGTTAATTCACTTAGGCTGTAATAAAATTCTGCTTTAATAGAGAATGTTCCCAGGAGTATTTTCTTACTTCTTCTCGGCTTCTCCATCCCCTAAGAAAGCTCATTCCCTGAAGCAAATTAGAAAACTGGCAAGTTGGAATTGAGTATTAAATGGTACCAGACAATTTAAAAAGAAAAAAAACACAGACATAGAAGACCTCAGAATTTAATTCTGGGAAACACTAAACCAAAAATTATGCATCAAGCTACCCTACATGTAAGTAGGACCTAAACCAGCATCACAGACTTGTAGCAACAGGTCTCATCCAGCCATGAGGGGAGGGTGACATGAAGTACAATATCTGATATTAATACCTTTTGTTAAGGTGTTGTAGCTCTAGAAGGCAGCTCCAGTGTCTAACACCCACCACAGACCTCATTCAGGGAAATCAAGGGTGTCCATGAAAGAATGAATTCACCTTCAACTGTAATTATAAGAATGATCAATCAGGAAGGAGTCACTTAAGCTGCCTTGTTCAGGGGCATCGCTGTCACTCTGCAGAGACAGACAGAACAAGTCTCAGCTCCCCTGAGCTGTGCAAGCATCAGGATGCCCAAATTCCAGAAACCAAAGGACACCCAACTCTCACATGACATCGGTGATGAAGATGGTCCACCTCAGAACGAATTGCTGAGAGTGGATTGATGGGACAGCACAGAGCTCTCAAAAGAATTGGGATCACTGCTCCATTTAAAAGACATCCAGAAGCCCCTTACTCACTTATCCCTGCAGACGAGAGGGGGCTTTAGTGGGAGATACAGGATCAGGAGCTGGGAAATGAGAAGTCTCAGATGCCCTGTGCTGGTTCCAGGCTGACTGATTCAGAGAGCAGCCCTCTCACAATATTTGGGTTCATTTTTGAAGGGCACGAGAAGAACAGAGCAGGTATTTCAAACACTGTAGTGAAACAAAAATCCAACGTGTCAGACCACGAATGACCTCCCAAGAAAATGAAAGATTTTCTGAATTCAAAATTACTGAAGATGGTAACAACTGGTTTATCTATCCAGTTTCTGATTCAAGCCCAATGAGCTATCATTTTAAACTTCAGTATATTGCTCTAAGCACTGTGAGTAGTTTAAATTTTGGCTTAGGGATGCTACTGCACCTGCAGCATGAAGATAATCCTTGTGGGTCCCTTCCAACCCAGCATATTCTGTGAATTCCGTGTGACAGATTCGAGAGTCTCAAATTTGGCAAAGTAAGAAATTCACCATCCTGCCGTTTCCACAAAATTAGAATTCCTGGTTCAGAAAAGGGCTCTTAGTTGGCAGTTTAGAGGTGATCTGTGCAGAACTCTGTGCTTTTCTGTCTGCAGCAACAGGTCAAGCAAGAGACGAAGTCAGGCATCACAGAGCATCAATGGAAGTAACAAAATCCAGGGATATCAATGCAAGGGTTTTTCCAGATACAGCATTGAGTTTATCTCATCCACTGTACACAGAGAAATATTAGGAACTATGGCAAAAGTCTAGGAGACTAGGAGATGCCTTGCTAAATTGGCTGGACATCTTCCAAAAACTTCCTTCAGCTCAGCAGCCTTTAAATGAGCACTGGGGGTCAGAAAGGACAATTGGTGTGTGTTTCCAAACGGGCATATGAGGAATGTAACCTGCTGTGAGGCTGGATATACCTGTGATTGAGGCAGGAATGGTTTATCTTATTTTGAGATCATGTTTAAAGCCAGTGAGGTGCCATCCGTGGGGTAACCAGGAATAACAGCCCTCATTGCAGGTTACCATGACCACCTGTTTATCTGGAATGACTATTTACATTAGGAAAAGGACTGCAAATACATCAACACGTGACAAACTTGCATCACTAGAACTGCACAGGCCCACTGAGCCAGCAGACAAGCAGAGCTGCTGCTGATACAGCACAAATTTCCCACGTGAGCAGGAACGTGAAGATCACCCTCTCAGGGCAGACTCGACCTAGACACTTTGCCATGGTATGAGTATGTTGCCCTCAGCAAGAAGTCCATCAAAAAAATTATGAAGCTTCCCAGTAGGAAAAATAACTAAAACAAAAAGTACAGCTAAAAACTGTGAGCATTTCTGTACAAAAAGTAACACGGTAACACCTGCGTGGGATCAATTATTAAAAGAACTGAAGGAGAGTTATGCAAACACTATGAAAGACAGAAGGAAAAACACACTCCTGGAGGAAAATCACAGTCAATAAGGGAAATCTCAGAGTAGAGTTTTGCAATCCAGAAGCAACAGGTCCCAGTGAACGTGTCTTAAGAAAAAATCCCATCCACCCACTCACATCCTCTACACACTGTAGAGAAAGGGTCCTACGTGTAAGGTATAATCCAAAAGAAAAAAAACCACCTATAGCTAGAGCAACTCACTGGAATTACAGTCACACTGAGGATAAAGAGTAGGGTAAGGAAAAAAAAAACCCATTTAAAATAATGTTAATGCAGTAACTGGATATAAAACGGGCACAGATGAACATCAATGAAAAATGACACAGAGTATTTCAACCATTAATGAGGTGAGGGTTTGGACTAGCCAGAGAAGCAGCACTGGCAAAAAAAACTTCCTAAAAGCTAGGTTTAAGAGCTAAACCTCTTCATAAACTGCTCAGTGACAAGAGTACCCACAACACCTGACACACACTGCATTGGAGACAGAGAAGGGCCACCAAGGCACAAGGAACGCCAGGACTTGGAATCCTTTTGAACCCTCTGGAATTTCCACTGCTTTGACACTGTTTTCCAGCTCATGATTTTACTGAGACACCAGCCTGTGGGGAAGCCAAAAGTCAATGCAGAGAAGGTAAGGACAAAGACCTAAGGAGCATGAAGATGACTGCATTTGAGATACTGAATAAAATCACAATAGGGAAGATTTCCTAGCCAAGTGAATCGACTAATTATCAATTAATGGATTTTATATATTGAATAGAAACAGAGACTTGAAAGCAATTATTTTTTTAAAGATCACCTGGGCTGGACACCTCATTCTGTCCTATGAAAAAGCCAGGCAGAGAATTTGTTTTCAAAGGATATTGAACACGAATATTATGTGATATGGGAAAACACCATGGTAATGGTGACCATAAGGCTTTACAAAGCACGGGGGAAAAAAAGAAAAAAGTTATAAACTGAAATCTACAGAGGGAAGCAGGAGACAGGCCACAGGAAGAATGAGGAACTCTTTGGAGAAACAACTGTGCTCTGTGGAAAGAAAACAGGTCAGCTGGTTCAGGCAACAAGGCTCACCAGAAAATAAAATAAAGAAAAAACGTAAAGTAGATCTGTCTGACAAGTCATCCACAATCCTCAGAATCTCTGGAGAAACCCAAAAAGACATTTTGAGAGAAAAGCAAAGTTCGGAAAGAAATTCTCTGCTAAAGGAATTTAACAGGTTGTCAAGAAAATGTTTCATTTCCATATAATTTCTGGTAGAGCGTTCCACGGGTCCTTAAAGAAATGGGTTTGTCTCATGTATTTCTCCCCACCCTTTAGCTCACAGCAGCAAAACACACAAAATCCTGCCCAAGTGGCTGGGCTCCACATTTACTGCATTGACCTGAAGATCCCACTCTTCAGAGAAACTATAAATAAATACACAAGAGCACACAAATACATATTCACATGCTGGACACGTTTCCACAAGTATGTGCTCCGTTGCTTTTCTAAAACCTAAGACTCATCCAAAAAAATGTTATTTCCCATACTCTATTCCCTTTCTCCAAAAATGGATTTCAAGTGAACAAAAGCAATATTTAAGACTGATGTTTAAAATAAACAAACATGGACACGTTTCTAAATTAATTGCAGTGCCTCAGTGTAACCTCAACTAAAATTTATCAGAATTAATTTGACCATGTAGTATAATTTCTTTAAGCTCACTATACTGCATAAATTGCAATTCTGCTTGTTTAATAAAATCTGGTTGCATGGGAGAGCCTGGAGTATAAGTGAGTTAGTAATGCTATATATAATGTTCTTCAGACATGAAGCAATACAGGTAGATTGGTACAGACATAGCTAAAGAAGCACATCATCTCTAAAAATGTTATCTTTTTCTCACAGGTAACTAGTTTCACTGATCAAAAGGCTTATTTAGAAAAGCCCAGTTACAAACTTTGAGAATCATTTAATGACCCAGCTTTGGTTTCGGCACCACAAAGACCATCCAGTGGATTTCATTTTTGTTAATGAAATAATATGAAATAAATTACCTTTATCTTAAACAAATTACCTTTATCTTAAAAGGTAATTTTTAATGGCTGCTCACTGAAGTTGTGACAGAACACTAAATACCCATCCATGAAGTTAGCCTGTTTATTTCTGTAGGTTTTGAATACTTAACCTCAAGAGGGAAAATAAACCCATCCTACATGTACAGCAGGCCTGAGGCAGATCTCAGATCTGCCACTGACTTGTGTGACCTTTCCTTTTAATTATGAGCTTACTCACTTATGAAAAGGACATAATGATACCTGCCCTACACTGAATGCACATAACTTCAGTCATTTCGTGCTTCAAAGTACTTTGGGATCAAATTAACAGGTACTACACAACTAATTTAAAACAAGCTCCAGATAGGAAGCATTCAAAAACACTTCAAGCTTTCCACTTATCCAAAAGTGTGATATTAATTACAAACTTGAGACACACAGCTGATGCAAAATCTTTAGAACTGGTACCATAACATTGTAAAAAGGTTTATACATCATGCAGAGTGATACCTGGTTCAGACAGCCTGTGTTCATTTACCTGACTAATGCTGAATATCCATGCAGAATATGTTGCAGCCTGCCCCAGTTCACTTTACTTATCAGGTTTGTCAGACACTGATTCTATTAGATATGAGTTTGATATCAGACACAGAATTTCCATTATTCTGTACATCACTGCAAAGAGGAATCTTGGTTTTTACTACTTACTGAGCTCTCTTTTTTAATTTTTACAAAGCCAAGGTAAGCCAGGCAAAGAGAAATACGTATATTAAATAAGCATAAAATATGTATATTAAATAAGCATGAGTATAAGCAGTGTCTACCATTAAACAGAGCTTAACAACTAAAACATGAATAGTTAAAGCTTAAGGAAACTCTTGATGTGCAAAACCAACACGAGTACCAAAGCTGAGAGTGCTGTAACTTCACAGCTGGGGCCTTGAGTTTCCTCAGAGTTCTGTAGCTCTTTCCCTGGAAGGGATGAGGAGAGGAAGAAGGGGTGCTGAATGATTATCCTGTTTGCAAGGAAGATAATCTGGTTTCCAAATGAACAGCAGCTCAGAGCAGCAAGAGGTGGACAGTAGGAATTTGTCTCTGTCAATTTAAGCCCAAGACAGAGAAATACGACAACCACAAAAATGCTTCATGAGGGCACTTGAACAAACACTTTGGAAGTCCATGGAGAATAATATGTGGTTTCAGATTTTTGTAGACTTCAGCAAAGTCATTTCTAGGTCTTTAATCTTTTTAATGGACTGGCTATAAACATTTTTTTAAAAGTTTCATTCTGCCAAAGAAAGAGAAGGACTTGGAAGGAAAATTTTTATACCTGCTAGGCACCTACAAGTAAGAAAAAATAATATTCTTGCATCTTTTATTTGTAGGGCTGTGATTATAATATTCATTCTATTGACCAGAGAATCTCTCTGCTGAGATTCAACAGACAAGATGGGGGACAAAATCTGAAATATGAATGTACACAGTGCCTAATAAAACATGCTAGGTCTTTCTCAATTACAAGAGGCCGTATAAAAGCAAAACAACTTTTTTTTTAAAGTCTCTATAAGCACAATAATCTGAAATACTTCCTTTTAAAACAGTGTACCGCAGATTAGAAATGTATGATCATGACACATCCATAGAGCCAAAGAGAAGCAAGTTCCAAGGTCCTGGTCGAGGAGATGCAGAAAAGCACCTACTGTAACTTGCCCGGGGAGAACGGCGGCCAGTCCAGGGGGTGATCCAGGGGCCCATCCCATCCCATCCCATCCCATCCCGCAGCCGCACCTCCCTTTCTTAATTTTATTTTTCAAAGTAGGCTGGTGGGCACGACGTTTGCGGTGCCGGACAATTAGCAAGAGCAGCAGGGGGATGCTTGCCAATAAACACCCAGATTTGAGGTTAAGCAGCTGTAAATCTGCATTAATCGTTTCAGGAATTCAGCTATTTACAAAAGCTTTTAAAGAGCAAACAAATAAGAGAAGGGAGGGGAGGAGAGACAGGAGAGGAGCCGATCTGTCCGTACCTTCACACTGCTTCCCTTCCCCTTTATAGCCCGGCTTGCAGATGCATTTGTAGGATTTCGGTGTGTTCTGACAGATGGCATCGATGTGACAGTCATCCGTGGCTTCCGCGCACTCGTCAACATCTGGAAGCACAGAACGAACCCCAAGGGGACAGATCAGGAGGGAGACCTGAGACACACAACACCAGGGACAGGAACTCCCCTTGGAACTGTTTGCCTGCCTGCCTGCCTGCCTTCCCAGTGTCATCCTGGAAATGGGAACATCTGAGGTTAAATAAGTGAACCTGCCAACGTGATGTTCTCCTCAGGTCGTTTATAAGCACTGCTCCACCGAGCCACAGGGACTGGCTCTCGCATTCCCACATTAGGAAATCCTTAGACACTAAAACTTAGCTTCTGCTG
Organism: Pipra filicauda; assembly: GCF_003945595.2. NCBI lineage: Eukaryota > Metazoa > Chordata > Aves > Passeriformes > Pipridae > Pipra > Pipra filicauda. Next base: position 303,441 of record NW_024104412.1, read on the forward strand.
TATAGGTCTGGTACTGGAGACCCTTAGTAAAAAACCCAGTGTTTAAATGACCTATAAGAGGAGAGAAAAAGACCATTTGCGTGTTCTAGCAAAGAGATTTTCCCAATTTATAAAGATAGACTCTAGTTTAAATAAACTCCGCTGGTTGGGGAATGAGAAAAAGAAATATTTGAACACCAAAACCCCATTAATACTTTTTACTTAGAGGCAAAAAAAAAAAACCAAAAAAACAAACGGCAGACCATATGAAACTTGGTAAGTCAGTGCGGAGGAAAGCAACCTGCAATAACATCATCTACTTGGACTAAAACTCATTTAGGAGGAAGAAACTCCCAGCAGTCTCCCCGGCCCCTGCACTGGAAGGGGGGCAGCCAGACCGCTTGTTTTCAGGGTAGGAAGCCTTTACAAACATTTCAGTGACGGGCATTCGGATTTAAAGAGGATGGGGAGGGAGGAGGATGAGCGAGAGACTCGGTAGTCGTGGGAATGTTAATGAAGTGAACATAGGAGGGGGAAAAAAAAAAAAAAAAAAGGGAAAAAGCAGCAGCTCCGACCTATTCAGGGATGGGGTGTGCTGCTAACAGGGGAACATTTAAAGCCCTGCCTAACCTGCCCTGCCCCCCGCAGTCCCCCAGACGGTCCCCGACCACCGCCGGGGAGGCGGTGCCGCCCCCGCCCCGGGGACACCGGGCGGGCAGGGTCGTGTCAGAGCTCACCTCACGGGGATTTCCTCCCCATTTCACGCCAGAGCCACACCTGGGGCTCCCGGGAGGAGACAGGCGGGCAGGGCAGCGCGCTGCCCGGGGGATGGAGCGGAGCACAGCCTCCCCTTTATGCCCGGGAAGGACCGAGGGCAGCGGGGGAGTCGCGGAGGGACGTCCAGCGAGAGACATGTGCAGCTGGTTCCATGCAGCAAGATTAACAGATCCTCCAAAAAGGTGCACTAAAGGGAAAACAGCTTCGCTGTCAGCTTGAAATCCTAACGCTAATTGTTTCAGAAGTGCTCACTCAGCCATCTCCAGTGATCCTTCAAAGTCACCGGGGACAGGCGGGGGGTGTTTGGAGAGGGGAGGATAAGCAGACACTGTGGCATGGCACACAGCAGAGAACTTGTCTGGGAGGTGCAGACCGGGGCGGCCCCGCGGGGCACCCCTGGGATCCCAGCAAGAGAATTCCCTGGACTCCGTATTGTTGAGGGGGATTTTTTGTCTTTTTTTCTTTCCTTTTTTTTTTTTTTTTTTTTTTTTAAGAAAGAGGGGAACAGCGCAACAAGCGCCGTGATTTTAAGGAGAAACGCAGGGCTGCTGTAATCTGTTCCCTTCTTTCTTGTCCATTCGTTTATTTTAACCACCGAGCCGGTTCAGATCTAGCCATGATTTACGTGAATTAGCTTAGGGGGTCCGAGGGTGTTGCCTAGATCAGGCAGAGATTCAGTCAAGCACAAAAAGAAAAGAAGTTTTTGGGGTGTGTGTGTGTTGGTTTTTGTTTTTCTTTTTCTTTTTTTTAAATGCTTTGGTTCATACTTTTGAGTCATTAAACCGGCACCCATCTCCCATCAAGATCAGTAAGAGTGACAGCTGGACTCTTTATAATGCCGTCAAAAATTCAAACTGCATTGAGCCAAGGGGGACATTTCACAGCAACCAGAGGATGCCTGGGAGTCAGGCGTGAATGCCAATGAGTCAAATGAAAGGGCAAAACCAAATATGAGCCCTTGTTCAGCTCCACATCTCACGTTGCGTTTCTCGGACTTTAGGAACTTCTACGCTGACTTCGTTCATTTTGCTGCATTCAGACTCCTCTGTCTGAGGGATTTTTACACGCATCCCCCTCCCAACCCCTCCCCGCTCGTACTTCACCTTAAAGGATTACTTCTAGCACAACTTCAGAGACTGCATACACATCTTTCAAGAAATCACTTTGGGCTTACAAACATTCCTAGACAGACAGGGCTAGGAGGAGGGTGTTTGATTTTTCGGGGTGTTTTTGTGTTTTTTTTTTTTTTTTAAAGCAAAGATTTAGTATCATTGCTGCTATTAAACAGAGAGTAAGAAACGCCAGGTCTTCGGGTTAATGCGCAGACAGGGAAAACCTGTGAAGATATCCCAGGGCTCAGCACAGACATCTCGCAGGCACTTAAGCAAAGTAACTTTTTCTTCCCCATCTCTCCCCTGCACAAGTCCCTCGGCTCCGGCTGTGTCAGACACGCGAGAAAACGCCTCCCCACCGCAACTTCCAACACCCCCGGCTGTTCGGAAACGACCCTCCCCTCGGCACCTTACAGCGGGGCGAGAGCGGCGCGCAGAGACAGACGGACAGACAGACACGGTTCCCCCCCGGGGGCCGCCGCGGCGGAGCTCCCCCTTCGCCTCCCCCCCCTCCCTCCCCGCTTCTCCTTACCTGCGCCCCCGCTGCCTCCCGCCAACCTGCCGGCCCAGGCGAGGGCGAAAAGCAAACAGCAGCGGCGCGCAAAGCAAACAGTGCCCATGATAACGATGCGCTGGCGGCGCGGGAGCGCGATAAGGGACGCGCCGGGGCGGCCGCGGAGCCGGCGGCGCTGACGCCCGCACAGCGCCCCGCTGATTCGCCGCGGAGCCGCCGCGGGGCGGGGACGGGCGGGACGGCGCGGGCAGGGCCGCCCACGGGGAGGGAGCGCTGCGGGACAGCGGCCGGCCCGCCGGCACGGGGGATGCCCGCCGAGGGGCCGGGGACGGCGGGGGACGCGCCGGGAACGGGACGCGCGCGGAGCGGTCCCCGCGGAGGGAGGGAGGGAGGGAGGGAGTGCGGGGACGGGGAGAGAGGGAGGGGTGGGTGAGGAGGTGGACAGAAGGATGGAGGGATGGATGGACAGAGGGAGGGATGAAGGGATGGATGGACAGAGGAAGGGATGAAGGGATGGATGGACAGAGGAAGGGATGAAGGGATGGATGGACAGAGAGAGGGATGAATGGACAGAGGGAGGGATGAAGGGATGGACGGACAGAGGGAGGGATGAAGGGATGGACGGACAGAGGGAGGGATGAAGGGATGGATAGATGGACGGACAGAGGGAGGGATGAAGGGATGGATAGATGGACGGAGGGATGGGTGGGTAGAGGGATGGAAGGATGGGTGGACAGAGGAATGGAGGGACGGGTGGGTGGATAGATGGAGGGATGGGTGAAGGGATGGAAGTATGGGTGGACAGAGGAATGGAGGGTTGGGCAGTGGATGGATGAAGGGATGGAAGGATGGACGGACAGAGGAATGGAGGGATGGGTGGGTGGAGGGATGGAAGGATGGGTGAAGGGATGGAAGTATGGGTGGACAGAGGAATGGAGGGTTGGGCAGGTGGATGGATGGAAGGATGGACAGACAGAGGAATGGAGGGATGAATGGACAGAGGAATGGAGGGAGGAATGGAAAGAGGGATGGAAGGATGGGTGGGTGGATAGATGGAGGGGTGGGTGAAGGGATGGACAGGTGGATGGAGGGAGAGAGGCATTAATGGATGGATGGGTGAGCGGATGGGTGGATGAAAGGACAGAGGGATGAGTGCACGGAGGGACAGGTTGTCAGATGGATAGATAGATGGGTGGGTGAGTGGAGGGATGGAGGGGTGAGTGGAGGGATGGAGGGGTGAAGGAATGGATGGACAGAGGGAGGGATGGGTGGCCCCACACCGCGGGCTGTGAGGGCAGGCTGGCAGACATGGCTATCCATCTCCTCGGCAACTGCAGGCAGGGATCCTTCCCCCTTCCCAGGCTCAGGCTAAAACACAACTTTGTTTTGGTCGCCCCTGCCTCCCTCCCAACTTCACCTAACTCCATCCCTGCCTGCCACCAGCCACTGGCCTCCTCCAGGGCTATGCCGTGGAGACAATTGCCCCTTTCCAGCCCTTCCCCCATCTCACTCCTCCAAGTCCTGCTCTGGATCCAGCCAGGGCTCTGCAGGTGACACGTGTGGTCCTGGCTCAGCCTGGGTGGCACGCCCTCCCCAAAATCATCAGGGAAGCTGCACTGCCTCTGCTGCAGACAGACACGTGAGTGCCATTGTCACCAGCACCCTGGAGGAGAAAATCCATCACTTAAACCCAAACATCAGAAATGTGCCCCCTCAGAGGCAAACTCCGGGACGCTGAAGTCTCCCAGGCTGTTTTTAAAGGACTGGAACAGCTTGCAGACGTCCCCTGTGATGTGCCCCCCTATTTGCTTTACACCTTTCTTTCACAGACACTCCCCCTGCTGAACTGCTTTGCTACTTTAGGTTGTTTCAACTCCTCCTAATTCCCCAGCGAGGCTGTTGTGTGCGACATCCACTTGTCATCCGGAAAATAAATACACCCCGGCACAGCTTTGGATGCCTCTTTTTGACAAGTTCCTCCCAAACGTGTGCGTGTTTCAGTACGGTTCTCCCAGAAAACAGCACTCTTTAAGTACCTTTAAGCATGAAAAGACGGGAAGGAAATGTAAGAAAAGTTGCTCAGCCCGTAGTAAAAGCACAAACCACCGTCCTTATCCTTCCTAAAACCGAACTCCCGCTGCACGGTGCCAGAGCTGTTTGCTCTCCGCATGTTTACACCTCGACTTTGGGCATTCCCGGCCTTAATCCTTCAGGGCTGGGGCAGCGGTTATTGCTATTTTAAATCCGGTCCCTTATTTTTTGTGTGTGACTACGCGGAGGCGCAGCGGTGAATTCCATGCCCCAGCCTTCCCATGGATACGCGGAGCGTTCCTGCCGCGGAGGTCCCCAGAGGGATCACCTGGAGCCTTGGAGTGCCACCTAGTGACCTACTTATGGAATGTTGCAGCGGAGCGACCCAAAAGCTTTTCCAAGACTTTGGAAGTATGAGTTTTGTCCTAGGTAAAAAGCAAGGCTAAATCTTCTCCCCCCCCCCCCTTTTTTTTTTTTTAAATATTTCATAACTGGCTTTGTCATTCTGTTTCATGAAATCACGCTAAAATTTATCACGGGACAAATTGTCCAGAATGTTTATCTTTCATGAAGGAATTAACTAAAATTGTCTAAAAAAATGAACTCTCTCAACTTTTTAAAAAGCCACGGTGCAACAGAGCAGTTTGATAAAGCAACAAAACACTCCCAGCTGCCTCGATGTTCTCTACCACATATTATATGTATACATGATATTTCTACCCTGAATATATAATTATATGCATTTATAGTCTATACAGTACTTCCCCCACCTGTACAGCACCCGAGAAAGGGAGTCACCTTGATCCAAATATTACATTATGGGAAACACCACCCATGTTTAAGCTCTCTACCAAAGTACTTGAGCTCTGCCTAAGAACCTTTGGGCAGCCTGCAACAACAGCTTGCATGTTAATTGTCTTCTAATGTTCTTCCATACCAAGGAAGGAACTATCCAATAAAATAATAACAAAAATTAATAATGAAAGAGGTGTGTTTTACCAGGACCCATCTCTTTATAGAAGGTCCATGAAGAGCTGAATGTCAGGAAAGGGCATAAATAGAAGAGTGGCTGCAGAGCAGCAGCCTTGCCTTCAGAACACCTCCTCCCACAGACACAAACCATTCCAAAAATGCTTTGAGAAGACAGAAGAGCATCTGCAGAATTATCTGGTTTCCTGGTTTGCTATTTATGAACACCTGTATATTGGGGCCAGTGCTGCCTCAGGAGGCAACACGAGCTATAGATAGGGCTGTGAATCACAGCAGAGACTGAATAGCCTGTGCAAACCTGAGCCAGCGGCTGTACCTCTGTGTTTCTGTTTCTCTTCCTTCCTTCTGTCCATCCTGTCCATTTACAGGGAGAGCCCATTGCAGCAGGGCCTGTCTTTCACTGTGTTAACACAGCACCTTTCAAAATAACACACTAGACTTACTTTGTCTGTCTCCCCAGTTAGGGCTTTCACGAGGCCAGTGAGACATATCTCTGACCCCTTTAACTTCAGTTCTCTTTCCCAGAACTGTACTTTCAAGAACTGAGAGAAGCCTGGCACCCTCAGATGAGGGCACAGGGAGTCCGTGTGCCAGAATTTGTGCAGGGAGCAGCTATACTTTGAACCCTGAATCATATATCTCCAAGATTTATTTAAATATTTCCTATTAGGAAGAAAGGAACAATGTAAAACCAGCTCTTCAAAGCATATTTTGCATTTCTACACGTACTTAGGGGAAGCTTTTGGAACTAGAGGCAATGGACATGAACAGCACCACATGCTCAATGCTGTATTACTTCTTTCCAGGAAAATACAGCATCTAAGTGAGATTACAATCAATTTTATCTCACTCTCTCATCAGTGAGACAATGTGTGAAACCTTGTGGAAGTAGTGGTAAATTTGGATATTCTGGAAAAAAAAGAAAAGGTGTGAGCCAGTGCCAAACTTTGAAGAGATACATCAAGTCATGGTCTAGGACAGCTACTCTCCTATTTCTACTGTACTGTTACCTTCCTCCAAAACATGTCACCTGCTTCATCCAGCTGACCCTCCCCTTTCACCGTTACTGGGAAGAGCAATGGAGTTGGTTTTTTATTTCCTGCTTGAATCGTAACCACCAAGAGGGAAAGATGATGATACTAATGAAGAGATGGAACATGCCACCATCACCACAAAGGGCAAAGCAGAGTAGATCTTCCATTACTGGTACTCACTCCATCCTAGTTTTATCAAGATGAAGATTAATCTCAAGCAGGTGAATAAGGACTTGATGCAGGAAGAGCTGGATAAAACTTTATAACCTTCATTTTACAGGAGGTTGGTTACAGCAGTCTCTCCTAAAATGAATAAGGAACCCTTAAAAACCTGCAAGAGAAATTGCACTGAACAAGGTTTTATGTACAACCTGCTCTGAGATGCCACCAACAGGTGGAAGAGGATGACAAGGACCTGTGGAAACATGCAGCTGAAAAGGACACCTCTCTGAAAGTCCTGTTGGAGAACTCTGTTGCCAAAATCGTGGTGGTGGTGTGTCTTTGTGCTCACAAGGAGATGGGCAGCAGCAGTCTGAAATGGTTTGCTTCTAGGAAGTTAAGGCACAAGGGAGCCAGAAGGGAAATATCAAGGGGAAAAAAAAGGGTCCCGTTGCTCTTTGCCCATCCACTAACTTCAGACCAGAGCAGGATCAGAATTTTTACTCATTGACTCCTCCAGCAAAGTCTTTAAACCTGTGACTTGGTGGTCCTGGCTCCTGATCTGCTACAGATTCCCTCCCATTGTATCTTAGCCTGGGCAGTTCAGTTACTCTCAAAATGAATTTCACTGATTATTGTGCTTGCAAAGAAGTTACTGTATTGCAGCTGTTTTAAAATGCCACTCTCTTGAACACCACAGTCTAAAAAGGCCAAGCAACTCAGAGGAATTGAGTAGTGTCTTGGGTATTTTGGGCTTTATCACAGCAATTTGAAATCTTTAATCCTGGATAGCCATTAACTGCTCTGGACTGCACAGGACAGCAACCCAAATTCTAGCAACACAACAGATGAGAGAGCTTTTGGGTTGTTTTGGAAGGCATTTTATGAGCTCTCTTTTTAAAGTGAACTTTTCCTCAAAAATGGCTACAGTTGGCCCTGATTTCTTCTTCAAAGCACTTGAGGTACTTCCTGTTGTTCCCTTTCTTGCTGTTACCCATGATCTGTGGCCAGTTATCAGTTCACCTTCCCTGTCTAAGGAAGGCCCTGCACATGCCAGGAACACTGGAGCATGTACACATTTATCAGCAGGACCACTCCTTCCAGTAGACTTCTGCAAAGACTGTCTCAGCAGGCTGGGAATTGTGTAGTGCAAGATGAAGAGAAGAGGCCACGGCCTCTCCTCACAGTGCCTTTATCCTTCAGCACAGCTCAAACCCAAAAACCAGCACAAACCAAAAGCACTCCCAGGAGCACCAAGACTTTCCAGAGGCTGCAGATTTCAAGAGCAGCCTGGCAGAGCAGCTGCAGGGGGGGGTGAGTTGGCAGCACATCTTGCCAAATCATGGTAAGATCCTGTAAGACTCCTGCAACAGTTCTTTTGGACCTTTCCTGAGGCAAAAAATGTCTCATTTTAAACATTAACTGCAGCGACAAGACTCTTCGGAAAATTCCATCAGAAGTTGTTTAATCGAAATTTTTCCTGACGCCACAATTCCACAAAAAATTTAGGGTTATTTCTCAGGACACCTTCTTGCAGACAGGAGAGAAAAATAGCTGTAGTGCAGCCAGCTCCTGCAGTTTCCCTCCCTCCCCACCCAGCCAGCCACTGGGAGCTCCAGTGAGATTTGTGTACTGATTTGGAATTCTGCATTCTTCAGGGAGGCCCACAGGACCACAGTTCCTCTCAAGACTTTCTCTTTAATTTGCTGTAATGTGAAGAAAGTCCAGTGCTGTTGGAACTCAGCTAATTGTGTATTGCAGCATCTGCTCAGTTTACTGCAGGGAGCAAAACTCTTCCATCAAAAACATCTGCAAGGCTGAGCAGCAGGTCAGAGCATCAAGCCCTTTCCCAATCCCAGTCCAAGCTTGCTGTGGAGTGGTGGAGATTTGCACACGGATTTCCTAAAATCCAAGAGCTTGTTTTGGTGCCAGTGTATATATGTTCTCATCCCCTTGTTTAGCTGCAGTCTGTACTGCACATGGCCCACAGCCCATTGCCATGTAAGCTTAATCTTAAACAAGAACCATGTTGCTAAAGAGAGGGTTTGGTTCAAGCCCTGACTTTATCCAGTAAGCTTGGTCTATTACCAATATATTTTATCTCGGGCAAAACCTGTATAGACCAGGTAAAGTTTTATTCCAAAGTAGGTACCTGCATTGAAATATAAATAAGTGTAATTCTTTGTCCTGTAATTAAGTGCATTTTAATTCAGTTACTCTGGAGAGAAGGGGGAAGGTGATTTTTCCTCAGTGACTTTTAAGAAAGGAGGAAAAATCTTGCAACAGGATCTTTAAAATACTTGGACGAAGCATCTTGAAAGTTAAACAATATTCTGGTAGTTAAAGAAGACTAAGTAGATTATTTTATGGAAGGATAAGCTGTGTTCCTCCCTTTTAGATAGTCAAGTGCTTAAAATGTTGATGCTGAGCACTACTGTGAGCATCACCACCAGTGAAAATGAGCATGTTTTAGTCTGAAAGAGTAGCCAAAGTAAATGAAAAATGAAAGCTAGATCTAAGGATACAGCTGTGTGCTTGGGGTTTTAATGGGCACAACACAAGAGTAAAATTCAGTTCCCACAGAACTATTCAGCAATAGCCAAGGACCATGTTGTGTGTAGAATCATGCTGCACTTCCCAACACACCAGGCAAATCCGATGGAACCAAGAAAACCATGATTGTGGTTTAAGGGAAACTTCCAGCGGAGGAGATATTGCAGAAAACACCCAAGCTCAAATCTTTCCCTCAGACTTTCCCACCACACCAAACAATGTCTCTTCCCTCCTTAAAAAAAAAAGCCTACACATCCACGGGTGTTGATCTTTGGAGTTCCAACCTGAGTTTGAGGAGAGTTTATCAAAACAAGAGGTCAGCAAATCTTCAGTCCTTCTAGGACATTTTTCCCAAGTGCCAGGATTACATTTCAGAGCCCTGCTCTGACTGCAGGGGCAATTCCAGCTGCTCTGAGGGAGCCCAGGGCTCACAGCCCGTGTTCCTACAGACATCAGCCCTGTGTCCCAGCACTTGGCAGTGATCCCTCTCCAGCACGAAAAGGGAACCTCCCTCCCCAGACCCCTAATACTGAAACCTTGCTGCTTCTCTGTGGTACAGCATGTTTCTTGCGTGTTTTCCCAGTAATCATCTTTAAAAGGACCAGGAATCAAGGTATCCTGGTTGCTTCATCCTTAAAAGCACACCCTGCTTGGTTACACACTTGCAGAGGCCTTGAAAATACGTGATCCTATCCAAACATACAGCAATGATTCCACTCGGAAAACCCAATTATAATTTCCTACTAAATGAGTTCTTCTCCCTGAGGACTCTCTAGAGGAGCCAATGCTTTAGTGCACTAAGCTACCTACGAGATCACTGAAGCTCAGACTAACTCAATTCCTGACAGGCAGCTGCAGTTTCAGCTGGTGTGAAATGGCAAATAAAAGAGAAGATTATCAAATAGAATTAAATGCAGCATCCTCAGGAGGCCTGGATATAGAAAGGGTAAAATTCCTCTCACCTTAATCCTGCATATTATTCTGTTCAACTGAATGACCATAGCTGTATTGAAAAAAGACAGCAGGATTTGCTCTCATATGTTCATTGCTTCTCTTCTCAAATTATATGCAATATAATATACACTATACAAAGTGTAGACCCCTTATTAATGTTGCAGCTTGTTAGCATTATTATGTCATTAAAGGTGCATTGGATTAGCACAGGTACACTAAATTACAGTGAAGGTAGCTTACAGAAGACAATAGGACAGTAAGACTGGTTCACAAAGGTGTGCTCAGAGAGCTGATGAAATCAGGAAAAATATGTGCTATCCCTGAGGGAAAATACAGGAAGCAGAAGCTACTGACTGCTTGGAAGCTCCCAGGTAAACTCCCATCATACTGCAGCTGCTCATACTTAAGTTACACATCTAAAATGATGTGAAAATAATTTTAATCCAATACCTCCAGTAGAATTAAAAAAAAAGCAAAATCAATACTTGTGCCACCAATTTCCAAATGAATGTAAAGGAGCCTTGGCCACCAAAGAGGCCAGTCCAGTTGTATGGAGATAAGTACATGTATAAAGACCAAGACTGCAGATAGCACAGGGAAGATCTTGCTGATATTCAGACCCTGCTTTAAACACAACATCCCAGGTTTCTTTTTATGTAAAAACAGGCAGCTTAACCTACATATGCTTATTGACCTGTCACTGAACATGGTGGTATCTGCCTTCTACAGCTTTCCCTGCTTGTCAGCCTGCATCCCCTGTTATGGGAAGAAAGTACAACAGGAACTTTGTCTTTAGGTACCAAAGTTACACAAATGCTGCTCCACTGGCAGGACACAGCTCCAGAATGACTCCTATATCAAGCCACAGAAAATCCAGCAAGTCTCCAGTTTGCAATTTCAAAAATTATTTGTGATGAGGCCACTATTGAACAACTCTCTCCTGCACAAAACACTGATAAATATTCATGAGTTAGGTCTCATAACACAGAAAAGGGGAGTATTATTCTCCCCCAGTAAAGATAAGGGGAAGAGCAGACCAAGGGGTTAAATTACTTTCTCAGGTTCACACGGGAAGTTTGGAAACCCAGAAATAGAATCAGAGATTGAGACCTTTGAAGGAATTTCAGGTGTCTCCTTTACACATCTCAGAGTGGCTGAACACAACTCCATGCAGGTATGAAATCAGGCCACTCAAGAGGGTCCACAATTAGGCAACTTCTACTAATGACCTTGGCAAAACTTAGTCCCTGCTCTTGACTCCTGCTCCACAGCCTTCAGCACTGCCAAGCACAGCGTGCTGCCCTACCAAAATACACTGGGAGCTCATTGAAGGCTCTGACTTATCCTCAGCCACCCAAAAATCAAAGCTCCACGTTCATTAAGCACTGATTTGTTTTCCAATCAGTTCAACAGAGCTTAAATACTTTCTTTTTGTACTAGAAATATGGGATAAGTCCTGGGCACTGCAGAAAAGTTATGCTCCAAGAAATCCTTTCCCTCAAAAATAGATGATTACAACAGTTTCTATAAATATAAATTGTTTTACAGCCAAAGACAGACATTACAGTTTGTTCTAGTTTTCACTGAAATTAAGCCAGCAAATCTCTCATGCCAGTACTATAACAATAATCATGCTGATAGTGTTATTTCAGTTTACCAAAGCCAGAATCCAACATGCTACAAATTAGATCAAGCACCAAATAAAATTAAGCAAAAGATAGGCAATGCAAAAGGTAATGAATGCTATTTTAAAAAATTAAATGTTTGCATTTGTTTGCTGGGTTCAGAGACAAGCTCAACCTACACAAATATCTTATGTTGAACTACAGCTTTATTTCCCTCTGTTATCATTCCCCCCTCTTTTTGTTTGTGGTGTTTTTTTAGGTTTAACATCAGATTATGCAGATAAAGATCTTATGAGAGAGCACACTTCAGTTGTGAGGACACTGGTTTTAGGACAGGGGAAGGAAAGCAGGGCTCAGACCAATTAAAAGCTTTAGAGAAGAAAGGCAAATCAATTAAAAATGCCAGAGGGCACACATTGCTTAGGAAGAGACCTTGACAAATTTGAAGCAGCCTTGTTCTACCAGGTCCATAATGCAAAGGAAAATAAGTTGCATTCAGACCCACAAATATTCATGGGAGAATAAGGCATCTGCTACAGCATGGATAACACAGATCTGTGCTCTCACAGGCTGAATAAACAAGCCACATGACTGAGTTAGTGTTTGGTGGGCACTTTGAAGATGAAAAGCAATGTATGAAATGTGAGGTGTTGTTCTTAAGGCACCCAGGCAGGCAGCCTTCAAACTCAGCTGCTGAATTATTAGTCTTATTGATCTGGCACTGCATTATTTTTGCCCCACAAAACCCGTGAGTTTTCAATAGAACCCAGGCACTGGAAAGACAATAGTCATAAAAAGATTTGCAGTTTGGAACTTCAAGGAAATTATATTCCAAATTTGGCAACTTACTAGGAATAAGAACCCAAACTGCCATTGCTGAATGTATCCTTTGACTGTAACTATAATTTAAAAGCATTGTCTGATGTAATTTCTCCTTTTTTCACACAGTGATTCCAGGCCAATTATTTATCCCCCCCCTCCCCCATAAGAATAGTGTTTTGAAGTCAGCCAATGAAACATGTTTTATTTAAGGACTATATTCCTAGAGCAATGGAATGGATTCTTTGGAGACCTAAAGGTTGCAGAGCACTTCATTAGTTCCACATAATGAAAGAATGGTGCAATTGAAGGAGGTCTCTAAGGGAGAGTGGTGTGAAAATTAGAGACTCGTCTGCTCACTCGCAAAAAAAAAAAAAAAAAAAAAAAAAAAGAAAAAAAAGAAAAAAAAAAGAAAGAAAAAAGAAAGAAAAAAGAAAGAAATTGATAAAAAGGAAAAAAGAGGGGAAAAAAAAAAGGGAGGGGAAAAGGAGAAAAACGAGAAAAGGAAAAAAAATTGTGGATTTTCTAAATAAAGCACACTGTCTCCATTCAGCCCGTGGAGAAAGGGTGCCTACTCAATCCTCTTACCATTGACAATATAATAAAACCAGAGGAACTTTTTTGAAGTAGATCTGCACATTCCACATTTGGATTGAGGGGCAATGGACTGTTTAAATTGCTATTTACATTTCCAGCTGTTTTACCAGTGATTTGCCCAACTTAATAGCTCTTTAAGCTTTTAAACAAGAAAATAGCTATTCTCACGACTCAAAGAAGAAACCATGGTTATTTCAGTCTGCCTCTATTGTAAAAGGCTTAGACCCCTCTGTCTTTATAGATGCCCTTCCCTTTATAGTACTTCCCTTTTCCATCTCCTCCTACTTTCTAAATCTTCTTCCATTTTTTAGCTCAGTTTTTGCATTATATGCTTTTAGCAACACAATGTATCTTTGCTCATGCTGCTGCTTCAAGGAAAATGTTTGCAGGTAGTCACTGAGGTTCCCAAGAGAGACTTAAGTTAGCCAGAAAATTAGATTTGCATGTATAATATTCTGCTAGTTATTGGGGAGTTAGTCCATGTTAAACAAATGCTCTTGCAACTACTGAAAAATGTATATTTATTTATCCACTTTCCTTTGGGGAGGTATTAAAAAAAACCTGTAAGTGTGTACACACATAATGTAAACTGTATTTTCTGCTTATTTTTCAGGCAAAGTGGAAGAAGAGGGCAAAGGGGCAGTCCACAGATAAGAATGAGACTGAGATGAAAGGTTAAAAAGGGGAGGGGGGTTATTTCATAGTGGCTCTATAAAAAACTGGAATTATTTAGTCATAATTTGAACCTATTAGCTTGTTTAAGTTGCTGCTAATAAACTAAGATCACGGAGCAGAAATTCAAAAACAAAACCCACCTCCTGCTCTTCCCCTGATCAAAGCTTCAGTGTTTTCCTTTTATTATCTCTAAATGTCCCCTGTGTTTACAGATGATTGCAACACTCATCAGACAGTGGAGCAAACAACCAAATCTAAACCTTGAAGAAAGTGGTGGCAGCAACCCTGATTCAAATTTCTGAAATTAATGCAGTTCAGTAAAGAAAATTTTAGCAATGGTTGGAAAACCATAAGTCCTTTTCTTTTTAAGATTGTACCCTAACTTAAATATTTTGAGAGAAAGGAATTGCAACTGGTATAAACACTAAAACATCTGTGATTTTCTCTTGAAAGGTAACACTTTGTATTTAACAATCAATATACCTTAAGCTAAAATTCCCAGGTTTTGGTAAGGCTTGTAAAAGTCAGTTTGTGATCCCCAAAATAGGAATATTGGGGAGCAAATGTTTGTCCTGGTGTCATGCACTGGCACATCACTGACAACATGAGTTTCACCAGGCAAGACAGGACCAGAAGTCACTGTTTATTTGAATTACTGTGGTTATAAGAAAATTGGCTTGTAACCCGACCACCTGTTCCCTTCCAAAAGGAAGGGAGAAAACTTGCACACCTGAGTCACTGAAAGGTGACAAAGTTCTGTGGGAAGCAGGTTTAAGGGTAAAGCAGGTGCTATCTTTCCTTGCAAAGAAAAAAAAAAAACCCAAACCATTCTCAAACAGCACAGAAAGAAAGGTCCAGTAGGAACTGCAGAAAGTTGGGAAAACATACAAAAATTCTAAGCACAGTTAGGCTTTACTAACTTTGTTAGTGAAAAGAAATGCCATTGTCTTTTAGCACTCTGCAGGAGGGTTCAAAACAAGCAGGATTTGGCAGATTTTTTTCTGAAAAACTCTTTACTCAGATTTTAAAAATTCTGAGGCAGCTCTGCTATTAACAGCAAGAAGAAAGCAAATACACATGGGGGGTACACGGGATGGGCAGGGGAGAGAGATTTTGTAAACCTCTAATGTGGCATATCCAGCCCTGCTTAGGAGTACTGGTGAAAAACCAGCACCCTGCCTAAATATATGGAATAAAAATACTAAAAAAAAAGTTTGAAAGGAAGTGCCTCAGAGCAGACATTCATCTCATGGCACTCAGCTCTAAGAAACTTGATGCTTTCCCACCCTACACAAGACAGATTTTTGGTTATTCATAAAATATCTCCTGTCCCTACTGTGTTTCTGTTATTGTTGTGCAGCAGGGAGGCTGCAAATCAGAACCTGTTCTGTGCCAAGGAGCTGCTTTCTGAATTTGGGTACACGAGGTATATTCCCCTAGCCTTGGTTTCAACAACTGAAAAACAGCACTAAAATCCATCTTCACTGAAGCTCCTGACAAAATAAGAGGAGAAAAGCTACTATGTAGAATGCGGAAAGAATTCACTTATGGACCAAAGTCTATTAACAGCCAACAAACCTGTGCCGTGGAGTAGCCACAGAAAGTCACCCTGAGTAAAAAAAATGTTTGAAAGTAAAACTTCCCAGCATTGGGCAAGTTTAAAAGGGATGAGCAGCTCCACTAAAAATAATTGTTTACAGTAATGAAAGGATCAGGGGAGCCATTCCTGAGCTGCAGGAGCCCTGTGTTAGAGAACTCATTTGGATTAAATAATTTTTGTCTCAAAGATGGAAGTTTTACTGCCAAAGGAACCACAGTGAGAGGTCAATGGCTCAACCTGAGCATTCTGCAGCATATGAAGAGTTGCACATTTTCTGCAACATTCAGCTGCCACAGATCTCAGTAATATCTCCTGGCAAATCTCCTTAGGCTTCTTCCTGCTCCACTAAAATCACTGGAGGTTAGGAAAGAAGGACCAAATGTGTGTTATGTGTTGCTGCAGACCCTCAGGTATAGGCTTTATATTTACCTATTTACTAACACAGGTAGGATTATTTAGCCCAGTGATTCCTATTTCTCTAAAAATCTGAATAATATAGATAGTTCTTAATGCCCACAGGGTAGAAATTAATCTGATACAGGCACGTTGCAAATGTGGAATAACACACAGCAACTCAGAAACCAAGGAAAAGACTGGCAGGTTACCTTCACCTCTGATCTCCTCTTCCAGTTCACAGTCTGCCTTCACCATTCAGAGCCATTTTTCAGCAAAAAAAGAAAGAACAAAACCAAAAAAAACCACTCTCAGGGATAACCAGAGCACAGTAAGCTCTACATCCTCCTCCCAGCAAGTCTGCTTTGCAACCTCTTGCAGAGGTCCTAAGTATTTGCAGCAGGGTGTTAATACTTGGGGTGTGGTTGGTGCCAATCACCTTCCCAGGTGAGCACAGACACCCTGGTGCACCTGGGAGCCCTCTCAGAGGTCCTGCAGGTCACTGGGGTGTGGGGGTGCACAAATGCAGCAGCACAGCTGAAGGCCATCAGAAACTACTGATTATCTAATGTAGATACTCCCAGCTTGCAACTTCTTGGCGTTGTCTTCCCCAAGTGACAGCTGTGAGCCCAGAAAGGCGTTTACAGCTCCAGAAATGGTGTGGCAAGAAGCAAAGTTTAGAAACAAAGGAGTTTCACTCCAATCTTTACTGCAGGTTGTTGCGTTTCCAAAGCCTCTCAGGTGACTGGGAGAGCATTTGGAGATGAGGGATTGTTTGGTGAGACAAACACCACGATGTCATGAGGTCTGAGCACACCTCATGCCTTGGGTACCCAGGAGAGGAGTCTCAGCCCAGCTCTGGGCCACTGCAAGGCTCACCAGGGAGGAGTTGGTCTCCAGGCACGGCTGATTTCCAGTGCTCCAGAGGAACTGAGCAAACACTAACCCAGAGTACATCTGGCTAACAGTATAGTGAGAGAGAAAAAAAAATAAATCTTTCTTGGCCCCAGTGGCTACCCAGCTAAACCCCTGAAGCACAGGCTTTTATTACAGCCATTATCTTTATGCAAATGATGATCATGCTGAGGACTTATTCTGCCTGTTACATACGAAGGAAAAGAGCTGAGTGACTGCTACATTTTCTGCACAGATTCCTTGGCCAGAAGTGACCATTCATGCCAAAGCCAGCTTGAAAGAATATCTTTTAGAAAGATATCCAACCTGCCTCTTACAGACTCCAAGAGATGTCAATCATGCTGCCCCCTTCACCTATCATAATGTTCAGTTACCCTCACTGCCAGGGCACTTTCAGAAATCAACGTAAAATTTCTCTAGCACGAGCTCTTCCCCATCAGCTCAGTGTCTGCAAGCCTGAAAAGCAGTGATAAACTGCTTGGTTGCATTGCTCTGTTAACATGTTACCGATGGCAGTTTTATGAAGAGCTCTGCTAGCCTTGAACTGCTCCATTTCAGGCTTCAGTGGGATTCACAAGGTATCAGGGAAATTCTCTCTCGGATGTCATAAGTTCTGCAAGGGAACTAGGCAAAAACTTGGTTTTTTGTTTGTTTGTTTGTTTTTTTCTTCTTCTTCTTCTTTTTCTTGCATGGAAAAACCAGATGGACATAACAGAGGCAAAATGAAAACTGACTCCAGTCTACAAGCTATGGCACGGAGCGTGGCTGCAGGGCACACTCTTTTATCCTTACTCTGTCCATTCCAGGAATATACACTGGCCACACACAAAAAGCTTGTGTGATCTCAACCTACCAAAAGGGATCCTAGGAGAAAGCACAGGCAGGGGAAGAAAAAACAATTAGTGGGATTTGAGGCAGCAGAATGCCTCATGCAGCTATTGCTACAAAGTCAGTGTGGTGGCTCAGAGCTCTGAGCACTAGAAAGGCACAGATCATTACTCTGATTTTAATGGGCTCTTGCCAGCTGGAGATACTGCAGTCAGATAGAGCAGAGGCCATCTTAGCCTATGTTTTCTTGTTACAGAAGCATCCAGAGCAGAGCAGTCACACACATCACCCAGTATTATGTAAAAACAGCTCCCCAGCAGCTCTGGGATGTGCTCAATCAATAGCTGGAAAACACTATTTGGTTGAACATTGAGTAGTAGCAGGTGCACCTACTCCAGAGCTATTAAAATGCCTGTTCCCCCAATCGATTCCTCACAGGATACTCCTTGGGTTACAGAGCTTTCAAAAGCTCTCTCACTTAAGGCTTCTCTTGCCTGGCTGTGTTGCCACCACCACAGCAGGGACACGAGCAATACCTGTGTGAGGTGATCACTGTGCTTGCTGCTGGGTGACAAACACATGGATGCTGTGTCTGCTGCCCTTCTGTGCTCATTTACCTCTGGTCTTTACTTGCTTCAGTTTGAACAGGTATGGTTTTGGTGGCAGGTGCACTTTTAACTGTAAATAGCCTGGTAGCCAACAAAAAATTGACTGAAAACTCTTTCTATCCCTGCTTCCTTGCTGGGGTATCACTTGTGTGTTGAAGTCAGTCTAAGCACAGTACATATAAGCTGAAAAATCTTTTAGTCCCTAAGGCCAGAAGTACAGTAAAATTTATTTGAGTTCCTTGACATCAGCCCACTCAACAGCACTGCTGAAAGTCCTGTGCTGAGAGTCCAAAATAAGAGCATATATAGAAATTATCTCCCCCATAATTCTTTTTGGAAAGTTCAGAACATTGGCTGAATAAAGATGCAAGGCAAAGTGAAGGCTTCAGACTCTTATTGTGGATCACACTGCATAATACCATTCTGAGCAGTTTTCCTGAGCTTCTCTTTTAGAGCATGAACTTCAGTCACTGAAGCTGCACAATGATTCTGCATGAACAGCTTAACTTGCCTTCAAATGCTCTGTGCCTTAATAAGCCTCGTGCCTGCTTGTGAAAGTCTTTCACAGTCTGATTCCCAGACTGTAAGTTCTGGCCATTTGTAAGTACATAAAAATGATCAAAAAATACAGAAACAAGTAAAAATGCTCAAGATCAGAGCCCTGAAACACTGCATTATGTGAATGTAAATACAGCTTAAGAGCTGGACTCCATGATCCTTGTGGGTCCCTTCCAGCTCGGAATGTTCTGTGACTCTGGTGCTCTGCAGGGACAAATCCTAAATTTGCTGCACTCAAAGAACCTCAACCTCAGAAGCCAAATTTGCATAACCAAACTATTCCACTTGGTTTTCCCTCTGAGGGGAAGCAGCACAAGCAGCTGTGAGGCTGAGAACCAGGAGGGGTGGCAGAGCTTGCCCGCCACACGTGTGTCGCTGTTCGCCTGCATCCAGTGCACGTGTGCTGCTGTTCTGCAGAGAAACCAGCAAGAAAAGTTTGTTCTCTGCCAGAATCTTTCTTAGCAGAGTCACTACAGCACATTTCCAAGGCAGAACAGCTTCTCTGGGGCCTGGTATTATAATTTTGGCAGACAGTCCTTCGCGCCGTTTGAGAGCGCTTGTGATGCGAGGCTGCCGTACGTACGTGGTACATGTGGCACAGAGATTTCTCATCCCTGCTTTGCCTTCTGGTAGGAAGTTAACACAGGCTATTGCTCAGCAAAGGGCAATGTTGCATTGTGGATCCCTGATTTAAAACAATAACGAATGTCTCCTGCATAGAAAACTAATAGGCCCCGTCCCCAGATGGTGTAAATTAGCATGGCACCACTAATGTCTGATTTATAACAACTGAAGACCCAATACACCACATGATTAAACGTGCACTTTGCTAGCCTGGAAATGTCTTGAGGGCCATGTAATTGTGTGGTAATGAACTAAACTTTTAATTAAGTTCTCATTTTGAATTAGAATCAATAAGTCAATAAATAGCCTTCATTTGATTTAGATGATAAATATGCACAGCTGAGACTGCACTCTGTGTCCTCCCTGGTTTTCAGGCTCTCCTTTCTCCTCCATATGTCAGAATCTAATGAAGGAGCTCTGAAGTATGGTCCTAATATATTATTGTCACACATGGTGATAATACTGGGAGAGTTAGGAGACTGCCAGGTTTCTATTATAAATCCTGTTCCCAAGGTTTTATAGCATGTGTGCTTCAAACTGCAGTCAGCAAAGTTGTTTTTACAAGGAGCTGTCAGCCCCAGTGTGAATTTTTGTCAAAATAAAATTAAAAATGGATTTGATAGATTCAATCTGTCAATTTTTCAGGATTTCTGGAGCTATTTTTGCTAACCTCTGCCATAATATGCCTATGATTTGAAAAATGCAGTTTCATAGCAAGCTTTTCAACAAGACTTAATAGCTGATTTTTGTTGGAAGGAGAGAAAGGGCAAATAGGTTTGTATGATGGCTATGACTTATTTTAAGACCTCTCTGACCATCTAGTCTGACCCTTTGAATAGTTAGGTCACAGAGTTTCACCCAGTAATTAACACATCTGTCCCAGTAACTTCCAGGTTGAATTAGAGCAGTTCTTCAGAAAGCTGTTTCTTCTCACTGTAGGGAATGTTGCAGACAAACTATATAATCCAGCACTTGGAATGGCAGAGCTGCAGTTATCACTCCAGACTTGTACTCTTCACTCTGATTCTGACTCACTGTGTGGTCTGAGGAAAATAACTTAATTTTTCTGATTTCTCCATTTTTTCCATCTTCCGCAACGAGGAAAATAATATTTAAAAGCCTCAGAGAGGAGGTGGTGAGATGTGGTAAATTATTTGAGGAATGCTTTGAACTACTCAGATAAAAGATGCTATTCTGTAAAAGTGAAGAAAGACACCACCATGTATTCAAATTTCAAAACTGATTACTTTTCAAAATGTGTTCTTTCTCTGCATTTGTGTCAAGTTAACAGCTACTGGGGAACAGATCAGGTTAGGTGAAGAACTGAATCTCACAGTCCATTGTTTTCAGTATTTTAGAAAGAAACAACACAGTTGGTATGGATATTTTCACTCTACTTGTAATACTCTTCTCTAATACAAAGGGTGGTTTTCATTACAGCCAGATTTTGTCCTCATTTCCACTGGATAAAGCACCTTTATCCAGTGGGACTCTCCCAGGGTTACAGTAACTGTTCCTTTCTTGACTGTCCAAATATCTGGTAGATAATTGGGTCCTGGAGGGCAACTGAAATTAATGGGGCGATTTGAACTCTGGACTCCCACAGTGGTTGGACATCCAAAAAAATAGAGGGTTACATCTTCAAGACCCTGATAATAATGCTTGGCACTGGCATAAAGAATAATTCAGACCATCATGGCTTAGAAAATACCCAGCATCGTTCAGCTGGAATATCCAGGACCTTTTTCAGAGTGACTTTTACAATGAAGTTCCAATAATAATCCTTACCATTTGGGGGCTGTATTTACCCTGAAAAACACATTTGCTACAGACAGTGACTTTCTTGCAAGACACAAGGTGTAGGTGGAAGACTCCCAAAATAATGATAAAAGCTGGTCTTAACTGGTTTTCCAAGGTCTGAACAGCCAAGTTATTTAGAAATATAATTTCCATGGTACAAACCTGTGTTTTTCCAGCTCAGTTGAATTAGAAATTCAACACCAGTTGAGAGTTCTCAAAGCCTTTGCAGGCTCAAGAGAAATTTCTGTGATGGTTTGGGAGGTCTCAGGCTCTGGATCCTGGTCACAGAGAAAAATGCATGTTTGTGTGAAACCCAGTAGGACACATTTTGGTTGGCCTTGTGAGCTTCAACTACACAAAAATAACAGATAATCTGTTGTTGCTCACACAGACTTTCAGTGTCTTTTAGTAGTTTAAAGGGGGACCAAAAAACAGTGGAGACCAAAAAAAGAGTTGGAAACAACTTCTAAAGAGTGCACATTAGCGAGTAAAAGTTCTTGACCTGGGGACAGTTTAGATTCAGGACAGTATTGAACAACCTACACACCACGATTTCAGCAACCCCTTAGACATGATTGACCAAATTCATTCCTGATTTATAGTGTTACAGTGGGATTGGACCAAGCAGTGGATTTAACATGCTGACACTGTTCAGGGAGAGGTGCACAGGTGTACAGACAAACATCACAAAGGCACTTACAATGTCATTTCTCAGGATGCTTTCCTGTCCCTTCAGGCACCAGAGGAGACCAGAAGCACATTGGAGCAGAGCTGGTCAGTAAAGCCTACAAGTATAAAAGTACTGAGGAGTAAGAAGTAAAAGCCATTTCTCTAAGTGAACAACACTGTTCTGTCATGACTATGTTTGAGTATTTAGAACCCAGCTTAGTCCTGAGTGTAAAATCTTACCAGAAGCACGTTCCTCTGTGGGTTGAAGCTCACCTTTGCCACAGGTAACTGCAGAGTATAAATTGCCAGGTGATACTCCAGGCTGACCTGGAGCCCCCTCTCTTGCTCTATGGCAGACACTATTCCTGTAAACACCAGACCAAGGAGTTTTGCTTTCCCTGTCAGGATCTGAGGTAAGTCAATAGCTCCTGTGCTGGCAAAACCACAATATTAATCCTGTGACATTTGCCTAGGCAGGGAACAACACTACTTAGCAGTCACAGCTTGGCCAGCACAGATGCAGAATGGAAAACTTAATTTTACTCTCTTCTGAGCTACAAATATGGGGTTTATTGCTGCTATCTTCATTCCACTAGCCTTCATACTGAAACTAGTACACTAATATGTTACTGTGCAAGGAGATTCACATCACAGTAAGATTCTTTGCTGTATTAACATTAAATAACACACAGAAACCATATCAAAACAAATTGCTGGCTGCTGATGGGATTTATTTAATATTTGTTTTATATATTCAGGCTTGTGGGTAGGTGTCCCAAACAGCTTGGTGCTAATACTAGTTCCTTTTCCATCAGGAATAGGTCCTTTTTCTCATTTAGATGGCCAGAAGAACATGGGAATCTTCAGGGCAGCTGCATGGGACCAGACACAAGGAAATACAAGGAGGTAACTGGACAGCTAACAAAACATGACAAAATTAACAGTATTTATTCCACTGTGACATTAGTGCTACTAATCTCACCAGAACTGAAAGCTCCAGAGCACTTTGTCACTGATGTGTGGCACGGATCTCTTGACCCTGACAGTCAGCTTCCCACCAGGGTGAACCACCCATGGAGAGCAGCCCACCATGAACACCCAGGGGGTTTGCAGGGCTTGGCCTGTCATGCAGATGAAGTCTGAGGTGGAGCAGCCAATGGTTTTGATCCCCTGGCAGCATGCAGGGCAGATGGAATATTAATCTTCTGAAACATCATACCATGCAATTTATAATAAATCAAGGGACTGATGAGAAAAATGCAGGATGATATTGTGGAAAATGGGCCATTTTAATAATCTGGTTTCTGCAGCATTAGAGAAATGGGCAAGAGATTCCAGACATATTTGAAGACTTTGAAGGCACCAAGGAAATAATCCATTTAATTCAATAAAAGTCCAGTCTGGAGTTGCCTCATTTGCAGCTCGCTTGACATTTGCTGAAGTTTTTGGTGCCAGTACAATAAAATTGCTCTCTCTGTATAATTGAAGCTCTCACTAACCCATTATTGAGTGAGACATTCGGTGTCTGCTGAAACCTTTTGTCTCAAAACCAAGAACATAAAATATTTTATCCTAAATGGGACATGACAATTGACTGGTGACATTTGAATGCAGGGGCTGGCCTGGACTCTGTCTCCAGAGAGACTCTACTGTTGCAGAGATGACTCCTGCCAGGCTCTGAACTATCTCAAAAACACACTTTAAAAATTTTCTGATTTTGGCTGGGATAGAGTTAATTTTCTTCACAGGAGCTGGTACAGTGCTGTGTGTTGGATTTAGGATGAGAACAATTCTGATAGCACACTGATGCTTTAGTTGCTGCTGAGCAGAGCTTACAATAAGTCAAGGATTTTTCAGCTTCTCATACTGCCCTGCCAGCAAACCAGGCTGGGGGTGCCCAAGAAGCTGGGAGGTTACAGAGCCAGGACAGCTGATCCCAACTGGCCAAAGGGATGTTCCAGACCATTATGCTGAACAATAAAACTGGGGGGAGATGGCTCGAGGTTGGAACCTGCTTCTCAGGGACTGGCTGAGCATCAGTCAGGAGGTAGGAGCAAAAGAAATGATGCATCTCTTCTCTGTCCTATTAAACTCTCTTTATCTCAGCCCATGAGTTTTACCTTTGTTTCCTGATTCCCTGCACCATCACAGTGGGGGAATAAGAAACAGCTGTATGGTGTTTAGCTGCCTACTGGATTAAACAATAAAATACCCTTGAATTCACAGTGGGTTTTGGTTGGTTTGTTTTTCTTTCACGTGGACCACTATTGACACACTGTGACACTTCTATCCACGATGGAAGCTCGTTAGCTCCATTATAAATCACATCCCCACAGGAGCAGATGGCCTCTGGGTGCATGTCACTGAGCACAGGCTGCAGCTCCCTGGGCAGTGGCTTCAGGGCTGAGCCATAACCCAACACTAAACCATGAAACCACTATTTATGACATTATTTGTCTTCCCAGACCAATGGGTATAAACCCAACCTCGTGCTGAACGACTCCTCTGACTGGACACTGGAAGGCAATGACATCCATCTGCTTCAACAGTCCCTGCCTGTAAAAGCCTCACAAACACTAGGAAAGGAGTCATGGCCCACAGGCAACAAAGGTCAAGAGCTTTGCATCCAACACAAGCACCAAGACAAGTGTGATACTCCTCTCTCACCTGTCCGAGGCACCAGAGGCTGTCAGGGCCCTGCAGCTCGTCCATGAACTGACATCCTGGTTGGATGGTGTTGTACAAAACAGGGACTGCACAGAGTAACTGGCCTGGTTTTGTGCAAGGTAAAGCCCTCACAGCTGTTTCCCAGGCCACTTGCTTGCAAATTTGTCTCTTGCTTCGCCAGTGAAAGACAAATCAAGATTAGTAAGGAAAGTGCTGAACCTGCAAAGCGTAACATCAGGGCTATTTGGCACTTCTGATAAAGTGAATACATTGAATAAAGGTTAAATAATAACTGACTGAAGAAGAAAGATGACAGCAAATTATACTGACCATTTTATTTGCCTGAAAGTGCTCCTGACAGAGGATGGATGGATTCACTTTTACTCAGAAATACCATCCAATTCTCAAAATGCCAACAGAAAACAATTCGGGAACTACAAATGCGGTCCAATGTCAAACAAAAGATGCAATTTCAAGTCACAAAACAACAGCTTTCAGGGGAATGACACATCCCTCAATTGGTCTGCAGATTGCACCATGCAGCTAAAACCAACTTTGTGGGTGGCAGCACAAAGGAGGCACAGAAACTCTCTGGTTATATTACAACATTATGGTAAAATTCTGTTTATTAAGTCAATCTTCCATTCTCTGCTTTAAAACATCCACAGTTATTTTCCCCCTCTCCCGTTCTCCTCCAATTCAGTTTTACAAGTGGATTATTTGCACCAGTCTGCCCCAGGCCACCACAGCAGCACCAAGGCTGAAGCTCAGCTCTTCGCCGGGGACACTGTGTGGCTGCAGCACTTGTCCCCTCCTCTATCCGCTCTGCTTTGGTAGCAGGGCATCTAGAGAATTCACCCCTCCCAGGAAGAAGGGAAGGGCATAGGAAGGGGTTTTGAGATTTGGGTTTATTTCTCATTTTACTGATTCAATTGGTAATAAATTCAATTGATTTCCGCAAGTCGAGTCTGCTTTGCCCATGACAGTAACTGGTGAGTGACCCCTCCCTGCCCTTATCTGCACCCACAAAAGCCTCACATTATATTTTCCCTCACCTGCTCAGTTGAGGAGGGCAGTGGTGGAGCAGCTTTGCTGGGCACCAGCCTTCCAGTCAGGGCCAACCCACCACACCTCCCTGCCAGGAGACTGCAGGGCTCCAGGGAAGTACCTTAGGACAGGAGGGCTACCCACTGGGATATTCCACTCCTGCTGGCTTCCAGCTGCTCCCATGCAAGGAAAACTGAGGGCTTACTGGGAGCCTTACCAAGCTCTCATGGTTTGTGTCTCTGGGATTGCTTCTGGCAGCAGAAGGAAGGAGGCTGGCAAAGAGCTTGTTAACAGGAAGCCACCTGAGCAAAACATCATCCTGCAGGAGCAACTCCTCACTACAGGAATTGTAGCCCCTCAGACATCCTCTTCCATATATAAGAGCAGTGACGCTTTTCTTTTTTTTGTCCTGTCTTTTTCCTTCTTGCATCCTCCCAGGTATTGTTTGTAACTTCAGCTCATACCCCAGAGCATTCCACAGAGGCATCACTCACTGCCTTTCAGCATACATTCACTGAAGTCACCAATCATGAGGGGTTTTTTCTCTTTTGGAATATTTTTGCAGCCACCCATAACTCACACAAGGTTTGTGCAGAGTGTTTTTTTTTCTTTTGGTCATAATTCTCACAGGAAAATGAAACAATTTAAAAGCAGAGTATAGAACTCTGGTGATTACAGTAGGTTGCTGACCTGCTGTGGGGTAATTGCTCAGTAATTAGAGCAAAAAGGCCATCCTATACTTGTCTGTGCTTCACTAACACAGCATTGCTTTCTGCTCCAACACTGATGCAGAGGTGATAATTATTTGCAAGGCTGTTCTTTAACTATCCAGACAAGATGTGCTGGTTAAAAAAAAAAAGTACATCTCAAGCACCATCCTTATCTTAGAAAGTGAATAAAAAAATCATCAAAATACATATCACCATCTGGATCGAGTCAGGATCATTTTTGCTTTGTATAACATGCCAGAGAATTGCTGGGCTATAAACACAACTGAATCTAAATTGGCTATCCTAAGGAAAGGCAAGGGAAAAAACAAACACTTTAGGCAGATGTGCTCCTACAGTCCTGATCTTTATGCTGCCAATACAGATAAAAATAATTAAAGCAGAGATGGCTGTACTTGGCAGTCCCTGATATTTAGGATCAATAGAGCAGTAAAGAATGCATAATGCAACTTTGGGTTAATTGCTCTGCTTGGTGTGGCCAGAAGTCCTGTCCTTCTGTAAACACCATAATTCTCTTGTTGGTTGCTTAAGTCCAGGACGTGCCTGCCTAAATCTACATCTAACACTGATATATCTGAGAGAATTACAGGATAATACTAAAAAAAACCTACCTGGTTGTTCCTCATTCTGTCAACATCTGACAGCTCTGTGTCAGCCTCGGGAGACCCCCGAGTCCACATGGCACATTGCAGTGGATTATCTGGGGCTCAGCTGCAGGGCTGGGGAGCCTTTCTGGTTTCAGCCAGGACACAATAGCTCCGTGGGAGATGGGGATATGGTCCTTCCAGGAGGACCGAGGAAATTACATTTTCTGTCTCACTTTGGTTTTTAAACCGATGGTAGAAAAAACCTGATGTTGTTTTTGGACCAAGCCATGTGGAACACTCCAAAAGGCAAAGGCCCAACTCAGTAAGCGCTTGGTCAGGCTGCAGATTTTTGCTGCTGAACTTTAAGTCATTCAGTCGCTGTCATCCCTTCCTCTCCCATCCAAAAAGGGCAGTTATTATACCAAATTAGCAGGACAGAGTAGAACAGAGGGTAGGGAGTGGAAAAAAACCCAATCCTTTTCACCCCAGTAAGATAATCTCATTATGATCTTCAGTTAGGACTGGTGATCTCACAACACTGGGCAGTCTCAAGGGGTAATATACAAACCCACATGGAGTAAAACAGAAATTGAGAAAGAGCTTTCAAATATTTTGAATTGTCACTTCATCCAGCTTCTTAAGACTATTTGTGGAGACGCCAGTGCATGCAACCTTGGTCCTAGTGATGCTGCAACCAGACAAGATTTCACTTCTTCCCCGTGTTGTCTCGTTGAGGCTGCTTACGTTGATATTTTTTCCATGGCTACTTGAACATTGTCGTGAACAATGTGGTCCACTTTGTATTAATTTGACACCCTGCAAGTTGCAGGTATTAAAATGCAAGGAAATTGCCTTAATCAATTAATTAAGGGGTGTCTTTCAGCTGAAAACAAATCTAGGACTAGTCTCAATCTCTGAAAGTTCCCAGCAGTCCCAAACTCACAAAAAGTGCAGGCCAGCAGAAAGCAGCAGAGCACAGCAGTAAATCTGCAAAGCTATTAGTCTTGTAGACAGCTGTTACAAATGCAGCAGAAACTTATGGATCTACATAATCTCAAATGTAAAAAGTCCTACCTTTCATTCAGAGGAGTGCTTTACAACCATTAATTAAACCTCATGACACTGCAGGGAGGTGGTAAAATGCTAATGCCAGTTTGGCAGATGTGTAAATTAGCCTATTTATCACTTCATATTTGAATGTACTTGATCACATCCAGGGGAAACTGAACTGGAACCTTGTAGCCATTGATTTTCCTATGCTAGAAGATATGTACAGCATCTCAAGAGATTTGGAGAAGGAACATTCCATTTTAAAATAAAATTACTTGGATTAGTAAGGACTCTAATCTCTTACCTTTCCCCAACAAGATTTAAAATAAATATTCTCCCTCTACTGTCCCTAACACCTCAGAAAGAAAAAATAATTCAAGTTTAGAAAAGTATGAAATAAGTTACTGTTTCTCTATTGTATTCACCTACTAAACATTTTTGAGAGTCCTTTTCCTGTAGAGATAATTAGAGATAAGTGTGACTAAATTATCAACCTACTTTCAAGTCAACCCATTCCAAGAAACAAGTAAGTAACATTAGGGCACAACAACATACGAGTTACGATTTCCAGGGAGGAGGGAAAGGCAGGTGAGAAGTAAATAAACTCTTGATTTTCAGATAATTTAGAAAACCCCAGGTCTGTTTGCTCTGAATGCCAAGCTCAGTTAACACTGTAAGCTCTCAAAAGATGAGGCACATGGAAAGAATAGATGGAATAAAATATTTGGTGTTGTGAAGCCTCAGTGCCACACTCAGTGAAGGGTAATGTAAGATGTCTGGCCTCTGAAGTTAATAGACACTTGAAAGGACTGGTGGTATCTCTAGCATATGGCACTTTTCAGAAGTGTTAAGCAAGGCCTGACCTTGTAATTTAGTGGGCAGGAAAGCAGCTGAAGCTGAGGGGTCCTAAGGCTTTCAGCTCTCTGCCCACTCCCCATCTGTTTCAAAACTCAGGGCCCAGCAGAGAATACATTGCAGAATAATCCCATAACTGGTCACATAAAATCACTGGTGCCTCCCCAGTGAGCTGCACCCTGTTTTGGTTGTAAAGGCTTGGGGAAGCCATAGCAGGTGCAGAACAGGTACACTGAAAGGGACAATGTAAAGATCTGGCGAAGCTGTAGAAGCCCGAATATGATTGCTATTAACATTAGAGCTGCACAACTTCCTAAGCCAGGGGTAACCAGATCCCCTCCCCCGGGCAGAAAGCTGAGTCCTGCCCCACGAGGAGATCCCTGCCTCCCTTCTCTCCAGCTTTAGTCAGTCATGCTTTGGCTACGTAAACTCAGCCAACTTCCTTTGAAGCATCATGTCCTGACAGCTGCTGGGAACAGGATATCTGACCTGGTAGGTGTAGCAAACCCTAAATTCCTGGAAAGGCCCCCTTTGAGTATTTCCTTTCCTATGGAAATGGGCAGAACTGTCAGGTTCCTTGGAAACCACGGTTAATCCAGGGTGAGGAGCTCGTTGCTGCAACGAAGATGCAGACAAAATTATTTCTTCTTCCCAGCACGTCTACTATTCTGGTCAAGCCACACAGAGTAGGTTCAGCTTTGAGCTTGAAGCCAGGAAGTGCTCCAGAGCTGTGCTCCTGACAGTGATGCCTCCTATAAAGTGCTGCGCTAAATAAATATCTGACATGTACCCGGGACTTATTCCCTGGAAGGATCCCAAAGTGTTCTGCATGCTATATATAGGAATCACTTCATCTGCCACCAAAATGTGGTTACATCTGAAGTGAAAGGGAGGGCAGAGAACAGGAACACTGCGGCTATGATGTGAAAAATAGATCAGCTAATTTTAAAGGCAGATGAATTCCTTGAGCCTGAATCAGAGCCTTTGAATCCCACTCACTTAACAGAAAACGTCACAAAAATCTTCATTGATGCCCTAATGTCAGGTTCTTCCCCATTACTGCTGAAACACAGTGGTCATGCACAGCAGCTCTGAGGTGCATTTGCCCTTCGGCCATAACATGATCATTTTAAGTATCATTGGGAATACCAGGAGGACCTGTCACAATGACACCAACTCCGAACACTGGAGATAAAGCAGCAAAGAAGGGAGGACTGGTAATAAATTACCTGACAAGAGCCATCCCTGTGGTTCAGAGGAACAGTGACCAATGCAGTCCCCTCACAGCTATCCTGGGAAGTGAAGATCAGCAGAGGAGGAACCAAAGGCTCAGACAGGCTCACATCCTCCATACCCAGCAGCCGTTCTCCCAGTTAGATCACAGTGTCAGCCTCACCAAAACCTCTAGCAGAGGCTGAGGGTTGTCCCCTCTCTCCTCAGGGACTGGACAAGCTCCACCAGGGTTTGGGGTCTAAATCTCTCCCAGGCTCATGGAATAGAACTGACAAAGCACAGTTTGGTGGCTTCTTCCACCAAAGAAGTGCGTTCTAGGGCATCTTCCTAACTATTGCTGAGTCATGCCTGATTTGCTGTTTCCATTTATTATTGACCATGGAGCTGGAGCTCTCTTTTGGCTCTTCTGATGCCACACAATCCACCTCACCCTGGGGCATCCAACCCTGCCCTTCAGCTCATTGTAAGAGCTCACACTGGGAACGAAGCATTTCCAAAGCAGCAAGATCAATGCTAGTGTTGGAGAAGGAACCCAGTGCCTCACACTACCAGTTCTTCAAATTATACCTCTCTACCTGTCCCCTGTTTCACCAGAAAAAGGTTTAATTAAAAAAAAAATAAAAAAAATCTGAAACCTTTTCACACAGACCAATTTTAGAATTGTAGCGTTGAAAAGCACGTAAAGAAAATGTCTGCATGTGATAAAAATGCACTAAGGCTCTTACTTTCAACAGAATTTTATGAAGGACAGAAACAAAAAATATTCCTCTTTGTCTTTTCCCAAGTGGACAAGAGTTGCACAAAGCAAATCTAGCACTGTGTTGCAAAGAAATTACCACAAAGGGAGCAAGGTCCAGTCTCCTGGAAATAGCTGAGAAAGATGTTAAGTCAGTAAACATGTGAGAATAGTCTAAGCACCCCAGTCTTACCAGGAACATAGGATTTTCCACACTGGATCAGTTAATAGAGTCCTCTTGAGATGGGTATTTTTGCAAATACACGGCGCTACAAAGGAGGTGAGAAAGCTTATTTGGAATTTCTCCTGTGAAGTGAGGCTCAGAGGCAGACTGATTCAGAAAAAGAGAAAAATCAGAGAGCTTTTAGCCCCTGTGGTTGCAAGTAAAGATTTTCAAAAAAACAAGATCATAAAGCCTCAGAAGGTAGAAGACAAACAAAAGAATAATGTGTATTATTTTAAAACTATCAATTTTTTTAAGTCAATCACATAATTTGTGGGGTGGAATGGATGTCTGCTTCATGAGATTTGAATGCCTGGTTTGGAAATGCTGGACTTTATAGTATTATTTCCTACTTATTTTATATTTATAGTATTGAGGCCAAAAATTCAAAGTTTCAGTGGACTAGAATGCTTTCTTCTCCCGAGGTGATAAATCCCTGAAAATAATGGAAATACTGAAAGAACTGTAACTACACCGTCTCAAATGAATCACCATGATTTTTAGTTTCCAATTAAAAGCATATTTCTGTCAAAATCGGCTCTTATATAACTTGTAAATCATTTTGGTGGCAGCTCAGAGGGGAAATAAGGGGAATGTTGATCTTGGCAAGCTCAATCTTGGCAAGAAAAAAAAAAGAATTTTCGTCTGAACTTAAAATTCTTAAAACCCCTTAATCCAAACAATATATGTACTGGGTAAAAGAACTCTTTAAAAAGAAGGTTAAAAAAAATAAAAAAAAAAAGGCATCAGCCAGTTTAAACTCACAAACAAATTGACAGGTATTCTGCTGCCTCCCTGTGGAGACTGGGATGCCTTAGCTGGAATTTATACTGAAACCAGAATCAAGGGCAAGAGCATTTTTAATTCGAACCAACTTGCAAGAGTATTTCTAATTATCTGCTATGTTTAAAAATGCAAAGAATGCACTGGAGCTGTAGGAAGTACATCGGTGGGTCAGTCCACAGGGGGAATTACCACTAAGGTGCTGCACAGTCCCTGAACCTGGTGCTGGACTTGGAGTGATCAAGGAGCTGCTGTGGCACCCTGCTACACATTCCCGCTATTCCTACACTAAGCTTAAGAAAAAAAAAAAAGTCATTTTTCTATTGTTTTAGCCCCAAACCTGCTCTCTAGTTAGTGCAGGTAGGGAAGCAGCAAACTGGCAGCAGCGCTGAATTAGATGGGTTCAAGTGCTGTGTAAATGGAACTTCCACTTCGGGTCTCCCTCATCCCTGTGGAGCACAACAACGTGTGTTTCTATTCCGTGCCACTCCTGAGGAAAAACTTAGAGAGGGAAATAATCCTGACCCTCTGTTAAAGGGGGAAGGCAACGCTCATTTTACAGAAGACAGGAGCAAATCAAAAGGTTCTGCAGAAGCCTTTTGTAGGGAGTGAAGGGTGGGGTTGCCCTGGAGGCACAGAGCAAAGAAGGAGAAGACGGGGAACCAGTTGCAGTTCTTGGTTAGCACTGGAGAAGACACAAGCCAGTGCTGACTCAGCAAGCACTGCCTGCCAAAATAAAGGCATGTCAGGGGCAGCATTGTCCTGCCTGCCCTTCTTTGGCACTGAAAGGACCAGTCAGATCTTTGTTGTTCCTATTCTCGTATTTCTACTTCCCAAACCTCTTCAGCACCTGGCACTCTCACTGCTGTGAGATACAGATTCAGTGGAGCCTTCGCTGGGATTTCTATTGGGGAAGAAAGATGGTGGTGGGATTCCACCTCATCTGAGCCACCTGAGCGAGCTAAACCATCCTCTGGAGTTGCACTGCTCCTTAATTAAGAATTGAACTATCATAAGGGGCGGGGGGAGACCTTCCTCTCAGGAAGCTCAGGAGAGCTTCTTGTTTTATGTGCTTGGAATTATGCAGGATTAACAACAACTGGATGAGCAAGGAGCGGGGGTACAGCCTACCAATCACTAAACACACCCAGGACAAGGTACCACTGATATATGAGCTGCTCTGTGGCACTTTCCCACAGATCATAAGACAAGTCCACCAGGATGCAGGTTCAGTGGGGAGTCACACCATTTGTTCCCTGCAAAGTCAGCTCTCCAGGCACAGGCCAGCACAGACTGGGACATTATTGCCTCCCACCTGACTCCTCCAAAAGATCTCCATGAAGCCACCAGAACTGCAGAAGGCCATAACACGTGTCCTGCCAGCAGTTAATGAAATGGCATTAAGAATAGGGATTCCCAGGAATAATTTCCCATAGAAATTTTCTGTCACAGCTTTCTCATGTGGCTTTAAAACACAACAGGGCATGCCTAGTCCATGGAGTAATAACACAGAGCAGGACATCACTTACCTTGGAAATTGCTTAAGGAGAGATCTGAGCAATCCACCTGTAGAAGTAACTTAATCTTCAAATAATCACAATATTTTATTAGCATTAAATGTCGCAGCAGGCTGAAAAATTATCAACTCCTAAAAATATAACATTGCCTTTTTGGTACAAAGAGCCTTAATGCTCTGTCCTTAATGTACAATCTGTCCTTAATGCTGTCATATCTCTGACCACACGGATGTGCAAACATTAATTCCTGTTTTGCTTCTCCCTTCCCCTGATCTTTTCTTTCATTCCTGTGAAGGTGGTACATTCTCAAAGGGAGCCACTTGTTCTGTCTAGGATGGGCTGGACAGTCCTGGAGCAGAGGCTTTACCTAGAAATCAGAGCCCCATTGAGATGTTAATTACAGGAAGGGCAAGAAGGATGTGGGATCTCACCTGATTTACATCCTACATGTCAATTATGTGAATTTTCTCACCCAGACCAGATGTCAGTTGAGCAAGAAACAGCAGCACCAGCAATGGCTCTATTTTCCACTTCATGTAACTACGGAGGCTGGTTGGCAGGATTTAATTTTTTTTCCTGTCAAATTTCTCACTTTTTTTTTTTTTCAACAGCCTCTGTTGAAACCCTGAAAGAAAATTTCAGTTTTCAGATTTTGACTTAAAAAAGTGAAAACTTTCACAAAACAGCAGACACTTCAGGGAAGGGGAAAGTTATTTGAAACTCTAAGAAAAACACTAATAGAATTCCTAGTGCCATTTTTAAAAGAACACACTTCTAGTGCTATTTGCTATCTTGCAGCTGTCTTTATCACAGGAAGAAATATTGGGGGGAAAAAAAATAGGAATTTTGGAGGGATTTATTTCAGTTCTGTGCTCTCTAAACCCCTTCTTCTCAATGAAAAGGGCACAGAACTCAAAATAAGAGTGTGTGGGAAGATATGTTCTGCAACTATCTTTCTTTTTCCATGGAATAAAAAGGAAAACATGAAGTGAGTAAAGAGCAAAAAGCCCTCTCATGTACTTACTTCTCATCCATTCTCCATTTAAAACAAAAAGCAAACACATTTCAAGCAAAATAAGGCAGGCAAATTCCTTTCCTAAAGAAAAACACAAATGATAAAGAAAAAAAAATGAGTTGGTGCTTTCTGTTGTTGATGCACTTTTTCACCTGTGGGTAAGGAAAAAGAATGGGAAAGTTTTACAACAGCAGGAATTCTGATCCCTTTGCCAAACAAAAGAATGTGACTATTTTTAATGAGTCAAATGTTAGGGGTTTTATCTGTCTACCTACCTACTTATCACCTGAGTACTGCCTGGACACAGGTGTTCCTTCAGCCTGTGGATATCAGATCAGACTTATCATTTCCAACTAAATATTAAAAACAGAGGGCATAAGGATTGAGAGCTTGGTAGAGATGAACTACTACAAATGTGTCTGGTGTGGTCTTCAGCAGAAATACTTCAGTGTGTGTTTAAGGCTTCCAGGGCTCTCTCCACCCTCTCCAAACTATGATATAGTTACCTAAAGAGACAGAGAAATGCATGAATTTCCTTTCTTTGGGAAGAAGGCAAGCTCCTGCAGGACTTCTCACAAGACCCCACTCCCATGGAGGACAACCTGTTGGATCCCAGTTGTGACAGCTGAGCACAGAGCCCCCAGTTTAGGCAAACAACTGGCCACACATCTGTGGGAAAACATCTGAAGCGGGCAGGTTTGCCAGTTAGGCTGAAAGAAAAATGAAGGGACGTGTTTGGACTGCAGCCTGTGTGTCATACAGTTCATTTATCCCTTTTCACATCTCTTGGGAAGGGAAGAAAACAGCTCAGTTTCTTCTTTCACCGTTGTGTGTGATCTACTTGGGGAACTTATTGCAGCCTACACCTTTCCGGGGCAGGGACTGAGCTCTGCGCTGGGGGGACCAGGGACAGCACCCAGGGAATGGCTGGAGCTGTGTCAGGGCAGGCTCAGGTTGGATCTCAGGCAAAGGTTCTTCCCCCAGAGGGTGGTTGGCACTGACCAGGCTCCCCAGGGCAGTGGGCACAGCCCCAAGGCTGCCAGAGCTCAGGGAGGGTTTGGATGATCCTCTGGGGACGGTCCTGTGCAGGGCTGAGGGTTGGACTCGATCCTTGTGGTTCCCTTCCAACTGGACATACTCCGTGATTCTTTAAACCACGTCCCTTATCAGCACACCTCCACACTTCTTAGAACGCTCCCAGGGATGGCGGCTCAGACACTTCCCGGGGCAGCCCGTCCCAGCGCTTTTCGGTGAGGAAACATTCCCGGGGATCCATGAAAACCTCCTCTGGCACAACTTGCCACGCGAGGGCGCCGCCGCCCGCCGCTCACCCCGCCCGCTGCCCCAGGGGTTTGGGGGCACTTCGGGGGGGTTTGGGGTCACAGCAGGGCGGGCTTTTCCCCAAAAAATCCTTTATTCCAGGCGGGACGGGGCGGGAGGGGGGAGGCTCTACCGCCTCCGGAGCTCCTCCTGCCTCTTGCCCCGCGGCTGCTCGGGGAGATGCTCCCTAAAACCAGGTGAGCTGCTCCCTAAAACCAGGTGAGCTGCTCCCTAAAACCAGGTGAGCTGCTCCCTAAAACCAGGTGAGCTGCTCCCTAAAACCAGGTGAGCTGCTCCCTAAAACCAGGTGAGCTGCTCCCTAAAACCAGGTGAGCCCCATCGGATGCCACCGGCGGGGGGAGCTGGGAATTGCCAGGTTTTGGAGTTATGGATGGCAGTAAAAGCACATAATTTTCAGTACCTCGCAGGACATGCCTTCCAATGTGTGTCCTCCCCCCCGGCTTCTCCCGACAAAATGTTTTGAAGAGACTGTTAAAATAAATAATAAAAAATAAGTTTGGAGGGGGAATGTCTTAACTAAACACGCTTTAGAAAATATTAGAATATTTTCTAAAAATATTCTACTATGCTAAATAAAATATTCTAAATGAGAAAGAAAATATTAGAATATTTTCTAAATATTTTAATTTATATAATATATATTTTTTCTAGATATTCTAATATATCTGTATTCTAAGTATTATACATGCCTATTTTCAAATATTCTAATTACATGTATATAATATTATATATTAATATTATAGCATATACATATATATGCATATACATATATATGCTATAATATATATTAATGTATGTTATATATAAAATATATGATTATATATTAATATTATAGCAATATATAGCAGATATTAAATATGCTATTTTCTAGTTTTGAAATAGTCTACATATATTTTTTCTAAATATTCTTATTATATAGAATAGATATGTTTTCTAAATATGCTATTTTCTATATTCGAAATATTCTACATATTTTTCTAAATATTCTGTATTCAAAATATAACATATATTTTTCTAAGTATTCCAATATGTTCTATATTCAAAATATTACATATCTTTTTCTAAATATTCCAATATATTCTATATTCTAAATATTATATATATAATTTTCTGAATATTCTAAAATACATAGAAAATATTTTTCTCATTTTTACCTCCATCCCAGGTATTAAGAAGGATGCTTGATGTTAACACTCCCTGAGTTGTCACCATGGTACAGGAGAACTTATCTTCTACTTCAAAAATAACGACAAGCTATTTCTGAGTTCTGACTGGAACAGCTTCTTGGTTACACTTTAATGAAAAAAATCTGACATTTTGACACTAAAAAAAAAGAGAGGATATCTATGAGTACCACTGGTTTGTTTTGAAGTAACAGGACTAATATACAAAGAAATGGAAAGGCTGACAAATGAACCCTGTGAAGCAGAGCCTTGATTTTTTTTTTAATTCAAAAGTGAAAAAGATCATTTCACTCATTAAGTATTGATTTAAATGAAATGGATTAGATTTTAATGAACAAAATTAGATTTTTTTTTTTAAAGTAATTCTTAAACAGCAAATTTCTGGCCAGCTCTGTCAGTTCTGCTGTATCTGTGATAGCCTGGAAATTTCTCAGTTTCAGGGACTTTTCCTTTATTTCACGTGCTCTCAGCCACACCACAGAGAAGAATCACTAAATTTTACCTGAAATTGTTTGGGGTTTCTTATTCCTTTTCTGAAGTAAAAAATAAGAGGAAAAAAATGTTGCCAGGAAAAAAAAAAAATCATTGAACGCACAGATTTTTTCAGCACAATCCTAAAGAAGTCTCCAAGACATTAAAACTACTGAGCTGAGTGAGTTTCTTATCTTCCCTTTTTCCTTTTAAATAAACACATACCTAAAACAAAAGACTATCTGCCTTAAGAAATATTAAAGGAAAAAAGAAAAAAAAAAAAAGCCTGTTTTTTTAAACTCGCCTTTGATTTCCAAACCTTTTGAATTCCTGTGTTCAAACTGTTCCCTGCAATCACAAAAGCTGGAACACTCAGCCGTTTTTGAGGGGGGTATAAGAGTGATTCCAGCAAGGAAAATGGTACCTGTTGTGATGAATTCCAAGAAGGAATTCCCTGTGAAGGGATGCTCAGATGGTGGGGAATGGCAGCAAACGCTTCACTGCCAGTGCCAAAGGGGCAAAAATCAAGGGAAAACCCGAGGGACACAGAACTGTGTCCACAGAGAATCCCTGCATAGAGTGCCCCAAAAAGCCTTTTGCTTCTTGGCTGCTGTTTGCTAAACCACCCCCCCTTCCTCAAACTTTGCAGGTATTTACAAGAACCTCTGTTTTCAATCTGGGGACCTCTGTTCGCGAGAAATTAATACATTATTTAATTTGCAAAGCATATTAAATTCCTTTTTTAGTTCATTACACTTCACTCCCCAGTGAAAGCAGCTCTGTCATTACAAGTAAGATTGCTTTGATATTTACCTGAGCTCAAAAAAATGCCATTTCTCAATCTTACTAAAGATGACAAGTAATAATTAGGAGGGGGAACACTGTCTGAGGAATAAAAGATAATAACAAAGGCAGCATTGCATCTGTTGTTAAAATACTGAAATAAAATAAGACTAGGCATGTACCATCCCATTTTCTTTTACAAATGCTACGGGTTTAGGGCTGATTAATATCTTGTATGGCATTATCACCAGCTTTTTAAAATTAATGTTCTTGCCAGGTCAGGTTTGGGAGGTGAAAGGGATATATTTATTTTTAAATTTCTGTCACAACAAAAGTTAAAATAACACGTGTGCACCCTTTAGTGAATCACGTACCACACTCATCTAATTAAGGATCCACATCCAGTCAGGATCAGGGGAGGCAGCAGAGCAGAACTCAAGCACTGGATTTATGTTCCAGGTATGGGGCAAACACAGGGGTAACTTCTCTGTGGATCTGATCACTCCTCATCCTTTTCCATAAGCATTTTATCCTAAACTCTTTGGATGCAGAGGCTGTTCCTCCCCACGAGTACACAGAGTGCCCAGAATGGTGGAGTCTCAATATCAGCCCAGGCTTCTGTGCTCTGCTCTAATGCAAATAATAAATGAAAAGCTTATTGTGCCTTCGTGCTGAAGACAGTGCCTCAAACACAATCATGATAAATGCAAAACAATCTTTCTCATTTTATCCAGGTCTCTTTTTGTTCTGCCAAACCCACAAACAAAGCAGGGAAGAAAAAGAAGGTAAAAATAGCACATTTAGTCTTGCATTCCTGGTAGGGCTTTGATGACAGCCACACACAGTGGATTATATATACTTCACTTTCCAGC
The DNA here is from genome assembly GCF_003945595.2 of Pipra filicauda. Classification (NCBI taxonomy): domain Eukaryota; kingdom Metazoa; phylum Chordata; class Aves; order Passeriformes; family Pipridae; genus Pipra; species Pipra filicauda. The sequence goes on from NW_024104412.1 coordinate 342,347, forward strand.
TAATAACACCAACTATTCATTCCTTTCCAAAAGACCACACATTCCAAAAATATTTCATGTATGTTTAATATACTGATTATTTCCTCCTTCATGCTACTAAAGGCAAATTAAATATACCTAATGATCCCTTCCAGTTCTATGGTCCCTTTCATCCAAAGGTCCTAAAGCCCACTACAGTTGTTAATTTGCCATGAAAAACACCCTGCCATAGAGCTGTGTGAATAAATGATTTTGGTAGCTGATTCTAATATACATTTGGCTTCACTATGACCCACAGTTACACTTCTAGCTTTAAGGAAAGGAAAAACATTCCTTTTCAAGTGAAAGGAAACGTTCTGTTTGACCTGGAGCGTTTTATTTCTGAAAAATCAAGATTTGGAAAGACGTGGCCGGAGTTACAAGGAAAGTTGTTCAAACAAAATGGAGGTTATTATTTGGACTACTTGGGTAGTTTAATGGATAGGAGAAAAAGGAAAAAAAACTGGGAGAAAAAGGGAAATAAGAAAGGGGATTTGAAGCTAAGTCTATTCCAGAAAATTACCTTCCCTTTAGTTAAGGTTTTTCCAGGAAAGCAGAGAATCCATGAGCCTCCCAAGAGCCAGGCATCAAAGATGTGAACTCAGATTTGCCCCACAGGTATTTTAGATACAAAACAAAGTTTAAAGACACATCTGAACATTGCTCAGAAATCCTTGGTGTAGCAACTCAAGTCACTCGATTTCTCTCTTAAACATATTTTCTCCCATTTCAGTAGTTTGTTTACTCCTCTTCTTCATCCTCCCCGTAGAACTGTTTTTTCCTATGGAAAAAAAGTTCATTCCATTCTATTCTATTCTTCATTCAGTCCCATTTTAGTCAAAGCAAACCAAGGCCTAAGATTTCATGACTCAAAGCAAGCCACTGAGCTCGGTGTGAGTTTTAACACCAACACCAGTGAAAGTTGGGTGGAATGAACTTAAGAATCACTTAGACCTGAGACTAGACCAGGGAATCCTGCCTTGTGGTGACCTTGCTACAGCACAGATACCTTAGCACAGCTGCAGAATTAACAGGTTTAAGGAGGGTTTTTTTGTACTTTCATTTGGATATTGATAAGTACTTGTTCACTTCGTGGATGTTCTTCTGTGTGGTTTAACATTACGGGAAGCAATGAAACAAAATTAAGGATAGGAAATAAAAAATAATTAGGAAAAATGTCAACAAACAACAAATTAAGGAAGCTGGAAATTGTTGCCTAGTACCCCTGCAGAATGTAACAGGAATTTTGTATACAAAGTGCCCAACTTTGCAAAATATTCCGACTAAGCATCACCTTAGTGGATTTAATTTTAATATGTTTGCAGCATGTTTTCCTCTCAGTTGCTATTTCTCTGTGATTTGAGTGTCTTGAAAATTAATTTACCTTCTATTCTATTGCTCCACACCCATAATTAGGGTCCTTCTATTAACCTGGGCTTGGTGCAAATGCTGAGAAAGAATCAGACCCCGTCCCATGGAGTTCACAGGGACACTGTAACTCCATCTTCTTGTTTTCTTCTTAAACCCAAATTTTAAACCCTTCTCTTGTTATTGTTCATATTTAGACAGTTAGCTCTGTAATTCATAATGTTCACAGTAAAATCCAAACAACATGAGGGTTACAATGGGTGCACAGACCTCATTTTACAGTGTCCTGTTACAAGTCATGCTTTCTTAGTGTAATTCCACTTCAGCTAAAGCCCTAACACACTCAGATATCAAAAAGATGTTTTTATGTCACTGCCATTTCATCCACTTTAGATAAAAGTCTTTTTACCTGCTCCAGCACGCTGAGTTCTTGCCTTTGAGAGAATTTGCATCATTGAAATTAAATGGAGATTCTTCCAGTTTCCAGACCTATTTCAACAGCTACCTGTTGTACTGCCCTGCACCTCTGTTGCTTTGTGGTTTGAATAACATCCAAATTTTCAGGTCTCAAGTGGGATTTTTGGTGGTTGGGGTTTTTTTGTTCATTTGTTTGATTTAAATTTCTTTTTGTTTAGTCTTGCTTTTATAAAAGTACCCAACATTGTTGTCAGATTGATTCAGACTGTGTGAGACCTTAACAGAGTGCCCGAGTTCTGTGTTTGGGCATGTTTTTTAAAGCAGCCCTATTTGCAAATTGTATCAGTGACTGTGTTGAGTGCTTGCCACTGTACAAAATGCAGATACAGATGTGACCTCTGCCACCAGAGCTCTTTGCTGTTCCAACAAAAGCAATAAAACTGAGGAAAGAAATATCCAACTTCTCCCTTTACACACATTGGTACAGAACTATTTTTTTCAGTTGCCTTGTGCCAAGGTACAACACCCTCTAATCTACAAACTTGTAGAACTTCTTGAAAGCAGTTTTCACATACATAATTTTACATGTTCAAAGGATACATACCACTAGTTTCTTGGCAGACCTATTTTGGCAGGTGATGATCTGAACTACAACTGGAAAGAGAGGGAAACCTATAATCCTCTAGTCATGCAAACTTTAGAGAGTGGTAGTATTACACCCAAAAAAGGTGTAGAAGGTGAGGCAAAATTGTCAGGAATTACAGTGTAAGAGGTCTGCAACAATAAAGCAGCTTGGGATTAAGATCATGATTGACAATAACAACACTAAAATCTTATTTCTGGGGGTTTTTCTCAGTTCTCAGTGTGGACATGCACATCTGTCTCTCCCAGGTACCTCTACAAATCATTAAGAGTATTTAACCAAATTTGTCAGACGGCAAAGGTTGCAGACTAACCAAATTCTTCAAGCATTAATGAATTCAAGTGACCAGAAACCTTACAATTACTTCTGCTGAGGAAATGAGTGTTATTTAGGTATTTTTAGATCTCAAGCATTCACTTGTGCAGGAGCGACCACACAAACATCTCAACCATGAAAACATTTTCAGTCAGGGGTTGCTCTCCCCTAGACACCAAAACAAATGATGAGATGTGCATCCCCATAAAGAACCAGTTCAGTTTTGATATACAGGGAATGGATTGCTTCTTTTGGACATGTAATATCGTTAGTGGCAGAATTCAGAAGAATGAAGAGATCCCTGCAGGGCAGCTGAGGGGGTGACTGAGGGTGAGTGAGGCTGCAGGGCACAACACCCAGCACAGCATTCTGGGCACACGTTAAAACAAATATTTACCAAACCAAACATGGGTTTGGGTAAAGGAAGGACAGCAGGGAAGGAAGATGGTCCACACTAGTTTGTAGGAGCAGGGTGTCTGCTGGGCTCAAGCCGATGGAAGTGCCACTGGACAGGCATTGAGTGCTGAAAGATAATTAAGACTTTCTGCTTGGTGTGAAAAGCAACAATTTAGAGTGGGGAGAGGAAGAAAGGCTGAGCTATGAGACTAACAGCTATGAGACTAACATCCAAGGACTGTGGCTTCTAAAGGCTTAGCCTGTGTAACTAAGGCTGCTGTTACAAAGCCAAAGGAGAACAGCTTGTAGCATCTCTGACACGAGACACAGTATGGCAAGGACCCCTATTTTAGCAAGAGAAGAAACCAAAGTCATGTTTTGAAGAAATATTTGGCAGAGTGGGGAGGAAAAGGAGTGAGGTGTCAGACCATGCTTCTCAAGTTGCGAACCCTTTAGACTAGTTTGGCTTCAGTTTGCTTGTTATCCTCTCTCTGCATATAATATCACCTTTCACATGATTAGCAAAAGCAGCTACGTCACCTCTGCTTGAAGGGGGGAAAGTCGAGCATATGGCATCCCTCCCAGAAACAGGAAGGCACTTAAAGATTAATTAATCACCCAGAAATGTTACCAAGCCCACCTTTGCTAAGGGGTAAAAAGGCTGTTGGATATTTTAGTTACTGCTCTGCTGAAATGTCCGTACTGGCTTTTGACCAACAGCCATCGAAAGCGTAGAGAAGACAAAGCTGCTCAGAAAACACATAAAATGGGTTGAAAAAGATGAGACTGGAGGAATCATCTGCTTTGAGAAGGCAAATTTGTGCAGAGAAAAACGAAAGGGCAAAAGTTAAAAATGTAAAGGGCATATATTTAAATTAGATATTCAGGGTGAAATTTCAAATAAACAACTGCTGATCTCGAACAGATTGCAGGGAAATGCCAGGGAACATAGGTACAGGAATACACAGTGACAGTCTCAGTTGTGTGGATGTACAGGAAATGGGCATATTGGAAAAGTAACAGGGGAAACACCAAAGGTGGCAGGCAGCCACCACAGGGAGAAGAGGACATGGAAAGAACAGTCATTTAAGTTCAGTAGCATGAAGACCACCTCAGTCAGAAGCAACTCTTGGAGAGCTGGAGACTTTTAAATATTGCAACAAAATGTGGAATTAACACAAAGCAGCCCAACTTCCACTTGGACTTGAGTATGTGCAGCAGTGGAGATGGATGTGGTATTGCACAGGTACCAGACAGGGACAAAAAAGCAGCTTAGAAGGAGCAGATTGGAGAACTGAGACCCTTGGGATGACCCAGCAGATTTAAAGTGGCCAGGGTTAAAGATAAGAAAAATGAAAAGGGTCGAGTTCACTTGTTCTATCACCTGGGGGAGAGGGGTAACAAAATTAACATCGAGGCAGAAAAAGGCAAAAAATACTCTTCCCTTAAATCAAGAGCAACACAAAATGAAGTAAAAAGGTGAAGCTGAGGAGATTAAAGCAATGCACGAAGCAGAAAGGGGACAGATATTTCAGGGTCAGCAAGAAAAGACATCTTATGGTCTCATTCTGAGGGATAACTTGTGAAGGGGAGATGGTGAGTACCTGGTGTGAGAGAAGTTGAAGCAAAGTAACGAGAGCCAAACAAACTTTTCAGTGTATCTTCATCAACACAAGTAGGGTCACCACTCAGTCTAACTCTTCTTTGTTGAAGCCATTCTTTTAAGAAATAGTATTCTCACACCTGCCTGAGCACTGAATGTATGGTATTTTCTGTCAGAAGAAATGGTTTGCAAGAGTGCAAGAGCGAGTTAGCATTCTCCCTGGTAATACCACAGAAATCAGGTTAGTTCACCAGCCCACACACAGTATATTTAACATGTTCAAGACAAATTGACTCAATAAATTCTCCTGTCACAGAAAATAGTGAGAACAACATGGTGATGACATTGAAAGAGTAAAAGATTGTATTCTAAATGTTCCAACATCTTTGACGCATTGTTTCTAAGGTTCTAACATCAGTGGCATGAGATTCCTATTTTCCAACCTTAATAGTATCATCTTTCATGCTTTTTTTTGGCACCATGAACAAAAAAGTTCCTACTGTGGGATTTCCTCTGTTCTTGTCCCTATTCCTTAACTTCAGTGTGAAAGATCCACCTCTCTCTGTGCCAGCATTTCTTTTTATCCCCTACTGCCCATCTGCAAACAAGATGAGGCTGGATCCTCCCTTTTTCATACACACAGGATTCCCACTGAAGACTCTGTGCCTGTGAATTCCTGAAGAGCTTTTTGTGTCTTTGATTCCGAATAGTGAGGTTTGTTTGGATTGAAATCTCCATCACTTCTGCTGCAGTATTTTTTACAAGGAAGCTTTATAGCTTCCTATGGCTTTCTAGAATTAGAATCAGATTCAAGGTTCAGCTTCACTGCACAGAAAGTTGACACCTATATTTCAAAAGGAAATAAAAGTAGAAGAGCCCTTACAGAAGATTCAATACAAATTACATAACTTTAAGCAGCTGTATCCTATTCATTTGTTGTTTCCAATCCAATTGTACCTCATTGCATTGGTCTTTAGAGGTTTCCTATTCATTGCCCAGATTTCCTTCAGGCTGCTTGGAGGGACTCCTGACAACAGGCTCCTGAGCAGTGTCAGCTGTAGGAGCAGAAACTGGTGCCTGAGGCACCCCACACATTGTGTCCTGGTGTTCTCCTCACTAAAACAGCCTTTGCCATTTCAAGATTGAAATTATTGAAAGTATTCTCTCAATCTTAACTCTGAAAATTCTCTCAGTTGGACACGGCAATTTATTTCCAGGACTGACCCCCAAATTATTTTCAATGACGCTGCTTGCATTCACATCAGTCCTATGCAGGGCCCTATCCAAGGTTTACCCAGTTTAAGTTTTCCAATCAGATTTGGCTCAAAAGCAAGATTTGCAGTTCAATGGAAATTTGAGGGGGCTTTTCAGACTTGATTTCAGTCCAAATCAAATCTAAGTGAGATATTTTCAGGAATTCTTCTGAACTGGAAGTTCCCCAAAGCACTCAGCTGCTCAGTGATTATCACAGATAAAATGAGCATTGACTTCACAAAGCAGTGATAGGGACTCAAACTCCCAGTTCCAAGTAGTTCCATCTGTGATGTGTTCTGTGGGGAGGACATGATAATCTCCAAAGTTTGCCAGAAACTCAGGAACTATCTTAGATCCAGTGAAATCAAACAGGGCTTAAGATGCTTCTGACAAATCCTCTTTGTGTCGGGGATGGCACTGCTGCCACTGAAAAGGAGTCCTCTCTGGCACACCCAGATCCTGATCTCTCCAGCTGAGCAACTCCTTTGAATCTCCCCATGAAAATTCAGATGTAAAGGGCTGGTGTACTCTGGGTCTTGTCCCAGCACAGCACCCACATCCAAGAGCAAGGAATAACTCCTGGCTCACACACGAGGAGCATCAGTAGCAGGTAGTCCCATTCATCAGAGGTTATCTTTAAATATATTCTGCAAGTATAGAACACTTCAGTTTTTGTCCCTTTGGAATTAAGGGCTTCTAAGTGACCTAAACAATTGTTGCTCCACAGGAACTCCAGGTTGAAGATGTCCCAAAGTCTCCAGCCCCAAAGCCAGAGTGAGGAGCACTAGACTACACTCCTCCAAGGTCAAATGGGATACAGAATGCTCATTTCTGCCTCTTGTTGATAAGAAAGCCAGCAAAACTACTCTGAATTCCTCCACTGCCTCATCAGAAGTTGGTGCACTGAGATGGTAGACACTTAATATATTTTTTATAGTCTCTCAATATACAGAAACACTTTTGACTCAAAATTTTTTCCCTGACCTGCATAGGCCCACTCCAAATTTTCAAAATCTAGTTTGCTACACAGCCTGCTCTACTTGGTATCTGTAAGGAAGCAGGCTGGGCAGGGCTGTTCCCTAGGGAAGGGGAGCCAAGGGAATGCTGGGGTCACCCAAGGCAGGGCCCATCCCACAGAACCCAGACAAACCCAGAGGTGGTGGCCAGGTCCAACCAAGAACCCAGATCTTAAGACAATACCATGATGATGAGGCAGGTCTCAGGCCAAGCCAGGACATCATCCCATGGATTCAGATCCAGACCAGGAGACTGCACAGCACAGCTCTGGCTCAGAACCTCTCCAGCAAATCTCAGAGAGAGAAGGAAAGGCTGGGCTGAGCTTAAATACAGCTCCTGGGCCTGTGAACATGATGGGCCTCAGGTGAGGCTGGTCACGGAGATTAAGACTTATTAGTGCACTCAGGACTCACCTGACAGTGCCTTCCCAGGTGATCTTTGTGCCATTTTGGGAACTACTGCAAAATGCCCAAGCAAATAATAAATATTAGCCCTTACTCAAAAATATCAGGAAGATCTGCTCAGCAAAATCCTGCTCGACAGAGGCTTTGCCTGTATCTCAACAGTTCTTAGAAAGTTCTTCTCAGAAACATCTATTTTGTAACTCATGCAAAGGAAATCATACCACTTTATACCACCTCAAATATCCAGCAGTTTTAAATGATGGCATTACACCACAGCCTTCTTTTTCAATATATCCAGAGCCAGATAATAAAGCTCATAATCTACTACTTCCTTCCCATCTTTTATGCAGAACTTGGTCTTAAACTCTGAGCCATTCCACTGTGAACAGTTTTCACTGAGGTACACTAAGGGACAGATTATATTCCAAGGACAGCTGTTCCAAATAACACAGCACTCTGGTATCAGATTCTCTCTGTGGGAATCACTTGGTTTCCTGGGAATCCCTGGAGCAACTGTTCCACTGGATTTGCACTTCTGCAAAACACAGAAAGGGAGGAAACAATCACCTCCTCCCAAACATGCTCATTCCCCTGAACGATGAATTCTTTGCTCCTTCAATCCCACAAGGAAGTTATTTGGACAAAACATCAATAGCAGTCCATGTCAAGCCTGAGCCCAGGCTTTTGGGTTACTACAAAACCAGAGCAGCACAGTTATTCCAGTCTGAGGTTGAAACCCTCTGGTTTTGAATCCGAAGAACCACTGCCTGGTCTGTTCCCATCACAAACCTCTTCCCATACAAGTAGCTGTGAACATGGTCTGTAGTTTTAATCACTTGCAGAGCACAAGATAAATTTTCCTGTGAGAGTTTAGCCTTTGGCTCTCAATAAACTACCATCCTCTCAAGTAATTTTAATTCCTCTATCAATACCCAGTCCATAAACACCAGCATCTGTGTCTAATTGAAAATGAGGTTTGAAGCCCTGGTCAGTTAACAAGGAAGAAGTCAAAAGAACCATTTCATCTCTGAATACTAAAATCACACACTGACCATTGAAATAACATTCTTTTCCTCCCCTTTTATGCAAATGTTATGTAATGTTGTGAAACACAGAAATAAACCTCCTCTGGTAGCATTAAAGTCCCTCAAAACTGCACATCTGGAAGCCTCTGGGGAGCTGGCTGATGGTCAAAGATCTTAAGAGTAGAATTCCCCTCCCCACTGTTCTGTGTGCCAGACCTAAACTGATTCTTTTTAACGCAATTCCTATTGCTTTGGGTGGAGTTTCAGGCCAGCAGCCCTGGGCTGGTCCCAGCCTATTTGTAAATACATCTAATTTTGTTCAAAGAGACCACCATGTGCCCAGGGTATTATCTAGGTGCAGGGAAGAAGCCAGGAGTAGTTCTGGACCAAAGCCTCCTCTAGCAGTCCCTCAAATGTGGCTGCCCACTCTGACAATCAAAGGCCATCACATTGAAATGCTGCAAACCTCACTTGCAAGAAAAGCATTTTTTTTCCCTCATTTTTAGGGCCAATTTCTATTGCCAATCCTCACTTAATATTCAGTCTGAAAATCAGATTAAATTTTTACAGAGTCTTGGGAATCATCTACTCGTGGTAACTCAGAGCAAGCCTTTTAAAGTGTTCAAGGTAGTTTCTACACAGCAACCAAATCTGCCATGGTTTTTTTTTTCCTAACAAGAATTATGGTTGACACACAAGAACAGCTGAAGGCTCAGTTGTGCTCTTCTGATGTGCTTTTTCCACGTATTTTGTGGCATCTTCTTTCTTTGCTTGATGGCAAAAACAGATGAGGTGGGTGTTTGATGTGCTGTTTCTCCCTCTGAGGGTCTGGAGCTGGCTTGGAACGCTGCAGCCTTGATGTTTGCTGAATCAAGGAGAAAATCATGACACTTACCCAAAAGGTCTTTTGGGCCATTTTGCAACTGCCTGTTTAAAGCAACAGCACTACAGCAGATCAAATCTAACAGAAACCTTTGACACATCTTTAGTGCTTCTCCTATACACTATTCATTTACTCCAGTGGCTTTATGTTTTTATTTTACATGCCTCTCTCTTTTCCTTTCTGCTGTTCGCTACACTTTAGCCACGTTATCACACATGTAGAACCTCGCTCCTGCTCCAGATCTACAAAAAAATGTAACACAGAACATCCTGCTCTAAACTTTGTCTAAAAGCTAAAGTGGAAGATTATCATCATGCTGATCTGCCTTTGGTGCTGCAGGACAATTTGTTCACAGTTGTAAATCACTTACTCCACTGAAGTTAGTTATTTCCAGTACTTACTGAACAGTCCTTCAGAGAATTTGGCACAGGCTGGATTTACAAGGTACCACCTGTCAGCTAACAGTCATTATTAGTCACCAAAATTGCACAAGCAGACAGACTCACTTAGAGTCTGCTTATCCAGGCTGGCCTAAAAATTGTCATGTTTGAAGTTGTGTCTGCTTTGGCTGGGAGGGCCCTGGCTTTTCCATGCCTTCCATATTGAGGATGGTGTCCCATGTTTCTGAGTGGCTGTCTTATAGTCTTTATTTTCTTCTGACTGCATCTAGTCAAGCTATTTCTTTGCATTACTGCAAAATTGCTTTGTCCTGTAAGGCAGGTTTGCTGACCTCAGAGCTGTGCTTACAGAGCTCGTGGCAGGCAGTTCTCAGCCTCCTTAGGAGCCCTTGCTTCCCATCCCAGAGCACAGCTGCAAGAAATGACAGGTTTGTGGGTAAATTCCAGTAGTTTCTTCACTCACCTTCATCCAGGGGAATGTATATATATTCATCTCCTGACAATTAGTCTGCTTCAGAAATGTTCAGTGGTATCTGTGCGTTCTACAAACCTCTGCAAGCGAGGTGAGGGCTCTGGTTCCTCCCTCTTCCTGACTCCTGGCTATCCTCTAACCCCTACAGGCTTCAAAGCACAGGCTCAGACCTTCCTCAAAGATCAGGATAGTGCCACCCCTTTCCAGTGGATCAGGTGGGCAGTGCTGTTCAAACTGTACACTCTGACCCCTCCTTTCTGTTCCTTACCCAGCCGTCCCCTGCCAGGGGATCATTTGAAGGAGAAGCTAATTATTCCCTTTATGCCTAAAGCAAAGGTGCAAGAGAGGAGGAAACACTGGAGGCCTTTCAGCAGGCTGTGACAGGGTGGGTACTCACGTGTTGGCCTCATCATTTTGCTGGAGGTCAAGCAGTGCCGGGAAAGGAGAGGAACACTCGACTGGTGTTTTTCACAGAGTGGTAGATCCACACTTCCCTTACCTCTGAATTTCCTCCTCACGATGGGTTTATTTGACTCCATTGTGTGCCTCTGTGATTTAATTGTTATGTTATTAGGGTGAGTAAAATAAAGCTGCAGCTTTTCTTTTGCTGTATTAGTGCAGTTTAATTACATTTGGGAAAGGCGAAAAGGAGAGTGGGAGCTTGCCAACATTAATGCTGTCTGTCATTCACAGCCCATTGATGACAAGGAGTTGAAAGCTTGGCAGTTACTCTGGTAATCAGCAACCTGGCTGATGACGAATGGAAAAGATTATGTGAAATTTCCTGAAAGGGGAAAAAAAAAAAAAGAGTTCTCCAAAGAAATAAAACACAAAACAAGAACAAAGGGCAAAAAGAAAACCACCAAAAAACCCAAACCCCAACTTCTAAATCAAACACTAAATCCTTTTTGTAATGTTTACATGAAAGACACTACGTGAAGCAGTTGTAATAAATGAAAATTTTCCACTAGTAAACCGTGTTTAATGCCTATAAAAGGGATGTGTTCTTAAAATAGGAGCACAAACATGTCCACTTGATTGTTGCAATGGACTTTTCCCCCTGAGCTCAAGGATAAATATCACTGATTAAAAAAAAAAACAAACCCCCTTTTATCGCTATAGATGGCCTCCCAGTTACATTTTTAAATTCATAGCACTGAGAAGCAGCTCATCTTTAGAGCTGTTCCAAATACATAATTCCAGAGCTTTCAAAATACAAATAGTGCATTTTCTTTTTTATTCACTCTAAATATTAATTTCCTCTATTTAATACAGGAGGATGCAGATATTTCATCTCACTATTAGTAACGTAAGTAGCTGCTATTCAGGCTTTAGAGTTATTTGTAGCATTCCAGCCTCTGACACAGCCGCAAACTTCAAGAAAAACTCAAGTTAAATGAAACTGGGAACTACATCAATGTTTAAGGAGGAGAAATTCTACGTTCTACACGACCTGTGAAACGGATGATTTGTGACTTTTCTCATTTGTCTTAATTAAAAGCTGAATATCATCCCAAAGCCATTTTTGGCATCTTTGGGATGAAACAATGAGGGCTTGTCTGAGGTTTTGTCCTGTCATTTTTTCTGTGGCTGCTGGGTATACCTCCTCAGTTTCACAGTTCACAGAATGGTGCTTTGGTATTCAGGACTTCAGCTTTTCATTTCGCTCACAATGGGCAAATGAAAAGGTCCTGTGGCATCTATGGTATTATTAGACCATATTTTTAAGCACAAGAAAAACCCCATGCAATTGGACAACGTACAATTGTTTGCTGGGCGTGCAAGTGATGGTGAGACTTTTGTCCCCTCTGTTTTGTCAAACACAACATAACACAAGGGAGAAACAAATGGCTTTTAGTCGTGACATTAAGCAACTCGGGCAATTTAAAGTTTACCAGCAGGCAAAGTTGACTGTGCAGGGCTGTGAATAGGGAATTTCTCTTTCACACTGTTGAACAGATACATCATTATGTGGCTTCAGGCTCTTTCCCCACAGGCAGAGCACTGCAGTTCCATATTTTATGAAGAGTTGGAGGGAACACCTCACCACAGCTGAAAGAAAACCACCGAGGTTTACTGGGAAACAACACGAGACTGATTTGGTTGATCTGTTTAGTGTGAAGAACGATGTATTTATTAGATTAAAGATATCACACGTGGTAGAGACCTCCTCCCCACCAAAGAAAGGGGCTATTAGTCATTCATCAGACCCATCTTCGAATTTCTGTGGAAAGGATGTAAAATTTAGCAAAAAACCCCATGTGAAACTTTTATTTTTGCTCGAGTAACAGGTCTTTCCATTCTGGACAATACATCATTCTCTCCATGTGATAATTATGCCCAGGCACAACCTGATGTTCCTCTGTGTTTGTCCAGGTTTCATGGACATACAGCAGTGCATCACGTACCCCTAGTTGGACTTGCCTGCTCTATATTCAGGTGTCCTGGCAAAAAACACATGGAATGTATCAGTTCAGCTGCTACTTGCACTAAATCTGATCCTTCAGGAAAGCATCATAAGCAAGTCAGACAAGTTTAGGAAGTCCTGAGTTTAGTGCCCAGACAAGCTCTGCAGTGCATGTGCAGGAAGTCTGACATGTCAGAGAAGCAGAGGATGGGGAATGGATAATGTAAGAGAGGATGGATTGCAGATTTCAGAGCTCTAGGCTGTCACTCAGCACTGGTCTGCTGCTCCTCTTCTGCGGTGACACTGTGCTGACAGGAGTCTCAAAACTCAAGAAACAAAATCCCCAAAAGTAGACTAGATCTGTTCACTTAACGGGTGGTTTTGAAGCACAGATTTAAATCAAACTACACATAAATAATTGCCAACCAGCAAAAAGCCAAAAATTCAGCAGAAATGAAGTGATACGCTGACACACAGGATTATATTTATTATCCAGTTCTGCCTTCCCCAGTGATCTCCTGAACTTCATTTGCACACCTGCCTTTCACCTTAGATAAGGGGATCATTTCCTCTCCTGTCATTTGAAATTAATTTTTGCCAGTTGCTACCTAAGTGAAGATTCACATAGATTACTAGCTGTCTTCAAAACTAATCATTCAAAAAATAAGATATATAAGCTCTTCCACCTCGAGGTAATAATCTCTTTGTACAACCCAGGGTAACTACTTAGGGGTTCCTTGCTTCATTGTGCCATGCTTTGATGAAAATCCCTACGAGCACCGTCCTAGCTGGACAACATTATTGCATAATATCACCCCTCAAAATTCATTATTTAAAACAAAAACAAACCCAACGTTGATGGTTAATTCCATAAAATTGGAATTTTATCTGCATCTCTTCAATTTACACTTGATGTTACAGCTTTACACTGGCTCTGGTGTACTGAGACAGTCAATCAAAAAGACCTTTGCTGCTCAAGTTTTGAAGGTGATGCCACTGGACTGACTGATGTCCCTGGCTAAGCAGATGGAGCAGGATGGAACCGATGCTGGGAAGCAATTTTTGAGAGCTGCAGTTTCTTCTGAGTATCCTCTTTGTTTCAATCCATTCAAGTAGCTCAGTTAAGAAGTTTTAAAGCTGAAAAATCAACCTAAGAGTAGGAAAAAAAAGGAAGATTACCTATTTTCCTCTGTCAATCTACAGCTAAACCTGAGCATGAGAGGATAAGATCTGCTTTCTCCAAGATTATGAAAGCTGTGGCTACTAGAAGCTTCCAGTTTAATTCCCATTCTGCAGGCCATGATTTCAGTTGTTTCATAAAATATTTTAAAATGCAAACATACTTTTGAAATGCATCGAGCATATTGAAGGTGGTCCTAATGAACAATTTAACATGATCTCATGTAAATTTTAATTGAATGTCAGTTCTCGTACAAACAGAACTTGATGCAAATCATAAATAACCAATAATTTAAAGTGCTATTCACTATTTTGTAACAACAAAGGGTGAGAAATTAATATTCTGAATAAGATATTTTAAAGCTAAACCAGATTAATTCTATGTGTGTATATACAATGTCATCTCTCCGTTGTAAAATCAAAATAGCCAGATTTGTAAATACTGATCAGTTGCAAATTTATGTTTACATGTTCATCAAAAAAAGGAAACTCGATTTCTCTTAAGAAAGACAACAGGGATTTAAAAAGTGAAAAGAAAATCTAAACTCCCAACATCAAATCTTTCTGTTTGTTCTTTTACAGAATAGTTAAAATTAGGGATTTGCATCCAACCATCCTTACCTTACCTGCAACATTTAATCAACAATTTTAATATTAAAGATAAAAATAAAGGAGGACAATGCTTAGCACGTTTGCCTTTTTTTTTTTTTTTTTGGTAGGAATTTATTACTCAAATTTCCCACGGGGAAACCACACAGCCTCAAGATTTTCCAAAAAAAAAGGTGCCTGTAATTACTTTTCTAAGCTTCTATTCATGCATCTGAATAAGTGAATTGATTGTGAATATGTTCTGCAGCTTCTAACAGGTCCTAACCATTAGCCTGATCAAAAATTCTTCGAGCACATTTATATTGTTGTAAAAACGCTGACATGTCAAAACGCAAACTTTCAAGATAAATATGTGTTTTGCCAATAAAGGGAACCTTGTGGGAAGGTTCTCAGGGCCAATTTGGGGGTTCTGATGCCCAGCCCAGCCTCTGCCCACAGCACAAAGGAGTGCTCAGCGGGTGGCTGAGGTGTCCCCTCCCTGTGTGTGAGTTTGGCCTCTGCTTTGGCAACACACAGACCTTTATTTCCTCCGAAAAAATTTCCTAATGTCATCTATTCCATTCATTTTTCATAGGAGAAATGCCCAAGTTGCAATTTTCTTTCACAGAGCGGGTGTTTTCCAGCTCGGGATTTTTTTAAACGAGTGTTTGATCAGCACTAAGTCACCGTGCGTGCTAAAAGCAGAAGTAACTCCCTGAATTGTTGCTGGATATCCAGCACTGCTCCCTTTGCCCCGCAGGTGACACGGGAAGAAGCGTGCGGGAATCACATTTGTTCCTGGGAGGATTTTAAAACCATTCCACTTCAGAATCGCTCGGCGTTGGTGCAGCAAAGCCCTTTCTACGTGTAATCTGCCTCTCCTCCATGTACGCACTCAACTCTCCTGCTCTCCGCTCATAATATCATCGAGAGTGTAATGTTATATATTTATGATTCTACGATGGCCTGATTTTGAGGCAGAGGGAAGCTGTGCGTGCTCAGAGCCTCCGAGGCGCTGGAAGGGGCTTTCCCAGACACCCCCCGTGTCCCCCCGGTGCCCCACCAGCCCCGGACCTCCGGAGCCCTCCCAGCCACCGCCGAAGGGATGCGCGGCAGCTCCCAGGAAATTTGGAGCCCCGCTGCCAAACTTCCCTGCTGAGGGAAGAAGGGGATGACCTGAACACCCCTCACCCCCCCACCCCCCCCCAAACGGCGCGGAATTCCTGCCTCCCAAGCTCACACACACACCCGCTCCCCAAGGATGCCGCCTCAGCCCTGCCCCGGGCCGGGGGGAGCCTCGTCCCCTCCCGCCGGGGGCGGCCCCGCAACGCCCCCGCTGACCCGCACCCGCGGCGGGAGGGGACAGCCCGCGCTCCGCCGCAGCATCCCGGCCGCGGGCCAGGCAGCGACCGGGCCATGGAGCACCGGGGCCGGGGAGCATCGCAGCGCCCGCACATCACCGCGCCCGCCCCGCACCCGGCCGGGCGGGGAGGAGGGAGGGCCGGCGGTGGGGGATTCTTGGCCCCCCAAAGGAGGTGGGGGAGGCGGGGGAGGGGAGGCGGGGGGGAGGGGAAGGCTGAGCTCCCGGAGAAGGAGACGATCGCTCGCACAAAATCCTGCGTCCTCCGAGCGAGCCCCCGGCGGGCAGGGTATGTACATTTTTTTGGCGGGGGGGTCGGGGCAGGGATGCGGTGCGGCTGCCCCGGGCGGGTCTGGCCGCGGGAGGATCAGCGCAGGGCCCGCTCCCGGTGCGGGATCGGGGGATGGCAGCGAGCTTGGAGCCTCGGCGCTGCCTCCCCCGGCTGGGGACCGCGGAGACGGGGGGGATGGGTCTGCCTCTGTGTTGCCGTGCGAGGGTCTGAACCCCCCTTCCAGCCGCACCCCCCCCCACACACACCTACCCACCCCCGAGCACGTCAGGGCTTTGCCTCTCCCAACCAAGCTTCCCCTTGGCTTCTTAAAAAAAAATATATATGTAATATATATGCCCCAAAGCCGGAGAGAGTGAGGCGGGCGGGGGTGGCGGAGGGGAAGGGCTTTTCTGAGGCTCGGGGGAGAGGCGGAGGGAGGGAGAGGCGGCGGGAGCCTCGCAGCATCATCCCGTGCCCCGGCTCCGCGGCGCTGCCGCCGCCGGGGTGCGGAGCAAGGTAAGGGCTGTCACGGCGCTCCGGGGACCCTGCCACCCCCTCTCTCCGGCCGTGCTCCCTCCGGCTCGCTGGCGAGGGGCAGAGCAGCCCCTGCCCCGCCGTGCCCCGCCGGGAAGTTACTTTGTTCGCAGAGTTCCCTCGGAGGCTGCGCTGGGACCCCCGGGCTCCCGGTGCCCCCCGCATCCTCCCCGCCCTGCTCAGGTGTCACCGGAGCCTTCCCGGCAAGGAAAGGAAGCCCCCCGTGGAAAATCCGGGTGCGCCTTCCCCGGTAGCTTCCCCTCGCGTAGCCGGGGGAAGGGGTGATGGAAGAGGAAGAACTTCCCTTTGTCGTAGGAGAGGATTGAGTGACCTCCAAAGTTTTGTTCCGGGAGGAAACCGCTGGATAAGTTTGGTAGGATTCACGCCGGTTTTCGTGTCATTTATCGCGCTGTTATCTGGTGTCCGGCACGCTCAGAGCAGCGGAGCAGTCAAAAAAGATCGGGGATGTTTAGGTAGGGATTTCATGGCTCTTAATGCATTGCTTTCTTAGGACCAGCGTCCTATGTTTTGCACTTGCAGATGGGGAGTGTGGAATACGTTTATAAATGAATACTTGTCCGTGGGTAACACAGAGGATGAGGATGGGAAACATGCAGGAACTAGACAGATTTTAAACGTTCCATTCTCTTTGGCAGAAGATCGGTAGCTGAAGGTTTCTGCTTACACAGTCTATACCTTGACAGTATCATAATTAAGAGATCTGATAATGTATAGCACTGATAGCCATTTCAACCTCAGTTTGTTTAATTTCGTAGTTAATCTAGGCTAGTACAAAGGATCTTTGGATACTCTGGATAAATTGATAACTAGGCAAGATTATTGAACTTTGTGATTGGTTCGTGAGGAAGTGAGCTCTCAGTCTTTCTAAAGTAGAGATTTAAAATATAAGACTACATTTTTGAAGTGCACATCTGAAATCTGACTACCAAAAAAGCGTGCATCTTTTGAGAAGAGCAGTTAAGGAGACATTGTAAATGCTAATTGTGTTGCACCCATTCGTAATAAAGTTTCATGATGCCAGGCACTGTAAATTTTGTGGTAGGGTACTAAAAACCAGGGGGGGCTAATTTCTATTTTGTGTATGGATTTCTTCGAAATTATTAAATGTAATAATTATCCCATGTATGATACACACATGAACTGATTAACATTAGTTATTTTCTATGAAATTAAAATGGTGTGTTTAACCAGTTTTTAGCCTGGCACTTGTGGTTTGTTTCATTGTCTCGAGCTATCTGAGACAGAAGAATGTTCAAATTTCTTGCTCGTTATCCCATCTATCTCTTCTCTTATCTCCTTTGGTCTAAATCAAAACAGTAACTGTATATGTTCACATGAAGTAAAATTCCCATTTTAAAGATACAAATCTTGTTGGTGGACAAGAGCCATCACCTCCTGCCCTGTGTGAAAACCTGCTGGGCTGGTATTAATAAGATACTTGTTTTAGTGTCAGTTTGTGATGCCAAACAACAAACATTAGAGAATGCAGAGATAAAGCTGGTGCTCTGATCTTTGTTTAAACAGGTCATGGTTTTTATTTAATGCTGTATGCTCATTATGGGAACTGTCAGCAGGAATGTAAAGCGGGCTGGAGTTCTGGTTTGGCAGGCAGGGATGATTCTGACGTTGATGTTGCTGCTTCTTGAGTTAATGGTTCGTAGAATGTAGTGTTGTTTGTGATCATATTTATTTAGTTGAATGTATTATATGAAATTAGGAAGAGATCTCCAGATTATGCCCTTCCAGGAATCAAATATGATCAGATCTGCTACCTCAGGTGCAGTCCTCCTGACCTGCAGGGTTACACAGGAGTGGGCTCTTCTATTTAGGAGAATGTGCAGAAGTGTAGAGAAAGGTCACTATTATTTAAGTCAGCTGGAGTTCTGCCACTAAATTATAAGGAAGGAGACTCAAATCCCCTGAAACCAGGTAACTGCTTAATCAATCACCCAGACAGTTTCTTTTTTTCAGACATATGAAAACAATATCAAATAGTAATTAGAAAGTGCATTTGCAATTGAGAATTTTAGTATTTTTTTGTCCATGAAAACGGTTTTCATTGTGGTTAACAGACATAGTGAAAATATGCAGTCCCTTTGGTTCTTGCTGAATCTTGCTTTGAAGAATTCAGAGGGGATGTGCAAGGTAAACTGAAGGAAGAGCCTTTTCACATGTTCTGTTACCTTAAGATATATTAGAATATTGCAAGGTACAGTCTGAACTTTCAAAATAAGACTCAGTGTAGTGCTGGAAAATTTAATTTGGGTGTTCTGGATCATACACCAGTTGGGGTTCTGTGGTCATTGTCCGTAGGTAAATTTGGTCTGCGTGAGAGTGCCCGAGAACAAGGTGGTCTCTAATTGTTATTTCTAACTTAAAATAAATGCTTCATTTAAAATCTTGGGTATTCTAGGTTATGTTTTGAAATACAAGCAAAGTTAGTAATGTGAGAGAGTCCTTTAAGGTCACTGGATTGGTACCCTTTGACTTCTTCTTGGAAAAGCATTGGTTTAGTCAATGTTATTCCAAATAAAACAGCATTGAGAGTGTGATGCGTGGGCAAGGCTGCAGATGACAGTCCAAGATCTATTGCAAAAAGGGGCCGAGCTGTTATGGGACTGGTTATTCCCCTGCTTCTGCAGTGACCACCCCTGGAGGGTGAAGCAGCTCGTTCTTTGGGGCTGCTTGACCTCATTGTTGACATGTCAACAAGTGTGACACTTCTGGTGGGATTTGATATGACAGTGGAAATTGTATGAGGATTAACAATTAACCAGCGTGGTATATCGGTAGTAACTTGCAGTCATAACTGATTTGGGATTCGTAACACCAACCCAAATACAAAATGCTTGATGTTTTCTTTTCGGTCACAATTTAAGATGCTTTTATTTACCATGGGAGTAAGATTGAGTTCGTAATACCATTTAAATATGCTGTATTCTGTGTGGCTATGGAGAGCCATACTAATATTACTGTAGTAGGGACTCATCTTTACTCAGATTGAGTATAATACATTTCAATTGCAAGTATTAGCCCTCACTTGTTACGTATTTGTAATTCAGACTTTTCTGCTGAAAACAAGATCACTCTATTTAGTGTACATCACTTTTTTGAGAGCTATTTTTTCGTGTGGCATGTCCTCTTAACCTTTTCCGTTCAGCTCCTCTGCCGTGCAGTCAGTCTGTCTTCCCTGATGGCAGGTGAGGGGCTCGTCACTCGCCCAAAGGCTGAAGCCAGCAGAGCAGCTGTACAAGTAGCATACGAAGGAGGTTGATGGTGACTGATATTTTTGATTGGGTTTTTTTCCCCCCTGCTTTTCCTAACTGGGTGTTTTGCACGAGCTCCCTTTTCCTGCTGGCTCCCGATCGCGTCGCTTCGCTCGCCGTGCCGTGTCACACGCCCTGCACGCCACTTCATTTCTTACCACCTTTCTCCCGCTCTCACCGGCTCTATCATATCCCATCTTCTTGCTGCTTTTGCCTTTTGTGATGCTAATCTTGCTTATTTTTCTTTTTTTTTCCTTCTCCCTAAAAGAAAATGGAAGGAACACCCTGTGCTGCCGCTGCACCGATGATTCCTCTGCGTTGCTGGGTTGTTTTTCTCCCATGTCCTTTGTTGAGTTTCTGGAGACTCTAAACTGTTTGAGGCAGAGACTCTCTGTTCCTGTAGGGCTGTCCAGTGTCCAGCATCCTTTGCTGTTGGATTTCATAATAAATAGCAATACTAGAATTATTTTGACTTGGTGGGACGGCCTTTCTTCTGGTTCTTTGGTAGAAAAGCAAAAAAATTTCTTGCTCAGAGCTTTCCTACACTGTGTTGCTGTTCTGAGGTAGATCTCAGTTTTGCCCCTCAACCCTTTGTCCCTAAAATGAGTAGCTTCTGGTAAAAGTTCAAGATACATTGCCTAATGTAGCGGGGATGGGGTGGATTAAAACTTAGCTACTGCCAGAGGTTAACAGTCTTGTAGCTTGGTCAAGAATGACAATAAAATGTTGACTTCAACATGTTTTAGTGGAAACTTCAGATTTGTCAACTCTGAAAAAATGTTCAGATTTCACCATGTTGATCAAATAAGACAAAAGGGAAAAGAAAATCCAAAAATGTGTAGTGAGTTTGTTCCAGTACTTGGCTCTTTCCCTCCTAAATAGTTTTTCATTTTGATTTCCATTTCCTTTTCACCCCTAAACTGTGTAGGCTTTATGTCATAAAGGGGGTTCTTTGTGGGCATGACTTTACAGGAAGGACAAGTGAGTGGTTCAAACAACTGTTGACTGTTTTTTCTGTACACCAAGGAATACCTGGAAAAATAAAGGTAACAAACCCAGTGACTCCCTCCCTGAACATTAATCAGATGACACGAAGGATCTCAATGGGGTGGCTGCAGCTAAATGAGGGAAAAGTGGAGACAACAAAATTAATATGGCAGTATACTTCATTTCCAAAGTTTTGTCTCTAAGAGAAAAAAATGAAGCTGGTAAGGATTTGCTTGATAAAGTTTATAATTTAACTCCAGGCACTAATAGAAAAAGTTACACTGATCTTGGAAGTAGTATCATTCTAAATATATTAATATGTAAACTGTGTTCTACTTTCCACCTCTGACATATATTTGTGTGCATGTATTGTAGCATTCCATTAATCTTGAACTGTGGGAATATACTGGCCACTTTTGTTTTGTGGATGGGGCCAAAAGAGTGAAGAAAAAGCACTTTCTTCAGTTAAAAAATAAACCAAGCTCTTTCTTAAATAAGTCATGTTTCAGTACTTACACAGTCTTCATCTCAGTAAATAATATTTGGAGAGATTCAAGAGTTGAATCAGCTGACATGCCCAAATTGCAGAGTGAAATGTAGAATCAAATCCCCACATCCCTAATTTATTCCTGTTGGAATGCCCGTTTTTTATAATTTCCCCACATAACCTGTATTTTTAGCTATTTTCCTTTAGAATGAGTAGCATCACTTTGAGGCTTTTGATTTGTCCTTTATGAATGTATATACACACATGGTTTTCAGGAATTCAGGTAGTACATTTTGTTTTACTGCCAGACACGAAGGCACATTTTTTAGAATGAAGAAGGAATTTTGTGGCTCTTGGATATTTATTTAAAATTTCCTTCTCTAGAGGTAATTACTTAAATGGATTAGCTACTTCTGCAGGTATTTTTGGATAAATACAGGTAGTATGGGACCAAAATAGTATATTTTTCAGGGAAAAGATTGGGTTTTACTCAAGAAAAATGTATCCATTTAAATATTTCATGGAAATATGACAATGTTTTGTACATTCAGGCAATATCCTAAGTAGGATTACAGTAATGCATTTAGCCTTGACAAACATTAGGTCTATTTGTAAATCTTAAGAGCACTGCAGTGTTTAAAATATATTGGATATATGGTAAAGCAGAAGTTTAAGGTGAAAACAAAGCAGTACTGTTTGGTTGTGTTTCTTTTTTTAAATTGAATAAATCAACAGTTTATTTGTATGGATGAGAATTTGATTCAGAAAATGCTACCGCTAATGAGCCAAAATAAAATTAAATCTTCATAAATAGAATATTCAGTTACTGCAGTTTTGGGAACCAGGTAGGGAAATGAGAAAAGGTAATTTGAAATTATTCAAAATAAGACTAACTAAGCAGGTTTCTAAGTGGTAACTGCTTTAAATAAATACAGAATTAGATTTCTTAGGTAAATGTGCAGCTTTTGTATTTTCTGAACTCAATGTCTATCTCTTTCTGGACACCTGGTCAGTACTTTGCTGTACAGTAGGTACAGGATATTTTTGCAGGAAAGTTCACAGAAGTGGATGTTAGGGCACCATTCCAAAAGGCAAATAATTCCTTTCATTTCCTACTTGCTGTGTCTATATAATCTTTCTATGACAGTTGAAGCCAACAATTATGTTGGTGTTCTTTACAAATGAAGCGATGAGGGCAACGTGTAATATTTGTGTTTGAGATCAATGGAAGAAAACTAATTTGAAGCAAAAAAATCATTTCAGTGAAGAATTTTCTCATAGCGTGTTTGACAGGTCGTTAGGATCCAAAAAAGTAGAAACAATGATGTGTGTTTTAGCTTGGTGAGAAATATCTTGGGGCATTTTCTTGCCTTTTTTTTTTCCTAATGAAGGTTAAGATAATTGTAATTATAGAGAAATGAGAGGTTTTACTTAAGTCACTGATTTTTTTTTTTGCATGTTACAAACCAGATTGCTCAGTGCCCTGTAGATCTGCAGTTAACAAATATGTGATATATGTGAGACACACATATATATATATGTATGTGTGTGTGTGTGTATTGGTATGTGAAATAGGAGTTTCTAAACAGAAGAGGACAAAATGAATAGGATTCTGAGGCTTACAAGTAACTCAGAATTATGTCCCCTGGTTTTGACTCTATAGGTGGGAATAGCTCTGACTTCCAGGGAAAAGATACAGTCACAAAACTGAGTATTATTTGACTGATAACAGATATCAAATTTAGAATTGCTGGCTCAGAAAACCATCTCAGACTTTTTTTTATAGAGGCAATCCAAAGAGTTCTCTTAATAAACAATGGCCTTGGTCTAACTTGGTTCAGCAGAAGCCATTGAACAGAGCAGAGACAGAAAACCAGGATGCTTCAGATCTCTTTCAATTAAAGAAACACCATAGGCAAAGGTTTTTGAAAATACCATAGTGGGCCTTATGTGCTCAAGATGAGAGCCCTGGTAAAGGGGCATTTTTAAAGGTTGTATTCCAATTTTTGACCTTAAGACAACTCTCCAGACTTACACAGCAGTATTCTGACACACCGTGCCCTGCGAAGGGGGACACAGTGCATGTTGCCCTCTCATGGTTCTCACAGAATGGATTCAATTTTTTGGCAACCAGCAAATGAAACTCACCCTCATCTGTACATTTTATTTGCTGCCTGAACTCAGGGATGTCTCAGCCTGTGTGGATACAGAGTCAGGGCAGCAGAGTCTGGAGGCACCCAGGAGGGCCAGGGAAGGGTCCCAGCCCCTCTGCCTGGGGCTGGGATGGAGGGAAGGCCCCAAGGCTCTCACCCTGGCACGCTTCATGCCCCTTTCACTGGCATGTAGAAAAAGCAGTGCCCCCAAATGCCACGTTGCTTCTGTAGCTGAAGGAGGGTCAGAGTTCCAGCAGGATTTGCAGGTTCATCGTGAAGGACTCTGTGAGGTTTTTTAGGGTGGCAAACACAGAACCACAGAATATCCTGAGTTGGAAGGGACCCACAAGGATCATCCAGTCCAACCCTTAGCCCTGCCCATCCCCAAGAGTCCCCCCCTGTGCCCCAGAGGATCAGCCAAACCCTCCTGGAGCTCTGGCAGCTCTTAGAGCTCTGGTGCTGTGCCCACTGCCCTGGGGAGCCTGGTCAGTGCCCAACCAGCCTCTGGGGGAAAAACCTTTTCCTGAGATCCAACCTAAAGCTCCCCTGACACAACTTCAGACCTTAAAAGGCACCAGAGGTTGTGAGGTTGTAATTCGGATATCCAGGAGGAACCTGTTCATTTTTTAATGCTGTTGTTTAGTTCTCATCGACACAAATTGCAGGTGCCTAAAGTGTTTGCTTTGGGAAAAGGGCTTAGAAGTGCACGTTTCACGTCAACACGTCTTAGTTTTATTTGTTTATTTTTTTAAATGCAAGGGGGAATGTTTCTATCCACAAGAAGCCATGTTTATTTAGAAAGCCTAATGATTCCATCAGGAGAAGTGTACATGATCAAACTTAAAATCCACAAGAGTCTCGATGACATTTGATTGTGCTGCCCTCACTTTAAAGTCCTCACTTGTCAAGTGAGCAGACCAGTCTGCCAAGGGGAGACTCAGTGGTTTTGGTTTCCCAGGACCTGTTTTCTGTTTCAGAAAATGAAGAGGAGGGAGAGGAGAGTGTATCTATCCCTTTGGAAAGGCTTTCATCTGCAGAGTGATTTGCCTGGCTCATCCTTTCCCAGAGAATAATGCCTTTTTAGGATTATTTCAGCATTCATTTCCCAGTGGCAGAACTGAAGATAGCAGACTAATTCCATTGATTGGCCTCTATCTGAGGTATCTAAAATGGGTATTTTAGACAGCAAAAACCCTTAGTATTTTCAGCCTATTTCTCATAGTGAGTGATTGCTTTACTAGTGATTGCTTTACTATTTTCAGCAGGTTCACTTAACTCATGGTCAGTCTTCTGGGGGTTAAAACAAAAATAGTAATTTGTGATGCTGAAGCCAATCACTGGTGGTTATAGAAATGTTACTATGACAATTAAGACCATTGCTGCAGAATACTCTGTAGTGCATTTTTTTGGGTTTAAATAAAGGCTCTGTTTCCTGGTGTAAAGGATGATCTGACAGTTTATGAAGAGCACTGTAGTATAGGGAGTATCTGAACCATTGTTAAAGCTCTTGGAAGGGTTTCTGGTTAACAGTGATTTGCACAAGAAGCATGTGGTCCATCAGAAACTCTCAGGCTCCTCTTTAAGGTATTTTACTGCTCTTGTCTTAGTTGCTTTCCCTGAAAAAAAAAAAAACCAACAAAAAACATGGCTTTGATGTTTTATTGCTGCATGAAAATACCTTTTTATCCACTTTTTTTTGATACTACATTTTGCTTCTTCATTGCGTCCCCAAACCCCAGCTTGTCAGACTGTGTGAGCAAAACTAACACTGTTTCTGGAGTTACCACTTTGCCACTGATCTTGGTACTGCTGAGAGTCCCAGAGTTGTCTTCTTTCTTTGTGCTGTCTCACTGTTAGTGCAAAATCTGGCAAGTGCCCCTCTTCAGCTCTTGCTGGGATGTACTACAGTTCTTCTTGACCTCCAGATGTTTTGTAATGTACCAAAGTGCCTTTATAGTTTTCTCTCTTAACTTATGACTTTTTTTTTTATTGTTATAATGATCGTCATCAATATTTTATCTTGGTTTCTAATTATTATTTCAGCGACATCTGCCTGAGCAATGTTGTTTTCAAGTCTAGATTCATCCTGTGTGTTGCTGGAATTGTTTTCAAGAAGCCTCAGTGGTGTTTTTAGGCTTGAGACAAAGGGTAGATGATGAAGAGAACAGTGGGGACAATGGAATGAGATATAGTGAGAGTCAGTGGACATGGGACTGAACTGAGGGAAGAACCTAAAATAAAGCAAAATCTGTGAGTGGAGGAGTGAGATTAAAATAAAACATTGTCTTGAAATGCACAAAGCAAAAAAAGATAAATAGGATGCATAAAAAGGCTGGAAAATTCATGTAAGAGGGGGAAATATTTATGCTAGCTATACAAGAACAGTGTGAAATACAATAGCAGAAATTTCAGGCTGAAAAAGTAGAAAAAAATCTTACTGCAAGGATTTACTGGAGGACCTCATCAAAGGAATTAAATATGTGTGGGTTCAAGCACCTTCCTAGTCCAGTAATTCTCCAGGAGAGGTGTTTCAATGCACATATTTTTCTGGCCTGACGTGAAGCCCCCTGAAGGCTGTGGAGCAGTGTCCACTGTACACAGTGGGCTTTGGGGCCCCTCTGAGCACGTGCTGGAGAAAGCAGCAGAAAAATAATGTATGGAGAACATTCCTGCCATCAGTAAGAAGATGGCTTAGCTGATTTAATAGCTTTTTCTCAGTCTGTGATTCTAACAGCCAGGTTTGTGATATTTATTTTAGTATTCATGTTCTTGCAGTCCTTTTTACATTCCTCTGTTTTTCCCTGGCAGACATCCCGCAGCTCCATAAGTCTGGGGGAAGAGGATGGTTAGCATGTTGTTGCTGTGGGGATTTGAGTCTTAGCTCTCTGTGTTGGTAATGCTGGGCATATAATTTTAAAACTTGCATGCTGTAGAAGTAGATAATTATTTCCCTGCTGCATTTTATACCCTGTTTTGGGAAAGGAATAAATTTCAGAATATTAAAGGAAAGGAAAAGTTCCGGTTTGGGGGACTACTGGAAATGGAAGCAGAAAGAGGGGAGTAATGGGTGTCAGTCTGGTTATCAGTCAAGCTGCAAAGAGACAGCTTGTTCTGTCACACCAAGAGTGTCAGTAGTCAGCCAAGCACTTATGCAGGAGGAAAACCATAGACTGAAAGGTAAGGTTCAAAGACATCTGTGTGTGTTTCTGAAATGAGCTTGAATTAAGCTACTGAGTTCTGCTTACTGAGTCTGTGTGTCACATATCTGATTTCTGCTTAGCACAGGCTATTTGTGTGATTGCTACTTATTTTTATTGCAGGATCTATCCCCTTCCCTTCCCTTCCCTTCCCCTTCCCCTTCCCCTTCCCCTTCCCCTTCTCCTTCCCCTTCCCCTCCTTTCCCCAGTCTTTAAGCTTTTTATATGTCTGGGGTTGGGTGACTGTCATCAAGTAGAAGGCTTACCAGTTCTATCACATACCTTTTTTTCTCCCTTTCCCCCCTTTTTTTCTTACCTCAGGTGGAATATGTTGTCTTCCCATTTCTTTCATGTATATAGGCTGAACTTCTGTTCAGCTCCTTTCTCAGCTGCTGTGAGCTCCTGAGAACTTCCTAAGGCCAAAGGGAGATCCCAGGTCCCTCAGGACCTTTGTAACCACAGTTCAGTCGTGTGTAAAGTGGGCATAATCCCTGAATTATAAAAGAAAGGCTCTGTTTTGCAGGTAGTTCAAACCCCTTATGTAGAGCTGTGGAATCATAAATTATTTATCTTACTGGAGAATATTTCTAGAGGTCACCAGTTTCTGATAGTTTCCTTCAAACCAGAAGTAGGTTCACTTAGAACAGTTTGCCCCCCCTAAAATCTCTGACCTTGCCTATCCAAACTTCTTTGCGAGTGCATCATTTAATACAGGAAGCTCCTTGGGGAGGGTTCTTCACATCTGCTGTCATAATTTCTTATTTCCTAAATGCAGCAATTTGTACTTGAGTATTCTTACCAGGATTGTGCCTCCCTTCCCTCCCCCTTCTCTGGCACATTCCTTTGTGGTGCTTCTTGTGTTTGAAATCCCAAATCTTCCCCGTTGTTATTCCAGCGTTTCCTTACCCCTCGATTCTAGGGGAGGGCATGAAGGAATCTGCTCCTTTATTCTCAGGCTGTTTTCCTGCGGCTTGTTAGTGACAGCAAGTTGTCATCATTTTACAGCCATTCAGCCGGTAACAAAACCAAGCGGAATCTCTCATTTCAGCTCCCCGGGAACAAGATTTCCCCAAACAAAAACACACCACCACTTCTTGGAGCACTCAGCCTCTATAGTAGCTAAGCAGAGGACCGAAGCCCAGTTTTATAAAGATGTTTAGGTGCTTGACTGCCACTAAAAACTGAATTGGACCTAAGTACCTGTAAATAGCTTTAAAACTTCGAGTGACTATGAAGGCCTCCCTCATCCATCACTCTTGGCAGTGGTCCCCTCAGAATGGAAGTGAGGCACATCAGCAAGGTCACAGAAAATACTTCCAGTCCTGCTTTCCAGAAACTGCACAGATTAAGTGAATTGCTGCATTCTAGCGTGGCTTTTTATGAAATACATCTTCCGAAGCAGATTGCTTGTATTCCCTAGAAGAAAAGAGCCCTTGCTTGCATGAAAGCAAATATTTAAGTCAGACAACTTTTAAAAAGGATGTAAAATTATACTATAAAAATACCCACCTTTATAGCTTATAATCCATTTTTTATTAAAGCTGGGAAATAAAAGTAAAATTCACATTCAAATTACTTTCTGCTGTTTCTAGGGGATACTCTTTGCATTCCAGTTGGTTTCACTTGGCTCTTTCTCTACCCATTTTCAGTGCTGCTGTTCTAGACTCGCATAACCCTCAGGGAAAAATTTATTCCCAAACATAAAACCTGTATGGATTTTACATTTTTAATATTTAGTAACATTTAACTGTGTGTTAGCCTTGGAATCACTTTGTTTTCCAGTGCACCCAGAACGCTGGGCTAGTGCTGACTGAAAAGTGTTTGAAGGGGGGAGGCTTTCATACTTGTGCCAGGAGTTCCCTCAGTGACACTGTAAAACCAGGAGCAAGTGCAGAGAAAGCCATTTATTCTGTTTTTTTGGTGTAAAGAACAACCACTTGCAATGATTCCCTGCAATAAGTGTCGCAGACTTTGGGAAGATTTGGTTCACAGAATCACAAAATCACAGGATATTCTGAGTTGGAAGGGATTTAAAGTCCAGCTCTTCAGTGAATGTCCCCCCCAGGGATCGAACCCACACCTTGGCAACATCAGCACTGAGCTAATATCAGGGTTGAAC
Source organism: Pipra filicauda (assembly GCF_003945595.2). Classification (NCBI taxonomy): domain Eukaryota; kingdom Metazoa; phylum Chordata; class Aves; order Passeriformes; family Pipridae; genus Pipra; species Pipra filicauda. The sequence goes on from NW_024104412.1 coordinate 371,129, forward strand.
TGGTTCTTGTTTAATTAACTTGCACTTTTGTTGTGTGCAGTCACTTTCAGGTTCTGTGGGTTTTTTTTGAGGGAGGATGGGGAACAAACATTCATCAGTGCAATAAATAAGGAAGTCAGTGGTCGTGTTGGAGAAACACTCGATGCGCCTTTCTGAATGCCTGTCTTGTCTTTTAGGTTTGTATTAAATGTCTGAAGTATTTGAGCGAGTTCTTTAGCAAGTTTACTTTCAGTCCATGCTCCCCAACTAAAGCATGTTCCTCCAGTTGCTGGGTTGGAAAGGTCTGTGATGAGTCCTTGGAGGAGTCTTTGTCCTTCCGTGTCTCCCCTTCACCTTCGTCGTGTTAAACAGAGCGAATCCCAGGCAGCCCAGCAGTTACTCTCCATCTCTCCCGTCTGCTTTCAGGTGTTTCCGAGGGGGCTGTGCTGTTGAGGTGAGATGTCCTGGTGCTCTCCCATGGACGTAGGGAGATAGCAGACATGATCCCCTGAGGAGGCCGAGCCCCGCGCTGCAAGCATGGCCTTCGCCCAGTCGCACATCATGGCAGCCCGCAGGCACCAGCACAGCAGGCTCATCATCGAGGTGGACGAGTACAGCTCCAACCCCACGCAGGCTTTCACCTTCTACAACATCAACCAGGGACGTTTCCAGCCCCCACACGTGCAGATGTGAGTATTACAGTTCTGTCCCTGCTCCAGCCCGGCCTCCCGGGGCGGGGCGTTGTTGCCCTGTTGGACCGATCAGGAGGAATTGGAGGAACTGCTGCCTTTCTAACAATAATTACTGTAACGATACAAAACCGGCCCATTTGCAAGGCACTTTGTTAAAGGAGGGGAGAAAGATTGCTCCACTAGTATTAAAAAGAGAAATGAACGGTGAGCAGTGGCAATAAAACACGAGATGCTACAAGGGTGATACTTTCTGCGATCTTAATAATGTTTGTTTGCTCTGTGCAGTTGCATATTGATGCACAGAGCTGTTGGAAATGCCCCAGCCCCTGTCTGTCCAACACATACTGTTTGGTTGGTTATATTACAGCTACATACAAGGGAAAAATCATCTCAATAAATAAAATAGTGTGGGCACCCATCCGACAACTTACTCTCATTCCGATGTGCCGAAAATGCCAAGTGCTTAAAGAGTGATTAAAATACTGTGTTTGTTTCTGACTTCTTATATAATGACAACATCAGTGAAATTAACTGCTCTAGATGATTTACTTCTAACGTAAAGTGGAGAATTATAATTACAAAATGAAACCTGCCATAAAGTTTAGAGCCAGAAGGAAGAGCAAAACAGTAAAAGCTATTACAAATAAATTAAGTATAAAATTCTACTGTAAAATATTTTTATAGGGAATAAAAATGTCTGCACCATTTTATTGTGTTTATTAAAGAGAGAAGCAGCCTTATCTTTAGATCAGAAGGCTGTTTTTTCGGTTTTTAAAGGGAACTCCTTTCCTTTAGGAAGACTGAACAAATAATCATCTTGTTCACATTTTTGGTGTTTAATATGATTTAATAATTTACAAAACAGGTTATGATTTCTGCAGCTAAAAAACTAAGCACTGAATGCTATGTGTCACTTTAGTGAATGCTTACGAACGTTATTTGGCATAAATTAGATTATGTAAAAAGAATCTGAAGACTAACGTGTGTATCAGGATGGTGAGCAAACACTCAGTTTTTGGGGGCAGTGTATTATGGTCTGTGATGGGATTTTTTAGATCCCACTGAAATGCAAACAGTAAAGTGGGTTGAATGTTAGCACTGGTTAGTTATATTTACAGCTACATACAAACATCTTTAGTTTATAGAGCTGGCAAATGGTAGCAAAAGTACAAACAAACAAATGTAGGTTCAGAAATACTTTTACAAATGGAAATGCCAGATGCAGGTTGATTTGATGAGGCTTAGCTGTTTTCTGTGAATAGTCAGACAGCTCCTGGGCTCTCAGAAATTTGTTTCCTGGTCTTAAAAGCCAAATGTTTTTTACTGGGCTGTAAGCAAGTTATTTATTTGTATCCACTTGGTACTCAACAATATGCTGTTTAAACTTCTAACCACTAAGAAATTATGGTACTGGAGGGCTTGGACAATCAACTACATGATAGAAATTCAGCACCTGAGCAAATAGTTGAAAATAAGCTGTCCTTAGAAAATGGTTCCTCAGAAGAGTTTAGCAATCTCTCGTGAATGATTAATACTATTGGAGAAGCTTGTGCAAATAGGAAAACAGGCCAAATCAATTGGAACATGTACCACAATCTGACCTACTCTTCCTCCTCATACAGAAATTGTAAATAATGTTTCTTGAATACCAGCAGGATTGCCTTTGCCTCCTACCAATGAATAGAATAGTAACAAAGAAGGGAGAAGGAGACATAAAAAGGGTAACAAAAGCACCTTTTATTCCCATGATTGTCGTGGGTGAAAGCCCTGTTTCCGTGAACTCAGGTTTTGTCCTTAACTTCAGGGAGGTGAAGGCTTTGTGCATAGTTCCAAACACCTACATTAGTGATGTTGTAGGCAACCACAAAGAGATTTCACACAGACCTGTTAACATCTGAGCCCACAGTAAACTGTTTTAACCACGGGGGTCCTCCTTTTCTTCTGCATTCAGTCCTGCAGATCTTCCTTGGTCCTCTGTGAAGTTTGACATTTCTCCTTTCACGTGTTAGCTCCTTCAGGACTTTTCTAGACCTGTCACAATCTGGCATCCCTGTGCTTATGAGATGGCTGGGTTGCCACTGATGAGAAGGGTGGTAAATTCTGCCAGTGTTTTCAAGCCCATCAGTCATTTCTGGAAAGTCCTTGTCTTGCCCCTTTGTGTAACCACTGAAATCCGGTGTACAAACCAACCTCTGGAAATGCTTTTTTTGCTCTGAGATTTTTCAGCTCAGCTTTTCAATTTCTCTCGCAAGTTTTCGTGCTGATTTAAAGAAAAAACAAAAGCATTTGCACAAAAAATAATCAGCAGATCTGTATTCCTCTGCTCACGCTGCAAGCTGTGCATTGGGTGTTGGTGTGACAGCTGCTGTGGGAACATGTTACACGAGAATATGGGGATTGAGCCTTCAGAAATTATTTCCAGTAATACAACTTAGATGTGTTTGTGAAACTTGACATATGTTTTTACCTATATACGGTCTCAGTGTGTGCATATCACTTCAAGATGAAAAACCTGCATCTCATTTATTTACCTTTTTTTTTTTTTTTTTGCATTGATGTTGTTTTCCCATGAAAATTCTCTGGCCTATTGCACAGAATTTAAAAGTTGCAGGTAACCTCTCCCGTCCACATCTTCCCCATGCCCATCCAAACTATAGGAAAAAAGCACGTGCATTATGTGCTGCATGGGATTTCCATGGGATGCCTGTTGTTTTTAACATTCAGCTTCACATGTGAGGTGCCTGATACTCCCTAACACCCAACTTACTGCTGGGCTGAGCTCTGAAAGGATTCTGAAGGAGAAGCAGTACCTGCTTTGAAGGCTGCTCTGCCATGAAAGGTCAAACAGTAATATTTTAGACCAGTCCACGTGTTAGACCAGACCAACCCTTATGTCGTGCCAGGGTAATATGCATAATTTAGAGCTGGCTTACTAATGCAACCTGTAACTCACTTTGGGAGGTCTTGGACAGGGAGAGCAATAATTTGTGTTTGCTGAGCTGGTGTTTAATCCTTTCAGCTTGAACAGCTGCAAAGATAGGCAGGGTCAGCTCCTCATCCTTTGACTCTTGGAGATGGTCCTGTGCAGGGACTTGGTGATTCTTGTGGGTCCTTTCCAGCTCAGCACATCCTGTGATTCTGTGGGTTTTACCCAGTTCATTTTGTGGCAGAATTGTGTGAAGTGAACGTATTACCCTTCACACAGCTCACACCTTATGGCAAAGCCTCCCCAGTCTAAACCCCACCATTCACCACCCGTATTCCTTTGCACCCCTCTTACCTCCCCCTTCCACCCCTTGTGGCAGCTCTGTTCTTCTGTTCTTCTCCAAAACAGAGGCATTTTTACCATCAAACTCTTTTTCTTCACCTGGCCTCTGTGGTCCTCTTGCAGCACACACACTCCCTCAACCCTACAACAAGTGTTTTCAGGGTCCAAACATTCCAAACACTCTCTGTCAGCCAAGTTTTGCAGTTCCCACTAGGTCCTTGCTTACATATCTGGGTATTCAATAGGTAGGATTTGATCCCAGCTGGTTTTGCTCCTCACCTCAGTTTCATTACTTTTCTGCTCAAAAACTGGAACTTCAGAAAGACAACTACAAGGTGCTGGCACTAAAAGGCTGTTTCTCCAGTATTGCTGTAAAAAAACCCCAGCATTCCTTCTTCCTATAAAGGTATGGGTGCAAAATAATTTGTTCATGCTCTAGGTTTGTAGTTACAGCGTAGAAGATGCTAAGAGCTTTTTTTTTTTTTGTATTTAACAGGATTTGAATGTTTTAGATTTATTCCTCACTCTCTCACCAATCCCGTGTGGTTGTCAAAAACGCCTCTAAATTTCACAGAATTCTTTGACATAGGGAAAAGATGGAGTGATTAAAGATTATTATCTTGTGACTTTTAAGAAATAAAATACTTTTTAAAAATTTACTTAGGAACAGATGTAGTACTATTAATAGCAAAAATATCTTATTTTTTTTTCTGAGTTTGTTTATGTAAAAGTAAGCTCCTAAATTGAAGCACAACCAGCAAGGGATAGAAATGTGTATTATATACAGCAACAGTGAACAAAACTAATTTTATTTGTCCTTTCAAAATAAATGTTGCAAAAGTAAAATAGTTCACAACAACTCTGTATATCTCTCTGGTTTCTAGTGGCACAAATATAACTCTTGCACCTCTGGCTTTTGGATTTTATTCCACCAGAGTTCCCTAACTGGAATAGCAGATACGGTATAGCTGTATATGGATACATTTGCTTCTATGTAGTCCAACAAAATATGGATTGAGGTTAAAAAGATTGATTTGAAAATAAGGTGTCTCTGCTTTCCTCTCCTAAATCATGAGTAAGTCTCATCAAACTGGGTCAGATCTTTTCGTTCCCTCAGTTTTGAATCTTGATTTTGGGCTCTGAACAATGCAGCCTCACCCCTCACAGCATTTGATTTCATTTAGTATAATTAAGCCCAGAAAGTCACCACATTTGTCCTGACAATAGTGAGGCTTTAATGTACATTTACAGCTGTTGGGAGAGTTCTCGTGTTGTTTTGCATTAACACACTCAAACATATCTCCAAAATGTGTTAATTAAATTTGCTGGAATTATGTAACTTGCAGGGGGGGAAAAAAAAAAGTTCTAATTAGAAAAAACACATTTAAATGTATTTATGTATCTCAAACAAATCTCTTCCCTGTGTACCGTGTAATCATGTTTAAACAATGAAATGGGATAGTGCTATTCCTTTGAAACTGGCAATGCCTTTGATTTATTTGTAAGTATTTGTGTCAGAGTTACTGCCATAGTCCAATCTCTTCTCCTTAATCTCTTGAAGTTAATCTATCTACCAAAAAACACTGAAAATGCTGTGCTGTAAACATCAAGAATTTTTACACTTCCCGTTAGTGTTAGGTTTGTTTTAATAAATCCTTCCATCAGGCAGATTCAGAGGTCTGTGTAATCTTTTGTAAAGGTAGGAAAAACAGCGTTGGAATAGCAAAGCAGACACTACAAAGTACGTAAATACTTCCTAACCTTGTTATGATGCATTTCCTGCAGGGTTGATCCGGTGCCCCACGACGCTCCCAAACCTCCAGGATATACACGATTTGTCTGTATTTCTGATACTCACTCAAGAACTGATCCCATCCAAATGCCATATGGAGATGTGTTAATACATGCTGGTGATTTTACTGAGCTGGGACTTCCTAGTGAAGTAAAAAAATTCAACGAGTGGCTAGGTAGGTACTGCATTCTGTGAGCATCTGAAAGCACATTTGTTTACTGATTGTATCTGCCCCTTCTGCCTCCCAGTAAAAACCACCATGCACTCAGAAATCATGAATATTAATTTGACTTTTAAGTTGGAATGGCAACGAGCTGGAATCGTTGTTTTTCACAAATATTTTTGCATTTTTCCAACGGAGCAAATAGGATTTGTGAGACTATTCATCTGTTCTGCCTTCACACTCCCAAGTGTACATTAAGCAACTTCTGGGTGTTAGCAACAATTTAAGTCAGTAGGCCTTTAATGATTTACATAAAACCTCTTCCATACATTGTTATGGCTTTCCTTCTCCCCCATCCCCCCCCCAAAAAAAAAAAAAAGTTGTTGTGACTGAAAACATTTGTCTGTTTAACCCTGGAGGCTCATAGTTGTGCTGTTTTTTTTTTTTAATCTGAGGCTCAGCTGCACCACAGTGATGAATTCCAAACAAAGCAAACCGTGTGCCCGTGGTTGCTGCCTTGGATGTAGCAGACCAGATGTAGATGCCTTCTGTAGGCAAGCCTTGGCATTGGGAGCTGAAATTCTGTTCCATTGGGCAAGAGAGTGGTGATTTACATGTGCTTCTGCAATGTTTTGTGTATGCTTTAAAAAAAAAAATGACAGTGGAAATTGGAAAGCAGGCACTGTATCCAGATAAAAACCCTGCTCGGTGCTGTTCCTGCAGCACTGCGGGTACCTTAATTTAGAATAAAAGTGGCTTCTGATACTTCATTAACAAAAAAAAAGGGTGAGAGGGAATGAAGGAGTTGGAGAGAGAAAGGACACAGTTTAAGGGGAACAGATTTCAAGTTTTCTGTGGATGTATTTGCATTTTTTTCCCTGTCTCTCTTTTTTTTTTTTTTTGGTACATATTACAACATTCTGCCCTGGGAAGGCACAAAGCAGACAGATGCATGTAGGCTGAAATGGAATATATAAAAAAAAAAAAAAAAAAAAAAAGAAAAGTCAGGACTTCACAATTTAAACAAATATTTACTAGCAAATAATTATCAGCAGGGTTGATAAATATTTATTTGAGCTCAGCAACCCAATAATGTGTCCCACACGGAATAATTGCATTATTCTGCGAGTATTAAGGTAGGAACAGTGTGTGGAAGTGATATATTGATATAGTGCCATCACCTCTTGTCTCTGCACCCAAAAGGAGGAGGGTGGTTATAAAACAGAAAGCAAGTTTTGACCCTGTTGTGTAGGTCTGTACCATGTCTTATAATAATGTCCTGAAAATAGCATGTACAAGTTATACAAACCATATGGTTATCCTTCTAAATAATATCCATTTTATTCATCTGCTGGTGTGGGAAGAGAAGTGCTTGGGGATATTGCTGGCAAGGATGGGGGCTACACACAGTTTCTGTGCATGGTCTCTTCATCATTTTCATTCCCCAAAAAAAGGGCTTAATTTTCTGACTTTTCAGTCATGCTTCCAATTTCCTGGTAGCCTGCAGTTTGGGAAAAGGTGATCTTGGTCGTTTGAGCTAAATATTTGCAAGAGCATTTGAGATATGGAAATGTAGCAAGTTAAAGATTTTTTTAGCTTCTTGGCAATTTAAAAAAAAGAAAAAAGAAAAAAGGGAATCTAATTTAATTTTTAATAAATTTTTGTTCATTTTAAATGGACAGTTTATCAACTCTTGAATATCTTGAGTGTTTACAAAATCTATAGTAAACAGCAGAATGGTTAAAAGTGTTCCTTTTGAGAAGGAGTTTTAGAAGTTTTTGCTGGTTGTCCGTTTTGTTGTGAAAGGGACTGGTCCCCAACAGTTTAGGTTTTTCTAGAGGGCTGCTTCCAGTACCTTCCACTATTTTGCAGCTCCCTCAACCTACCCAGCCTTCTCCTTCCTCCTTGTCTTAATATTTTACTAGTTTCTAGAGAAAATAAGAGACAGATCTGGCATTGACTTTGACCTCCACTGTCGTTCTTGCTGCTGCTGCCAGACTTCCCTGTCCATTCTTTCATGTCCATGGCACAGGGCTCCCTTTCCACTTATTTTGTTCTCTGTCTTCTGCTGTCATTAGATTACAACTTGGGATAAACACCAGAATATTTGTATGGTCCAGCTTCCCTTCATCTCATCTCCCTCTCAAGCCTGAGATACATTCCCTGCTCCTGCTTTTGCTCCATGTTTTTGTGTGTAGCATTGATTCTTACCTCTTAATTTTCTGTTCTGTCATGCCCTATTAGGTCTGTGCCCCTCTGGTCTATCTCTGTTTCATCTTTTCAGATCAACTTGCCCTTCAGCGAGTTCAGATTTTATCTTTCTGCTTTACATAAAATTTCCTGTGCCTGTCTGATGGAAAATTTATCTTACATTAACATCATTAACTTCCATGGACCTTATGATTACACCAAGCACATGCTCAGGTGTTGTGCTAATAGAGGCACGTTGGCTTGCTGAGTCATCCCCTGAAATATGTTCTCTCCTTTTTTCTGACTCTATGTGGGCACACAGGAAGGCCTGGACCATCTCAGATGACACAGCTCATGGTCCTGGTGCTTTGTCTGCCCTTCACTCACCCACTTTCATATTTTTTGCTCTTCTGACCCTTAAATCCCTCTGCTTGTTTTCGTTTCCATTCATTCTTTTTGGTAATTAGTTGTTTCCTCTCATGTTTTGTTTCTGCTAAACCCCCTCTCCCCTTCTCAGGGAGGGACTTGAGGTTTTACCAGGGTCAAGTTTAACTCTGTGGAAGAGATGAAATGCTGGTGATAACTGGATATGCTTATTTACTCAGCTTTCTCTGGCAGGCACTCCAAGGGCTCCTGCAGCCACAGCATTACTTTGTATTAAATACATAGGGTTTTAATTTCTTAGTTCTTAAATTGCCTTTTGGATCTGTGCAAATTTTGAGTGCAGACACAGAGTTCCACAATGTGACAGGGATGGTGGGGTGGACTGTGCTTATTTTGAACCTGTCACCTGCTCATTTCATTTGGTGTTTCCTAATACTGGAAGAGGGAAGTGATTTTCATCTTTGTTCTGCTTAAGAATTTATAGGCTCGTCCCATATCTGCCCTTAAGATATTTTTAAGGCTGAAGGCTGTTCAGAAGTCCTTAAATGCCTTTGATCACCTGTGTCACTCTTTGTACCTCTTTGTATCCTTTTAGAAATGATGAGACCAGACCTGCACGTGATCTGAGAACACCACAGATTTATTCCCCAGCAAATGAGATTTCCTAGTTCTCTTTTCCTTTCTGGTGTTGTGGATTATTCTGTTTTCATTTCTAACTGTGTGACTGAACAATGAGATGGCATTGTCATAAAATTTCCTAATATAATTCTATCAACTCTTTCCTGTATGGTAATACCTTGCTCAGAACCCATCACTGTATCTACAGTTGATGTGTTTTTTCCAGCACTTGAATTACTCTGCATAAATTTATGTTCAGTCTCATCTGTCCTCTTATTGCCCAGTCATGCAATATCATGAAGTGAGATTTCTATTTTGCTAAACTTTTTTAGGGTAATTTAGAAAATTAAGGGAAGAGGGGCCGAATAGTCAGTTTACAAAGCCTATGAACGTTGCCAACCTGGTCATTTCCCTCCCTTTTTTTTTTCTTAATTGACCTTTCTCCTCTTTTCATACTTCATATTTTCCTTTTCTTTTTTTTTTTTTTTAATCTAGTTAGTTCTCTTACTGTATTTTTGAATTTGAAGGTACAGTTTTGGAGAATCAGGAAAAAATGAAGTACAAAATCTGTATTATGGTAGGACTGAACAGAAGGCCACGAAGCCAGGGAAACGTGCTAATGACATTACAAGGATGACTTTGAACATATGCTGATTTTCCAACATGCCCAGGAGATTTTAACAGATAACACTTTGAACAGCCAAAAAGGATTTGGGGGAATTGTTTCTAAATGCATTGACCTGTTAAAACTGGTCCAGAGGAGGGTCAAGAAAATGATCAGAGGGCTGGAACATCTCTCCTAGATGACATCATAAGATATATCAGGCTCACTATGCACAGCAGCTTCTCTTTCTCCTCAGCTTTTTCATGATTTTAGTTTTTGTTATTCATTCCCTACCTGCACATAAATCAAATGTATTGCAGGACAAACACAAAATCACGTGTCCTGCCTTAGTGCACTCATCAAATAATGACTCCAAAAATGTCTCTGCTTTTTAATCTCCAGTGTTGTTGGCACTGGAAATTGCCTGCTTGGCTGAGTTGCTCATGTAATTCCCTTTGCTCCAGCCTGGAATATCATTTCCAAGTTGTGCATGCTCCAGGACCCACTTTCACTTGGAGCATGTGGGTTACTTTCCTGGAAATTTAACTAAATAGCTGATCTGTGGTATGAGTTGCAACACATAATTCCATCCTTTCTCTGAGAAGTCTCTTCTGTGCATGGATTGGAAAGATTACTTAAACTAACACATTTTACAATATATATTATTTCAGTGTGTTTGCTTGAGATTTTCCAGTGTCAAAGACAGACTTCCTGTTTGAAATTCAAGTTCAAGCTAAATTGGGATTAAAAAAAAACAAAAACAAAAACAGAAGGTGGCTTTGAGTTGTGCTGGAAAACAATAATTAGCTCTTCAGAGTATTTTCATGAGAATGTTGTTCTTATGTGCTTATTGTACACCCACACCCACACCCACACACAAAAAGATTACAGTATTTGACATGCCCTTTAGGAATTGACCTGGGCAGATTCAGCTCAAAGGATAATATTTTTATTTCAGACTAAAAACATACTTTAGACTGAAGAGAGGAACTAGCACTACTAAAATTACCTCTTTCTAGTATTAGATTGTATTAGATCTAATCCTCTAGCATTAAATTCTGCAGACAGAATCAGCTAATTTTGGTCAATAAACATCATCCCTACTTTTAAGTTCTTGATAAAAGATCTTCAGAAAAGCCTGTGGTCAGAAGGCTTAGCTTTACTTCTGCCTTATTGCTCAGCTTTGCAAAATGAGGTAGTTATTTTTCTTCCTATCTTAACAGGTATTTTATATTTTTAGGTTCAATAATAGTCACATTTAAAACAGATTAAAATCATGTTGAAGATGAAAAAAAATCAGCTTCAGAGCAGCAAAAGGAATTAAAATTTACAAATTGTAGTCATGCCATTTTGACCATCAGTAATTACACTATTTTTATGTTAATGTAGAAACCCCTTGAAAGAAGTATTTAAGCACTAATTATCTATTTACAAAAGAATGGCTTTGGAAATGCAGTGAGAAACATTGAGCTGTATAGGGATTTAGAACAGATGTCATTTTTAAAAGACTGGGCATACTAAAAAAAAAAGAAGAAGTTGGGTTTTATTGGATTTCTTCAGTGTAAGATGGCTTGGATCCATTTGTCCACCTAAGGCTCAGACAGTACAACAGGGCACAGAAAAGTGCTCTGCAACACACCCTTCCAGTATTTCTCCAGTTTTGGGAAGTTACTCTGTCCTGAAAACTTCAGAATATTAAGTTGGCTGCTGTGAGTCTCAGGAATGTTTTAAGTCACATCCCTGTATAGGGAAGATGATCCAGACCAACTGTTTTCCACCTCCTGGTGGTGAGAAGCTGTGGAAGTGGTAGGTGCTGAAGCGTTTGTCCTTCATTTCCTCCTTCCAAACACAGGTTTACTTTTGGGGGATTTCTTGCCCTTTGTACCAATCCTGAGGTGGCTTCTTTCCGTGAACGGAGTGGAAAGTAGCCAAACTTCAGGATTCTGAGTCTCTGGTTTCATAAACACTGAGCTGTCTGACCCCTCCAGTGAGTACAACCCCCAGTGTTAGTCCAGACCAGCAGATAAGTCTGGCTTTAGGAAGGCAGCGTGGCCCGGGAGTGCAAAGAACAACCATGGAACAGAAAGGCCTGGAATGTGATTCTGTGAACTGCCACTGCCTCTGGCAGAGGGGTTTGAAAGAGCCTGAGGAAGACAGGCAACCAAATTCTAGTTAGTCATCTTCAGGTTTGACAGCCTCTTTATTGTTCTTCCCCTTGTAAAATTGTGGAGACGATGCTTGATCCACCTACCACGTGGATTTGTTGGAGGATTAATTATTCTCAGTGCAGCACTTTGAACATCTCTCGTGGAGCACTGTACACAAACATTAAACCTTGTTATTAGTGCTGTGACATGACACACAGCTCTTTGTAGTCTTCCCTTCCACAAGGTGACAACTTGGGAGATGCTGAGAGCACCTTCGTGGGATCTGAAGATCCGCACAGGAATCTCTATCAGTGTGCACAAGGATCCATGTAGGAAGTGTAAAACATTTTTTAATTGCTACTTTTTAACTCAGTTCTCTGTCTCCTTTGCTTTCCTGGTCCCCAGATAGATGTAACCAGAACTAGAATATTTCAAAGACTGTGGTGGAAATTTATCTCCTCAGAAAAATATGTTATTTAAGACTGTAGCTATCCCAGAAAGTAAAAAGACAAGAAAAAAAACAACGTATGGAAATGGACCCTGTGACTTGGTGGTTTTCAAGCCATCAAGTGCCACAACCTAAGGGGACACAGCAAAGGAAGGTTCAGTTGCAGCTGTGCAGTTTTGGAGGTGTTTGTTACTGACTGTTGTGGGACAGAAGGTACAGAGCTACACAACCTTTTGTCTCGACTCGCTGCAACTGCTCCAATGGCCTAGTTTGCTGCTTGCAGTGGGTTGGTTCTGCACAATTACAGGATAATTTAATAAGCCAGGTTGAAAGGAAGCCACTTTTCCCCTAGAAGTGATTTTGACCAGTCATTACAGGTGTGTGGGTGTGTATAAAACACAGTGTATCAACGAGCCTAGGTATGAGTATTATCAGGCATTTTTTAGTTTGATTTGCCTTTGTCTGTTTTAAGAAATCCTGTTTTCCAAATGAGAGCAGCACTGTGTGTGTTTGCTGGTTTAGTGTTTGGTGTAATTACTGGCTTCTTCAGTGCAAGAAAGGCTGGAGGTAGCAGGTTACAGATGACTTGGGGGGGAGTGTTCATTTACAGTATTATTCCAGATTACACACCGTACAAAAAGTATGTTAATGTGAATTTCCCAGACATCAGCCCCAGTGTTGAAACACAGAACTGTCAAAAAGATGCTAAAAAGCAATCTGAGACAGTTAATGCAGCCTTTCCACTATATCACTCACTGCTGCATTCTAAGAGGTTGGAATGAGAGGGAAGAAGCATTAAGTGGGCACTTACATGATTGTCAGTGCTTTTAATGAATACTAAAAATTCTGCTCAGTACCAGGAGAGAAGCAAAGCACACATCTGCCTGTACAAGTTCTCATTTATCTCGGCAGAGTTGGAAGCTGATAACAATTGCAAGCTGCAGAGGAGGTTTGCTGGTTGATAAAGATGCTGAACCTCTCAGTACAAGAGGAGCGTAGACACCACGAATTTGCTCTTGAGTTATTTGCAGCGTTGATCTCTCGTTTGCTGCCTTGCTGATAGAGCAGGAGGAACCTCAAGCGCTCAGAATTCTGCTCTGAGCAAACCCAGACGCAGAGAAACAGCAAACAAAGGCGGGTTGTTGAGCCCTTCGCGTTGTGCAGCTTGTTGTTCGAGTTGTGGCTCCCCAGCGCTTCAAGTTATTTTGGAAAAAAAAATTATGTTCGCCATAAAAAGGACCTACTGTAGTTTAGGAGTTAAAAATGGCTGCAATCATTTTGTAATTGGTGCATAAACACCCAAAAATTAGATGTTCAGTTGATTTTCTTAATTAGCAATCTACGGTAATGAAAGGAATAAACAAAGATGTTACTAGCTAAACAATATATAGAGAGATATATATTCTTATACATGTTATATTACCAGCACTCCTATCAGATTCTTAGACTGAGCAAATGAAGGCTAAGAAACTTTCTGAGGAGGGCTTGTGGTTAAGCTTGTAAGATGATAATACCATCTGGCTATATATAAGGTAATTATGAGCTAAATATGATATCCCAGGCTTTTTGATAGTAAAATAACCTCAAATAATAAGGAATTCTATCGATGCAGGAAATTCAGGGAGGAATTTTTTGTGTGATGAATTGTCTTCTAAAGTATTGTACTTCTACAAGTTGTTGTGTTTTTTTTCCCATAAGAAAAAGGTATCTTTTGCTAAAACTGCTAAATTAAGGGGAAGATGTGTGTCCAGTGTTTTATTGCATAAAAAGGGAGATTACAAAATGGGAAGGAGAGGGGAAAATGAGGCAGGAAAGATAGAGGACCATGTAGCAGAGAAGGAAAAGGATGGGGAAAATCCCTGATCCCATGTTGAGATAGAGGCTGAAAGAATGATGGTGTCTTGGAACCCCATCCCAAATTGGCAGAAGGTAAAAGTTGGATGTGGTCTGAAAAAGGAACCTCTGAAACCCACCACTGAATTTGAACCAGTGTGTTCCTGACAGGATTTTAATTTATAAACATTTCTTTTGATTCCAAATTCCAAATAGGATGGAGTGGCTGGAGGTTGATTATGGAGGAAAATAAGTTTAGTTTCTTTCTAGTTAAACATTATGAGAGGAAAAAAAAACAAAACCAAACAACCAAACCCTTACTCTAGAATAAAAAGTGAAATTTTGCTTAGCAATGAAATTTTTATTCACCCAAAAATATTTTAAACTGACATTTTGCTTCATTTTGTTTCCTTGGTAATGTCAGAATCACTACATGAATTTCCAAATATATCCCATTCCATCCAAGTGGTATTTTAATAATTTTAACACGGAAAAATGTATAGGTAAAACTTTTCCAACCAATTCTAGTTGTAGTTTGTGTCCAGACTACAGGCATATTTTAGCAGAATCTTCTCAGGCGCCAAGAACAGGAGGATCCCTGGTCTTTGGGCAAAACCACTTAATCTTGTTTTGGCTGGTCAAAAGAAGAGATCAGGAAAAAAAAATGCAACATCCTCCCAAATTAATAATTTTTCCTTTTTTTTTTTTTTTTTTTTTTTTTGTTTGAAATCACATCTTTGACTCCCATAGCATATGTTCTTGCAAGTGTTTCTTGGCACTCCTGAAGGGCAGATCTGTTCCTTACGTGCTCACTGCCTTAATTTTTCTGGGGAATTAATTTTGTCCTGGATATGTGTGCAGAATTCCTGTGACAGCCATAAATTTTCTGTAATGTCATTGTCTACACAGAGCTTCTGTATTAGCAAGTTTTGCTACCTGCCCACCAGCAAAGCCATATGTTGGCATCAAATGTTAATTGGCTATCAGTTGGGTGTTTGGTCCTACTCATCTGCTAAATGAGAGTGAGGAACTTGCACCAAACTTAATGGAATGTGCTCTCCAGTCCTGGGAAAGTGCCACAGATTTGTTCCATTAGAATCACAACACAAAATGAGTTTTTAATTTCTTTTACCATTGCAGGCTCTTTAAAATTCTTGTTTGTTTTCCAGTGTAGATTAAAAATAATCTAGAACCACTCAGGATGGAGGGGAACTGAGTCCAGCCTCCGCTTCAAAGCAGGGCCAGTTAGAGAGGAGGCTGCTCAGAACCTTGTCCCGTTCAGTTTTGAGTGTCTTCAAGGGTGGACACCTCCCAGCTGCTCTGGGCACTTCTTCTGCTCTTTCACCATCCTCATTCTTTCCTTGTACCATGTTCCCACTTGTGTTTGTCACCATTTTTGCACCTCTGAGAGGAGCTTGGCCTTCTCTTTCTCCTGAGCCCGGGCAGTTGCAGACAGAGCAGGGTCTGCCCTCCACCTTCTCCGGGCTGAGCAGACTCAGATCTTGGCCTCTCCCCATATCCCACATTCCCCAGCCATCCTGACACTTCTCTGCTGGACTTGCCTCGGTTTGCAGCAGGTTTTTTTTCCCTGAAAGACTCCCACACTCCAGAGGGGGTCAAAAACCACAAAAACACACTGCAGAGTCTTCTTGGATGGAGCTACTCCATCCTAAGCACAGGTGTGGGAATAAACTGATCAACCTGGAAGTGTTTGAATAATCTGAGATCAAGACTGGCCTAAAAAAAATGGAGAAGTGATTGTTCTAAATTATGAACTCGTGTACAAACACTGCCATACAGCAGCTATTAGGCCATGTGCTCTTGGGCATGTCTTGGTTGTAACCAAGGACCAAGCCAGGGCTACAAATTGTGCAGTAGTCTGTGCCTGGGGATGGAAAAGTAGGGATTTGTGTTGGAAGGGCATAATGGAATGAGAAAATACAGAGAAATTAATAATGCTTGAAAAGGAAAAGTAAGAAGTTGCAGGTCAGAAGCAGGAAGGAGTTGCTGCCTTAAGGTAGTTTTAAGGTAGGTGTTGATCAGATAGTGCTGATGTTTGGTGGCTCTTACTCCTGTGAAAGGCACTTGGAACATTCATTTCTCAGGGCTGTGCTGACCTACCAGATTAGATTGTGGTGTTGGTCCCCCTGGGGACTGTGCTTTGCTGCAAAGAGATGTTCAGCACTCTGGAGTGCACATTGGTGAGTGTGGATCACACAGGAAGCAGGGAAGGTGGGAAATATGATAACTGAGGGTCTTCATCTGCAGCTACTTTTACACTTAATAGTTCATGAGAGCAGTGCCCAGCCAAGAACAAGGTTTCAAAGATTTATACTAAGGCTGACTTTGTGCTTCAACAGCACTCGGAGTAAAAAGCAAAGCATGTTCTAAAGTCTTCTAAGGAAAAAGGTTCGAACAAAATATCTTTTTTTTAAATAATTTTTTTATTTAAATAATATTTAAAGGGTGAAGAGGAAGAGTTGAGGAGACAAAGAGAGGGAATTAGTTTTACCACGGCCTGGTGTGGAATGAAAGAAAAAAAAAACCAGCTAACTGAGCTGCAAACTCATCAGAAAACACAGTTGTTAATTGAAAAGCTGACAGACCTGTAACTACAGCAGCACTTCTGGCCGCCACTATAATAAATGTAACTGTACATTTAGAGTAATTTGCTAATTTGCCTAAGTAACACCCACAGACAGCAACATGACATAAATACATTAGTGGAAGCAACAACTATAACCAGCTCACACAGGTTCTTGGCTGCTAGATGGATGGATCAGATGAGCTGGAAAAGACTTACAAAACAGAACAGAAATGGAATTGTTAGCAATATTGTGGGTTTCTTTCTTTTCCTGTTTCCCAAGAATTCTTTTAGGCCTGTAGATGCCCATGCATATGGCAGCATGTAAACAGCATTTTTCACTTGTGTGTGTACGTGTGCACACACCTGGGAAACTTGTGGGGGTGGAGGACACATCTGCAAAAGGCTGTTTGAGAAGCAAAAAGGAAAAGTCTTTCAGGTAAATGATTGAATCTTCAACATTTAAATAAATACATGAAAAGAGTTTCTGTTGAGTATTCTGAAGACACATATGTCTTGGGTTCACAGGAAAGACTGGAATCTGTACACTCAGTTTTCCTAATACAGGTGTTACAAGTGTCTGAAACTTGTACTTAAGAATTACCCTCATCTTTTCATCTGGCAAAGTTCAACACCGTGTCTTCTGTTCCCTTGACTCTGAATCACACTGTTGCATTTTATTCTGAAGTCCTGTCATATCAACTTTTGCCACTGCTAAAGATTTCTATGTTATCAGCAAGACACTTTTAGAATTAAAAAAAACCCACGAGATTGCTGCTGTGCAAGGTGGGTTTGATTTTCAATAAAATACTTCTTTTCTGGTGCCAGTCTCCTCTTCTGACTGTCCTCAAGTTCACAGTGCACAAACAAAGCTGGTGAATGCAGCTTTACACAGTTTCTGTCTTTGTTTCCTCTCAGATGTACTTAAAGGTTTCTGTTGAGCTTTTTGAGGCAGCTGATGCCGACTCCCAGGGGCAGAATCCAGGGAATAACCAAAGGCAGAGTCGGGTGGAAAGTTTCTGTTTCGGTGCTGCTCTCAGGAAGAACCCACGTGTGTGGGCATATGTATCCCTGCCTTCCTCAGGAGGTTGTGCTAAGGTTTTTCACTAAATACGGGTTGTAAAATATTCTCGAACATGAGTCACTTTAAATTATAGTCCACGGATCCGAGGAAGTCACTGAGAAAATGGAGCGGGGAAAAACACGGGATAGAGGCAGACTGTGAGATTTCTCTGTGGGATGTGGGTTTTTGACAGCTGAACCAAATCCCTGGCTTCCTTGAAGGCTTGATATTAATGTCAGGGCAAAGAGGGCAGCAGACCCCTCTGGCTGACCCGAGCTGTGAGGGTGTTAGAGCTCTTCAGCACGAGCTGACAAAGACCTGAGCTCTGGGAGAAGGGAGCTGACACGATTTTCCGAAGCTGATCTTCTTTGAACCCTAATTTCTGTCGAAGAGTTATCATCACTGTCACAGTAAATGATACTTGCAGCACAAATGGCAATTAACTAGAAGTAAATAGTAGAGCAGAAGTCTGCAGACTGGTTTTTAAGGTTGATGAGTTGAAAGTAATTTCAACACATTAATGCTAAGCGTGCTAAATCACAGTGTGCCATGGAAGAGGCAGTAATGTCATTTACCTGGAATCACCAGGAATTACAATAACGTGGAGGAGGGACGTGCTCTATCGTTTCAAGTATGTGAGAATATTACAGGAATCAATAACAGTTTGTCTGTCTGTTTTCTTCCATCAGATCTTCCATAAAACAAGTAACTTGTTTGTTTTTCGCTGTTTTAGGTAGCCTGCCCTATGAATACAAGATTGTGATAGCAGGAAATCATGAATTGACCTTTGACCAGGAATTCATGGCTGACTTAATCAAGCAGGACTTTTACTATTTCCCCTCTGTTTCTAAGCTGAAGCCAGAGAGCTATGAAAATGTACAGTCTCTCCTAACAAACTGCATCTATCTTCAAGACTCTGAAGTGACGGTGAGGGGATTCAGAATATATGGCTCCCCTTGGTAAGCAGGTTTTTAAGCATACCTAAAAATACTGTTGTTGATTGCTGTCACATCAGGCCGTTTTGTGTGCATCAGCTCTGTTTGGATTGCTGTGTTAGGAAGAAAAGTAACACTCAGTTTGATAAAGTTTGTGTAATTTTCTCCTAATGAATCATTCCTGTGACAAAATAATGTACTTTTCTGGGGGTATGGTTAACCAAATAATGATGGGGAAAAGACAAGTGTGCTCTTCAAACTCTCAGCCAGGAGCATAGTCCATGTAGGGGGCTTTTGTGTCAGCAAGTATGTTTTCTATCCTTGGTGAGTTTATCTAATTACAGGTTAATTTTTATTGCAAGGGTACATCCTTTTAGCAATTTCTATCCTACAGATAATGTTGAATAGATAATTTGCAGGTGATAGATAATTTACAGGTAATATTTATGGTTAATTTACAGACAATATTTAAGGTTCATTAGTGTATACGGTAGTCATTTAACTTATTTCAGCATTTGTGAAGGCCTTTTTTTAAAAAAAATCCCTCAGAATCTTTCCTTTATAGAGTAATAGGTTTCTCCAAGGTATAGCTGAGTTTCTAAAGTCAAAAAATCAGTGTATTTCATGAGTTTTGCTCTACTGCACAGTGGACACTTAGAAGTCCTTGACAGTATCAGACACTTGGATTTTGGCTTCCTGACTTCCACCTTGGACCTTGTATGTGCTGCTTCTGTGTCTCTTCCTGATGATACATTACTCTGTGTTATTTCTGCTAACAGGACTGTAAATTGGGTCTTTTTTGAGCATTTGGTATACGTTTAAAATAAGTCAAACTGCATTTTAAAAGGCAGGTTGTGAAGGGAATCTGTTATTCTTCCTTTTAAAATCACATCAGGCTGAAATGTAGCAAACAAGTTGTCAAACCTGATGCATGTACCCCAATGTGAAGTTTCAGTGTGAATAAACTGTGAAATCTCTTGGATATATATTTTTTTTTTTAATGAAAATTGGCGTTTTCCCATTTGGTTGCTCGAGATGGGTGTTAATTTTCTCTAAGCTTATTATTCTACATGAAATAGTTTCCCTCTTAAGTGCACCCTTCTCTCTCTCCCTCTCAGATCTCCAGATCCTTCTGGTTCTTCTTTTCAACCTCCCCACCTGCTGTGCTGTAGTTCATCTTCCTCTTGCATCTCCCGTGTATGCAGTCAGCGTGCACTTTACTTCATTTTCCAAATTATTTGGGAAGATATTAGATGGTATCAGTCCCAATATTAACTTTTGAGAAATGCCACTTGGCATCTCTTCCCATTTTGATGTTCAACTCTAAGTAGTGTAATTATGCTCTGTTTACAATATGTCTGGCAACTTCATATCTTCATTGCAGTGTTCATAACCAAGGCACCATATTTCCAGTGTCAGGAATAATTTCCCAGGCACTAAAGTACCAAAAGTCTTATTAAAAGTCTAGAGAAATTAAATTAAAGCAAAACACTATCTATAAAGCAGCACTAAGTAGAGGCTAAAGGGAGCCATTTGAACTTTCTGTGTATGATTAGATCTGCAAAAATCTGTTGAGGAAACTTTTGTCCACCCACTAACCCATAAATACTGTTTCTGCAAAATCAGATCTGCCACGTTCCCTTTGTGCACAAATTCTGTCACGCTGCACAAGTTGTCTGAGCTATCTGGCATGACCTGTTCTTCAAGGAAAAAAAAAAAATATTGCTTTCCTTTCCATCTTTTATGCAACTTCAGGTTATATCTCAACTTCCACACTACATGTTTCACAGCGTTGCTAACTCATCTCCCACCCCCTTATGGTCCTGGAAGATGAGTGTTGCAAGGTCTTTTGAAGATATTTGCTTACTCCATATGGGAGAAAGTCTTGATGAAAGTCTTCCAGCCAAACTGGGAGATTTTTTTGCTTGCTGTAAGGCAGTGCTGAATGAAGTTGCCATGCCAGCTGGTGACATGTCCAGTGGAAACATCAACACTGACAATAATGGCAGTAATAAGTGGCTTGTCATTAATCCATCAGAGCAGCAGATGCAGAAGTAGCAAAGTCCCATCAGCCAACCCACCAGCCAGAAAACTTGGGAAGAGAAGCAGCTCTTTTGTGTGGGTTAAACTAGCTGTCTGCTAGATTTCAGGCTGTAGTACACGTCTGTGCCTGCTGATCACTACTGTTCTTCAGCAGCTCTTTCTGTCCCTGGGCTTCATTCACCCTAAAAAGAGAGCTTTGTCACAGCCTCTCTGGGAAATCAGTTTCTTTCTACACCCTGGTAATGTAAGCTCTAAAAAACCACAGAAATTTGCTGAACTTTCTGTGGTGATTCTTTTTTTGCCCTCGCATCATAAAGCCAGTCCTTTAGAAAGTGCTTATGGGCGTAGTGAAGACTTCAAAATTTAGAGTTCTTTAAGATCTCAGAACTCAAAGCTAAATTTCAAGCAGTTGCCTGTCTAGTATCCTACAGTAATTTTCCTGCCTCTGAAAAAATACACATCTAGCTTTTTGAGTGGTTTTGTTTAATTGAAGAACTCCAGATTACAGTTTAGGTGTGCTGTCCACACATGACATTTAGAAGGTGAGCTATCTGGAACCTAAAAGAGTGGGGCCCCAAATCCTGCCTTTCCATTTCTGGTTACAGTGCTGACCTTCATCCTTTTTATAATTAATCAGCGTTACTTCATCCTTTTTATAAATAATTAGAAGCTTGAGATGCATAAAACAGGTTAATCAATAGTTGCAAAGGACTTTGAGAACACTGGAGTAGGGTCTGAGTGAGGGCCAGCCAGCACTAACTTATTGTCTTTTGCCTGTAGCCAGCTGCATTTTTATGTATAACCTACAACACAAACACACACACATATATATTTATAACCTATATACACATTAGATTGTACTAATGTACTAAAATGTTCGTGTTTTAGTTGCAAATTAAACCATGAGATCTCTACTGGTTTGCATAACATGTCAGTCTCTAAGGTCTTTTAAATATGTACCGTTTGTGTGTGGTTAAATATTTTTAATAGCACTTGGGTATTTTGTCCTCTGTTATTATCTAAAACTCAGTGGTTGTTTTTAATTGCACAGAAGAAATGGGACACTGTTTTGTCCCAGACACCAGTTCTCTGACTCTCCTGAGCTTCAAAGGCAAGATTTCAAGTGCCAGATCGAGCCTCTACTCACTCACAAAAATTTAACAGTCTTAAATGTTAATTATGCACGTCTTGTCATTGAGCAGTCATTTTGAAATGCAAGTTTGCAATGCACTAAAGCAGCTACTTAGGAATTAGTATTTGCTGCACTGGTATCTTGGACCACAAATTATCAGTATAGATGATAAGGAAAAGAAGTATAATAACTTAGAAGGTTGGAAGGAACCACGGTGGGTCATCTGGTCCAACCTTCCTGGAGGATCCTCTCCCTGACCTGCTGGGAATGCTCTTCCTAATGCATTCCCTTTTAGTGTAGCCCTGTTGGGTCTTTTCCAATCAGGATACCCTGATTTTTATATTTTTCTGTAGCAGGAAGATGCACTCTTGTTTCATCCCAGCAAAACCCAGCTCATATTCACAGACCTAGAACAAATCTTGTGTAGAAATTAGCTGTAGTTGCTGTGAATGTGAAAGAGAAGACTTTAGTTCCTCAGGAGCACTTATTGTAAAATGGAAAAGCAGCTGGTTGGGAAGTACTTTTAAACACCCTTGTTTGTTCTGAACTGCTGTGAGAAAAGTCAAGCAGATAGAATAGCCAAAGTAATTATGTATATTAATTCAATATAGTGTTATTTTGGCTGCTAAGCCTTCCCAAAGACAAAGCCGTTTTCCAGAGGGGTTTCATTTATTTTTCAGTAAGAGAAAAAAATGGTGACATAGAAGTACAGATAAAGCAAGCAGGAATACCAGAGAGGTGGCAGAGGATCCATCCTTTAGGTTTCTGTCCTATCTCTGTGATGTCATCATTCACGAAACCATATTAGTACATGATTAGTGAGTATTTCAGTCATAGATTTTCAGCCTTCTATTGTAGTTCATAACCCCACAACGTGTTTTTATCTTGCAGGTAAGAGTTTTAGTGTTAGCTGCAGCTGGATTGGAGGCAGACTGCACCATCCACTTTTGTTTCTGCATTGCTAGAGATTTTAATTGCACAATTACACACTGGTTTTGCACGAAAAACTCCTGATGCGATCAGTGCACAAGATCTGCTGTGCTTGCTGAATGAGTCAAGTGTATGTTATTCCTTTTACAGCCAATGTTCAGAATTGCCATGTAAAAATAAACGCCTAGAAAGGTGCATGTGCTTTTATGTATCAACATGAGAACACATCTCTGAGGTTCATACTTGGGCGTGGGAACATCAGGAGTGTTGCCACCTCTGCTGTAAAAGGCTCCAGTAATTCACTCTGCCTTGCCATGTGTTTTTTTCCCATTGGGTTTTTTACAGCTCAGTGAGTAATTTGTCTCTCTGTTCACCTGTTTTGTGCAGTAACTAATGATAAGACTTAAACACTAATGAACTGCCCCCTGATCAATAATCAGAAGCTCTTTGTGTCTGGCAGAGCTTATAGTGGCTGTTCCTCCAATGTCTGATGTTGCACCCCCGCCTCAGATTTATGGAAAAGTTGTGCATTTGCTCTGATCTTGGGAAAAATGGCAAGAATTCCAGGGGCATTTTCTATTAGGAGGTGGATTGTTGTGCATTAGTGACTGGATGAGACACATTTTACTTGACAGAGCAAGAGAAATACGAGTGGCAGTAGCCACTGAATTTCCACAATCCTTCTAAGAACTGTACACAACTGCAGGAGAAACTTTGGTCCTCCTGCTTCCAAACAGCCGTACAAGGGGGCTGGAGAGCATTTTATCTTCTCCAGCACTTTTTTTCATTTCCCACCATGTGTGAAAGGAAAGGACAGTCAAAGCCCTCTTGCAAACATGTGACAATTTCATTATTCTAAATGACATATTGGCCTGGCTAGCTTAAAGAAGCCTTTTAGGATGAGATTGTCTCCAGACTCATTACCCAGACGGTGGATTTTTACTTGGCTTTGATTATCTGGAGGGCTCTATCCCTGGGAAACAGAACCCCTCATTTTTCTTTTGGCAGAATTAGGATTTTTTTCCTAGTGTCTATGTATTCTCATTTCCTCCTTCATTCTTTTGTTAAAGGCCTTCTGGAGCTCCAGAAAGTTTCATTTCCCAGTCAGGGAAGATGGCAGAGCAAATATTAATATCAGCCCAGAGTGGCATTTGTGACCATTTTCCCTGCAGTGACAGGTGCCTGGGCTGGACTCTGGGGTTTTTGGAGCTTCTCTCCTTATTTTTGTCCCACACAGACTCCAGGCCATCCATTCCCAAGGTCTCCATTTCAGCCCCTTCCTCCTCCATCTTCTCAAGAACAGCTGTAATAGCCTCTTTCATTCCTCACTGAACTCAGTTTCCATCAGTAAAATAATGTAGCAAAGATTTATAGATTCATTCCACGAGAGGGACACGCTTTGCTTTTGCCAGTGATGAATCGCTTCATGTTTATTTTCCCAGACCTGGTAGAAATCTTTACAGTCATTGAGGTGAACATCAATTAAAATGAAACTGTATTAAAATAAAATATCGATTTAATTTAATATAATCTACCTCCCAAGTTGGGAGCAGGAGCGTTATACTTGTTCTACTGTGGGTTTCACTCCCTGTAAAATTCACACAAAACAAGAACTTCTGCCTCAAAGTGACCACTCTGATCCTTTTTTTTATGCCCCCTTTCAGATCTGCAAAAAAACCCTGTTCGGTGACTTGCACATGACTAAAATACATAGAGACTCAAAGTTTGTGTTACTGGACAAAACCATATTAGAAGTTTTTCTAAGTAAAATACCTGATCCTCCTATGTTCTCTTCTTTCTGCACCCTCACTCTGTCAGAAGATAAAAACACAAATAACCAAGGTGCATTTGCTTCTGTACAGTCTTCTGAGGCAATTAAATACCCCTGTAAAATTCTTGCAAACTTCAGATACAGCAGATTTTAGGGCAGGTGGCTTGTTTTGATATCTGGCTCTGTCAGTGCTACAGTTTTTTATGGACAGATGCAGAAATCCTGGATGTGGATGTATTGGAGAATGCTTGGGTTTGGTTGCTCATAAATGTGTTTTAAAAGTGGTGGATGTTGCCTGATTGTTAAAGTTGGGAACAATTTGGAGCTTTTTTAATTGGTGGCTTTAAGGCAGGCAATAGAAGTGAGTAAATGACCACCTAAATTAGGTAGACTGAGGTGTTCCTTGAAGAAAATGAAAGTCATGAGTGGGAATAAGAGACTCCTCTCATTATTTGGAATTGAGGCATCTCGAGTTTCAGACATTTTTGAGGGAAATTTGGCATCTGAACCTGCCTGATGTGGCTGCATTACTAGGGTTAGAAAGCTGAGGGTGTTTTATTTCAGGCATTCAAAGGTAGGTGAGTTGTGACAGATGTGTAAGAAATGGCAGCATGTTTAGAAGAGAGAAAGCCAAGTTCATCATCCAGTAAAAATATATTAATTATCAGCCTGAGGCACATAGATACTGGTTTAATTGTATTTTAACAGAGTGCTGGAGTGGTGTTTTTATTTCCTCTTTCATACTTACAGGAAACCATTTTCCCTTCTGGAAGTGCTGCTTCTAAAAACACTTAAAAACCACAATGCACTGTAGTTCAGTTTGCAGCATATGGAAGATCATAAGCATGGGTTTTCCTGCAAAATGATTTTGATCTATTAAGTTCAGCAGAAAGTGAGATTTAAGGGTGCATCATTCTGGCTCTTTTAATATCAGGAACAGATCACTGGATCATTTTTCTCCTTTTTTTTTTTTTTTTTTGCTAAAATTGGTGCATTTGATGTAATAAATTTGTCTGGGAAAGTGTTTTTTTTTTTGTTGTTTTTTTTTTGCATGACTTGGGAATATAGAAAGTGTGAATCTCATTCAGCAGATATTGGGTATACAGGTGCTGTTGCTTTTGTGAGCAATCATACTGAATCCAGGAGAGGCCTCTTTAATGAATGTTTTCATACAAATTAAGTGACTGCAATGAATTGGCAAGAGTCATTAACGTTGCTTTAAAAATGTGTATGGAACAACATAAAAATATCTCAACTCCAGGTGAATTTTCTATACCATGTTGAAAGAATATAGTTGTTATTAACTAAATAAACTAAACTGTTATTAACTATTATAAACTAAATAATTCTCCATGTGAATGGAGAATGTAGATTGAACTACCCCTATTATAGTCCATAAATATCATCCCAGTCAAACCAAGGCAATAAATCCTACTTATTAGCCACTCCTGAGAAATTTGATTTTACCATTTCCCAGGGGAATTTTTTTAAAGTCACAGCACTTTAGAATATCCTTTTTTTTTCCTTTTCCTGTTAATGAACATTCCAGAAAATGTTTTCTCTCAGATAAAATTTCTTCCAAGCATTGCCTGGGGCTGAAGAGTCTGGAACAGCTCAGTCCTAGAGGAGTCACAATAGAGGAAAATCAGTAAATTAGACACCTCCTGGTTACTTCTGTGGGTGAGGGATCTGGATCAGTTCTCCAACACATTTCACAGTGACCTCTTGCAGGGGGAGCTGAAGCAGTAAATGAATCCAAAAGTGCTTTGCATCCACTTTGCAGTTGTGTTCCTCCACTATGTCCTAGGAATACCTGTATAGACCACAAATTAGGTTGATTTCAACGCAACATTTTTGGGCCAGTCCAGTTTCTTGCAACATTCTGTGCCTTTACGTTTCTGTATGTGAGTGGGGATTTGCATTTCTTTGCTTTGCAATGTTTCTCACTTTAGATGAATTCGAGAGCAGTTGAAAAATGCATTGCTCTAGTTTAATTAGCTTGCTAGGAAAAAAGTTCCTTTCTTGGGCAGTAATTATTAGTTGTGTATTATTGAAAGGAAGTAGTTCACATTCAGTTACTTAGCAGAAATAATTGAATCCTCTGATCCAGTAAACTAGCTCACTTTGGATTCGGCTGGTTTTTAATTTAAGACCTATAGAAGAGGAGACCTGTAATCTCACTACAGGGAATTGGCTTCACTTTCCTGCAGTTCATAAACCACGAGAGTGAAATTGCAATCCCCCCCCAGCAGTTTTCTCTTTATTTTTCGCGTTTGCTCGAAAGTTTAATTTTATGAGACAGAGCCGATTTTAAAGTTTCAAGTGCTTTTTGTTGTTGTTGTTTTGGTGCTATTTCCCCTCCCCACCTTTTTTTTTCTTTCCCCCTTGAACAAAAGGACTCCCAGCTCTATCTGTAGTCTGGTGTGTAGTCTCAGACAGCGGCAATTTCGGGATGTTTCAAAGATGTAAACACAGTTGGGCACTTCCATGAGCCCTTTGGCGACATTCCAAGAGAAACACAAATAGCTGGCTGGTTTGGAGCGGATCTACACCGAGCTGATTCTCAGCTGGAGTAACTTGGCAGGGCTCCACCAGCTTTTGAGCCGTTTACACCTGGTGAGAATCAGCCTCTCTGCTTCACAGCAGCTTGAATATCTGCATTTTACCCCGGGTTTTTTACACAGCTACTACATCAAGAAGGGGATGGTGGCTTTACGTTGTGCTCCACTTGAAAAACTGTAAATAGAGCCACCATCACAGGAACTCACTGCAACACAGCTGCCTGAGCTCCTTCTCTTTTCCCTGACCAGATCTTAAGAGGAAAAAGTAATTTACCACTTGTTGGGAAACTGCTTAACATCAGAACACTTCCTTTGGAACTGCTGTTCATAAATTATTTTATTCGATAAATTAGCATTGTTTAAAAGGAATTAAAATGAGGATTTTCTTCACTGCTAGGAAAGTAAATTGGAGCCAATCATTGAGTTTTTTAGGTTGGAAAAGGCTTCTAAGATCCCTGTGCTCGTCTTTCAGCTCAGGGGGCTGAGGACGACTGGTCTGACTGTTTAGCACTGAGGCAAAGAAGTCATTGAGTACCTCAGCCTTTTCCCCCTTCCTTGCTCTCATCCAGTAAAGGATGGAGTTCCTCCTTGGCCATCCTTTTGTTGCTGATGTATTTATAGAAACATTTTTTATTGTCTTTCAAAGCAGTAGTTAGAATAAGTTCTACCTGGGCTTTGGCCCTTCTAATTTTTTCCCTGCACAACCTCACAACATCCTTGTGGTCCTGAGGGGCTGCTTCCAAAGGCTGTAAACTCCCCTTTTTTTCCTGAGTCCAGACAAAGCTTTCCCAGTATTACAGTTGTGTGTGTCAAATATTTCTAATGATGTAATTTACATCAGATAAGTACATTTTTTTTTAAGGTATCTCAGATCTCTGGCTAGCTGAGGGAGCATCCAGGGTTAAACCTGTACCTTTTTGATATAGAAAGCTGTATGGAAGCAGCTGGTTTCCACCACTGTGGACTGAATTTAGGACTGCAGGAAAGCATGAATTTGGAACTTTGCTTGGATTTTGTTCACTTCAGGTAGAAGTGTCAGCGTGTGCTTCTTCAAACAAGAAGTAAGTTTGTCTGTTGCTAAATTGAAAACATTAAAAATAATACACTTCACGCATATATGCACACACGTCGTATTAATTTATTACTCTTGGAAGCATTTTCATGCTTGTTTAACTCAAAATGGCTAGGAATTTGCTAAGTAAAAAAAAAAAAAAAAAAAAGGTAAAATAATAAAAAGGAAGGAAAATTGGAAAAGAACTGGCAGCCAGTTAGTCCATATGGCCTAATTATTCCTGGTATTTGGAGAAAAGAATGTAAACCTGCTAAGTTACTAAACTGAGAAGTGGCTACTGTGAGGGCCTTTTTTATTGATTCTCAGTGCACCTATTACATATCCTATATTTTAGTCATGTTTCATCTAGGAGAGTCCCTCCTTGTGAAAAAAAAAAGACCCCACAAGTGTAGCATCTCCATTCCAAGGGATATTCCATCTCCTCAGGCAGCAAACCTCTTGTTCTTAGGGGACTCCTGGAAACACTGGAGTGGGAGGTGTGGGAGAACATTCTTTTTTCTTTAGCTGCCTGGTCATCTAACAGTGAATAACCACAAAGATGTCCTGCATAGGTGGGCCTCAGATTATTTTTCCTTACAGGTTGGCCCATTCAAGGCAAGTTTTACATTTAAAATGAGACTGAAAGTCTGTACAGTTCTACATCTGTACCCTCAGCACTGAATCTTTTGACTGATTATTCCAAATTAGCTTTTACCTTTCTTTGTTTTGGTTATTTTATTATTTTTAAAAAAAAATCAGATGGGATATTATGATGTACCTTCCAGCAGAATGAGATAAACTATTTACATTTGGTGTTGGTGTGTTTTAAATTCAGTCTTTCATTAAATTTTCTCCTTACCTGGTACCTTCTTGTTTTCTTGTTACGAAGATAAAGGAGATTTCATTTCATTTTTCATTGTTTTATAACAGATTAATGTTTAGAAATATTGGTTCCTATTAGTCACAGCTCATTCTTTCTTCTTTCCAGTCAGAGATGTATGAAATCCTTTCCTAAACAAAAGAGGAATGATTTCATCAACTCAAATTGCAAAAGAAATAATTAATGACAAAAGGACCACACTCTTGATTTTTATCCTCCCTTCCTTTTGTGAAAACAATAATTTAATTTGATTCAGAGTTTCAAGAGTGACAACCTTGGATGCAAAGCAAGTAAGGCACAAACTCAGCAGACTTCCCTCCCCATGGAAGGAATGTTGCCTGTGATGGCCAGGAGAGTGATAGAGGATCTGAGTTTAATGGAATGAGATGAGTTTGCATTTATTAGTTATAAGGCCTTAAACTTCATTAAAAAAGAACTGGTTCCAATGTTATGAATGAGTGAATTTAAGTTTCTTTGTATTCTTTTTGTACGCTGCTTTCATACTTGGTCTCTAAAATCACACCACCCTTGTCTCTCTCACATGGAAGTTAATCTTAATATAAATCTCCTCATGCTCCTCAAAACCTCTGAAACCTGTTTTCCTTTAGGCCTCAGTTGTGCCGTTGGCTCAGATGCCAAGATGCTGAATAATATTTCAAAGCCCATAAGCAAACAATGCCCTCCTAATTATTCTTAGCACCTGTGACCTGAGAGCTGCTTTTGTCCCTGCCTGCTTTGGATGGTCCTCTTGTGCCGGGAAGACAGAAAGATGAGTGTTTTTTCACAACTACTTTAGATGTTGAAATGGCCAATAACCCACTGAAAAAAAAGGAAAAAAAAAAAGGTTTTGTGAATCCTTACTTGGAGAGAAAGTAGAGGAGAAAAGCAACTCAGTAAACTAGTTAGTTACTTACTGAGGAAAGGCTAAAAAGGCAAAAATGAGTAAATTCAGCTAAATTCACGTGATAGGGAATGTCAAATATGAACACCTGAAGAATGTGAACAGCAGGCAGATAAGGAAGGTATATATTGCATATAGTGCTGTATACCCATGCTCACAGGAGTGTAGCTAGTTATAACAGTAAGAAGAATGTAGGAAACTGTAGAAATTAGGATGTACAATGATCTGCACATTGTGGCTTATTCCTGCATTTTTTGCTACTAATCAAGGTAATGGAGAATCAAATTTCAGTCTCTCATTGCTTGTAATAGAAAAATCCATGTACGTTGATAGTTCCCCCCATCAAGTATCCTTTTTTTTTGTGTGTGTCTTTGCTGAGCAGATTGAGGTGCTTTGAGAATGGAAAACCTTCAGTTTTCAGGTAAATGACAGGTGAGATCTGTGTGGTGCATCACCCTTTATGGCAGATCACATGTGAAACCAAGTTATGTCCCATTTAAATGACAAAAGAATTCTTGGACTGCGTGTTGGCTCTTTCCAGTAGTAGCTGAATAAAAGAAAAAAAAGAACCTAATAAGTAATTAAAGTGGTAATATGTTTGACCATTATTTTTTTACTGTGACTTTTTTTCTGTTACTATTGTAACAGAAGTGATCCTTTCAAAGACAACTAAAGTGCTAATGATAGCTAAGAAGGTCATTTCTAGGAGGTTAAGCTGGTTTAATTAGAATTTATGAGAAGGTTACTTGAAGAGTGCAGAGAGATGTTAAGGGGTTAACCTATAAGAGATTACATTGTAGTCAGTGTTCTGTTAAAGTTTGAATTAATTTTTCCCATGGGTTTTTCACATTCTAATTTTCAACTAAATGAGACATCTGTTTCAGAAAAGGAAAATTTGCTATGGTTGTCATAGCAACTATCATTCTGTAAGAAAATTATTCCAATGGTTACTTTAGAACAGAAAGATAGAAATTCAGTACATAAAGCAACATCCGATTGCTCCCACAAACTCGGATAATTCAGCCCTTTTTGTGTGGTAGATTATTTTACCTGAAAAAACTTGTTCATATGTTTTTAACATAAGGTTAATTGTGCTGTAAACAAATTCACTTCTGATGTATTTCCCTCCAGAGTCTTATATGTAGACAAGCATTATTCTTATAAGAATAATAATACTATTGAATTTCAGTAGTGTGTGGAGACACTCAAGCTGTTTGCTTTAAGAATGTAAGACCTAAATCAAAGTACATTTCTACAGGAGTGCTTCACTTCAGAGGTGAGAGGCATTAATGATGTATGTCTTAAATTGCCAAATAAATTTTCTTGGTGGTTTGTTTTTCTTTTTTTGAAAACAGTGGATTTTTCTCTTATAGAACATACATGACAGTATTTTCTTTGTTAAATGTAAAATACTATTGAAACATAAATTATGAAAATATTTTACTTTTCCTGAGTAAGCACTAAGCCGGAATGCAGAAATTCAGTGCTTGACATGAAGAATTTAACTTTGCTCTCAGGTTCCATCAGAAATGGAAATTCTAGACCAAGTTGTCTTCGTGTGATATCCAGGTCACAGACTTGTTAGTGGGTATTAGAGAAGATTGGGGGTTTTTTTTTCCCTACTCAGAAACTTTGATGGCTGTTTCGCAATAAATTTTCAGAAGAAGGGACTTGGGGATTTATAAAATCCCTGCGTGCTTATAAAGATGGTTTTGCTTTGGGGGCACTGAAGTGTGTGATTTGTCTTTCTTCTCTCAGCTGTGAAGCATGCCAGCATCCTCCGCTCAATCCTTTCTTGGACTTTGGGTGTATTTTTTTGCCAGAAATATTCCAGACATTTCTTTCCCATCTCGTGATTGTCACAAAAAGACAGCATAATGGCAAATCACACAAGTTGTAACATCTCCCCCTCACAAAAGAACAGCTCCAGCATGAATAACTTACCAGCCCCGCGCTCGGCTGCAGGCACCACAAAGGGAGCGAGGGAGGGAGGCACGGGGGAAAGTGCTGCTTGTCTTAATAAGCACATCATGCCTATTCATAAGGGGAAATGGGCTTTTCACAGAGTGGCCCCGTGGTGTGGCCCTGGTGGAGGAGGCAGAGCCTCCCCCAGCTGCGGCTGCCATTCGTGGTCCTTCGGGTTTCAGCGGGGTTGAGCTGACTGGTGGCGAGACCTGTGTGACAGTCCTGGTGATTTCTCTTTAGAAATGCTTCCTTGTGTTCTTCAAATAATTATTCTGTGGGGGTTTGACCTTTTCTTCCTGGGAAAAGTCTGTCTTTTCCCTCGTTTTGTTTCTCGGAGCTGGTTCTGCTGGGGGACGATCCTGTCATGGAGTCACAGACTATTCTAAGTTGGAAAGGACCCACAAGGGGGGTCCAACTCTTAAGTGACTGGCCCACACAGGGATTGAACCCACCACCTTGGCATTATTAGCACCCTTCTCTTACCAATTTATCTAATCTACCTAATCTAACCTATCTAATCTCTCCTAATCTAATAAATCTACCCACGCCCAGCAGCACCAGGGCGAGCGATGGGTGGGAGCAGGGCCGTGTATCCACTGTCAGTGGCTTTAAAAACATAATTTACTGTGCTGACACTCCTTTTGCCTCCTGTTTGCCCTTGCAAATATTTTCTGTCCGTGAGATTTTGCTCCTGGAAAACGTGCTCTGGGCCTACAGACGATTTGCCAAACAGTGGAGTGTTTTCATCTGGGTGAAGAAAGATCCTTGGCGTGTAAGGTGTGGAATGCAGTCCCAAGGCAGGAGAGGGTGGAGAGTTTAGAAAAAGCCTGACTACTGTGTATTTTTATAAAGCCTCCCACTTCTGTAACACCCGAGCACCCCACAAACTTCAGTTTATTTATTCGCAGGGCATTCCTGTGTGACAGAAATCCTCCTGTCCTGTCGGTGGTGAGCTGAGTGTACAGAGGGGCTGTTCAGGCTCCACAGGCCGGGGTTTGGCTCTGTGTGAGTGTCACTGCAGAGTGAGCCAGGTACTGGAATCCCAGGATTGTTTAGGTCGGAAAAGACCTTTAAGAGAACTGAGCCTAACACTGCTAAACCATGTCCCCAAGTGCCACATCTACACAGCTTTTAAATAACTCCAGGGATGGTGCCTCAGCCACTGCCTGTTCCAGGGCTTGACCCATCAGTGAAGAATTTTTCCCTAATACCCAATCTAAACCTCCCCTGGCACAACTTGAGGCCGTTTCCTCTTGTCCTGTCTATTGTTATCTGGGAGAAGAGGCTGATACCCACCTGGTTACAACCTCTCAGGAAATTTTAGAGGGATAAGGTCTCCCCTGAGCCTCCTGTCCAGACCACCCAGCAGCAGGAAGGTGAGAAGTCACGTGCCTGTGAGCCAGGTGCTGTTCCTCCTCAGGAAAGGCTGCCAGGAGTTGAACAGGTAACCAGAAAAGTGGGATTTTGTAGCCCTGATGTGTCTTTTTCTCAGGCAGGTGCCTTGGTCTGAGCAACATGACTCAGAACAAGATTTCTGCTTCATTGCTAGTGCTGTTAACATCTCTTCTTCACACACCTTCTTCACCTCCCTCCCTCCTCACAGCTTCTGGAGGCTGGGATATATTTCTGGTCCCAGTGGCAGATGTACAAGGTTTCACTTTTTTTTTTTTTCCTTGGACAGCTCTTTCTCCAGACCTTGGTTATCCAGGGCATGTGATGAAGAGCTAGATGAGCTGTGGACACAAAAAGCCTTTCAGTCATCAATAGTTGAGGCTCTTTTTGTCTGTGGAAGAAAAGCAGCCTGTTCATTGTTCTTCAAATATTGGCATGGCCAGAAGATATCTGTCAAAAGATTATAAAATCTCCAACCTAAAACTAACCCCTCGATTTTATGACCTAGAGTGGGAGCCTAGTCAGCAAGACATAATTTGACATTGTGATATAATTGGTGTGAAATACAGTTTTTTTAATCAATGGGATAGCAAGATGTGGATAAATTGTGTTCTGACTGGCAGTGTTACAGTCCCGCTGCTCCACGATGAGCTGCTCCATAAATATGGTTTAAAAAATGTAAATGCCTGTCTGATAAGAAATCCTGAATATGGAAAGTCTTACTTAAAAGCAAGTCAACACACCAGAGGACAGAAGAAATTTATGTGTGAGAGAAGCAGCAGCATTCTTGTTCTGATGGGATGCATCCAATTAGGGAAACAAAGCAGCACAGAGGATGTCTCTGACTTTGGAGAGGGATCTGTCACTGTGCCAGGGGCTGTCCTTGCCCAGCTGGTCACAGGATAAGGGCCAAGTGCTATGGGAGCCAGTGTGAGACATATTCACATGTAGGTGTCTTGAGGCAGGTGTTCTAAATGTTGTGGGAGTCAGCAGGATGATCCACACATGGAGGTCTTGGTATCCACGTCTTGTAAGTAGTCAGAGGAATACTGTGAATATTTTACTGTCTGCTGAAAGTGGTAAGGACTGCACTGATTTGCCATCCAAGCTAAATAATGCTGGTGGTATGGAAAGAGGGGTTTGCTGTGCACACAAAGAAGAAAATGAATGTTGTTTGTGTCTTCAAATTCCACGCTAGTGGAGAGTCAATCTCAGTGTTTTAATTAGATAACCAGTACATGGAAGTAGTACTGAAGACATTCTCCTCCTCTCTTGGCAGGCAACCTTGGTTTTATGGCTGGGGCTTTAATCTTCCGCGAGGCCAAGCACTATTAGAGAAATGGAACCTTATTCCAGATGGAATAGATATTCTTATAACACATGGACCACCTCTCGGTAAGAAACTACGAGTGCTCTTAGCTGTGTGTTTGGGATGATTGTGCAGTAACTGTTGGCTCTCCTTAGAAACAGAGTGCAGTCCTGACTGGCAGAAGTCAAAAGTAACATTCATACTGATTTCAGCGGCACCAGGACTTCAGCTCATGATTGTCTATGATACCTGTGCTCAGTGGTAGGGAATTAAATAATGGCTTGAAAAATAAAAACACATAAAGCCTTAATGAGCTTTATAAATAAGCAGGGGCTCATTTACCTGTGCATCTGTCTAATCTGCCAGTGGTAAAACTACTATATTGAAAGCATGGGGCCTACTTGAAGAGAAATGCAGGATTAGGATCTTATTTTTTATCACTTTAACAAGTACCCAGAATCTCTATTTTTCGTCCCCATGCTGACTTGGTGAACCTTCTCCTCACAAACCCCAATGCTGCCTGTTCTTTGGACAGCATGGGTGAGTTGTTTACCTGTAGTACAATCTGGCAACATGAGCAGGTCAAAAAGAAACAGTTTTGCATGTGTGTTTTCCAGATATCAGTAGAGGTGATATAAAAGCCACAAGAGATTTCTTGTATTCCTAGAAAATTGTAAAATTACCTTTGTAACAGAGATAATATAATCACATGAACTTGTCCAGTAAAGGCTTAAGGCTGTTTTTTGATGAATTTAACATCTAGCAGTCTATATTTAATGTGACTGTGTGTTTAACTCTCACTAATTTAACAAATGGACACGAACATGGAGCATGTACTTAAGTGTTCTGCTGAGTGCTTTGTGTGAAATGAAGGCAGTTGGTTTCTTTAAACCTTTAGTCTCCCCAGTTTCCTGACCCTAAAACCCTCTTGTCTTCCACCCTTTCTTCCCTTTCAGAGCTTGGAGGAGAAAGTATCTTAAGGGTTTGTGTTTTGTTTTCTTTAGAAAGACATGTTTGCATTCCCCTGCTCACTAATCCTGAGGGAAGTACCTCTCTGTGAGTGTAGTTTCTCACAGTAGGGGTTGTGTTTTGATACTTCACCGAAGTGGAGTCTCATGCCATGGACTGATTTTAATATGGACCTGTATCATGGATGTCAGAAATTAACTGTTTAGACCCAGAGGTGTCAGCTCCAAAGTTTGTCAGAAGCTTCTTCAGCACTTCCAGAATTGTTTTTTAAATTCTGTAAAAAAATGTAAAATTCTGTAAAAAAATCTCCAGCCTTCAGCTGATCCAAAGATTCACTTGAAATCCAGTGCTGGAAAGTGGAGAGAGGGGTTCACACCACCCAGCTTCAACCACCTTGATAATTTAGCCACCAGGCCTCTCCAGTAGCCTCTGGGACCAGCAGAGGGAGGAGAACCTCTACAGAGATTCTCTTCCCTCACTCATCAGAAGTACTTTAATGATATATTTAATAATTGAAAAGTAATTTAATAATTATAGTAATTCTGAGGAAGAGCTGCCCATCTCCACTGATTGCAATGGAATAATGTGAATTTCCTCCCATCTCCATGTCTCAGTATTGTTTTTTTCTTTTTTTTTTTTAAATTTTTAATCTTCTACCGTCCTCCAAGAATCTCCTTTTTTTAAAAGAAGTTCCTGTTTCTTTGTCTCTCTCTTACTGATGCATTAATAGATGGCTCAGGCATAGATGGCTCAGGCACAGAACCCATCAGCTGTTGCTCTCCCTGACACCCAAGGCAACAAATATATGACACTTAAAAGAAATCAGAACTCTGCCTAATGTAGGGAACCTCCTCATTGTGTAGCTCTGTCCAGCTCTGTCCACAGACATTTTGGGAAACAGGATCCTCCTTGACCCTCCCAGCCAATTATTTTAACCAGAAGGCTGATTATTGTTGTTCTGATCTTGGGCAGCATCACTAGAGCTGTTCCTAATGATCATAAATAGCAATCAGTCCTCTTGCAAATTCTGGTTTTTCCTCCAGCAGGGCTGCCTAAATTCTGTCCATCATCCATTTTCTGTGCTGCTTTCTCATTCCCTCACTTCAAGAGTGTGCATCCTCCTAAACTAATTAATACATTATTCCACAGATTTGAAATTGTGTGATTTAGATGCAAAAGCACCAGTTAATGGACTTTGTTTCTCAGTTAGTAACAAAAACCTGAGTAATTTTTTTTCTTCTGTTTTGGGATGAAACCCCCAGGATAAGAAAACAAAGGTTAAAACAGCTATTATTGACCATTTAATTAGTAACTCGTTAATTATTAATAAAGAGATACCATATATTTCACAGCTTACAAAATACAGTGTTTATGGTGTCAGTGCTAATGCTCATTTCCATATCTGCATATTTTTGTCACTTTTATGTATAGTATAACTTTTAAAGTATTTTCCCTGGTTCCTAAAGATCCGCATTTATGTTTCTTTTCTTTCTCTTCCAAAAGTTCACTTTTCTTTTCTTTGTTTTTAATTTAATTTCACCTTTAAGTCTTCATTTGCAGCTGTCTGCTCGATTGTCTGTGACAAAGATTTATACTTTCCTGACAGCTGCAGAAACCTGTTTCAAGTAACCAAACATTAAAAAAACCCTAAGATGAACTCTAATTGTTAGCTAGGTGTAATCAATTATTCTTAGTTTGTGTAGTCAGGTGTACATAATAAGCTGCAAACATATGGGAAGGCTTCAGAAGGGTGATAATGCATGTAAACAAAAACATGTTCAACATAAATAATGCTTAATTTAATGGAGAAGTTAATTTTATGGATTTTTGTTTGTGAAGTTTTTGAAGTGGAAACACTTTTGGCTTTGTGTTCTCCACAGACGTTTTGACAATTAACTGTTTCAAATCACTGAAGGAACAAAACCTACGGTTATAAGATGTTTATTCTGGAAAAAAAAAAATTACTGGATTCCAGAGGAGTTGCTGGCTGCACTTTAGCATCTTAAATACTTGTTGTTTCCTGCAGTGAATTTTGACCTGCTGTGAGTGACTGATGAACTCAGCAGAACGTTGCTCTGCTCTGCCTGTAATTCAGGGGGGCTTCCTCTTTGTCCTCCCCCTCACAGGTGCCAAGCAGGGGAAGGTACCAATCTGAATGAATTAGGAGTCTTTTGACCACAAGCAGAACTTCCTCTTTTTGGCACTTAGGACTCTGCATTCCCAACTTCTTTCTGAAAACTGGACTTAGCTGTCTAACTATGACAGAAAGGCAAATTCTGGCCGTTTTCATAAAACCCCACAGTGCACTTTGAGCCCGGTTTTTAAGGACTGGCAGCCAAAGAGATATTTCTCAACGTGTGAACCCACCCTGAAGCTCTAGCAAATGTGAGAGCTTTTCCAGGAGCTTGAATACCACAGTTCTGGGCTTTTAAGCCAGTTGGTTGCTGCTTAGCCATGCTTGAGTGGACATCAAAAGGAAACCTGTGAAAACCAGGTCCAGGCTCTGTAACTCTGGGCTAAAGGCACAATATATTCACAGGACTGCAGCAATGCAGGAGACACAAAGCTATGACAGGCACACAGGGAAAATGCCAGAACGACAGAATAAAACCAGGAAGATTTTATCTTTTTAGGTTTCCAAATTTGAGCCCGGTGACAGTGGCAGAACAATAGAAAGAAATCAGATTGGTTATTGCAAACCCTCTAATACAAGAACATCCCTCTTGTAGTACTACTTTGAAGGAAAACATGAGACTTCAGTTGGCAGTAAACATCTCCCTGCAGTATTTTTAGACAAAGAGGCAAGTTGGTGTAACATTTCTGTCTGTATTCATACGAAACACACATTTTTCACCCAATCTTTGTGCAAGTAAATACAGCACTTAAATACATCTGCTGCAAAAGGCCTGAGTTTCTCTTCCTGTCCATAAGTTTAGGCAAGTGGGGCTTGCTGTGCCATGAATTGGTTAAACCAGTTTTGCCTGAGGGTGTTATTTTTTGGGCACACAGAAGGTTCCTCACCTGAGTTCCACTACTCTGGGATTCAATGTGATGTAGTTTTATTAACACAGATTCCATTTTTAATTAACACAGATTCCATTACATCAGTCAAAGTGTTCCATTTCAAAAAAGCGGATCCCAGGACTAGATTTAAACAGCTAAATGTTCATTTAGGTTGTCTGGAGACTCACTTTGGACTCACTGCTCTTTACACCTCACCCTCTTCGAGGAAGAAAAATGAGTAAAACATTGAGTTTTCCTGTTTGCAGCAGTGCAAAAAATGCTTGAATTGCAGTGATTTTTTTTTTTAATTCCTTGAAAAACAACTTGTAAGGATTATCATAGTTCATTTTATCCAGATGAGCTTTTATGGTTTTCCTTGGGTATTTTTCCTTCCTTCCTCTTCTGTTTACCAACACAGTTTTTTCCACGTCGGTTCTTCTGGGGCTGCTTGTGAAAAGCCATGAAATCTCAGAAATGCTGTGGACCAGCACAACTGCAGATTACCTGTCTCCTTTTAAAGCTTTCCTTTCTCTTCCAAAGGTTTTCTAGACTGGGTTCCTAAGAAAATGCAACGGGTAGGATGTGTCGAGCTGCTGAACACGGTCCAGAGACGAATACAGCCAAGGCTTCATGTTTTTGGACATATCCATGAAGGTCAGGACACATTTCTTTCTATGTGTGTTTAGAAACCACCAACACAGAAGGTTTAAGTAGCATTTTCAAACTCGAATGTCTGAACTTCTAGAATTGGGATACATATTTAACTGCATATTGGCTGATACCCGCATTTCAATATTTGTACTTCAGCTTCTCTTTCAGTTTGTACATCTCTGAAGCAGGGTGATGCTTCCTTCATGGGGAGGATTACTGTGAATTTTAAAATAAGAACACAAGCCCAGTAGTTACTAAATATTAGGACTGATGGATTGCATTTTCCTCAGCTGAATCTGTGATTTAAGATAATTCATGTAAGCTCTCTAGGTTGCAGTTTCTGTGTTTCTAAAATGGGTAGGAATGCTTTGAGAGGTGCTTGTAAGGCTTAAGCTTCAAGATTGTACAATAAAGTGCATATATGAAGTTGGAATCAAGAGGGATGTCACCACTGCCTTGTGTAGGAGTTCCAAGATATTTATTGATGCATTTAGCTGCTTTGGCAGGGGAAACATTTGGTGCCCAAATGAAACAAAGCAGTTCTCTTGACTGTTTGATATTTAGCTGGAAAAAAATGAGTTCCCTTCACATAAGTAGGTAAATGGTGCCAAAAATGCTCTGCTGAAGTTGGTGACAGCAGGAGTGCATCTCCAGGCAAAGGGAGAGGTAGATGCTGTCTGCCCTGTTCACATATCAAGGATTTCAAGCAGTGCCCCCAGAAGAAACCACTGGGCTGTGCAAAAGGTAACCCGTTGGCATGTAAGTGTTTATTATCAGCTGCTCAGGCCTTGGCAATATTAACTTACTGGCAGGAGAAGGTACTGCCCTACTGCCAGATTTCTGCTCCTGGGCCTGCTCCAGCCTTGGATGTAGGATCTCTGTAGGTCTCACCAGGGCAGAAATGGAAAAACTGGAGTAACTGGCATCCTGGTTTTGAGAAGAAACGTTGCCCTTCCCAAGAAATGCCATCCTGGCTTGCTGCTGGGGGCTTTCACCCCACGTTAGAGGGGCCATTGCTGAGAGGGTGTGCTGGTGTAAAATTGATGGAGAAGATGTTCAGATCATTGTTTTACAGCTTAGGGATTAGGTCCATTCTCCTCTGTGGTGTTCTGTTAATGCCTGGTTAATGTCCTAAGTGCTGTTAAATCACAGAGTAAACAAATGATGCTGTTAGAGCATCTTTGATATTCCAACCAGAAGAGCTGGTGAATACAGTTCAAACTCATCACTATTTCAGAAATTGTGAGCCAAGTGGGTTGCAGGGGATCCAAGCAAACAGCAAGCCATGAAGCTTCAGGCAGGTAAACAAAATCACATCTGCTAAAACCAAGCCCAACTTTGCTCTCAGGGGAAGAGAATGGCACCTCCCTAGAATGGGAAAACTCGTGAAATAATGTAGTTGGCACAGTAGGTATTGAAGCACAGAAACAAGGTATTCTTCTTGTTAACCATCACAATTTAGAGAAAACAAGAACTGCATAGCCTGTTTTGCAGTGGGATGCTGAGTCTCTGCAGAGGAGAATTCCCTTTGCAGGCAGCCTGTGCAAACGAAGCTGTACTTTGTAGAGAGAATTCATGATTTGAACAGATGAGTTCTTCCTCTGAGTGAGCAAAGCTACATCTGCAGCAGTCATTTACTGAACATCTGGGGGGAAGGGATGCTTAGAAGAGATGTTTCTTCTCTATTCCCCTCTCTGCACTGCCGTGTCTGCCAAGAAAATACCTCTGCACATGGGTTTCCTGCTGATGCACCCATGGAAGTGATAAGCAGCATGGCGGGGACTAAAATCCTGGTTTTCCCATCACAGCCAATCCTTGGCTGAGGTCATGGCCAAGGAAACTCTGCTGGCAGTAGGACAGGAGTGAAAGCCACAGCATTAGGAATCTTCCAGCAAATCTTCAAATGAGTAGCCAAGAAGACACGGAGTCCCAGCAGCAACTCTCAATCTGTGTTTTGCACAGACCAATTCTTCTGTGGCAAACAGAAACTGGCTTAAAGAAATGTCTGTGACAGGAACCTGACAGAGTTTTCTTCCCTCCCTAGTCCCTAATTATAGTGTGGTTTTTCCATGGAGAGTCTAGGAGGCCCTGCATTATTCAGGGTATTTTAAGGAACACACACACACAAAAAAAAGGCTTTTGGCTATTGTTTCTTTGTTTGCAAATGATGCAACTGCCAGTGGTTCTGTAAGACACAAAATTGCACTCAGAAAAAACCACAGGGTCCCAGGTACCTGGGATTTGAATAGCTGGGTCTCAGTGTATGTAACAACAAATACATTTCCCTAGGAACTTCACTAACAATGAGATTGAATTTTAATGCAAACACTTTCTATCAAGTGATTCCTCCCAAATCCTATATTTCTGATTGTGAATTTTTCATATTGATCAAAATATTTCAATGGAAGTTTCCAACGTCCAGCTTTTAGTTTTAGTGTAATCAAGCTTAAGTTTCTTCCTGGTCATTCATTAAAAGATTTTTTACAATGGAGAGCTTTTATTTTCTCAAAACACCAGGGCTGTTGAAGGGCTTCTTCTTCACTTTCCAAAACAGCATTTCACAGTATTTCTGCAGGCATTATGGCTGGAAGTTTGATTTTCTGCATATTTAGCTCTGGAATTGTTTGACTTGGGTGTCTGGCCAGACATGAGATGTGGTTGAAGCTTTTCCACCACTGGTGAGACACACAGTTGTGTGGAAATGTCTTGGATTATGAATTCACCTTGTCTGATAGAGAATGCATTAATAAAGCCATTTTTTTTCTCTCCCTGGGCAGGAATTTTAGTGTCTTTCCATCAGATTTGATGGAAAAAAGGTACTCTTTCCATCAAATTTGATGGAAATTGGTTAACAACTTCAAACACACAGGAAGAAGGAGTTGCTGCTATAGACAAATCCTGCCCAGCTGCACATGCTCACACACTTCCCTTGAGCCAAGCAATGCTTTTTCTTCATTGTTTGCTTGAATTATGTTCAACACTGGGCAGAAATTGCCCAAAGGTTGCTGCACTGATGACTGGAAACCTAAATGAGCAGAAGGACGTTTTTTTTCAAATGCCTAAGATCCATCTTCTCATTCTTCCCAGAACTAAAATAGTCTTAAGAAAGAAAGCTTTGCAGAGAAAAGTCTCTCTCTTCCTAAGGAGGTTTGGTGAGCTGGCTGCCAGAGATTATTGCCACTAGTTAGTGAGGGGCTGTTTTGTTTTTCTTACACAATTTAAAAGATGGCAAAAAGTTCTGTAGGACAAAGATGGGTTTTTCCAAGGGACCAAGAGAATTTTTAAATTCCTTCTGAGTGATAAATGTGGCACTTACCATTGTGTGGTAAAGGTGAATAGTTGAAAAATGAAGAAGATAATAATGAATAATGAGAGTAACCAGAGTTTTTCTTACTTTGTAGGTTATGGTGTCATGGCTGATGGAACCACTACCTATGTGAATGCATCTGTGTGCACTGTGAATTACCAGCCACTTAACCCACCTATAGTTATTGACTTACCTACTCCAAGGAACACATGATTATAAGGAGGATTTAAAGTTGTACCCAACACATTAGCAACTTTATATTGCTGGCTGAGAATCCCAATAGGGAACCATTCAACAAAAACAAACAAAAAAAAAGCAAAATCCTTCTTTTTTTCCCTGCTAGCTCTTCGCAGATAAATTTCGAGTAACAAAAGTGGATGAGGAACAAAGACATTTTGGTGCCAGAAACAGATTAAAGACTTAACATTTCACCATTAAAATATTTGTGAACACAAAAAAGTGAATGCATTCCACATATAAATATATATATATATACATACACATATATATATATCTAGTAGGGGCTTTTGTATATACCGTGTATTGGACTTATTAAAAGAACAATGTCTTTCAAAGGAGTGTTTCTTTAAGAAAGTTTGCAGTTTAAACTTCAGTGTTTAGACTAGGATTCCCTCATTTCAGATGTTTCCCAGTGAGCTCTTAGTAAAAGAAAAATTATGGTGAAGATGTTTTCCCTTAATTAACATGGCAAATATAAAAGATGCTGCACAAATGACCAGTCACTGGAGGAAAGCTATTACTCCAAGTCCTCCAGGTCTAAGTCTTTGCATCTATTCAAAACCAATGCAATAGAGGCCCTAATTCACTGTACTGAAATGGAAGTTTTACTACATCTGGCATTACAGATGGTAAGGGAAATGGTGCATATTGCCAGCATGCTGTAAACAGCTCAACATTCAAGAAGGGAGACTGTGTTAAGTGCAGTATAAACTCAGGAATTTGTAACCTGTAAAAAAAAAAGGATGACATTTCCCTAAAAAAAAAAAAAAAAAAAAAAAAAAAAGGAAAAAAAAACAAAGAAGAAAAATATATAACTGTGTTTTCATATGGTAAAGAGATACGTGACTGTATTTAAAAAAAAAGAAAACAAAAAAAGAGAAAAAACACAAAAAGCCCACCCAACGATCAGTAATGGTGTTTTAAATAAAACCCACTGGGACCGTGGGTTTAAAACCTGCTAATGGGGTGTGCAGCCAAAGCTGAGATGACTGGTTTGAGTCTGGCCCTGATCAGGAGGGGTTAAATGTCGTTGTGATCATTTTGTCCCTGGGGAACATCGTGGATGTTCTGGGGGAAGGCGCCATCCCAGGGTGGGGTTTGGGGATTCACTTCTGGAGAGCTGTAACGAGTACACACTGATGGGCACAGAGCAGAGGGCACCTCCCCTGGGGTTGCTGTTTGCCCACTCGTGGACACTGCTGAGAGAGGCCCAGGACAACCTGAAAGCCACTCGTGGTGCTGTAGGTGCCACCAGGCAGAGCAGGGGATGTGCCACGAGCTGGTTGGGGTGGCCCACAGTGGCACTGCCCATGCAGCTCTCCTGCAGGCCAGCAGGGGTGTTGAGGCTGCTGGGATTTCACTCCTGTCCTAGGCAGAAGCTTAAGAATTGATTGGAAACCCACCAAAAGAAAGACATGGATTTCTGC
Source organism: Pipra filicauda (assembly GCF_003945595.2). Taxonomy (NCBI): domain Eukaryota; kingdom Metazoa; phylum Chordata; class Aves; order Passeriformes; family Pipridae; genus Pipra; species Pipra filicauda. Next base: position 415,361 of record NW_024104412.1, read on the forward strand.
CTTGGACTAACCAACATCTCCTTTTGCCTTGATGGAGGTTGTTCAGCTTCTGTATTCTGAACGTGGACATCCTCAGTTTGGGGCTGATGGCATCTAGATGTTAATCTTGTTCACACAGGTTGGGCAGAGCCCAGCAGTGCCAGTTCAGAGCTGTCTGCAGGTCTGTGCCTGGCCCACCTCTGCACTCATGCACTGGATAATTGTGTGTGTGACTTTTTACCCAATATGTGGATGTAAATGTGAGCTTCACGTGGCAGCTGCATGTACTTGACACACATGCACAATTTAAAATACCTGTGTGGCAAAACCAGGCTGTGTCAGCTGCACCTCTGAGCCAGGTGGGCAGAAACACTGCTTTTTGCTGGTTCCCCATGGGCAGCAGCTCTTCCATCAGCTGCTGGGAGCTGAGATATTCCAGCCCAGTCACTACCTTGGACCCACAAGAAGCCACCAGACCCCCAGAAAACATGACAAGTCACAGGTCTGTCATTCTTTGTGACCTGTTGGGTGACCTTGTGTCTAAACTGATGTGCTGCTTTTTCCTGAAAACGAAACCCAAAACAGTCTTTGACGCCTTGTCACACGCCTGCGAGTGGTTTTTGGGTGAGTGGTTCCCATGAGAAGCCTGCTGTGAATTCAGAGGGGGCCACTTTTGTCAGAGCTACTGGTGTAGAAATTGCAGATCAACTCCTAAATCAGCAAGAACTGAAATTCATAGTTGAATATGAACTCCTGCCGTCACTGGGAAGATGAACAATAGCACTGTAGTTAGAATAAAAGTGTCTTAGCTAGTCACAATTCAAGCAGTTTGCAACAAATGTGGCAGGAAATTGGCTGTATGTTAAAGTCTGAAATGTTTACATTCGCTCATGGCACTTAAGAGACTAAAATGTTAAAGTGGGGGGAAGAGGTCCTTTTATTGGCCTCAGCAACATTTCTATGTGGACCATAAACTATTCTCTTAAAAATAATTTTTTCCTGAGGTATCTTCCAAATACTGTGTATTTTTATGTGGAAAGGATATGAAAGCAGCTGTTACTTCAAAATATCATTTAAAGTACTTGAGGTATGAAAGCTTAAAGATTATTTAATCATTTTGGCATAACTTGAATGTTGTTGTAATTTTTGGTCAAGCATGTTAGACAAATAAAGTCTTAAAAAAAAAAACCAAACCAAAACAAGACCACACAACAAAAAACAAGGTCTCTTAATATCCAGCTCCGTGTCAGAAAGACTGCCATGTTCTCCAGGGGTGGGGATATTAAAGGCTGTGAGATATTAAAGGACAATGGTGGTATTGAGGTATTGATGGTTTTGGCAGAGGGGGATCAGCTGGCAGAGGGGCTGGGGACGATGGGCAGAGGGTGCCCTGCTCTGTGCACCAGTTCCCTCCTACCACACCTCCTGCAGAGGGGAGCAAGGTGGAGTTTGGGGTTACAGAGGGAGGGGAAAGCAGCAACCACTGCCTGTAACTGCTGTGTTTTGGTGGGAGACCGTGGCACATGTGCCTGGGATGCCATGAGGGAGTGCTGCAGAGGAGCTGTGCAGAGGCTGGGAAATGGGATGCCATCCTTTGGGCATGGATGGCAGCTGGGGGAAGAAGGATGGTTCATACTCTGAGTGTAAGGACAAAACCTCATGGAGAGGGAGATCAGGGCAAAGTGTCTGGTTTTATTTTAACTTTGTGGGCACAGAAAGACCTGGGCTTCTGATCTACCTCAGGTGAGGGAGTCCACGAAGAGGAAGGTTTCCACAAACTCGGTTTGGCAGTTGTCAGCTCTGTCTAAATTCTGGGGTGCTCTCCCAAGTAATTTCCTGTCCCTCCTCCCTGTTGCTGACCTTCACTGGGATCTGTCCAGAATCACAGAACATGCCGGGTTGGAAGGGACTCTCAAGGATCATGGAGCACCCAAAGGAAGGTGCTGATGTGTGTCAGCAATGAGTGCATTCCCATCACCAGGCAGAATTGTTCCTGAGATTAATTTTGGTTCCTTTCAGCAATGAATAGGGGAGATATCACTGCACGTCAATGGGAAAAAAAAAAAGAGAAGACAGGATTATTTATACCTCCCTCAGTCACATATGGCCAAGGATGTGAAATGTTCCTTGGCTAGAAGGAAGGAGCAGGCTGGGATTCAGCACCCACCCAGGCAGCTGCCTGTCCCCAGGCAGCCCCCACCCAGGGCAGCTGCACCCCAGCCTGGGGAACCAGCTTTAGGCTTTCACATGGTGCTCTCTGGTAGCCCCTGAAGGCAGAGCCTTCGGTGAGGTCACTGCAGAGAATGGGACTGGTGGGAGCAGCATGCTGGCCCAGCTCCTTCACTGGGGAGGTGGCTGCAGGGAGGAAGGGTGAAAAGACCCCCCTCAGAGTGACACATGGACACAGGGCAGATGGGAAGGTGCTCTGGCCTTGCTGCAGGAGGGAGACACAGGAGATGAGAAGCAGTTTGTCTTCTCCAAACACCAGTTGCTGCCAATAGTCAGCATAAAAGCTTCAGAGGAAGGAGGAACAAGACATCCCTTGGAAGGAAATTTTTGGAGTAATCTGCCATCGGGGATCTCTGCCCCCCTCCCATTTATTGCTGTTTGTATGTAATTTCTCTCTTAAAACCCATATTATTGCTTACTGCTCATGTAACTCACATACAGGGAGTTTAACTGCAAATGGTCTTTCCTTTCAGGTACATTCCTGTCCCTTTCTTGCAAGTCTCTCTGCATCTGTGATTTTAGTGCTGTGCTGGAACAGGGAGCTCCCTGGATGATTATGCACAGTGCATTAGAACAACAGCATTTTGCTTATCCTCGTACATGTGCTGCTGCTCAGCTTTATTGACTGTCCCTTTGTTCTCTTTTTATGTGAAAAGTGAAAATAGGAGTACTTATATGTACCTTCTTTGTGCTGTTTGTTATTTTGTATTCTGCCATTATGTTACTTTTTACTCACTTCACCTAGAAATTAAAATCATTTCAATTCTAGCTAGACTCTATTTCTAACTCTCTTACTTTCCCATCTCAGAAACTTTCCCCTTGTCTCTTTTTGATGAGTCATTTGGAAGCTGGTGAGAGGCAGCAATGCCAGAAGAGGACCTCCTCTTTCTTCCTGTCCGAGCATTTGGACAGTTCCCTGCTACTTTCTCCCCTGATCTTTCTCTAGTATCTTCATTTCTTTAGGAGTTTTTGGGATCATATATATTTGCAGCCTGCAGTGAAGCACTGTGGTGAGCTGCCCGTGGCCTGAGCTGGGTTTTCTCTTCGAGAAGTGGCAGCTGACCTGGACTTACCTGGTTTTCACAGCCATCATCCCCTTCCTCCCAAGGAGCCTTACCCAGGCTGTGTCCATGAGGGGGGATGATCCTCCCCCACTCTGGCCTGTTCCCCTGGCTTTGATGGTGCCCCTGGCAATTCCTCATCAGCACCGGACAGGCTTTGCTGTTGGAGGGCACTGGGTGGGATACAGAGCTGTGTGACATTTCCTCAGCCCTCATCCTGCTGGGGGGGTTTTGGTTTCTTAGCTCCTGCCCAACCCATGACCCTTCTTTGCCTCCCATGAATAACTCTTTCACAGAGGTCTTTATCAAAACCTCTGCAATTGCCCACACCAATTATATCAGCGACATCTCTTCTCGCCAGGACTTTGATGTACCAAAAGCTTTCAGGCAGATTAAAGGAACAGGCTTTTCTTTCCCACAAACCGGCCTGCTTTGTTTCCCCACGCCCAGGAAAGTGAATTCCCTCTCTGGAGCAGGATGGACTAAAACTGGGCAGAGCAATTAACCTCACTACACGTCCCTGGACCTGTGCACAACGTGCCCTCGTGCTGTTTGCTCCCATTCAGGGCCCCAGGCAGGTTTGCCATTTCGTGTACTCCCACTACATTTTCCTTGTCGTTCTTTCTGTGTTCTGAATGGGATGAGCAGCTTGAGGAGGGCCAGATGGGAAAATGCTGGATGCTATAAACATGCTGCAACGGCTTATGGTGGCTTTTAATTTCAAAATCAGGGGAAGGAAACTGCTCTGCCCAAGCAGCTGAGCTGCCCAGCACCCAGGAAAGGCTGGGGAGAGTCGAAGGTGACACTGAAGAACCCTCCCAGCAGTGCAGCCCCAACTGCCCCTTCCCCACTGCACTTAGAGCCTGGCTGTGAGGGCCCTGTGGGGGACAGGCTCGGGGCTGCACCTCACCTCCAGGGTTCTGGGGAGAGCTTTGTGCAGAGGTACTCTCACCTGTGGGGTATAATAACCCCACCTGGCAGGCTGCTGCTGCAGTGGGAAATTTCCCACCTCACCTCCCACCATATGGCCTGGGCCAAATTTTCTAGAAATAATGAGGTTATGCAGGATAAAGCAGTTTCAGTGCAGTGGGCAATTAAACCTGTGTTTGTTTCTTCTCCTGTTTTGTAAGGCAGTTGCATAGTGCAGTCATTCTGGTTGTATCTGTTTCCTGATATTTCAAAATGAACATAGAGCTGCTTCATGTGTGTCAGCTACTGATCACCTTCCCTTTGTCACCAGCTCCTCTGCTTCCCATGGTCAGTCCTGCTGGTCCCTCACACTTCATGGGACTCATGGTGGGGCCCCCTGGACATCCCCACTCTGGATACCTCTGTGGTCTCCCCAGGGGGACTTAACCCATCCTGGTCTTGCTTTTGAGCCTACAGATAAACCCCAACACCTTCCCCAGCAGCACCAGCTCCAAAGACCTGCAGAAGAAACAGAACAAGGAGGCAGGTCCTCCTGCTTGGGGTGAGCCTGGGGACAACTCATGGCATCACCCTGAGCCTCTCTGGGTGAGGAAGCACCTGCATATGGGGTAGGTTGCCTCCACGGGGCAGGAAGAGCCCTGTTCCAGGGGGAACAAATGCCAGCACCAGACAGAGCAAAGGCAGAGCAGGGCAGCAAGGTGAAGCATGGCAGAACAGGCCAAGCCTCCAGATAAAAGTGCCCAGCAGGGTCCCCCAGCACTGGAGTCTGTTCCATCAGTTTGGGAAATGGAGAAAACATTTGGCACCCTGTGATGCTTTGGGGTTTCCACCCCTCATTCCCATGCGAGGTGATGCAGCACCTCTACCCTTGCTTGCAATCCTCTGTAGTGGCACACACACAGGAAAGGAAAAGCCCCTGAAGTCACCAAGTAGCCCAGAGAAGGAACTTCAAATCTGCCTCCCCATCATCTCCCCCTGTGTCCTCTGGACACCCCCCTCTGGGGAGCGGCGCTTTACCCCCACACCTTCCAGAGCACTTTCTTTCCCCACCTGTTCTTGTTGTAACACAGTGTGTACAATAATTATGTTTATTGCTTGTTCAGAAAGCAATCATAGCTCTGAAGTGTTACCTACCAGGTTCGTTTCTGCAGATGCCCTTAACAACAATTAATCACACGTATTAACGTGCGGTCAAGAGACTTGTCAAAACTGGAGCTCTCGAGCTGTAAACAGAGCTCGTGCAATTAGCAGTGCCTGCTCTGAAAACACTTGGATTGATTCATTGTTCCTCCCAACACCTAAGGAAGTCAGGGAAGTAATAAATCATGAAAATATAGACAAGGCACTCAGCAAACTATGATGAAGACACTTCATCAGCTGCCTGTAGCTCTGTGTCAGCGCCGCGCTGGAGTCGACGCCGTGTGAACTGGTTGTGTGACAGGTGTAACCACCAAGCACTCACAGACGCTGCAAAATAAACCCAGAAATGCTGCCTTCTAAGTTACAAGTAGGAGATTTCTTCATTGCTTTTAATCCAGCTGCTACCAAGCATATGCCCTCCCTTAAAATAAAGGAACAGGAGTTCTAGTGCACAGATCTTACTCAGGAGAGTAGGACTTCCTCTGCCAAGCCCACAAGACTGGGTAAATGGAGGGGAAAAGGGTGCAACTGCATTTGCTGGTTAGGAAAGGGTCCTTCCATCTCTCCACGAGCTCAGGATGCCAGAGAGCAAGACATCTGGCTCTTCCTCGAATCCTGGACATGCTTTGTTAAAGCAGCTCCTTTTAACTTGCAAAAAAAAGAAAAAAATCAACATTTGCTAAAGGAATAAAAGGAAAAAGGACAACAGGAGAGGAACGGTTCCTCCAAACTTTGAAGCTGTTGTTATCTATTAGAAACAACAAAAAGAGCTCAAAGCTGGGAGATGGAAAGCAACAAAATGTATGAAAGCAAATGACTTGAATGGGGCTCTCAGAAGTGATGGTGACGTTTCATGCTCCCCATTGGCTTCTTTTCTGTGTCTGAGTGAAAAAGGAGAGCGTCCTTTAAAGAGCAGTGTTGTCTCAGTAGTCTCTGCATTTGGCATTATTAACAGCAGTTGTGTTCAGCAATTGTGGTGTTGGTCTGAAAGCCACCAGGAGCTCCCAGCCCACATGTTGAGTTGAAATAGGAAGGTGGTATGTGGCGGGGTTTTTTTTATTTATTAATAAAAAATAAAGACTGTTTGCATTCTTTAAATGTTCCTTGCAGTTGTAATAGGCAGTTACTTCTCTTGCCTCCTTGGTGGCTTCACAGAGGCTTTTCCTTTCCTGTGTATGTGGCTACAGGGCACTGCAAAGCTGTTCCCTCAAGGAGGGGATGCTTATACCTGTGTAGTGGTTTGGACCTTGTTTTCCCCAGGGGCTAAGAGAAGTGGTAGACCCCAAGGGGTGGAAACCCCTGGAAGTTTTGAAGTTCTGCCCAATGGGCGCTCCTGCAGAAATGTAAACATACCACAACCAGACCGGAAAAGAAGAGTTGTAGTTTTTGGTTGTAGGAGAGGTGGCCATGTTGTAGAGCCACGAGGAAGGGGCTCTGAGCCCCTTGGGCCCTCTGGGCCCTCCCAGCCTCTGGCTGGGGGGCTGCAGGGACCTGGAACAGCATAAAGCTGGGCTAGGTGCCTGTAGTTATGCCAGGAGATGTTTTCTCCATGGGCACAGAGCAGCAGCCGACACTGACCAGAGAAACGGTGGCAGAGAGCCAGAGATAAGAACCTGAACTGAAGAAGCAACAGAAGCAACATGCAGCACTGCAGAGGAGACTCCTGGAAGGAGAGCCGAGGAAAGGAGAGCCAGCAGCTGAGAGCTACAGAGTTCTTGGGGGTAAGACTGATATCAGCCCCCAAAACTCCCTTGAGACCCCTCTTGGAGAAGAGGGACATGGACTCCTATTTTGGAGAGCAGTTTTAGACATGCAGCACCAGAGAGAGAGAGGAGCTGAGAAGCTCAGAGCGTCCCAGAGCTGGACCGGGACGGCCAGATGGAATGCGGGGGGAGTTGACCTTGGCTCTCCCCCCTCGCACTGCTGCCACGGTGGCAGCCTGAGAGACAGGGCACAGAGGCCCTGCAAGAGATACCAGACCGTCACGAAGACCCCCCTGTGTCTTCGTGATATGACGTGGTGAAACGACCTTGTCTGGGGTTACGAAGTCCACGGAAGACCCCTCGGTTGTGAGGCGATGGGGCCAAGAGAGAGGCTTGGATACCTCCCTTGTGGATGCTGGCAGAAATCCAGCTATCAGCTGCTGCATGCATGAGAAGAAGAAACCTGCTGCCTTAGAAGATGCTACTGCTTAAGGACTGGAAGGGATCTGTCCTTCTTTCCCTCCTGGACTTTTATTTGGAGGGGAGAAGAGATCTGATCCATTGTAAATACTATAAGTCATGGTAGAGATAGTTGTGATCGTGTGTATAATGTGATATGGTATTTATTTGTACAGTCATTGTAATATATTCCCTTTTCCCCACTTTGAGTCTGGTGTGTTTTGTCTGGAAAAACCCATCTCACATTAGGTTGAGATGTGGGAGGGGGAATGGAGCTAGGGAATTGGATTTTGGGGCTATCTCAAACCATGACAACCTGCTTTGAGCATCTCCAAAGATTTAAAGTTCTTTATCCCTTTGGGCATCTGTGCTGGTGAGCATCTAAATAAGTATGAGTCAAAAGCATCATATATTCCCTCATCCAAAGGCTTATGCAACTTTTCAAGATGTTCATCTTTGCACTGTGCCCTTTTCTAGCTGAGCTGAAGAAGCCGAGAGAGACACCCACGGTGCTGGACCTTCCCAGGGAAAAGGTTTAGCTGGGATATGAGACTTCAAATCCAGGAACTTGAGCTTAGCAAGCAGAAAGGTTCATTCTTTAGGGAAGGATTTTGCTTTAGGAGTTGTTCAATCAGTGACTGATAAGTAAATATGATGCACAAGCTTTACCGTTTCCACAAGAGAAGTCTAAGAAATTTTGTGTACAGTAAAATGCAGAGAGCATTTGCCTCACTGGGTTCCTGGAAGAAGCAGGAAAAGGCAAAACCAGGGAGTCAGATCAAGTCCTGTTGCACAGAGGAGGAGAAAGTATTCTACAAGGGACAGGCTGGCACCAGAGTGATGAACTGACCTGAGGAACCACAGCACACAGGACACCACTTCATGGAAACAGAAGATGTTGCTGCACTGATTCATGATCCAACTTGGTAAAATTTATACTCCAAAAGGAACTGGGGTAGAGGGATGTCTGAGGTATCCTCCTGGAGGAAAATGAAGGAAGATGAAGGAAATAAGAAGATACAAGGAGCTGGCAGTGAAAATGCTGTTTAGCTAGGAGGTGTAAGTTAAGAATTTGGGCTTTTAGGTGTGGAAGGGCTGCACTTCTGCAGAACACAGGGCTGTCTGAAGCTGCAAGGAGTGGTTTCAATTAACAGAAGTTGTCTGAAAAGAAGGGACCACCAAACCCCTCAGTCTGTTCAAACTCTCTCTGTTGGTGACATATAACAGAGACAGACTATGCTGTGCAGAAACTCCTAAATTGACTATGTATCAAGATTAAAAGCCCAGGTAATAAATGCAAGGAATAGAAATTGCTTGTTTAGAACCATGCATTAGAACTAGCTGATATTAATGAAACCTAATAGGATGACACATGACAGGAATGTTGATTAAGTTGTTTGTAATCTCTTTAGGAAAGATCAGCTCTGCAAAAGGGAAATAAAACTGTCTCCCACTATGAAATGGGGATGCTGGCAACTAGGAAGTCAGTCAGCTGGAATATACATTCATCCACTAGACCTAAGAAGTAAAGCTTGTGGTGTCCCTGCAGGTGATATGCACTTTGTGACATTCAATTGAATCATAAAATCATAAAATGAGTTGGGTGGGCTGCTTTGTCACAAAAGGAGATTAAATTGATCTTTATGAGTCGTCCCACTACTTAAACACACGTTAATATTGTTTTCCACATCCCCCACACTTGTCCTTGTGAGGCAGCTCGTTGTGAATGGCATAAAGTGGAGATTTCAGCCAGGCAGGATTTCTGAAGTCCCCAGCTGGCAGTTTTCTGACAGAAAGGCTCCTTCCAGCAGGAACATCCACACCACGTCTCGTCTTGGCCAACAAGGAGGACTCGCTCACAGAACGAGGATGCTGAAGCAGCCTGAGGTATCAGCAGCCATGGCTTTGGTCACCTCCACTGTGTGAGCACAAAATAAGGAGATAAACACCCTCAGATAAACTCTTTGTCTTTCAAAAGGGAAATTTCACAAAGCCAAATACTAACACATCAGTAAGGAGGAAAAAAAAAAAAACAACAAAAAAAAATGTAAGCAAGAAAATATAGACAGTGTTTGCAAACTGTTTAATCAAGTTTGCCAAAGAACAGTCCCAGAATAAAGAAAGACCCAAAGCAGTTTCAAAAAGACACCCCATCCTGATTGTGAGGGCAAATAAAAGCAGACTGAGGGAAAAAAATATATGAAGGGAGAAATTTGTGTTAAAAACGGACTAGTAAAGCAAACACACACAGGGGCTATCAGTGGTAATGGTAATGATAAGAATAGAAAAGCAAGTAGAAAGGGGAGGTTTATCAGCAGTATTATGAGAATGGTGGAATTTTAAAATAAATATCTTTGCTGTTGCAGACAAAATGGCCTGTAGTGGCAGTGGGACATTACCCACTGCTACTTTTAAGCCCTGCAGTCCTGAAAGAGGGTATTAAATGGCAATTACCAAATGTCTCAATTTAGAAGTTTGCATCTGAGAAGTTAGCTAAGGAGTCTTTTAAACTGCCAATAATAAATGAATTTTCAGACATGAGAGAAGTCTGAAAATCCAAAGAAAGCTGAAATGGTGCCAATATCTTAAAAAGGGGAAGAGGATGGCCAAAGGGAGAGAGCATTAGCCTGACTTTGATCCCTGGGAAAAAAAAAAAAAAGCAGTGATGGGATTGATTGTGCAAGGGTTTAGTAATAAAGAATGAAAAGGGGCTAATAAAATTAAATGCTAATCAAGGTGGGTTTAAGGTAAATGGATCTTCTCAAACTAATTTGATATCTTTTTATGAGATTACAAGTTTGGATGACAAATGACACAGTGTTAAGGTAATAGACTTTGGTAATAGACTTCTGTAAGGCACATGACTTGGCACCACTGTCCAGTATTTTGAGGAGGAAACAGGAATGACATAATTTCAACATGGCATACAATAAATGAATTAAAACCCACTAAGCAATGTCATTAAGTAAGGAATCATCTTTAAGAGGCTGTTTTGCAGGGTTCTGCCCGTCCTGACATGGTTCCTGTCCTGACATGAATTGCATGCTAGATCTTGACCAGGAAACCTGCCTTCCCTCCAAAAAATGGTGTCACTGAAACTTTAAAGATGAACCAAGTGTTGAACTGCAGGGAATACTGAATAGGATGTCTCACAGGTAGAAAATGAGGTACAGCAAACTGATCTATGTTTCATTGTGGCCATGTACAAAGTTGTATCCCTGAACACAAGGGACATGGACCAGAGTGACTTTGCCTCAGGGAGCAGAGCTTTGAAAAAAGGGAACTTGGATATGTGTCTGGCTGCCATTAAGTGCCTGGTGTGCCCAGAAGAACAAATGCAGTTGACTGGGCAAAGCTGGCAGGAGGAGCTTACACATCCTCTGCCTTTGGCATTCCTACGGCTGAGATTTGAAAATGTCCCAGTTCAGACATGCCTGACTTGAGCATGGTTTTGAGAAGTTGGCATTGACACCAGGAGGACCTGTGGAAATGGGAAAAGGGCTGCAAAATTTGCCCTGAGAGGTGAAAATTTGGGAAGTTCACTCTGTCTTGCTGGAAAAAAAAAAAAAAGTTCAGTTTGATTTCACTGTGATCTTTATGTAACTGCAGAGTGAACCAGCTGGAAGCTGCACAGAGGCAAATTCATATCTGAAACAGCATCATCTTAAAAATATATGTCTTCATATGAATGAATGAGAGAGTAATAGCCACCAAAACAACCTTGGAAAGATTGTGCTGATTCTTTGCAAGTGGCAGTTTTAAAATCAAGATCTGATGTGTATCTTCAGACAAAAATTAATTACAGGAGTCCCATTCACTAAAAATAAGTGATCAAACAAACAGTCATGTGGATCCTTTCAGCCCAGCTTATGGAGCTTTGGGTCAGGCCATGCCTTAGTCGTGGGGAATGCTGCAAAATGACCAGTGGTCAGGGTTCTTCAGCCCCCACAACCTCACTGGGACTGTGCAAACCACCGGAACCAAGGAAAACGCTCCTTTACCTTGGCAGGAAATTTCACACCCTGGCAGGCAATTAAAATGCAAATTAAAAATGTTAATTAGAACTGTTTCAACATCTATTCTAATGCACAAGATGGGAATTCTGCAGAGTGCACACGGAGAAGGATGCATTGTTCCTCAGGCAAAACCTTCCCCACGCCTCGACTCCTGCTCCGGAGTGAGCAGGAATAGCTGCTACTTTTTTGAAAACCTGGAGGAAAAGGAAAGAAAAAAAAAAAAGAAAGAAGAAAACAGAGTGCTGAGGTCTGACCCTGACCTCAAATGCTGGCTTAAATCCACCAAAGCCAGAGGTCAGAATCAAGCCCTGTAAAATTCCTAACTCTGCAAGAAGGTGTGAAAGGGTATCTACCTCACAATGAAACACCTGTGTTACACTAGTTTTACTGTTCTCCCCCCTTTCATTTTTTTTTAAATCACAGCCAATTTAAATGTGCTTACAAAGACAGACACCAGCTAACCTAAAGCTCTGGTTAACACTGGACAGCAGCCTGGGGATAACTTTGTTTCAATTCAGCACAAAAACCAGGTTTTTACAATGCCAACAGCTCTGTAAATGCACACCAGCAGGTCTCCTTTCCATGTTAAATAGGTAGTTGCTCCATTAAGGCTCATCCCAATACACCCTGATGTTTAAGACAACTTTCTTCCCTTTCCTGCTTAAAATCTACCCACATAGATGAAATCTGGATGCTCCCAGAGCTGTGATGAGGTTGTTTTTACAGCTATTTGAGCAGCATCTTATACCTGCTTATTTGAAGATGATGATATTTGTATTGTTGCTAAGAATTCATGCCAAGCATAATTTTGGGGCGTTGTGAAGATATCATATTTGCATATTTTAAGTATTGATATAATACAAAATTCTCTTTATGACTCCTTTCACAGCATAATAATGCTCTTTCCACTGCATGACAGCCTTTAGCATAGAAAAATTCAAAAACAGAAGAAAATTATTTTTCAGAAAATTGATCTTTTTTTTTTTTTTTTTTAAATCCGATTTTCTTTTTCCCGTGTTTGGAGCATCCCTTACTGCTCATGACCCACTGCATATCATTCCCATAAAAACAGTAATTGCACAGAGATACAGGCACTTCTCACTGCAATGTCTTAATCAAACAAATGACTGCATTCTGAAGAAGTTTGATTTATTTTTTTTTCCTGAAGTACACTATTTCCAGCCTTGCAGGCTCTGTGCCAGTTGCCAGTGTGGAAGATGGCCCATATGAATCCCTTCTCCCCTTTCTCTCCTGTCCCTTTGCCTTGCCTCAGCCCTCTCTGCCCTTCCCTCCTCTTCTCCATCCTTTGAGCACACAGAGACTCTATTTCTGCTCTTACAGGCTCTGTGCCAAGCCCTGGGATAGGAGTGGCTGGAACTGAGTCTGCAAACTTCTTCCTTCCCTCCTCTGACTGATTCCCTGCTTTCTCTTGTCTGGCTTCCTCATGCTTCTAGCGAAGAGCTTTCATGCCATGCTTTTCTTCCCTGCTCCAAAAGGGGTCTCCCAGAGCTGCCCCCTCTCCCAAAGCACTGGCAAGCAGGACTGTCTTGGGGCAGGGGTTTGGATCCACACGTGTTCCTGGGGAGGGTCCTGTTTGCAGGGGCTTCAGAGAGAGAGAACCTGAGAGGAAAGATGGGGGAAGGAAGAAAATGTAGAGACACTGGCTTTTCTTTTATGGTCTGTTTCTGTGTGAAAATCACTTTCTGTGTGACATTTATATTGTATTTTAATCACCTGAAAGGCCCATGGTGCTTGGCTGGTGCGAGCTGTCTTGCAGTGCAGGGTCATAGGGGCTGGAGCTGGTGGTGACCTGGTCCCTCTGCACAGGCTGTGGCTCTGGGGGGGCTTCTCCCCATGCCAGTGCTGAGTGTCCTCCACCACTGAGCATTTCTTGGTGGCATTCTCTTTATGTAAAAGGGTTTTCTGAACAGTCAGAGCATGTAATTTAGCAGTGGTGAGCTGAAGGCACCGGGTGTCCAGGCTCTGTGAGAGGCATTGTGTGGCCCAGGGTGAGTGGCTGCTCTGCTGAGGGACACAGGAATGAGCAAACCATGGCTGTGACCTGGCGGGGACATGAGATTCCTGTGCAGCCACAGGTTTGTTAGAGACTTCAGCCTCTGCTCTGGGGGAAAGGAAATTAAACTTACAATGCTGTTAAAGCACTGCTGAGGGACCTGTTTTCCTTTTGCCTTATGTCCCCAGCTCAGAAGAGTCACAGGCAGTCACAGGGGCTTCTGGTTTGGAAGTGCTGAGGGTGGGTGGAGGGGAAAGGAGCAGGTTGTTGTCTTGTTTTCCAGGCTTTGCTGGCCAAGCACACCCTGAGGGATGACTGACAGCACGGAGGGTGGCACAGCACTGGAACAGCTGTCCATGGAGAGTATCCCTCTCTGGAGACGTCCCAAACCCACCTGGACATTTTCCTGTGTCACCTGCTCCAGATGACCCTTCCTTGGCAGGGGGGTTGGACTGGATGATCTCCAGAGGTTGTTTCCAACCCATGACCCTGCCTTGGCCGTGGGTTGGACTGGATGATCTCCAGAGGTTGTTTCCAACCCAAACAATTCTGTGATTAGTCACAATCAGCCCAGCCAGATGCTCGATGGCCACCCAGGGCACAGCCAGGAGTCCTCCCATCCCAGAACCCTCGGGAGGAAGGGAAGAAGAGACTTTCCTTAAGGGCTCTCTCTACTGATCCCAGAAGAAGCACATCCAGAGGGAACAGCAAGCGATGGCTCCCTGTGGCCTGAGGGCTGGCCCGGGGTAGGGAAGAGGCTTCACCTGTCACTGCAGTTTGGTGCCAGCAGATGCCACCCTGCAGGGAGCACTGGAGGGGGCCTGTGCCACCAAAACCCCTCTGAGATTTGGTGCTCCTCACCTCCCACCCAGGCGGGGAGAGACTGAGAGAGGCGATCCTGCTAGAGCAGCCATGGGATTGCTGCTTCTGCTTAGTGACAAGATTCCCAAGCTTTGCACTGGTGTTATTTCCATAACCACCTTGCAGTGCTTACCCACAGCAGCAGGAGGCCATTCCCAGGGATAATGATCCATTCCACTCACATTATCCCCCTCACAGCCCCTCCTGGCTGACCCTGGGATGGGGAGAGCAGCTGCCCAAAAACCCCAACTCCTCCTCTGTTACAAAGCTTACCCACCCAGCAGTTTGCAACTTTAATATGAAAAATTGCCTTGGTTATTTCAGAATAAATTCAGTTTGTCGGTTTCTTTCAGGAGTTTTGTTTTTGGGTTTGTTTTTTTTTTTGAGGTTGTATAAACAGTTGGTAAGTGCCATCCCTGCCTTTAAGAACTCACTAAAAAAACCCAGCGTGATTTGATTTGTTTGTACAGCGAAAAGATTGTTCTTTAGTCCCTTTGGAGTTGTTGGATCTGATACTCCTGCCAGTCGATCTAATGAAAAATCCTCTGGCAGGATGTGTTGGGAAACTCAGAGACATCCATCCCCTCCCTGCATTGCCTCTCCTGAAGGGGGGGCAGCTTGGAAATGGCACATCAAGGGAAAAAACCTCCTGCATCCCTTTGAGAAATGTGGTATCAGAGAACGTGCTGAGTTGGAAGGGACCCACGAGGAACATCAAGTCCAACTCTTAGCCCTGCACAGGGCCATCCATGCCAGAAACCAGTACAGGGATGGGAATCTTACTGTATTTGATATAAAATTAAACCCAGTATCAAACAGGAAGTATAGGAGATTTTGGGAAAACAAGAACAAACAAGACACCCAACCCAAGCAACACTATCCAATGATCTTAAGTAGTTCTTTTTTTTTTCTCCTTGGTTAGATCCACTATTGTAAAAATAATTCATGTAGTATTTGTGTTAATCTTAGGTATTCCAAACAGCAATTAATTCTGTAATTAATACGAATTATTAACTCTCTACATAAACTGTATGAAATAAAAACAGAAATTAAATGAGACACATTGCACCTGACTGGGGAGGAGGAAAGAAGTTGCCATTAAAGAACAGAGCAGTTTGAGGCTCCACACCAGTTACAAGGATAAAATGAAATAAAAAGTAGGCTAATTAGATCTGAAGTGGGGCTACACTGAACCCCCTCCATCACTGGAGACACCAGACCTGCCAGGGTGGGAGTAATGAACCCGTGTCTGTGTTCAAACAAGTAGACCAGGACCAGCTCTTTCTAGTCCCTTGTTGATATATATGCATGGATATTCTTAAATCCACTGTTTTCTACTAATGGAACTAGGAAATTTTGCATTTAGTGTGGGAGAACATCCTTACATAACGGAGTTTTACTTAAAATCTTCAAAGTATTTCCTGAAAATCCCAAATGCAGAGAAACATTTCCTCAGAAAAAAAAAATCAAACCCAACAATTATATCAAATTGTTCTGCACTGAGAACCTTTCAGATTCATTGCAAGGGTTCATATATTCATTAGAAATAAAAAGGAAAACAAGATTACATTCCTCTACCCTTCCCCATTCCAAAAACTTCCCTATATATATATATATATATTTATATATTAGGAATAGTCAAAGGGATTTGATGTATTCGCTGGATTTTTGATAGGTACCTTTGCACACACAGAAATAAGTGCACACATCATTTCATCTGTGTGAGTGTGAACTGATTATGAATGTTGCTATCTCAAATATGTAGTTAAGGCATTGTTATAATCATAGTAAACCCCATAGAATTGCTTTGTAGATGTTAAAGTGTTCATGATCAAGGGCTGCTAAACCCTTTTGCACCCTTATCTTTGCATCCATACTCTTTGCCTTACCAGCTTCTGTGCAAATCATTCCAAATTGCTTCTAATTTGATCTCCCTGTGTGTGCTCTAATCTGTGCACTAAGTAATAGAGCGACCCTTGCCATCTAACTGTGTAAAGCTGCATTTTCACAAATTCATATTAAACTCTTGCTTTTGCCAATACCTTTGGTGGTTTCTTAAAGCAGCCAAACCACTCACAACTCATGGGAAGGTGTGGTACCCACACACAGCTGGCATTGCTCAGATTTCAATGGCTTGGTTCGTATAAAAATGTCCTTAAAAATAGACATACAGCACTGCAAGTAGGGGGAAAAGATATCCTGAGAAATAGGATTATTGTTTTGAATAATGAAGGCCAACGCATTAGAATTAGTACAATTGGAAAATGACAATTGAGGAAATTCAATAGTATGCCTTGCAAACCTTTTTACTGCAGTTAAGAGTGTGTCATTAATAAAATGCATAAAATTTTAAAAAGAATTTCCTTAAATGAGTTCCTTTCGGAATCGTCTTAGGAGGCATTATTTTGACAATGTTAATTGTTGTCTTTTTCTTTTTTGATAAATGGATTATGCAAAATTAATTCCCTCACTATGTAGATTTAATCCACAACACAGGACCACTGTCAGAATTTAAAAGTATTTTGAGTTTTCTAATGAATAGATACAAAAAAAGCCATACTCAATTAATTTATTAGTTTGAAATTATAAATCAGTCACTGTCTTTATCTACAGTTTCCTACATTTGACCAAATCCTACTGCGCAAATGCCCAGAGAAGATATTTTTGAAGGCAAAGTTTTATCATAGGATTCTAAATTATTGAGTAACTTCCCTTCAGTTGATGTTGATTCTGTGCTGAGGAAGAACCTACAAAAGACTCAGACAACTTAAACATTTATTCCAGTTCTTTGAGTGAGCAAGAAGTAAAACCATTAGTTTATCTTGCTAAAATTTCTTTACAAAATAACTGGATAATCCAGCTTCACTCTTAGGTTTCCCACAATATTAGAAAAAACAAACCTTCCTTTATTATCTCTCACTTTTTTCCACACTAATAGTGTCTCCCTGGGATGTATATCCCAGGTGAAAACCTGCATGTACAGGGGTTTTGCCCACTTTCCCAACTGGCTCTTGCCTGAGTCTTCCTAAGTGAGAACTCAGCTTGAACAGGGGTCATCTGGTTCAACTCATGCCAAAACACAGGTGTACTTTTCAAATATTTCACCTAGTACACTTCATAATATTATAAATCATTACAAATATTCCCAGTGCCCTGACATAAAAGAAAATATTGCATTAATTTTTGAGGGTTCCTTCTGGTTTTAGATACGGATTTAAACCCTAAAACTGACACAGCGTGTCCTTGTGTACTATGCCAGTTGTCTTGAGTTTTCTGGCAAACTCAGATTAATCTGCCCCCTTTCCCTCTTCCCATCTCAGCATCAGAAATTGCTAATGACCCCTTGCAGATAGTACAGCCATAAATAGCAGTGTTAGGGCAAGAACTTAGTAGAAAGCTAATTTTCCTGTTTCAGTAACTGAAGTTACCTAGGAGATAAAGGGGTCTACAAATCGCTTGATATCTCTCCAAACAGCAGATTAATACCTGCCTGGTAGGATTTTGGAATCAGAGATTTCTTCTTGACCTAGATCCCTGAAGAGTTAGTTTTCTGGTTGTGGGTTTGTTGTTTTTTTGGGGTGGATTTCTTTGCCTAGCTTGTGTTAGGAAGCTTGATTTGAAAGCTGCTGGCTTTGCTTTAACTACAAATGGTAATCATCAAGTGTCCTAGAGGAAGAGATAGAAGGTACCTGAATATTTGCAGAGGACACAGATCCCTTGCCTGATGGACAATTGTGCTGCACACAGAGGAGCAAAGAGAGAAACTAGAAACTGAGGCTCTCAAATGAGGATTACCTGAGTTCTTCCATATTTTGAAGGGACCACTCCACTTGGAGGGTCACAGGATGCCACGGCTGTAGGGGGACCTGTCAGAAGATAAGCTTCAATTCCCCTGTGTTTGTGAAAGATATGTATTTAAACTCTGTAATAGGGATTAAGGCTTTTCCCTGGTTTTTGTTTTCTATTCAGGACTTCACCAAGACCTCAGACCTCAGGAAGTGTAACCACACATGGAGCATGGGTGAGCAACAGTCAGAACTAAAGTCTCAGAGAGGAGCCAGGACACGTTTATGCACCATTTTTCAGAATATTTTCAATCAGGAAGCTTAAATTAGGCAGCTATAATTTTCTGACCATTTGCTGAATTCAACTTCTGCAATATTTAACAGTCCATACAACCTTATAGTAGGATTTCAAAGTTCTCTTCGTTGGTGTCCAGCAATGCAGCATCTGGGGCTGGATTCATCATTTCACTAAAGAATGATGTGGGTTGTGGTGCAGGATTGAGCCAACAAAGTTGGATGAGAATGACTGGCATTCACTGACAGCTTCCTGAACACAACTGGGCAGAACTATAACGAGGAATGAAAAGATGCTGGACTGTAATCCTGCCTTAGTGTGTGACTGGCTGCTGAATACTTGTTTACAAATTACTGCAAGATTCTGTTTACACAAGATTGTTTTAACCTCTAACATTTTGATATTCTTGGGAAGTGCAGATGGTATATTTACTTAATCACTGTCAAAGCCCGAACTTTTTATTATTTGAAACTGATTCTCAAGTCAGTGTTACTTCTGCTCAGTGTTTTCACATGCCTTGTTTCAACTCTCTTTTCAGTCATTTTAATTCTCCTCAGTGTTCATTTTTCAGAGTGAAGTTTTTTGCTTAAAAGTGGCTGAATGCAGAAGCCAATGGTGGGAGTGGTACAGTAGCTAAGAAAAAACAACCCCCTTCTGTAAACTTTTTCCTGTGTAACCAATTTTTGAACCTTTCTGTGGTTCATGCTGGACCATGGGCTGAATTTTCCTTGTGACCCGTTGTTTTAACCTGACTCTTCATCTGAACACAAATTAACTGCAAAATTAGTTCCAGTGGTGCAAAACTTCAACACTGGAGGGATGTGCAAGGGATTTTTCCCAAAATCAGCATGCTCCAGTCCTCTGGCAGGCTTTGGGTCTGATCTGCTACCTTTTTCTTAAGAAAAGTAGATCTCCATCTCAGCTTCTCCCTGCACTATCCTGGTCTTTATTACTGTAATTGGGTGCCAGTTGCACATGTCACTGGAGTCTCCACAAGCTGTTTATTCTCTCAGGCTTTCGAGAAAGAGAAGGAACTGTGCCTTCCACCAAAAGAAAAGGGGTTTATTTGGGCTTTTTTATGATTCCTTTTGATGTGTCTCTCTATAGGTGGAATGGACCAAGAAAGCTATGAGGAAATTTAACTCAGAATGTTACCTCACACAAAGGTGCTCAGACATGGATTGAGCCCTTTGTTATTTTTTTCTGAATAGAATAAATTAAAGAAAAAAACCCAATAATACTTGAAACAACTGCATAGGGACTTAAATATCCACCCCAGAATACTGGGAAGGAATTTTACGGCATCGAGTTTGTGTATAAAGGAAACCTTATGTAAGATTATGAGGCACTTTGATGCAAAACTTAATGGTTTTACCTTGCTCTTCCTACTGGTAGTGAATACTTGATAATTCCTAATGATGCTCTCTCCATACCTTGGAAGCAATATGTTCCTTCCACGTCTAAAAACAGTTCAGTAATGTAATTTCTCTATAAAATGCTGCTACTAACCATATCTAAACTAATTAGGCACAGTCAGAAACAGCCTAAAAATGTAGCAGGCTCGCTGAATGAGCAGATTTGGAATCTGGCACTGCTCCTACTACATGACTTGATTGGGATGCTTTTACCAGCACCTTCCTTTCTGGGCCACATGAGCCAGATTTCTGTGTCTCTCCTGATCTTTTCTGCCCTGGAGTGATGGAGCAGAGGGGAACAGATTGTGTGTAGCTGTTTTCCTGGGACTCTTTTGCCTCTTTTGCCCTTTTTTTACCTCTTCCTCCCAATTTGGGGAGCAAATATACCCTGGCCAGTCTTGGCTACTGGTTTTTAGTGACCAATAACAGCCTCCTCTGGGCTCTCCTTCCAGTGCTGGCTGTGGAGCAGGGGCACAGCTTGCTGACAAGTCAGGGCCATCCTAAGATACATCCCACTCTTTGTTTCTAGCTTGATTTTTATTTAGTTCAACAAAAGCTCTTAAACCATCAGGTCCCGTGTTTTCCCCAATTTTAGCAAATTTGGCCAATTTAGCACATAACCTCCACACACAGAGCATGATCCTAAGCAGTTAATCCTCCATCTGAAGGATTTACCAATGAATATTAAGCAATTAGTGTCATGGATTAAATAAGAGGAAGGAAAGTCCTTGCATAAAGTGACTATAGAAACAGGCCATGAAATACCCTGTTAGCACAGCAGAAACATTTTAAAAAAATGTGTTCTTTAGGTTTTTATAAGCTTTGTACCTTCCAGCTTTTGTGTCTTCTGAAGGAAGTCATAGCGTGCAAACCTTCCAATTTTCTTGAAATCATATTTTGTTGTTGTTTTGTTCATTTCTTCTTGGCTTAAATGTAAACTGTACTTCTCTGAAATGCAAACAAACAGTATTCATGCTGTCATTCTTAAAAATAGACAACATTGTCCTCTGTTCACAGGTTTTATCAGGGATATGGTGACAGGTCCTCAGTTGCAGTGTTTTTATGCAGATCTTGCTACATGCAGGTAAATGCATATCTCTGTACTCATGGGATGGCAACTCACATTTTACGTGGTTTCAGGAGACTGATAACCTGTCATTTTGATTTTTAATGCACAAAAAAAAAGTAGTCCCTGGCATTATCTGAGGTAAAAGATCTAATAAATTAACACATTCGTATAACCAGGACTTGACACTGGATAAAACAAGTGTCCTAACAAAGAAAATTCTCTCTCAAGAAGAGAATACAACACGGCCCAGCTCTTCTGAGAGTCAAATTCAGGGTCCTTTCAAATCAGCCATGGAAACCAAAAAGCACACACAAGCTCACAAGGAAAGCACTGGTGAATCTATTCACTGAAACACCCCCAGGCACAGAAAAGGCAGTGAATTGGGAAGGTAAGGAGAAATTTGTACCCACAAGCAAAGCCATGTTCTCCTTTTCCAAGGGCTGGTTAATTCTGGGTAGCAATGAGAATGTTCTGCACACAAGGAGGTAATGATTTTGGTTTGGGGTTTTTTTGTTTGGTTGGTTTTCTTTTGGGTTTTAAGGGTTGTGTAGACAAAACATCAGCTGAAAAATCCAGTTTCTGGTCTTTCTGAGTTGAGATTAATCTACTGTTTGAGTCACTTCTAAGCCTGATTTGAATTTGGCCTGCAAAGCTCTAGGTAAAAACTGTGAGAACCCTCTCAGTGTATTCAAAATGACATCATTCAATGACATCATTTTTTCTTATTTTGGCTTAATCTGCAAATCATTATGGCTTCTCCAAATTCTTTCTTATTAAACAACAGACACCATGTTCAAAAAAACCCTCAAAGCACAAAGGCTGCATGTTCTTCAAGAAAGAACCTATAGTTACTGCAGTAATTGAGGGAGCAGTGGGCCAATGTTTAGATTTACCAGCCCTGACAAGTTGTTTGCATCTTTAATTTGCTCAATCTGTTATTTCTTTTTCAGTAGTTAAACATTTCCATGCAGAAGTAGTCAGAAAATCCAAGCATGTTCCAGGCACTGAAAAATTCTAAATATTTTATTTTTCTCTTGTAGGTTTGGTTATAGCTAAAAAAAAATGTGGAACAGATAGGTAGAGCTCCACAAGGGGGATATTTAGTTTTAATCCCTGGAATGATTTTCTGCTTTTCTGTGAATCCTAGCACTAGGCTAAGAGGTCAGTGTGGCAGTGGAGAGGACCAAAGTGCATTTTTGATGTAAGGTATGGGTATGGATGCCAAAATAAAGCAAAACTTATTCCTAAAGACCTACTGGAAAATCACAACTACCAGTCCTGCCCAGCTTTGCCAGGTGACCACAGCTAAGCTGTCTATATTTTTTTTTAATGTTGATTTTTTTATCTATTAAGCCTTAATAATTTGGGTTTGGTTTTTTTTGTTCTCAGAAAGCTGATTGTGCTTAAATGCAGGAATTTTATTTGCTGTACAGCTCTGATGGATCTGTGCCTGGGAGCAGCAGGGAATGCCATTGGTATGTATCACATATATGCTTTGACTTTAGAGGAGTTTTTCTGGCCCAATTTTTGTCACTGTAACACAGTTTTGGGAATTCTCTCATTGTCTTATTGACGGGGGGGTTGTGCCTGGTTTTGGGGGCAGTCAGTAGGAACACCTTCACTGAGCTCCACAGGTGTTATTTTCAGTGCACGGAAAGGAAAATCCAGAAAATTCCTAAAATGACCACATTTAAACCTTTTTGTCCTGCTGGAGGAGATGGTGTCTTGGGATGAGAAGACACAGGTGGGTCCTGCATGGCTTGGTAGAAGTTCCAGAACGAGGTGCACTGGGAATGCTCGATGGCAACATGACAAGTTCCAAGCTGAACTTCCTCACAAAGTCCTGATCCTTCAACCTTCCCCTGCATTCAGAGATTTCCAAACTAAGGAAGAAGCAAAAGAACTTTTGTAAACGCTAATTTGACAGCAACAGAACCCCCTTAATGTACTAAGGATATGACAAAACACATCAAACAGAAAGGGAGAGGATGCTTTGGAACAGAAGGAATCCTAGGGCCCATCTTATTAAAAAAAAAAAATAAAATCACAGCTTCTCTGCAGAAGCCTGCACAAGACAGGGAGAACAATGAAAAAAGGGAAATGCAGGATATTTTTTAATTGAATTGGGCCCTTAGTGTGCTGTTGAAACTGCTAAAGCCTGTGATTAGACACAGTGATTGAGCTGCAGTGCAGAAGAATAACGTTTTAACATGAGATGTAAATCAAACACGTGCTGCACTTGTATCCTGCCTAAGCACCACTGTGGTGAATTCCTCATGCTATCAGGTGCACCTAAGAGATACCACCCCCTCAGGAGGCTACTAAGGTTCCTCAGTTATTGTATTTGCACCAACAAATTATTTCACCCCGAGGGCAAAAATAAATCAACAAAAAAGAAGAACAGAGGAAACCTTTGCAGCCTTTAGAATCACACAGTTACTGTAGAACCCCTATTTCTGCAGCACAGCCAACCTACAGAAGAGATGCTGGCTGCTCTGAAGGTCTGTGTGGCTGCTTGGCCTGACAGAGGGCAGGTATCCCACCCTCTGGAATCATAAGGCTGAGGTTGGGCTTTAAGTAGCTGCACTGAATAAAATGAGACAACTCCTGATACAAGCTACTAATCAAAGCAAGGATTATCACAGCCTGCCCTTAAAACGAGCTGCACTCACTCTGAGCGTTTCAAGAGCCTTTCTAGGGTCTTCATTATTGATTTTCAGTATAAATCTAATTGGGAACCTCAGATTGCTTTTGATTTGATCTTTTTTCGGCAGAGACTTAAACCCTAAAGGAAACTAGTCACCTCTTTGATGCATGTGCCAAGATGCAGTCAAACTTCAAAGGGCAAAGGATACATTTTGAATTTCCTTTCAACTTTCCCCCATTGGCCTGGCTGCTACCACATTATGAATTATAAACAATTCTATTTGGTGCTTGTGATTATGCTTCACACTCCACACAAGGATCTCAAAGCGTATTACAAACTTCAATTAAATAGAACAATACCCCGATGAACTGAGTTAGCTATAGTTGGAAACTGTTTCAACACCCAGGGAAGTTTAGCCTTTTGGGGGGGTTGCAGATAGTTCAGGCAAGTCAAGGGAGTTCAAGCAAAGAGGAGAAAAGTGCCTGTGATAAAAAGGGGGATGTCATGAGGTGAGATGTTAATCAGCACCTCACTTGCACCGCGTTTACCATCCTCGGGTTTTCGTGGAAAAGTTCACAGTAGCAGAAACTCAGAAGACCAAGAAGCCAAACTCCAGCGAGAAATTCTTCATGCAGTGCTTGAGACAGACTCCAGCTGAGCCTTGCTAACAGCAGGCAGCAAGTGGCCACCAGCCAGGAAAGGACACAGGAGCTTTTGTGTGAAGTCACCCAGACTGTGAGCGTCAGTAACGCTCCTGTCCCAGCTCTGAGCAGCAGCTACAGGGGTCAGCAGGGGCAAAACCTGAACCCAGACTGGGAGGCTCTCCCGGGACATCTTCATATAGATGTACGTAGGCATGTCTTTGAGAGGCCTGTCAAAATCAAGATATCTCTGGAAATACTTGAATCTCACTCACACAGAGGCTGGTGCTTAATTTAAATGAGGCTCCTCAGGCCTGCCTCTAGTTGCTATTATGGATGACAGTTTCTACCAAGATTTTTTTTTTCCTTACTTGTCTGCGGTTCTTTTAAGTATAAAATAGCTTCTTTTTGAGTGTAAAGTAGACAGGATCTAGCCTGGAGGACTCTTCAGCTGGAGATGCTGCCTTACTGCTTCCAAAAAAAATGAAAAAAGAAAAAAAAAACAACCTGAGATTTTTCATAGCTCGGGAAGACTTGAGTTCTCCTAACTCAGCCAAGCTCAGCCTTGAGCCCAGCCTGGCTTGTCTGCTCAGGGGTTTACAGGGAGGAGGAAAGAGTATAAACACATTTTCACTTTTGTTTTAACCTGGTGTTGAGGCTTCAGCTCAGCACCTGCACTAGGGAGCTCACAAGAAGTGTGGCTACGAGGGAGAGAGCACACAGCCTATTTTAAGGGGGGTGTTTGGTGTTATTTTAAGGGGGAAAGTGGAAAATATTTCAATTTTGAGTGCTTTCATCTGCAATTTGACACATCCATACCACGACAACATGGCAGAGTGTGCCATCTCTTTGCTGTAATCACAAAGCAGGCCCCACCACTGTCACAAATTTGTAGTAAAACTGTTGGGACAAGAACTCAGAGGGTGTATCTGCAATGATACAGTTTTCTGTGTACAGGTTTGGAGGTTCTGTGTCTTGTCTTTCAGTTTGCTGTCAAATATCATTAATGCAATCACAAGCAGGAAAGTGAGAGTGCTTTTAAGTAAAACCTGAAATCTTTCAGTCAAGGTTCCTCCTGTTTCAGCTCGTCTTTGGAGCAGGAAAAATCACACTGAGCCAACAGTAGGAAAGATTTAAAAAATGGCTCTTTTAATTTTAAGTTCAGCAGAAGCAGACTCTTATGGGTCCCCCGAGATCAGTACTGGGCTGTTTGTCCTGCCAGAGCCATGCCATGACTTCAGTCACTCCTGCTAAATTCAAGGGTACATAAACTACTAATACTAATTTAGAGGAATCTTTAACCAAGGAAAGCAACTGAGAGGTGGCCAGGAAGTGTCAAATGCTCACCCTTTTCTTTGTCCAAGAAGGACAGGACAAAACAGCTGCTGGGATAAAGGAATTTGCATGAGCTTCCCACGGAAATACCTTTTTGCTGTGCTGTCGAGGCTTTTTTCCTCCATCAACTGGAAGCAGATTAATTTAAAATTGAAAAAAAAGGAAACTTTTAAAATAGAAAATATACAGATAAAGAGCTAGTGAAAGAGAACTACACTTTAAATGCTTTAAATTCACACCTTCACTATTTGCAAGAGCATCTCCATGACTTTGCTTTCGAAAGCCTGTGATTATTATAGTTCATAACCATACCCAGAGATAAGGAAAAAAAAATAATCTCACACAAATGTAGCAACAAATGTTCATGGAATGATAGTCTGAAAACATTTTCATTTCATCCAAATTTTTAAACTGCTTGCCTATACACAGGAGTGTGCAAACACATGCCTCCAGCTATAGCCAATTTACCCAGTTTTACACTTAAATAAAATAATACGGTTTTCTTCCTCATTCTTCAGTCAGCCACTGAAAATGTGAGTCACCTGTATGCAGAACTCCTCTTTTGATACTGTATTATCTTTTGCAAAGTAAATATCTTTAAACCCTTGTGTTGCAACCAGCAGTCACTACTGGTATCTCTGAGAGGATGCCTCTCCATGACATCTCCCAAGCAGATTTAGGCAAAATGACTTTTTGCCCTTCCTCACTCTAGACAAGAAACATACACAGAGAATCATTATTGGGATCCACTGAATAAATTATAAATCGTGGTGTGGCATTTAGCCTGTTGAAGGGGGAAACATCCATGGAGAAGGCGGCCTTTGAGATCCCCCAGGCAGTAAAAACCTGCTTCCAGGAATTCTGGCTTGCACCACAAAAGAGAAAAGGGGCTGTGCGAGTAGTTAGGGGGGAAAAATAGACTATAAACGTGATCCAGCTGGTGACAGGCCAACAAAAGCACAGGATTCCAAGACTGACCTGAACTAAAAAAAAATCGGTGTAAAAAATGAGGTGATCTTACAAAGAGGGCTATTCTATTAATGCAGGAGAAAAGGGAAGTGAGAGCTAACTAGCCCAAATATCCCAAACCATTCTTCCCATCTGAATAGTCTTTAGCAAGCAGTGGAAATGTCTTTGATTGCAAAGGCACTTCAGCCCTGAGATGAAAGAGAGGGCAATTATGTCCCTTTCTAAGTTCAGGTGTATTTAGGGCGGTACTTTTTAATGTGGTCATCCCCGGTGGGGTTACTGCAGCTCAGTGATGCAGTGGAGGGCTGCAAAGGTACCGAATTTGTGAGGGGAAAGCAAGAAGGGGGTGGGGAAATCAAGTATGTTAATGCTGGCACGAGATGTGCACAACCCCCTTTCTTCAATTCCAACACTGGTGTGTGGCTTTTAAAATCTACTACTGGAGTTTGTTACTGACTAAACACCCATTTTACATTCTGCAGGGTGGAAATCACACTTTGGGTAAATACAGTAGAAGGTCATGTGGCAAGCAGGAATAAAAAGGACAAAATACAGTTGGTTGTAATAAACTGCAGAGTTGTAAAAACACTGCCAGGCTCTGTTATGGACTTACCTGACAATGCCAAAAATCTATCTACATTTCATAAAGTTAATTATCAATGAAATCTATTCAACATCCACATTTGACCTCCAGAATTAGCAGTAAACTTCAGTTTTTTAAAAATTCAACCAAGTTTTACTTCTAAAATTAGTCTCAGGAACGGTACAACGTATAATAATAATAATAATAATAACAACAATAATAATTTTAAAAGGCTGTATCAGAATTTGGAAGAAGAAACTACTTATTTTCAGGGATGGAAGCTGACTTTACACCCACCGCAACTGTCTAAACTAAATATGTAAAATATCTGGAAGGGAAAGTTTTCACAAACACAACTGGCAGTCTGTTTTACTTTAGCTGTGGTAAGAGGTCCTGGTAAAAACAACAACAACAACAACAAAAATCTCTTTTTGGTTCAAAGACATTTCTTTATGGCATGTGAAATGATATTATCATATTTCATACCCCTATGTTGAAGCATGTAAGCTTTACCACCTTCTTGCTCCATGCAATATGAAAAATACCAAAAAAAGAAACAGATGGCTCTTGGTCCTGTGTTCCTGTTTCCTTGTCACATCTCACATGATCATTATAACTGGATGGAAAAGAAAATATGCTTCTTACAGAACTGCAAGAAACCTGCCTCCTAATCAGAAAAACTCCACAATCTTGAGATGCAAATAGCACTGTTCAGGATTAACTGTGCTTTACGTGAAACATGTGTGCAGGGTGGGCATTACAGCTGAATTATTGTGGAGAGAGGGAATGTGAGAGGTGGAATTGTCCATGCACACACAGAAGCTGGGCTGTGCCATAGTCAGGAAGTGGAAATTGCTGTGCACCTTCTGCCTGCCTGACATTACTGCAGCTAAAAAGCACTGTACTGCTGCTTTTAATTATTCTAATGAAGCCAAAGGCTTAGGGAAAGTGTTACTCCCTTCCACCTTTTAAAGAAACGGTATTTTGTAAGTGCAAACTTCCCTAATTTCTTTAATTTCAAGAGCTTTTTGTTTGTTTCAGGAGACCTAATGCACTTTGATCTTAAAATGGTTGGAGAGCCAACAAAGAAATAAATCACTTGTTCTTGCAAACCACAGATTGAACATTCCTCTACCACATGTTCATACATTCGGAGTGTATCCCTGACTCTGTCAGCAGCAGCTAAAATAATCACATTTAGCTGAAATAGTGGAGCTGGAGCTGAAAATCTCTGAGTCTGGACTGGGCACCTGGACATTTAAGAGGCATTTCTGCATTTGAAACTAACCTTAAACACAGACTGGGGTTATGAGGAGGTGGTGAAGTCCAGATTACCTGACTGCCCTGCTCAGCAATTCACAGTCTCTCTCATCCTTCCTGGCAGAATTTGAGAGCACCTTGGGTGAAGGTATAAATCCACTTTCACCTCCTGCTTTCACTGAGAGGGGAGGGATTATTATGAGGCTTTTCTCATGGCCACCTTATGTATCTCTCTCGCTGTTCAAAGCAGGGCTGTATTTTTCTTCTTGAGAAAGTTCCTTGCACAGCCTCATGTCCTTTTCTATAAATGGCATAACTGTGCTGATTAGTAATAAAAGAAGGCTCCACCACCCACACCTGCTCCATTCCTGCAGCTCCTTCCTGTTTCTGAAAGAGGAATTCTTAATTAGAAAGTAAATCAGTACATCAAGATAAATCACAGTTTCTCTGGTCCTGTTCACTGCCCTGTCACAAGCCTGACCTTCCCTCTCTGGGGAAGCTCAGAAAGCAAAAGGGAACAGCCTACACGGGGAGACCCTTGTGGCCACCCCTGAAATAGGAGGTATTTTCTTCTTTGTACATGAGAATTATCTTGGCCAGAAGCAATCACCCTTTTGACACAGTTTTAGAGGCTTCTGTACTCAGCCCAGCGACCCTCCTGTACCCTAACAACACATATCTTCAAGCTGTTTTCCATAAATGCTCTTCCCTAAAGATGTGGAAGCAGCAAGCTTAGTTGCCTGAGTGTGGATTGGGGTAGAAATGCATTTTCTTCTCATGTTCAGATAACTAGGAATTCACCAGCCAGCCTGTCCTGGCTCTCAGGGTCTCAGCACTGCAGAGAAGGTTGTGTTCTATCCCTGAGTTATAAGCAGAGCTGTGTCCTCATCTGGCAGTGATCAGTCTTGCTCCATTAACCTGAGTGCTGACTTACACCTCTCGAGGATTTGATAGCTGGTGTACAACAGGAGCCTGCAATAATAAACCCAATTATAAATAAAAGATGAAAACTCCAGCGAGGGTCATTTTGTGTTGTACCACTTTCCTTTTGACCAACTGCTTGCAACAGACACAGTCACGTTTTGAGGTCACATTTGCAGGATAAAATACTCCTGGGAGTGTTTGGAGCATTTAATGGTATATGATGGTTTGACAAAATGATTTGACACAATGAGTCAAAGGTGGCCCACATGCCTCTGTCTTGCCTGGAAACCCCCCCCCCCCCATTCTTCTAAATGCAATAAAATTGTGTTTAATTTTTTTGTATTAAATAACTCTGAAATATTAAGCCTAGGTAGAACTGGGCAAAGAAGCAGAAGCCACTGCCCGTTTCCCCAACAGTGTCTAACCCATCAGCAGCACATCGGATGGTCTTTTACTATGTTCCTTATTTTCACCTTTTCCTCTACTCTCAGTAAATAGAGAGTGAAAGGCTCTCATCCCACAGAACAACTTAACATGCTGAAATTCCATTAGACCCTTTTCTCCATCACTCAGAACAGGGAAGGAAAGGAAAGTGCAGCTTTGTCAGACTCATAAGTGGGGAAAGATTCCAAAACAGATCTCCTGACACAATGAGGGACAGCACAGGGCAGTGATGGGGAGGGCAGTGCACAGGAGAGCAGGGGCAAGGAAGGGGAATTCCAGTTTTGTATGGATAAATAGAAACATGGAGTTAGATCATGACCTTAGGAAAGCTTTGACATGTCTCAGCCTGAAGATGTTGAAGAGTTGAATTCTGTGCAGGCAGACTGGTGTTTGGGGAGTCACAGCACAGCCACCCTCCATCTGTGGAGCTGGTAACTTATGTCAGTGCTGTCCCCTCTGGTGATTTAGGAATAGTTTCCAAGACCACAAGGAAGCTGCTTGGTTTGCATTTTACAGGGAAGGGTTGTAGCAGCCACTGCTGAGAGCAACGTGGTGTAAGAGCACCAAGGACTTCAGTCCTTGGACCTGCAGGTAAAGTGCCAGACTTCAAAAAGGGATGCAAACTCACTGTGTGGGGGGAATCCTCTCACAGGTCCTGTCCAAGGAGAAGCAGGATGTTCTCTCTGGCAGGAAGAGCATCCCAGATGAACAAACAAGCCCTCAGTTCTGCAGGCAGGTTGGTTGGATGGCACTGGCTGGAGACAAAAGGCACTCAGCTGGTGAAGAAGGCACTTGGCAGCGTGAGAGAGGCTGCAGGGAGACTGCAGTCTGCACAACAGGGAGCTGAACAATGGAGACTTTGGTGTGGAAACAGAAAGTTCAGGACAAAGCTGAACCAAATGCCTGATTTGATACTGAAATGCTCTGCAAATTTTTCTGCAAAGAAGTCCTGGACTTCAATCTGATTTCCAAACATCATCATTTTAGATGAAATCCAAACAAACAAACAAGCATTGCTTAATGTGTTTGTACTGATTTTAGTAATTCCCTTTGTCAGCTGAAAGGCACAGACCCCAGACCCCCGGTTAGCTCGGTCCCTGCCCTTGAGCAGGCAGGTAATCTGTCACTTCTCTCTGTCATCTCCCCAGCCTGACCTGCCCTCTTCCATCCTCACCGCTGGACTTGACATCCCAGGTAAGAGTTATTACCATGGTTCTTTCCTATTAGAATATTAAGCTGCACCCATACTTCTTAAGCAACTTTACATCTCTTTAATTCTATTTTTGCACAGTACAGCCCTACAGCTCTTCAGTGCTCAGATACAGATGCCACAGTGTCTATTCTAGAGAGTTAATCAGAATGTAAAGCTCATCAACATATGTCAAAGCCATCAAAAGATCCACGTGACACACGAAACATCTAGAAATCATTTCCACGTGGGTTTTTTTCCATCTCTCCTTGTTCAGCTGTTTTCTAGGAAAAAACCCACAACTTAAACCAGTATGGCTTTTGGGCTTGTGAATGTTTGCCTTTGTGGTTGTGGGTTTTATTTATGAGGTGCCATTTGAGACAAAAGTCATCCCAGGCTCATACTTTACTAGTTCAGTAAATTTTCCATACTTTAATGATCAAGCTGCATACTTTACTTGTTACTTTTTAATATACTTCAGTGATCAAATTGTATAGTGTAATGATCAGTTTTCCTAACGTGCCTGAATGAGTTGCATACCTCATTAATTTAGATACACACTTCACAGGCCAAAACTCTAGTGTGTTTGGATGAAGTGAATAATTTAACAACCAGCCTCCCCTCCCAAACTGCAGGAGCCCGGGAATATGTATGAACCAGGGTGGGATGGAATTGTAAAGGTGTGGGAAATCTTGGGCTGAACCCCAAACGAAAACAAAAGGTTTGAGAGCATCTGGAAAGCTGAACCAGCACTGCAAGCCTGGCTTGTATTTGCTTTGTCTTCTCAAAAATGTTCCCTTGAGGGTTAATTTTGATTTTAACGATGGATTTATCCTTTCTACCCCTAACACACCACAACAAACTGTTCAAGGTGAACGCTCAGTATTTTAACAACCAGCACAGCTCCAGTCCTGTCACGGACTTTGAAAGATGCAGAGGCACCTTATTTTTTTCTAAGGTGAGGTAGAAAGTATTCGGGGGTTAAAGAGACCTCAGGCTAAAACAGACACTGTTGTAGAGCTTGACCCCGGGAATTGTGCAGCTTGACAGGTTCTTAAGGATGCTTAGCACCCACTTGGAGGAGGAGAAGACATTACAGCAAATGCTTCCCTAACAAAAGCAGCCACCTATTTTAAAGGTAGCTGGTGGGTCAATATTACAGCACACAAATACATTCTTCAAATAATTATACAGCTATTTTATAGCTCAGACAACTGGTCTTTGTGTTGATATGACTGAATTTATAGCAGCATAAAAGCAAGAAAGAGAGAAATGTGGCAATTTCTAACCTATACAAAGTATTCTACTGTTTCACACATGAGAAACGTGATCTATTATAGCTGTTAAGACTGAATTTTAATTTCAATAAGCTGAAAATATGAACTTTTTAAAGTCCCCAACTATTTTTTAAATAGCTATTATTAAATGTAGTCTTGCCACTAAGGACAAAGTAACAGTTGCACTACTATAAATATTAATGCTAAATTTACAGAGAATAAAATGCGTTGAAGCAACCTCATAAAATTTTTAAGAAAGCTACATTTACAATGAGCACTTTGGTAAAACTTTCCTGCTGCTGCCTGACACGCACAGACAAAGCCTTTAACCAGCTACAAAAGCCTGTAACACATTATAAACGTTTGGAAACACATTACAAACGTTTGGAGCTGTTTATGGGTCCTCCTTCCTTCAAAACCTGTGGTCCCTCCTCCTCCTCCTCTTCCTCCTCCTCCAGCCCTGCAATTATTTGATGCCTGACAGACTTTGACTCGGGACTTGAAGAGCCTGAGACAGATCTCACTGGTTTTCCAGCTCCTACTTTATGACAGAAGACTTAATCACTGTACAGCTTTATACAGGTTTGTTTAGCACAACATCCTGTCATTGCCATGGCAATAGAGCAGAAGGCTTTTTACACAGTTTGCCACTGGATGATGATTATTAGTTGTCTCATTTTATTTGTGCTTCAAGCACACACTTTTGAAAATGAAACATGGTTCCTTCTTAGAACATAAGCTGCAAGGAACATAAGCTGCAAGTTAATACTTACTTTTTTTTTTTTTCCCTAGATCTTCTTTTTAACCAACTTTCACATCCTTACCCAAGTTCAGAAATGAGCTGTAAGGTAATGTCCTTTGGGCTCCTGAACGCTCAGATCTCCTGATTCCTGCTGGGCAAGGCGGGCTAAGAGGGGAGAAGCCAGAGGAAAGGACTGTGAAAAGAAATAGGACAGAGACTTCTTTTATTTACACCTTTTGGTAATGTTCCTGTCATTTGCAAACGTGGTAAGGCTTCCCACCCCTTTGTGAGAGGATAAGGGCTTCGTGGAGTTAAGCAGAAGTCAACAGAAATACATGTGAATTTTGCATGTTTGGTCAGTCAGTCATTGCTAGCACGTCAGAACTTTTAAAGAAATATGTTATAGCTTGGTAGCTCTTCTGATGTCTATGAGGTGGTTTGTATTTTCCAGGAAAACTTTCCAGTGTACTGGGAAGCACTCACAAAGATTAAGGTTCTTGAGGAGGTGCCTG
Source organism: Pipra filicauda (assembly GCF_003945595.2). Lineage (NCBI taxonomy): Eukaryota > Metazoa > Chordata > Aves > Passeriformes > Pipridae > Pipra > Pipra filicauda. The sequence goes on from NW_024104412.1 coordinate 448,840, forward strand.
AACTCCTTGTCTGGTAATTTCCAGGAGAAATGGTCAAAATTCCAGTGCTTTATTTACTTCAGTGTCTTCTGTGTCAAAGAGAGAAACCGCCTGAGAAGCAGGAATTGGAATTGTTTAAGCAAACCTAGACATTCCAAAGGAGAAGTCTTTTTTAGCAGCCATTTAGCAGTTCACATGGAAATACCTGAGAGCCACGTGCCTTTTAATTGTAGGTATTTTATACATGAAGAAACAAAACTCATTTCTCGGAACCATACTTAGCTGAAATCTTTCCTGTCTTTTGAAAATGAGATGCAGTTGTTAAAATGAGCCAAAAATAGCCTGTAGTTGTGTGCAACATGTAAATATAAGTATGGAAATAAACAACAACCTGCAGTAAAAGCAAAAGGCATTTTAACAAGTATCCAAACACTCCAGAAAAAGGAGTGGTTAAGACAAGAAAGAAAACAAATAAAAATATTAGAGGGCTGCCTTAAATGATTTACATTAAAATATTTTTAACCAAATTCACCTGCACATATTTAATTTGCCTTTTGTTCCCCCCCCCATCATCATTGGTGGAGCAAGTTAATTTTCTACTCTGTAAAGGACTCTATAGTCCTTCACCCTCATTACTTTCAGCTCATCCTGAAAGTCTACTTGCTCTCTTCTCCTCCTCCCTTGCACAAAATTCCCAGCCTAAGCCTTGTGGGAGTTTTCCACAGGTTTCCCAGGGGAAAGGGTCAGGAGGCAGTTGCAGCAGCAGACCTGTGAGAGAGCAGTTCAAACCAGTGGCAGAAATTCCAAAGCCTAGAGAAGCTGTGGGGCAATTTGTTGAGGATCAGAGTTGTGCCAACAGTGATGCCAGTAAGTTTGAAACATCCCAGGAGTCTCCAAAGACTGTCTCCAGACTGAGGAGGCTTTTGTGAGGTTGATGTTCTTGACCAGGTCGCTGGGCTGGAAGACAAGTACTGGCTAAACACAAGGCAGGAGGGAGGGACCACACTGCTGGGGATCCAGGGATAGTGAGAGCACTCCTGCAGGGATAATCCTGCCTCCAAAGCCACCAGCTTCGACTGGGCCTGAAACTGCAGGTGCAGATGACGTGGCTCTAGAGTTCTTTGCAACAGCAGTGTTTCCTTCCAGGTCTTTTTGATTATTCTTCCCCGTGCCTGAAAACAGTCTTACTGTGGCAGGCAGGATTATTTACTCCAGAGGCTGCTGCATTTCAGCAGACTCCGACACAACAGCCTGAGACTACTTAACATACAGCTTTTATTTTCCATTCAGAGCTTTAAAATTCTAGAGAGAAGTGTGTGTGGGTTTTTTATTTTATTTTATTTATTTATTGTTCCCATTTTACAGCTGGGAAAACCAGGACACTTGCTGCTTGACAGCTAATGCACCTTATCTGCCTGTGTCAGAATCAGAAGCTGCCAAGAGCATAAATGCAGATACTTGTAGAGCCCCAGGTGACAGGAGTTAACTTCTGCAGCCACTATAACCTGCTCACATCAGATCAGATGTCTTTCCCCTCAGTTGCTACATGCTCCTCTCATCTGATAAAACCATAATGTCTGCCTGCAGTAGTGCATTATATCCAGTTATAACAAGTCTCAGGAAACTCAGAGCTATTGGAAAGACAAGATATTTACATGCTTGGGACACAATTTACAGACAACTGGAGGAGGAAAAGGGGTTTTGGGGGAGAGAGGAAGGTCCTGATAATTTGCTATTTGCTTTTTCCTTTCCAAATCTTACCTTCACAAAACCTCCAGGCTTGAGCTGATATGCCTGTTTTGTGGAATTCCTAGAATACAAGCAATTGGCAGAAGATGCTATTTCTGCATAGGCCAAGGTTGTTGATAGCAGAAAAGTTTTGAAGGCTTTGGGGTAATCCCCAGCCAGGCAGAAAAAAAATAGACATTAAGATGTGGTGACCACATGAAACTTGCCTTGTACAACAGATCACAAGGTGATGTAACTATTTCCTTTATCATTGCTAGGGTTTGCTCTAAGCTGAGCACTGCAAAGCTTGCAGGTGGTGCAGACTGCTTTTGTTTCTGCTGGTATTCAGATGCTCTGCCATCCTCAATTGCTCTCAGGAAATCAGAATAAGAGAGCTTGCTCTCATGAATGCTGATTCCCAAGCTAGGGGAAAAACACAGAATGAGATATCAATGATTTTAAATCGTTATCTCACTGTTGTCTGAGCTGATTAATTATGATGATGTATTATTTGTACTGCAGCAGCACTTCAGGATAAGCTTGTGGTGTCAGTCTATGGAGCTTAGGCTGGAACTAACAAGATCTTTGTCAGGTCTAAGCTGCCCATCCTGTCATTTAAATGCAACCACACTCTCAAATGCAGATCCAGGCCAGTCTCAGGAGGAGACCTGCTTTGGCCTGGGCCCAAGTGCACAACCTTTGAGCCCATCAGCATTAACTCTGCTTTTTAAACACAGCCCAGTGTTTTGATCACCATCAACATGGCCAGAGGACAAGTAGGCTCCCAACCTTTTCCTTGAAGCTCTTTTCCACACCACAGTGCAAACACAACCTTCTGCACTCTGTTGAGGAAGAGGAGTTCATGGTCCTAAGTGCTGGTGCTTTCCCTTGACTTTCAGCTTTACAAAAACACCTTTGACTCACAGAGGCTGAAGTGCTGCTTTAATCCTCCTGGTGTGGTGCCCAGTAAGGGTTTTTATTCTGTTCATTTTTGGGCAGCCTGTACCTGGGACCCCAGTCCATACCTGTGATCCCAGACCACACCTGGGAGCCCACGGGCTCTGCAGGCTGCACTCACAACTTCCTAAATTTCTGCCAGCTGAATCATCTGCTGCATCACAGACCCTGGAGAATTTTGTGTTCTGTCACACTGGAAATGGAGTGGGTTACAGAGCTGACTACAGATAGCTCCAGGTAACAACAGTGAATATACTTTTGCATCAAATATCAGCGTGGGGAATCCGAGCTCCCGCATGTGATTTGGGAATGTTTTGTTTTGTTGGGTTTTTTTTTTTTTTTTGCAGAGGACTTTGTTACCAAACTAAATTAATTTTTATTCAAAGATATTTTACTGTGGAAAGAGTGGGATTAAGGCAAGCACACAGAAAACATGTGACTATTAAGGTTCTTTAGCATGAAAAATTAAGATGAATAGCACTAACCATTGCATGAAAAGCTGCTTTCCTCCAATGTCCTGTGACTTGTGACCACATAGTGAAAAGACACCTGACGTGTTTTGAGCAAGGACTCCAAACAAGTCTAAGGAGCTTGCTGAGTTCATCCCCACAAAGGACACAGCAGCAGGGCCTGGCTCTGCCCTCACTTACCCAGTGCAGTGAGTCTGTGGGATTTCCCACTGCTGAAAGATCACCAGTCTCCAGATTACAACATACACCAGGTGTTTTTGACACAGATCCTTTGGCTCCCATGGAACTATTCCAGACTGACCTCAGAGTTACCATCTATTAATAGGCTTTAATAATTTCATAGCTAATTACCAGACTATAGATTCTTTACACACAGGTATTAAATAGACAATTCCTCTGTTGCAGGGAACTTTTTTTTTCCAGTCTTGCATGTAAGGTTTTTTGTTAGAATCATGGTCCTGGCATGTCCTGGAGAGCCAAGACTTGACAGAGGGAGATGGCCCCACCACACAACCCTGATTTTCTTGTTTAAAACTGAATTACTGTAACATACTTTTATCATCTGTTTCCACAGTAAATCACTGGGGGCCAATGCCTCAGCTACCAATCACCAGAATATCCAGTTACAAGAATGTCTAATTAATGGGGAGAGCCAGTAAAACAAAGAGGAAGCTTTATAAAACAGGCTGGAAAAGAAATTAACTATAGACCCCATATCTGCTAGTAAGAAAAAAACCCCATTCAAGAGCCCTGATTTTGCATCTTGCAGCTGCACAGCACTCCCACATCCTACCCGTGTCAAGCTGGCTCCAATATTGGAGACAGTGTGTGGAAAAGGAAATAATCAACACCATTTCAGTGGAGAAATAAATTGCCAAGTGGGCATTAAAATTTTAGTAATAAAACTAAATGCATATGCTAATCTACTCTGTATTATTTAGAAAAGACTGTTTTGGATCAAGAAAGGAATAATCTGCACAAAATTACAATGAATGGAGGTGTTTATCATCAAGAGGTCTTTGAGAAAGAAACAAGCAGCAGATTCTTTATTAAGGTTTCAATTCATAAAAAGTTGATCACCCAATTAAAGGTGAACTGTGAAAAGAGTTTGTTAATTTTATTTCAAAAAGGGGTCTGGTCTGGCAGGCTCTGGAGAACAAAACCCAGTGCTGCCAGGCACATGACCTTTGGGGGACTGTTTGGTGCAGAGAACTGCAGTACCTAATGCTGGAGCAGGTCCTTTGTGTTCTTCAGCCTCTGCAATAGAGAGTTTTCTTCTTACTCATATTAAGACAATGAATTAAAAGCAGAGCTTGTCATGGCAGCAGCTCTGGATAATTTGAAAGCTAATGCTATTTTATAACCTGATTTAATTGTGTTTCTCTTTTGAACAAGATCTGTTTCACACACTTGCTCTATTAAACTGAAATTAAATAAATAAACCCTCCTAGCAAACAAATACACACGAAACACGTTTTCTTTAATGTAAGAGCCATTGCACTCTTGTCGCCTGCAAAATCAATTCATTATGTAAAAATATTTTTCACTCATATGCAATTTCAAGCGTGTGGGCATCTCCATTAATTTTAACTAATAATTTAAGAGTTTCTTGTATATGTAACACTCAGTAAAAGCTTATAGGCTGTGGTGGGTGGAACCAAAAATGTCCTTGGGGAATAATCATACAAACCTGTTCAGAAGACTGTTGAACTGATGGTCATCCAAGTAATGCTTGAATTCCTGTAGTGTCCTGTGCAGGCCACATATTTTTACATAGCCATCTCTATTTTTATCCACTTTATGAAAGGCATTATTGAAATCTTGGAAGTAATCCCTAAATTTATCCCTAAAAGACAGCAGATGTTTATTTTAGCTCCTTTGTTAAATCAGCTAAAAGAATACAAACAAATATACAAAACAGGGGCGGAGGGGCAGGGAAAGATTTTGAGCTTATTTGTGGCTGGTATGTTCATAAAATTAATGCAAATACAGCCAAATTGTGCACAAATACACCTCAAACCCAACATGCTTCATACATTTAATTTGTACATGGAATTGCATGGCTCAAGGCCATTGTTGTAAAGAAATGCCACTTGGGAGATTCACTGGTTTCTCTCTCCATTCAGAACTGATGCAAAACATAGTTCTCTCTTTTAAAGTCTGTCCTGAGCAGAGTTGCAAGAGGTTGAATGCAGCTATTGAAATGACAAAGGTTTGGCAGTGGAACTCTCTGCAGTTTGAGGCTCCTGAAACTTTGACATGGTAAGACAATTACTGAACAAAACCAGTTAGACCTGACCAAGAGCTGGAGTAGTGCAAGGCCTGATCTACGCCCAGGAGAAGTTGTGCAGAGCTTCTCCTGAGTCAGAGCAGCACCTTAAAACCTCTGTGAGATTTCTTTTCTTACACAGGATCGAATTCAGGCCTCAAAGCCTTGACTTTTCCTCCCACTTGGTTTTGGCACTTCTATTTCACTCCCATCAAGGACTTTGATCAAACTGTGGAAACCCCAAGCAATGTGATTCTCTGCATCAGTCAAAAGCCTCCCCACAATTTGGTTCAAGAGGACAAGGCAGGCACAAACTCGCTGTAAGTTCAGAACAGCTTTTGCAAGGACAACACATTTGCCTTGCCAATCTTTTCTCCCAAGAACCCATCCTTTTGGAATTTGCAATTTATATGAACAAAGAGCAATTTCCCCATAGCCCTCAGGGTCCAGGAAACACCCTGAGGTCAACAGCATCACCCACCTTAAAAAAAAATCTGAGTTATGATAGGACTTATGTGTTAGCAATTTATCACGTGCTTCAGATGCATTATACCTTCTGCTGTTATATGGGCTAACTCTGCTTAACCAAGTTTCAGCTGGCAAGAAACCATTTTTTGATATTTTTCTCAAGTATCAGATCACTTCTCAGCTTCAGGTCTTAAGGCATTGTGCCATCTTCACCAAGCCTAGCCCACTTTCTTCTGAAAGAGGATTATACTTTTTTAAAATTGTATTTCCAGGTGTTATTATACCATTCTCTTTCAAGAGCAGACTCCTTGAATGCTCTTGAAAATATATCTTTCTTTGATCAGTAATTATTTCTCCAACTTAATTATCAAACTTAATGATTTTACCTAAAAAAAAACCCCAAACAAACAAACAAAAAACCAAAACACTAAGTCACTATCTTTATATTCTGGAAACTGGTCTTTTTTTTTGCCACAAAGTGATTTGTCTCAGCCCTGACCATACAGATCCATAAACAAATATGTGACATTTGTTACCATCAGCTGATTATAGAAATGTCACATATTTGGGACATAAACATGGCATATTTGTGAGAGCCAAAGCTTTGCCCTCTTGGTCTGTGCCCCTGCCGTGGTTTTGACAAGTGTTCTGAAAACACAGGCCACACATTTCCCCTGACTATTTCTTTTTAATAATACTGCCTGTAACCCATCCTTTTAAGACTTCATCTGTCTCCTAGTGCCAATATATGTGAGCCAGGAGTTGTCTTTATTAATGCCCTCAATCTGAGAATTCTTTTCCCAGATCTCCAGCTGGGTGTGTCCATTTTGTGCAGTAACTCAAAAGCTACTTGCACTAATTTCCTCGTGTGAAATGAACTCTCATGTAACATTCACATGGATACCCTTGTTACTTATGTGGATGTTCGTCTTTTGTGATATTTCTCTGCCCTTCCATCTGCATTTCTGTCTAATCCTACTTCTCAGGCCCTCAGACCCTTTTTTCAGATTCCCCACTGGTTTTCTCTCCACTTGACATCTTCAGTTTAAGCAGCCAGAGGTGCTTCAAGTGAATGGCTTTTCCTTTAGTGAATACTCAAGGACTCAAGGAAACCTCTGAAAGCAGAATCTCTGGTGCAGTGGTCTAAAAATGCACAGTATTAAACACCTGTCACACAAGGAAGTTTGCTGAGATCCAGCAGAACAATCGGAATTTGTAATTTTTGTAAAAAATTAGTAAGATTTGCAAAAATGTAGGCAGCCCTTTTACCTGAAATTATCATTTACAGGAGGACAGTGGCTGCCCTGAAACATAAACTTGGTACCACAGGATGCAAGAACAGTCTCAGTGACTTGTCTTTTGATCTTGCTGTTGCTAATTGGCTCTTTTTTAAACTTCCCACCATTACTCCCACATAATCCAGCTCCTTTTCCAGCTTCTCTCTCCCAACCAGAGGAATGCTCCTGGCAGCACACATTGCTCTGGAAACACAGCTCTATATTCTGTGTCTACTTCATCTCTGACACTAAACATTTCTGGGTACTGACCTCCTGTGTTTATGGATCCTTCATCAGACTCAATGCTTCAACCAAGTGTATTTTAAACAAAACATTAGCTCTTTCTGCCTATAAATTTAAACTACCCTGTTTAGCTTCAATTTTCATTTTAACTTCCTACAGTCCTTTAGAACAAATCAGATTCTCAGCAGACATCCTCAGTTTCAATAGTCTGTCTTCATGGGGAGAGATTCCTGAGCCAGATATTTTACAGTGGGTTTGGGGGTAACACTGAACATCAGCTTTTAATTTAGAGGTTTTCATTGTTAGTCTTCAGCCCACTCGTGCAGCTTTTGCACAGCATCTCTGTGATGTCTTGTGTTGCATTTTTGGGCACCATCACACAGATCTGGGTGTATGGAAGGTATTCTCTCTTGCTTCTGCTTTTCCAGTTGCAAGGTCTTGCAAAACAACTGTATTTCCTACAGCTGCTGCAGCATTTCCAAACTCCTGAACATAATGTGAACCTACAAATCTTCACATATTTCACACTGGCTACTTGCAGAGAGCTCTGAAGAGTCTCTTAAAAATTTCTTCTTTCCTAGTTTCCTGACAGCACATCCTTCCCTCCTTCTGGTAATTCCATATTGTCCCTTATGACTGTCCTAGCTTGACTAAACAGATTTTTCTATCTTATCTTCCTGGGATCTTTTCTGTATCTTTGGATCTTTGATCTGATCCCTTAAAATGGAATCTCTGAAATGTCGTAGTTACTTGACTGATCCGGTATTTTAAGATCAGCTAAAAATTCTTCAAAGGATTCCTCCTTCAGCATTCTTATATGAAACCCGTGTCTTTCAAAAGTTCAAGGTTCCTTGGGAGTGCAATATTCCTTCAAACTTACTTTCTGTAGCTGCATGGATTGCCCTCTCACCCTGGCTTGGTTTCATGCCATTAAAAACTTTGATAGCTCCTACTCCTGCAATATTCCAGAAAATACTTCTGAGCTTCCTTATGATTAATCCAGGCACTGTATATATGTTTCAAAGCACGGTGTGAGTCCTTTCAAGGGAACTGCAATATTGCCAGTGTGTTTTAGAGTCTCTAAAAGCCCCTGAAGGGCTATCACTTTTTCCTCTCACTTTCAAATCTCTTTTTTTCCCCACTTAATTCCTTCCCCTCTTTCATATTCTACTCCTGTTACCATGTGGCACTTGGTTTACACTCACAGCAAGACTTGTGTTGGAATTATGGTGCAGAGGGTGTGAGCAGCCAGAGAGCACTTGCATTGCACTCAATCTGGCTTTACTCTCTTCAATCTTCATGTATCTAATTACTGACTAACCAGCTTAGACTCCTTCAGCCTCCTCTTAGATATGAGGCCCTAGAGATCCAACATCTGCTAATTACATCTCTGAGTTTTAACTTTTATTATGTTCAGAGGCCCACAGACTTTCCAGCAGAGACACAAATCTAAAATCTCCTGTCAGAGGGTTTGGGTTTTTTTTCTTCTTTTTTTTTTTTTTTGAGTTAAGGTACCAGAGCTCAAACCCCACAGCTTTACAGCAAAGGGGCAGTGGGGGAGGAAGATGGGGATGAAACCCAGCAAGAGACCAAGAGAGTCACTCCTAAGAACTGGACACAGCTACCTAAAAGCCAAAACCAGCTGACAGCCCTAAGGGCAGTCCGTGATTTCAGTGAGAGCTTGGTCTCTGCCAGCCCTGCAAATCTATTTAGAACTGCTCATTCCATCTTGCAAAGGTGGGATGATGTGGTCAGTGTTGTACCCTCATTGCAGAAAAATTCTGGAGCCCTTTTCAACTTTCAGTGCCACTCTTCATCACTTCTGTCATCTCCCACTTAAATCTTCCCAATAAAAGTAAAGGCTGAGATTTTGAGAGCCATATTTTTGGAAAAATTTGAGCATTCAACATTTTTCGGTCTAATAAAAGATTCCCAGGTGGTAATTATTCCACTCACAGCAGTAAATATGTGCATGGAGAAAATGAGGATTAAAACCATAGATAAAGCTGCAATGCCAAAAAAAAATATAAATTTTCTTGCAAATGTTTTGTATTTTTCTTGAAGAGCTGCAGAGCCACTGTTCAATGCCTGTTTCTAATTTGGGCGATTTGTTCCTGTGAGTTATAACAAAAGCAAAAGGGGGAGAAAAAAAAATGTGCACAGCAGTATGTTTTGAATTGTAAGATGTCCAGAAGCTTTTGTCTGCCTCACAGAGTGTAATCACAGGGCACTGAAACAGCTCCAAAGCTGGTAGGGTGAGGATCACAGCCCTGGTAGAAGTAAGGACACGGCTGGATGCAACCTCTGGGCAAGGAAAAAGGAGAGGGCTCACACAGGATCACAGGAGAGGGAGTGGGTGTTGCTCCCAGTGCTGCTGAAGTGGGCCCTATAAACAGCAAATTCACACCTCCTCCCAGTCCCAATTTGACAGGTGAAAGGAATCAGTTTTCCAGCTCTTTGAGAAGGAAGTGTGGGCTGAGGGCCGCGTGGAACACCATGGGTAGGTTTGGCATCCCTGTTCCTGACCAAGAGCTGATCTCCTGTACAGCAGGAGGGCATGGTCCACCCGTGCTCCTCGTGTCTCAGCTGCCTGAGGTGGCCCTGGAGCAGAAGGATGGCACCCAGCTGGATCTGTGCCTTCACAGCCACCACGCAGGTGGATTCCAGGTGGGTTCCATCCCTCGGACAGCGGCTCCGGCTCAGGAGTCATTTACGGCTTTCCAGGGCCTTCCGAGGAACCTGAGCAGTTCAGAGGTCTGGGCTCAGCTCCTCGTGCACATCCAGCTTTCTGAGAGAGAAAACCAGCCAGGAACTGCTAGCACAGGACTGCTCCCACTATGCAGGAGGTGGGTGAGGAAGTGTGGGAGGCAAAAGGAGAACAGTCAGCGGAACAGAAAGGTGGCAATAATCGATAACAAGAAGTGCTTTTGCAGACCACGAGCAGTTAAGCCGTGAACTCATTCCCAGATGAAGCTGCAGATGCCAGAAATATCAAAAGATTAAAATCAGAACTGGGTGTCCTATACATATAAATCAAGAAAACCAGAATCTAACAAATAATTAGAATGTAATTTTGGGAATAGGAATTGTGAAAGTCTCTTCTGCGGGTTTAAAACAAACTCTGTCATTGCTCAGGATGAGAGAGCCCCAGTGCAGGAGGGCAGAATATTCCACATCTACCTATTAGAAGGCTGCTCTACCTCAACCAGAAGCATCTGGCTCCAGTTTGTAGCAGGTAACTGCATTCCAGTTGTATGTGACCCAGTCTCCAATTTTTTTCCTCCAAATTACAGTTAAGCAATCACTATGCACTCATATATATGTATTTGTGTGTACCATTGCCATATGCATAGTTCTATACATAGTTGTTGTTACAGTAGGCTCTCAGAAGTAAATAATTCTGAAGGATGTGGACCTGCCAGCATGTCACATCATGACTATTTTATTTTTATCTATCTTCTCCATTGATTTAATTACTCTCCAGCTGCTTCAGGACGAGTATTTGCATCTTTGAGACACACTGCATAATTTCTGCTTGCAGCACAGCATCCTCCTGACTTGCAGAGCTGCTTCTTATTTATAGCATTGGAGGCAGGGCTGCCTTGCACTTAGCATTGTACTAACAGGAAAAGAAATAGAAGGTTCCTGACCAAAAGAGTTCTTCATCCAAGTAAGACAATGGGTTGGTACAAAAATCCGAGTGGAAAAGCCCAGTTTGAGGCAATCAGGGCCTAAGTTTCACATCAGGCAGTTACAAATCCAGTGATAAGCAATGCCTACAATACAGTGGCTGCCTCACCATCTTTGCCTTATATTATACAATTTTTTACAGGTGGAACACCTGGTGATACCTGTGGGTGTCATAAGTGCAATTTATGCCAGAGAGCTGCAATGCAGGTGGGAGAGATGTGATGCTGAAAAGAAAGGGCAGTTTTGCTCTTATTCCTTCAGCCTGTTTGGGATACTGAAAAAAACCCCCCAGAATTTAAAAAAGCAGGGTAAAAAGGCAAAAGCCTGAGCTTACAAGCTTCTCTCTCTGTTTTGTGGGGGTTTTTGTCTGTTGATTTCCCAAGCTGCCCCTTCAGCTGCAAGACAAGGCTGCTCCTCTCTGTTTATGAGTGTATCAACTTTCCCAACAATGTCATGGGGAGTTATGATTCTTATCAATAATAATTTATCAGTTTCTACAACTTCCAGACACTTTCCAGGCACAAAAGAAAGCAAATCTGTGCTCTTGGGGGTGTATTTTTACACGGGTTTTGCTCCTGAGGGTTTACACTCCTAAATAAATATAAAAAATATGAAACATTGCAGGAGAAGAGTGAAAGCACAAGACATAATAAGCATCCAGCTGGTGTGTATCCACAACCTGGAGATCTTAACAGAGCTGTACTGGGGCAGAAGATACTCCTGCTGCCTCAATCTGCTGGCAGGTGCAGGAATCTTGTAACAGCAGCAAGAGCAGCAGGCTAATCACTGCTGACTCACTAGGGCAGGCACGGATCATTAGACTCCACTCTGAGCAGGACATCATTTTGTCATTTGTTTGTCAAACACTCTTCTCAGGAGCAGTGACCTGTTAACTCTGTGTGTGGATTTGGTTTCAGACAGGTTTTGGAGACAGGATGCTTGTTCCTGTCATGTGGAGCCAGGGTCCATCCTTGTCAGGGCTGGTTTTGCTGCATCTACAGAGCCCTTGACCAGCAGTTTAACTTACTGCTAGAGGGATATGAAGCCAACTGGGATTGCTGCCAGGGGACAGGATATGATACAGGACCACAGTGTCCTACATGCACACCCAGTCCAGCTGCAGGAAAAGCCCCTGTCCGGCATAATCCCAGAATGTGCTGAGCTGGAAGGGACCCACAAGGATCATCCAATCCAACCCTCAGCCCTGCACAGGACCATCCCCAGAGTCACACCCTGTGCCCCAGAGGATCAGCCAAACCCTCCTGGAGCTCTGGCAGCCTTGGGGCTGTGCCCACTGCCCTGGGGAGCCTGGTCAGTGCCAACCACCCTCTGGGGGAAGAACCTTTCCCTGAGATCCAACCTGAGCCTGCCCTGACACAGCTCCAGCCCTTCCCTGGGTGCTGTCCCTGGTCCCCCCAGAGAAGAGCTCAGTCCCTGCCCCTCCTCTGCCCCTGCCCAGGCAGCTGGAACTGCACTGAGGTCTCCCCTCAGTCTCCTCTTCTCCAGCTGAACACACCAAGTGCCCTCAGTGTCCTCACAAGGCTTCAAGTCGAAGCCCTTCACCACCTTTTTTGCCTCCTTTTGATGCTCTCTAATGGCTTCACATCTTTCTTCCTTATATTGTGGTGCCCCAAACTGCCCCAGTATTGCAGGTGAGGTCACACCAGGTCAGAGCAGAGCAGGACAATCCCCTCTCTCACCCAGGGGTGCTTTTCCTGATGCCCCCCCGGACACAGTTGGCCCTCCTGGCTGCCAGGGCACTGCTGACTCGTGTCCAAGGACCAGGATGGGTCAGATGGGTCTAATTCAAAGTTGCCTGAAGCAGCTGAGAAGAGACCTGCAGGGTGATGAAACTGCACTTGCTCTTCTCCCTCAGTCTGAGCTGATACCAATAACCAGGGCAGGGAGTGCTCTGGGCACAGGGCCCAGCTGGCACATCTGTGCCAGCAAACCTTCTTAGCCCCCAGAGGGGAGCAGCTGCCTGCAAACTGCCTGTTAGGAACTGCCCTTGAAGGATTCTTGCTCTCAAACAGTGCTGGGAGTGATCAGGGAAAACATTAGCTGACACAGGCTGAAGCAAGGCAATGACAGTTTTGGCAGCTCAGCAGCAGAGGTGACATTCTGGGAATGGCTCTGGACATTCTGGTTTGTCAGCATAGGTGCTGCCACAAGGCCTGTAAGGTAAGAAATGTGAGCTATGGAGAATATCTGTAAGAGGAGTCTCACTGTGCACACTGAGCTAGACTTATCTCCAGCAAATCAAGGGAATAACAGGATCATGGAATCAGCTAGGCTGGAAAAGACCTCTGAGCTTGAGTCTAGCCTTAACACTATGGACAAGTTTGGTCTGGTACCTTCCAAGACTCCTTTTCAGCGTCTTTTTTTGGTAAAATTATATTTGTATTGCACACAGTGTCATCTTAACCTAAGCACAAACACTGGAAGTTATATGCTAAGCTCATAAATAACTTACTAAATCTGATTTTTCATTTCTTCCACATGCAGAGTTTTAGTTTGCTGTTTCTGCTGCTCTTCCAGCTTTGAATGCTTCTTTTGTTGATTATTGTAATATGCTTGTAAATGTGTAGAGCTGCCTTCTGCCATGTATTGGCTGAGCCTGTGGCAGTGGATGCAAACTCCATCCCCAGTTCCTTAAAAATTCTTGGTGAGTAAGATATCCTTTTTCATCTGCATCATACCTTGAAACAGAAATGCTCTCTTTAAATATTCATGTGTTCCCCAAAGAAAGGCAGTACAGATGTCCTTAAGTGACTTAACAGCTTAAATCTCACTGACTTCCCTTCCTTACAGAGGTGCCACAGCACAGTGAAAATGAATGAGTGGCTTTATATGAGGCTCGAAAAATAGGGCTTACACATTGTAATCACAGAGTCAATTCTAAAAATATTACCCTGAGGACCAAATTGTCAGGAGTGTTCCCCAGCTCTCAGTACTGCAGCCTTTCAGTGTCTGGATGGAGGTGTAGATCACTGGCCTCCTAAAAATCCAGCTCGAGTGTCTCAGACTGGTCGCACAAGTCTGAGATGCTCAGAATCGTAATCACCCTTCAGAAACACAGGCTTAGCTTCATAGTTTTCATGTTTTCTTAGGTATAAATCCTTCCATGGGCTTTTTCCCCTGCAGTTTCTTCCCCTGCTAGTGCTCTGATGCATGGTAATGCCTAATTTAGCCTCAGCTTCACTCTAATTCCTTTATTCAAGTTACAGACATATCAGGCACGTAAGAGATTTCAGCTATTCTGTGAAAGGAGTGGCTGATGGGAGTGAAGTTATGCAGCACATAACTACATGAAAAGGACACTCTCCTGTGTGCCATGGCATCCATAAGGAAAAAGAATAGAAAGTAAAATCTAATGGAGTAGAAAATAATTCAGAGATGCATCAGTGCTAAGAAAAATCTATACAGTCAATGCAGTTAGAAACCAAAATGCAATACAATCAGATTCTATGTATTAGTGTGGGTTTTTTTAAATAGACCTGTAATGAAGGTAGCTTTTTTATATAATGTCACACACAGCTGACATCTATGCCACTGCAAACACAGATGATAGCACAGCTCCTCTTTGTTGAAGGCAGACAAGTTTTCCCCACTTCACAACAAATTACTCGTCTATAAAAACGCTTCATGGTATTACTTGAAATCTTTACACAGCATGAAATTGCCTTGCTTTCTTTTGTTATGTATTTGGGATGCAGCATTTTTCTTTTGACTGAATCCCATTTGTTTAGGCTGCAAATACTGTAAGTAAATTTGGTTCTCAGAGAAGGAGAGGCTGGCAGCTCTGCCTTCAGCCAGCTGTGCAGTGTGGACTGTCCACAGACCTCCTCCACAGAAGACCTGTCTGCAGTTCCCACCTGACCTGAGACATCTGGAAATGACAAATTGAGGCGGGGCATTTGTGTGTATAAAACAAACAAAAAAAAAAAGATGAAAAAGAAGATAATTTGACCGGTGACCTGAAGTGCTGCCCAAGACAAAAATGCATGTTGAATTAAAGGAATCAGTAATACTGAAGCCAGGAGAAAGTCCTGTCTTCTAATTCATTGGAGCCTGGTGGATCTAATTGAGCTTAGCACGATAAGACACATCTTCCTGTAACACAGTGTCATGATCTGAGGTCACAATCATAACAAAATACAAGATTTCTTGAGCAGTGCAATCTATTGCCATTCACTGCAGCACCAAAGGCTCTGTAATCCCATAAAAGATGCATTACTGCAAGAACTAATCATTTAGAGTTGTCATACCTTGCCCAAAGCTGCTCGGATTCTTCCAGGGTGATTGGAATGCCAAATGTGAACGAGAATTTCTTCAAGTCCCTTGGCTGCATAATGCCATTTCCCTCACTGTCAAATCCTTGGAAACTCTGGAATGTAGAAGAAATCATCACTAACAAGAACTAACAAGTCTGACAAAGTGTTTGCTCTCTCTATAAGCTTAATAAATAACGGGAATTGAGAAAGAAACTGGTAATGATAGAATCACAGAATGGTTTGGGTTGGAAGGGACCTTTAAAGGTCATGTAGTCCAGTCCCCTGCAATGAGCAGGGACATCTCCACTACATCAGGACCTGCAGATTTTCTCCCCAATTCATGCTATATCTAACAGGAATTAGATTTTGGGTTGGGTTTTGGCTTTTGGGTTTGCTGGTGTTTTTACCACTCCTCTGGTAAACTGAGATGACCAGCACTACTGCCTGATGTGCACAGTTAATGAAAAAATTACATTCATTTTTTGTCCCGTGCTAATTTGCTGCCCAAATATTGCAACTATTGAGGAAGTTTAAAAAGGTGGGAATGTTCTTATTGGACAGTTTTGTGAGGATCTCTTTGCATGTCAATGTTTCACTGTGCTGGGCAACACTGAGTGCCAGCATAGGAGAAGGTCTTTGTGTACAGCACATGGTCAAACAGGCCTCAGATGGAGCCCATTTACAACAAAAACATTAAATAAAACTAACAATATTAAAATATGGAGAAAGTTTTAGAAATAACCAACATGTAATCGACATTGCAAAAATTGTATATTATTCAAAGCGTGGAATTTTTTTTAATCACACAGTAAATTTTTATCATTAATGAGCTATTTTGCAAGGGTCTCTTTGAATATTTATGGATCTGAAGATCAACACTGCACGATGTTCTGAAATCTATTAGTGCTGCTTATTTATTTAAAGAAAACATTCTTCTTACCCTTCCTAGGTCGTGCCATCTGGTTCTTGCTTTGATAACAAGATAGTAATGAGCGTGATCACAAGCTAGCTCTGCATCCCTTATCATCTGGGGTTTTTTCACAGAAAAGGAAAAAAAATAAAATAACTAACTATGTATTACCTTAGTGGGAGCTTTAATCTCCACAAGTTTCCTTCCCTTTTGTTGTTCTTCATGAGAGCAGTGGTTTTGTTTTCTAGTTTCTAAGATACCCGTTAAAGATTGTTACTTTGCATCTGTGTAAACTTAATTCCTTAAATATTGCCTTATTTCCCTAGCTGCAGGTTAGCAATGATGCTTTAAATTCTGTAATTCCCTATTTATTTTCAAATCAATGCTGTTCAATTCTCCCTCAAACTCAAGAGCCAGCGAGGATCATTTACACACATAGAAGGAAATGTTAATTATCTTAGAAACAATTATATCCTGGAGTGGCTCCAGGAAGATTATCCTTGATTTACATCAACAGCAAAGAGCAAAACTAACTTTGTGAGTCACCAAGGCATGGCTAGAAATGGGGAGCAAGACTCACATTCGAAAATTCAGCCACCATTTTGCGGCTGAATTTTTTTGCCTAAATTTTAGCACATTCATCTACTTTAGGTGCTTGAGAACATTCCGAATTTTCCCCACTCCCACTTCTTGAGAGAAGATTCCATAAGCAAACAATTGGCCCACAAAATAGTCTAAAACCTTAAATGTGAAAATGCAAGTGCTCTTAAGGCTTTCAATCACTGTGTTTTCTTTGTTGAACAGCAAGAAGTACTTGAAATGAGGAAATTCTGGAGCAAAATTCAACGTGTTTCAACTTCTAGCTCAGTCCAACCTGAAACAGAAGCGAGAGCACAGCTGATCTCAGATTTCAACTGGTAGCAAGACTCAATCTTCATTTGGGAGGTTGAGGTTGGATATTGGGAAAGATTTCTTAACTGAAGAAGTGGTTAAGCACTGGGACAGGCTATCCAGGGAAGTGGTGGAGTCACCATCCCCGGGAATGTTCAAAAAATGAGTAGATGTGGCACTCTGTGATACGGTTTCAGTGGTGTTTGGTCAAAGGTTGGGCTCAGTGACCGTGGAAGCCTTTTCCAGCCTCAGTGATTCTGTGATCACCACTTTCCCTTCTTGCTTTAGACTGTTGTCCTCGATTCACTCAGGGAAAAAAGGAAAACAAACCAGGCAGACAAATATTACTACCAGCAATGCTGTAAGAGACAAATAAAAACTGGGAAATAAGCCTATGTGTACATATCACATCGGCCCTGCCACAGCAGAGAGGAGCTGCTGATCAGGAGCTTTTTCAGTCCTGGTGTATCTTGTCATTATTTTTTATGAATTTGTCTCTGTTTGCATAGTTAAACAGAGTTCCACACTGAGCATTTAGGATGAATTTTTTATCGCTTAGATGTCGTTTATCATTAAATTTGAGCTCAGAGTTTAAAATTCCAGGCATTTTGAGCTGCATCACTTCTCCCAGGATGGGAAACTGCAGCGTTTTTCTCTCTGTCCTCCACTGTGCCTCAGTTCTTCTGCACATCTCACCTGCCCTTGCCTGCCCTGTGTTTGACCTCAGAGATTCTGGTAGTTCTGGCATTTTAACCTAGATTCAGTGGATTCAAGGTCTAATTTAATGGAGTCATAAACCACTGGGAACTTGGTAAAGCCATCCAGATTCAGCTTGATAGAGACTTATGTTAATACTGTATTTTTTAATTTATCCCCAATACAAATGTTCACAGAGTATATTCATTTAGGTTACTGTAGGTGCTGTACAACCTTTTCTTTCTCACCTGTGAGATGCCATAAGCCAAGGAAGAACCTCCTTAATTTCTTGAGTGTGGAACAGTAGACAGAATTCCTGCTAACTTTACATGTAAGTCAGGTTCCTTCCCAACAAACCAAGTCTGTGCAGGAATTCCTCAGGTGGAGCAGAAAGCTGTCCAAGAACTACCAGATTCAAGCACGTTGATGCCTTCACAGAAGGCAGAATAGATGTCCTAACAAGGAATATTTAACTTAATTTTACAGGAATCTAAATTTAAATAAGAACATTTAAATTCATTTTAACTTATTATTTAACTTTATATATTTAACACGCCAGCTGTGTATTTTCTAAAGATAAATAACAAAGGGTTGCTCTAGGCTTGTTTTGGCAACAGGCAAACATTTTAATGCAGTTTAAGGATATAAGGCATTTGCAGCACTTGGGAGAGTAAAGTGCAGCCTTATTGCTTTCATCCCAAGCTTGTATAGAACCGAGCAAAAGTAGGGAGCATAAAAAAGCCACTCCCATATAAATTTACAGATTAACCTCCACTTCCCAACAGTACTAAGAGGTACCTCATTTCTACCCATGAACCCTTAGAAACCCTGCAATGAGGAGAGAAGTTACATTCAAACAGACACAAAATATTCAAACAACTTAAAATGGTGCAATTCTTCAGAAAACTTCAGTGCTGATCAGCTTTAATAGGGGTGTCCAAGCTGCTTTGAAAGAGGACTCCCTTCCTGAATTCTCCCAGGGAACAGGGATGGGATGAAGTGAGCAAAAAGGTAACAACTGCACCTTCCCTCCTCTGTAAAATGTGATTTTTTTTTTCCTCTGTGCATATCCAAGGTGAGAATTCAAGGAGCACATTCTAACAGTAATTACAGAAAATAATAAACAAATGTAGGAAAGCTGGAAAAACCTTGATGAAGATCACTGTGGTGCAAACTTTAGGGACTAAGAACATCTTTTGAAAGATCATTCTCATGAATAGGTGGACTGTTCCATGAATGAGTAGCACAGAGATATTCTTTTTTAATTGCAGAATCTTTAATAACTACGCTCACAAAAGGAGGGGAAAAAATAACTCAGAGCTTATTTTCCTGCCAGAGGCTGCAGAGGAGGCAATTAAGACAAAACCTCCACGTTTTTGCCTTGAGAACTGAATAAATTTCAACTGGGAGTTTCTGAGAACACAGAAGACTTGAAATCCAGCAGGATTTTTAGAGTCACTTCCCCACCAGCTCCTCCAGACCAACTTTTAAAGCAAATGTTTGTATCAAAATAACTCCTAGCTTCAGAGCCAAAAGCAAACCATGGCTCCATATCTTTATCCCACAGACCCCCATCAGCTGACTGTTGACTGGGATATTCCCCAGCAGTCATGGAGTGATATTCAGCATCACTGACTCCGTGCTTTGGGCTGTTCCACAATGTAGCTCCTGTCCCATTCAATCTCCCACCTGCAAGAAGGACATCAGAGTGTAGCAAATGTCAAAAATGTATTAAATATATCTAATAGATAGCACAGTCATATGGCCCAAACAAACCAAGAAACCCTGTACTCATTGCAACAGCAATCCCATCCTGGCTAAGCCTGAGCTATTCCAGGAGATCTGCCATCAGAAGATCCCTGATTAACGGAGAATCACCCCCGAAACTCTTTTGCCTGATGTTGTGTTTTGGAAAGACTCGTTCTCACACAAACAGCAGCTTCCTACTGTCACAGGTTTATTATCCCCCAGCCCAGCAGGATCAGCAGCTTCCCAGCGGGGCACCCGTGTACTTCCAGTCCTGAAGGGCTGAGGCACTTTTTAGGCCATAGAAAAGCTATTTTGGGCTCTGTTAGAGATCTGATTCCTCCTGCTCATTGTGCAGTGACACTTTAAGAACCTATTTTGCCTTCCTTCCGGGGAAAAAGAGAAAAAGCACCTTGTGTAGCCCCTGGAGCGTTTTAGAACTCTCCTACAACACATGAGTCATGTGGAGGAGTGAAGTAATTCATGACAGATTTTAAAATGGGAAAAACCTGCAAGGAAAAATGTACACACTGACAATCCACTACACCCTCCTCCTGATTGATAAGAAAAACACCAAGGTAATGGTCTGTTTCTTTCCAGAAACATCCCTGTAAAGGAATATTTCTTTTATTTCTACGAGATTTGCATACACGAGCCTGTACAACTGCTGCATAGCATCACAAAAAAGTTCTCTCTGCATCATTTTAACTTCTAATTTTACCCTTTAAATCCTATTCCCCACTACAGACATCCAATATCCTCCCCTTTTTTCAATTCCAGTTTCTATTGAAGTATAGTCAAGAACATTTGTACTCATATTATCTTCCCACTAAAGGTTATAGGAAGAAAATCAGGTCTCTTTTTCTGTAACTACAGACTCTAACCCAGTGAATGACAAATCACTGAGAAATAAAAGTTAGGAGGGTTTTTTTTCTTTGCCTTTTGGTTTCTGAGACTTACTTTATGTTAAATGTGGGTCACACTTCCTTTTACAACTCTGAGATATAGTAACATATGGAAAGAAAAGCTGTGATTCTCAAAATTGGCAAAAGCTTTAAATACAGACAAAACACTGTTTTGATTCTTGATTTAAATGAAAGAGCTGACACACTCATTTTCCCCGAGATTAACCTGTTTCAAACATCTTTTGTGAGGCTACTGGATGTAAAGGTGCACTTATTTTGGTGGATACATGATTAGCTGGCTATACTCACAAACTTCTAAACTTCTAGACCCGAGTGAAGAAAAACCTGAATATTATGAGAGCCAGCCACAAATCATCTCTTCTCCTTGTCTTACTTCTAAAAGAAATAAAGACAGCAGAAAATAATAGTAACATAATGAATAAAGTACCTCTGAGAAAAATTAGAGGCACAACACAGAAGTTAAAACAGGCCTTGAAACCAGTGGTAAAACTGCTGTTGATTTCAGGGGCATCAGAATTTTACCCCCAAAAAATCTAAATTTAAATCATAAATATAAAAGAAATGAGAAATGAATAATTACTTACTAGCTTTAGTCTGCACTCAGGCTTCCACCCTGAGCAATTGGCTCAGATTCCATGAGCTTAATTTTTTAAGAGCTGAAAATTAAAACCTTTACTTGCAGTGCCTTGAAATCAGGGAAAATTACTTAGGGGGTAAGGCAAGTAGCTGAGGGGAAAAAATGTGCTCCCAAATTATGAATATATTCCTCTGGTATTCATTCCTGAGCAACAGTAAACCAGTGAAGACCAGATCCTCATTATATAGGTGGACAATACATCCATATCTACACCAACAGTAAACCTTGCTGTCTCACTGGGATTCTTGATGCTCTAATAAAATCAGCAATTACATTATAGGCAGCAGCATTTCAGCATTCTCCAGTAGCAGCATTCCACAAAAACTTGTCACTAATGTCCTTTTTTCCCTGAAAGGACTGGTTGCTGTCTGCTGGCTTTCTACACAGAATAGAAGAAGCTGATGGACATCACTACTATAAAATCATCCACTATAATTTAGGATCCAATATAATTCCAAGACTGTAAGGATTTGGAAGTGCTGAAGACAAGGGTAAACTCAAGGGGGAGCAATCAGTCAGCTGCTTTTTGCAATCCACAGCAACTACCTTTGGATCCCTAGTTAGTTCACATCCCACGTTTCATTTTCCCTCTTGGTTTAGCTGGGTCTGGAGCCAAAGAGCTACAGATAGGAAGGTCATCCATGTGCTAAAAATCATATCACTGATCTCCTCCTCATTTCACCAGTAGCATTTACTTGAAATAGCAAAGTTCTGGGTCTCCCAGGAAAGATTTTTTTATGTTTTATTGCTGTAAATGTTGGGTTTGTTTTTTTTTACCTTCCAGTATTGCCACAAAACCCAGATAACTCAACCCTCTACCTGGTAACCCTAACTTCAGTCTACCAAGAGTAGATCAAATTGAGTGTCATCCATTGACATGCCATGACCTTCCAACACATGTTAGATAATAAAATAAGTTACATAATGGCCTTTTTTAAAAATTTTTTTTGTTTAATATACTGTTTTGAATACTAAATATCTGGGTGTTTTATCCTATGGCTGAACCTGAAATTACACTGAAAATTATCTCTCTTCCTTACACTGACAGTAAGCCATTTAAATATAGTTCTATTCTGTACATCTTCAGTTCTGTACAGAAAGAGCCAGAGAGCAAAATTTGACTGTATTTTCTGAGACTATTTAAGCAAAAGCACAGGCTAAGATTAAACTTCACCTGGAAAGTAAAACGTGCCAGAAGAAATGACAGCAGCTCATTCAGCAAACTGGAGGCAAAGTGCCATTTGTAGAATTTGCTGCTTCCACCTTTCCCCACAAGCCTCCTGGACAAGGGAGGATGGATTCAGGATGGATTCTGAGCCCTGAACCCCACACAGCTGCAGGGAGGTGGAAGGCACCATTCCTTCTGCATTGCTGCTCTTCAGAGCAAGTTTGGGCATCCGTTTTAGGGAATCTATTTTGGCAAGGAGCATTTTGATCCTCCTCCCATGTCCCCTTCTCTTTTTTTTTATTTACAGCCCCTCTACCTTTCCCATTATGTCTCTCTTAGTGTTACCTGAGTTGACTGTGGAGGGGTCCCTGCTTTTCTTGAACTTTTCCACCTCCTGCTTCCCTGAAAAGATGAGGTTGCAGCCCTTGCTGTTGCTGAGGGTTTTCTCCAAAGCTTTTCATTTCCTTCAACTGCTTTGGAAGTCCTGATTTGGATGTATTTCTTTACAACTATCCTGGACTTTCCAAGTGTTCCTACAGCGATTGCTCTTGCCATTATGTTTGAGTTAATTGTACAGATTAAAAGAAAAAATTCATTAAATAACTGAACAGCATAAGGAGTGCTAAAAATTTGAGAATAATTAGCAAATTATCATTCCTTTCTATGAATGTAAAGCTTCTGGATAAGCAGGCACATTTTATGTTCTGTTGAACAAGTATTTACCATCAGATCAAATGCTTAATAGTAGAGATAAGGAAATCTGGCTGCACAAATCCAATCAAAGCTGGAAAGAATCAGTCACAATAGTAATGTTGGTGACTACAGCCTCAACTATTAGCACTTTTATCTAGAGAGAAAAAAAAAAGTGATAAAACTCCGCCAAAACGGCGTAGCAGATTAAGTCATATTAAATTGTATGACTAGGTTGTTGTCCTGTGCTGAGTGGCTCACAAAAGGCAAAGTGTCTGTCTCATTTAAAGGCAGAGGATTGTTGAGAGCCTTGCAGGGAGGGGGTATTGTAATTCTGCACCAAAGTGGAGTCACACACACAAACTGTGATCCCTGACACAGCTGCAGTTACCATCTCCCCGAGCTTGAACCAGATCAAACATCGGAGGAGTCCCAAGGTGCAAAGGTCTGTGTTACCTGCCCAGTTCCTAGAAGAGCCAGGGCAGTGAAGCCAGAGTTCCTGCTGTGCTCTTTGGTAAAGGAGGTGGAGTTTGGCATCCTCCTTCACTGACATGCCTCACACCTTTGGTGCTCCACAGGCAAGCAGCTAAGAGGTGTCCTCGTGCTGTCAGCTGTAAAGAAAAATCCCACAGAATCACAGACTGGGTGAGGCTGGGAGGGACCACAGAGCTCATCTGTTCCAACCTCTCTGCTCGAGCAGGGTCATCCCAGAGCACATGGCACAGGACTGTGTCCAGCACCCCCAAGTCCTTCTCCCAGGGCTGCTCTCCATCAGTTCATCCCAACCCTGGTGCAGCACCTTGCACTTATTAAACCTCACGAGTCTTCCACCAGACTCTGCTGAGCTCGCAGGGCCCAAGAACATCCCAGCCCAGTGATGCACAAACCTGGCTGCATGTACATCGTGGGCTTTTTCATCCTCAGTGCATTGCCAAAACCCAAGGAATGCATCATCTGCAGAGTAATAAAAGAACAATGAAATCACAAGGACTAACTGTTCAATAGCTTCTGGTGCTGTACAAATGCCTCAGATGTGAGTTGTACACAGACAGCCAACGCAGGAGAAAAAGCAGCAGGTAGAATGAGTTTGTTCTGCCTAACAGTGACAAAACACACGTTGCTGCATTAGCTCCCAGCAACATTTCAGCCTTCTAGATTATCACACTGCAGTGTAAACGGCAGCCACCAAAGCTGAGGTCCCAAAGGTGTGTGCCACAGGTGTCAGATCTGGATGGGAGGAGGGCTTGCAGCCCACATGCTCTTAGTGAGTGTATTGTTAACAAGAAATATTAAGAAAAATATGTGTTTTGTGCCCCCTCTTTTCCTCTCCCTCATTTCAAAGCAATTTCCCTTCCTGCATAAAACTGCAGAAAGATATTCACCTGAGGGTCTTCAGGCAACTGGGAAGAGTTGGAGGTTTCATTATGTCTTTAAAGACAAGTTGAGATTCTCTCTCCTACAATAACCTGCATGAGATCTGTTTAACTCCTCAGTAACTGGAACAGTTCTGGAGGGTTTAACTCTGTGAGCAGACACATCACTAAGACAACAAGAATCTTTCTGGGAAAAGCATATGAGAGGGAAAAATAACTAAATTTTTTCCTACCCCCTTCATTGATTTTCCCATGTGGTTGCTTGTTGTAGGGAAAAAAAAAAAGCTGTCTTTAATAGTTGCTGCCTGCTGTATCACTCTGTCCTTCAGCCTTTTAATTACCTCATCAACAGTTCTATTCTGGGCATATTTGTTAGCTTGATCTTCAATCTGTTTGATTCTAAAATTGAAAGATTGTGCTTGAAGACAAGTCACTTATTTCGTAGTTTCAAACATTTGATTCAGCAATAATGAGCAGGACTGCTTTAATGACATGCCAGACATGGAAGAAACTTCTTAGATGCAAAACAAAATGATAGGTTGGTCAACTTAGAGCACGTATTGATTTCCAAGGCCTATGTTGTGCAAACATTTCCTTTAGAGAATATAAATAAATAAATAAAAATTGACTGATACTGTTCTGAATTATTTCTTTTGCAAATGGAGATCCCAGACCTCCAAATCACAGGCTTAGTTTCTAATGAGCCCCAGTTTCTACATCAGCTATGGAGCCACCTTGATCCTTTAATACCTCCTCAGTTAACATGAGATGGCTAAGCTAACATGAAAGAAGTTAATGAAAGTATTACCATTGAATTTATAAGGGAAAAAAATTTATCTTATGACATTTTCTCTCTTCCTGGATCCTGAGTAAATCAACTTCCATGCTTTTTCCTTTTAGAGGAATGGCCATAACACCTTTCTTTCTCAAACTCTATAAAGAAGTCCATAGATATAGACCACATACCCTCCTGACTGAAATACCACAAGCTTCATCAATAAGCCATTAAAATAAATAACAATTAAATATTTAATAATTTTAAAGACAGAAAGAAATTAAATGAAATCATATGTAATGTGTCCCACTTGTATCTATTTTACATCCGTTATGGATTTACTGCAGCCCATGAAAAGGGAAGTTAGAACAATTATTCCTGTTAAATTTTAGAGCACGCATTTCCAGATAAGCAAAATGCAGAAATATTCAGCCAGCCTGGTTTTATAGATTTATGAAGTGTGTTTTATACTATTCCCTAAACTTGAAGATAATCTTAACATTTTAACTCTTACTCTAAAAATATGCTAAGGAGAAGAGTGTTGCTTTGATCAGAGCAGCACACAGCAGATTAACTCTGAGCCTCCCAAAGGGATCAGGAGATGACAGTGACTGGTGACTCCCTCCCCAGGGTCTCAGATGGACTCCTCTGCTGAAGGCACCTGCTCTTCTCAGATATTTGCTACCACTGTGGAATGCAAGGGATTGCCAAAACATTACCAGCTGTTATATTCTCCTGCCTATCAACACAGGCCTTGCCAGGGATGTCCCCGAGAAAAGGAACAAAGGAATTACAGGAGAAGTGAGGCAGGAAAACCCAAGTGTTCTTTATACACTGACTGAGGCAAAGGCTGGATGTGCCCTGGAATTAAATGAAGGATTACATGCAGAGTGTTATCTAAAATACCATCTTCCCTGTCAGGAATTCACACGAAAACTCTCTTTATCTACTGGCTTTATAACCTAGAAGCCTCAGATTAGACTGAAGAAAGGAGCTGCCATAAAAGCTCACAGGAAGGTATTAACCACTGAGTTGAGGGCCTAAAATTACTTGGAATAGAGCTATACATTACAGGACCATAGAAGAGAGAAAACCAGACAGAATGGACCAAGCATGTGGGCTGTCAGTACATGAACATTAGAAATGTGGTGTAAAAGGGGACCTGGAGGTTCTTATGGTTCTTGGAACATCCAGGAATATTACAGTTCAATAAATTACACCTTATTTAGAGTTCTACTGATAAAAACCTATGAGAACATCAGTGCTGCAGTGGTAGGATGACTACTGGACATCAACAACAGGGATAATAGGATTGAGATGTTAAGCTCTTGGAGATTTTGAGATCTTCTTTTCCTGAGGGTGAAAGAGCTGGTTGTAACTGGTTGAGTAATGATTGCAGCAGAACACAGGTTGTTCAGGAGGTTATCAGATTGTGTCAGTGACATTCTGTTGATGCCAAAAAATCTAGTGAAGGGAAAGTCTTTCTAAATTTTATCCTAATTAACACAGAGCAACTGCTTGAAAGGGAGAAACACAGCTGAGGCAGGAATGATGACGGAATGACAGAGTTTGAGACACTTACAGAAGGAAGGCAGAACAGGGGGGAAAAGTAGATTTCTGCCTTCTCAGGGAACTATGGTCTCATGGGACATGAGTCTAAAGGGAAAATGAGAGCTGGAGATGCATCAGTGAAACATATCATCACAGCATATATGATCAAAATAGGAAAGGCCACAACACAATGGGAAATTCAATATAAAAACCCACCAAGAGTAATGAGAATTCATATTACTTAATGAGAGGGATCAAGAAAAAAAACTGGCTTTCCATTTAACAAAGAAAAGACACTACCAACAGATTGCATTAAGGGAATGAAACACTTAAAGTCTCTTTTTGTATCTGTCTTTGATAAAGAGTCAAATATCAGCAGGCTGCTTGAACAGTGAATACCAATAATAAATAAGGAAAGAACAAATTACTGAATATTGCTGTGTGTTCATATCAGTTCTTAAAGAACTAGCTAAAACTGTCTCCTAAATTTATGCAGAAATGCAAAGACACTACCTTGCTTCAAAAAGAGGGAAGAAGAACTGGAGAGTTACAGACATATTTCTAAGAAATCTGCTCCTGCTTTCAGGCAGTAATTACAGAGTCACAAAGAGTTTGAAGCCTGTTAAGAGACACAAGAGTCACCAGGGATCCTTGAGATCTACCCTGATTTCGGGCAAGCTTATATTTTGAATTATATTCCCCTCCAACCCGCACCACTTTCACCTTGCTTTCCTAGGGAAATAAGAATAATGCCGCCAGCTTTTTCATCCACATGTGTCAGTCTTTCCCCTAAATTTGGTGTACATCTACCAATTTCAATCAAACTGGGGAGGGGTGGGGGTCTTCAGATACAGTTATTAAAAGTTTTGTGAACATGACAGTCACGAAACGGAGAGAGACTCTTCACTCTTCTGGTTGGGAAGGCAGAGACATTATTTTTTCCATTTGTTAGCAGCCAGCCAAGCAGTCAGCATATGTGATTCTCTGGGCTGGCCATGTACTGTCTCCTGCCCAGCTGCCACCTTGAAGTGCACACAGAGAGATGTTCTCCTTCCACCTCCACAGGCACATTTCCCAGCTGAGTGAGACACCAACCTCTACTCCCTGCACAACTGGGGCTGGGTTGCAGAGTTCTTCGTGCAGGCCTGACAAACCTAACCCACCCATCTGCTCTGACACACCAGTCCTGGGTGCCAGGATGCTGGCTAAAGGTGTGGATAAAGCTCCAGATGGTGGCTCAGCAGAAATTAGGGACAGAGATATTTATTAGTGAGGTTGCTGATTAATCCTGAATTTAACGTACTGTGTCCTACGGACAGAGCTATATTCCTCACTGCTGAGTCATCTGCATTTTTTGTGTCTTGCCAGCTCTCTGCTTTGACAGTCTTTCAGTAGAAGTGGCACTAGACCTCAGTAAAAATAACTTTGTGGAATTTCTGAAAGATCTTTTGACCTCAAGAACAGGAAGGACAAACTCAGCCTGCAGAAAACAAGCAGGCTGATTTCTTGACTGAAGTACAGCTCATATTCTGCTTTGCAGCCAGTCTTGGAATGCATCTGCAGGAACACTCAGTACCCAAAAAAATACCACAGAGAAAGAGCCAACCATAAGGTCTCAGACATTTCCTGGTGTCTTGCAAAAGCAAATTTAGAAAGAATTTCAGAGACAGATCAGCCTGCTGCACGTTCTGAGGATTAAGATGAAGGCCTTTGTGGAACAGGATCTTTCACAGGTAGGGACACATTAATAACTCCAGCCTATTAAAGACTTAGAGGTGCAAAGATGTGGGAATATCAAGATTCCACCCTTTCCAGACCATTGGTCCAAAATCACCACTTCAAGCAGTAGTAGATGCCAGGTTTGCTTTTCTAGAGATTTCATGCAATATTACTTTTCTATTACTGGTCACAAATTCTCCCTAAAGAGAGGAGCAGACATAATTTGGCAAATGGGAGCCACACAGCACCCACTATATAATAAGGAAAGAGGTAACACTAAGATTCATGAGGATGCTGGAGTTGAATTTTAGCAGTTTCAGGAGGAGGGCCAGAAGCCTTGAAGGTTTGGAAGGTGTTGGTGCCAGAATCAACTTGGCCACAGATCACCACTGGGACAAGAGGAACTGAAGAGAAGGTGTAAATCACTGCTTATACATAGAGAAGGAGTAGCTCATCTGACGTACCTCCCAGACACTGACCAGTTAGGAACCGAACATCCAAAGATTCTGTTTTAAACAGAAAGCCTAAACCTTTGTTCGGGGCCTCTTTCCTTGAGTTTGGAGCTCCTGACCCCCAGAGCTCAGCCTGCAGCTGCACCCCGAGCTACCTGCACTGAATGCGTTCCTCACGATAAAGGAGATTGTAATCCTTGTAAAAATATCCCAGAAGGCTTGTGTCATCCCAAGACCTCACTAGGAGAGACAGGAGGATTCCCAGTGCCTGAGTGGCCCTCAGAAGATGGATAAAAGATGAAAAGTGTGCCGAGAAATAGAAGGATGTGGTCTTAGCGATTAGTGACTAATTCATCTGCAAGTGTGAAATACAAATGGGCTGGAAAAGTTCAAATCTTCTGTTTTAAGACAATTTTCATTAGTACTAGAGCTGGGTTTTCCCTCCCTTACCCGGAATGCTGCAGTTTCTTTGCCTGAATCAGGAGTGTGGTTATCACCCTGAGCAGTTTTGAGCGTGGAAGGAGATGGAGCAGGAAGAGAGAACCTGTGGCAAGGCTGGGGACAGCAGAAGAGGCACGTGGGCCTTTCGAGCCATAGGAATGAGCTGCCAGTCCTGATGTGTGGGTGCACAAAGAAACACAAAAAGGTCATATCATTTAAGAGGAAACAAGGAAGTGTGAGGAGAATCTGGGGCAAGACAGGGCATACTCCTGTCTTGAGAGCTGTTGGCAGAAATGTGAGCTTTGCATGGGGCATTCTGTTTTATGGAATACCAACCAGAAAATGAGGGAAGACAGGCAGTGAATATGTTTCCACAGACATCAGAGTAAAGCATTGTCTGGTTCAAGTGGAAGGAAATACCTGTGTCCTGGGTCTAACTCCACGTGCACGTTATCCTGCAAATACAAGAAAAATGTTATTAAGAGAAGCTCATCCCATTACGAGGGAAAGTTTGTTGGTGTCTGTTGTGTCATTGTTCCCTGCCCTTTGTAACCTGTGTGCCAATAGCAGTGACTCAGGTTCCATGGAGGCTGAAGATATGGCCTGCAGTGGTCACAGCCATCAGTTCCTGATCCTCTGAGAATGTTCAAATCCAGTCCCTGAATAATGAGCTGCACTGATTCAACAGAGGATCACAAGCTTACTCTTCAGATGTCATCTAGAGGGCAAACCCCCAATTTCTGAACGATGCAGTGGGATACATAGTCCTTGTAAAGTGAGCTCAACCATTTTTACCTGAAGCCTGGAGCCTTTGATGAATGATCCATGTGTGTTTGCTCTCCTGATGCAGGGCTTTGAGTGTTGTAAAATTTTGAATATATCTCTGCAAAATGAGAGATCAGCCGAGGACAGCACTCACCATTAGAAAAACAGCATGCATCCACAGTCTATTTGAAAAAGTCTCCTTTCTATACATATTTTTCTTTATATTAAACAGAAAATTGTCTCTAATAACAGTACCTTTCTGAAAGGTCTGTTTGCCTTTTTTCTTTTCTCTTTGTTGTTTTCCCTTTGATATATGTGAGCTGATACCATTTAAAGTCACCAGAAAGAAAGAACAGCATCTTTTAAGTTATCCAAAAGCATCTTGTAAAAGATTCTATCAGAAGAGTTACCCGTGTATTTATTGCATAACCTGGATAAAATAAGAATTTAAAATAATTTGGGAGGGTGAGAACAATACATAATACAAATGTCTTGAGGCAAAGACGATCAAAGTAATACATTTCTTTTCTATACACAGTTAAGGGCATTATTAAAAAGGCTTTCCTTATGCACTGGAAATTAGCCTTTGCAGGCTCCTTCTGTTGCCTAAAGAGAAAACAGGAGTCTAATTTAAGCACTGTATCATTACCTTGAAGAGCTCCATTGACTCTAGAAGGATCCTAGAATACAAGAGCCTCCCCTACCCACAGTTACCCTTCGGAATACCCTGCATAATTAACACTTGAATTATATGGTGGACACTTGGAACAAACTTGGCTCACCCCACACTGACCTGTCAAATTCAGCTGCATTGGTGGAAAAAGGAGCTAAAATCACAGCCACTGTACAACTAAATCTGTCAGAAATCATGAATGAAAGCCCTTGTTTACCTTAGCTTGATGCCTGGCATATGAATATAAATTGAAATCACTGGCTGCCTAACCTCAGCAGCCCAGGAGCAGTCACACTGTTTGTTCATCCCCTTGTGTTATTCTGAGGGTAACTTCCAGCTGGTAGTTCCCTGGGCCTCTTAAATTACCCTCTTAAATCATTCCTGTGTAAATTAGGAGCACTCTGGAATCAGAGCTGTTGCCATCACTGTCACTGCTTCCCTGAGCTGTTTAACCTTCCAGGATTTCCTTCATGCTCATAAAGCTTTGGAGCGTTCCTGGTTGAAAGCAGAAGGCTCCTGTCCCTCCATGCTGGGGACACATGGCATTCTCTGCACTCCACTGATTCCAAGTGGAATACTCCACTTCTATTTAGAAGACACACAAAAAAAAATACCTGTGGTAAAAAACCCACTTGTAACTGAACATATCCAGTGCCTCCTATGCCTATGAGAGGAGAAAAGAAATCAAAGCTTTCACTTCTTTTGAGAAATCCAACCCACACCATATATACTGCAGGGGAGAAAGTGTCAGGGGGGTGAGAGGGAGGGGAAAGAGTCTCCATTTTCTAGTGACTGTGAAGCTCTGCTTTGCTAAAACAAGTGTAGCCTTCACACAGAAAATGGCTGTGAACGCTACAGAGCAACATCTGCTTTGTGAGCCTAATCCATAAAAGGCTTCCAAATGCCCTTAAAAATTGTTCCCTCTTTTCCCCAGCCTGAATGTCATCTCCCAGGAAGCCATCTGGGACAGGCATGCCAGCTATTCTGCTGCTGCGACAGCAGTATTGTCCTCGAGTGCCTCCGGATGAGTCACATCAATGCAAAAGTCCAATTACAGTAGAAGCCCCCCAAAGCAGAAGTATCATTTCAAATAAATAAGACTGATGTAGCTGAACCACTGGAATTCAGAGTGTAATTCAGTCTCTTCATCACCTTTTGCTCAAAAGCCCTGCATCCCTTAAAGCCCCTGTGCTAAATCCCCAATCTGGTTATGACACTCCCAGCACAGATGTGAGAGTCCTAAGCCAGTGTGTGTGCATTTAGAGGAGTCAATTACCTTTTTCTTTCCTTTTTTTTTCCTTCTTATTATTTTAAAATACAGCCTCTTTAAACCTGGCATTTCTTGCCACTTTAGAGCAGCGAATGAACAGTGCCATCCACTGTTTCTCTACATCATCCACAACGTTTTCCTGGGATGGTCTTAAATAGGATTTAATATAAAAATTAATGCCACATTTGTAACAAAGAAATATAGATTGATAAAAGGCACAATCACAGTCAGGCTAAACCACAGAGTGACAACTCTAAACGTAGATTACAACAAAGGAGATTTTAGGGAATGTCTCCCATGGTTGAGCCATTCTAACCTAATTACCTATACCAAATATTTCTCCAATCAAATAGGCCATCTACTGCATTGTTGAGTATAGATTCTTTCTTTAAATTATCGTATGAATTACATTTCTTCTCCAGTGGGGTCATCAACTCCCCAGACCATAACCCTGATGAGTGATATTGCTAAGAACAGGTGCCTTAAGAAATATTTGTTACAGAAGAATTAACATGGTGTGAATGAGACCCTGCTTTCTAAACATGTCCCTGAATGTCTTTGACAATAGAATGCCAACCTTGTCTTTCAGATGTATATTTTAGATGATGTTCTTCCTACAAAAGATGACAAACTCACCCCAGCAGTGGTGTTGCACGTCTTGATTTGCTAAACACAGACACCTGAACTTTTCACCAATGCTACAGTTCACTGATGCGAATATGCAGGTGGGCTCCATGTTCTGAAAGAATCTCTCAAAGATTCCGTTCTCTAAAAGAATCCTAAAATTATTGTACCCACATCTTCCTGTGCTTTGCTAGAACACAACCTCCGTGTTCAGTGTTTTGATCTCGCACAGTTTATCTTGCTTCCCTTTAAAACAAAAGCTAAACAGCCACAGTGATGAATGAATTGAACCGTAACAGTTTGCCTCTCTATACCTTACCCTATATTATTTTCTTATAGGCAGTGTTTAGAATTCTAAGTAAAGGCCACTTTTCAATTCAAAGTGGCTGTAATTCCTGACTTCTCTTACAGTACAGATCTCTCATTGACACAAATAATGGTAGAAACATTATTTAGAAAATTGTATAACTGTCGAGTCCCAGGTAATTCAAAGGATAATTACTTGTTCATGATCAATGACTAATTATATACCACACAACACAGAGCCATAAAACTGACAAATGGTGAAAGCATACAGTTATAGCACACTGTGCTGGGAACATGACTTTCATGAACCCAGTGCATAACACCCAAAGTTTGCTCTTAAGACACTCATAGAGAGGAAAAATGCACACGGTAGAATTGGTTTCACTGATCACGCTCGTGCTCGTTCGTATTTCAGGATCAAAGATTATTTTCCAAAAGCCATTTCCCATTGATGCTGTTGTGTTTGCCCCTCACACACACAGTGATCAGTGATCAGGACACTGGGGTGTGGGGGTCAGGCTGGAAATGATTTCTTTGATTTTCCTATTATGTTTTCAAAGGCAGCAAAGAATTCCACGTCTTTCTGAAAGTCACTGGCTGTAAGCAGAGAAAACGGGAGCTCCTGAGAGAGTAGATTATACCTGATTATAAACTGACTGAAATGTTATTGCAATAAAATGCTTAACACAATTCCCTCTTCTTGGGGCATGGATATTTTGACCCCTTGCTCCCCATGCTTGTAGCTCTTTTGACTCCTCACTTTGGGGAGCCTGCTCATATTGAAAATTAGATTTCATGTTGACAGCATTAAATTTCAATTCCTTGTTCTTTACAACAACTGTCTACTGAAGAAAGACATTAATTAGTTTTGATTTTATTGTGTTTGGAAATACTAAACAATGCTCAATAATGTCTTGGATCTGCAGCACAGATCTCCTTCGTTGAAAAGGCTTGTCTCACCTTTGAAATGCTAAAATAATGTCAAACTCACAAGAGTTTCCAACATTCTGAAACTAAGTAAGACATTTAAAAGCTGATCACATGAGGAATGGGGCATCTCTCTTCCACTGATTTTTCTATGTGCTTAAGGCAAACCAAAATATTTAATGCCTCCAGCCACAGATGTCATATTAAAAGACAAGAATAAAGTTATGGTAAGAAAAAGAATTGCATCAAATGTGTTACAACTCACCATCATCATGAATTATTGATCTGACAAAGAGGGGCAAGACAGCTGTAGGATTTCTGTTGACAGTGCCAGCACACTCAGAACCATGGGAATGCAAAGCCTTATGAAAATCTTTCCAATTTCCCATGATTTTATCTGAATGGATCTCCTCTACTTAACAATTGAATTAATTAACAGTGCTGGAAAGAAAAAAAAAAAAGCGTTACTGTGGTTAAATTATGATAGTGTTACCACATGGAAAAATGTACTAAAATGACAACCCTAACACTAACTGAAACTGTGTTATCACTTACAGTGTTACAAGCTAGAACAACAAAAGGCATAATTTGAAGACAATGGGTTTGCACAAGGGAAAATAATGACAGTCTGGCTCACTGAACCTCCTTCAGGATCTGTCTGTAGCACTAACACTTAGAAGTGCTTTTCTTTCATGAATTGAGTGTATTAAAAACAGAAGGTTCTGAGAAGAAACAAAACCAGGATCACATTTTGACCAAAAAAAAATCTGAGCATAATGGCAGATCTGACCAAAACCTGTGCTATGCAAAGTTTCAGGTGAAAGGGAGGAGGTCAAGATGCCCTTTGGGTTGTCTCTGCTGGCTCGGGGCCTAGGCTGGTTCCAGGTTCTGGTTCTGCCCACTGCTGCTTTTAAGATTCCTCTGACTGGATTATTTCCTATAAGAATGGTAAAACTGAAGAACTCCCTTGAGGAATTTGTCCTTTTTTATTGGTACCACCTGTGACCTGCCTTGGGTACGGGGTGAGCCATATTGGTGGAGTTGGCATCACCACTCAAGGCACAAACCAAAAGGATTCCCAGACACTGAGGCTCCCTGGCAGCTGCTTCTCACCAAGAGCTGGGTACAAACATAGTCCAGAACAACCTACTCCTCCAGGCACAACCACTTTCTAACTGTGAAACCACAGCTGCCAGGGTAATGAGTGGCTACTGTGCCATGCCTGGTGGTGTTTCATCCCAAGGTGGCAATGGTCTGTGATGTTCAACATTTCCTTTACCTGCCTTTCCTCACAGTAGCATTTACTTGGGATGCTTATTTTAAGTGACAAATATAGAATTAGTCAGTGGACATACTAATGCAAACCTAAAAGAGGATTAATATTGAAAATTATGAGCAGCTTCTGAATATTAAAAAGTAGATTTGAAAACTGAAGCTTAGGTTATTTTTCAAATAATTCAGTAAGGAAAATTATTGACTTGTTTCTGTCAATGGAAACAGGCATAAGACACGAAACATTGATTGTTTCAGCATAGAACTTCTCTGTACCTTCAGTGAATGGTGCCAAAGGAAAACATTGTAAGACATCTGCAAACTGATGTTTCCAAAATAGAATCTAGACATGTTGCTTGTGATTATTCCATTGCTGTAATGAATGGGGACATATTAACTTAGACACAAACTGTGTGCAGAACATAACATTTTACCAAAACACAATCCAGCACTTTGCCACAGTCATTATAAAAGGGGAGATAATTACAGATTTAAAAATAAACACTACTGATTCTTTTTCTTCAAAAAGTCATAAAACTCATGGTAGTCAAGGTATCCACTCTGTTTTGCTTAAGTTATCTCAGTTAACTCCTGGAAGTCTTTATCTTTCATTTGAAATACTAGGTTATGTAAAACCCAACAAAAGTAATTTCTTGTGATCTTTCCATCACAAACATAAACAAGAACAGACATTTACTACAGTGATGCTGATTTCAGCATGTCATTTTACACTGCCAGATCATCCTGACCTACAATAACTGCAGATGTTTCAATAGCCTGCACATACTCCAGTCACCAGTCAACATACAGTTGGAATATGCACTGGATGAAAGACTAAAACTATGGGAATGAAGCTACAATGCCCTTTCCATTACCTTGGAGTAGATTATTTAGTTTGCTGTGCCACAGACTGACAGACAGGCGAACTTGCTTTGCACAAACCAGCTCCCATTTGGAGCAGTTTATCAACAGCATTTCACTCCTCACCTGGTCTGGAATCAGGAAACAGGTTTTCCTGGCTAAGAACTAGACAAATATCTTTCTGTTCATAAAATTCACCCTAAGAAAATTCTGTTTCCCTTTAGTCCTCCACAGAGAGCCAGGGTGGCAGTAATAATATAGAGGATGAGCAATTATTTACTTCATCAGTTGGTCTGGGAAATACTTTAAAGTTTGGCATTCACACAAAACTGTGTCTCACTGAATGTTGCTGGATCTGAGAGAACTTGACTCAGTTGAGCCAAGCTGACTTTAAATTGCTATCAGCTATTGCCTTAAGTTCACACAAAAATCCATCAGGTGATATCTGTTATTAGTTCCTAATAGAACTCTCAGCACATTCACAGGTAGCACACGAGCCTAAATTTATCAGTGCTCAATTCCTCTCTGGTGGGATTTGCTTCATGATCAACTTCCGAACAGCAACCAAAAACTCAACTAAACATTCCATGTTTGAACACAACTTTATCTAAGGCTGCAGTTTTCAGATGTTGCCCATGACAGTCCGAAAGACCAGAGCAAATGCAAACAGAGGTTTCAGTTAAAGATGTAACATGGCAAGCCTTGAGGAATTTTGGCTGTTGACAGTGGTGTGTTGATCTGAAACATCTGAGACCTGCTGTTGTTGAACCCCCTCTTTCTTTCTCGCTCCTCCTTTGCATGTTTCTATGCACCCCCTAAGCCAGCTGTGCTGCCAGGCTGGGGCTGATTGCACTGCTGACCTGGCTGCTGAGGGGGAATCAGCTCTCAGGGAGGATGTTTACCCAGAGTGTGATGCCCAGTTGCATTCTCATGCCAGTGGATATTCATTTGGGCTGCAAGGTAACAGGCAGTGGATAACTTCATGCAGAAGAACCAGGATACTGTTAGTTTGCTACATTTAAAGCATAGTGTTTATCTCAGTTCCCATGGCAAGTAATATCCATAATTTATGTAGGTGAGCTTTACATATGGGTTTGTTACAACTCTTTTCTGTGACTGCCTATTGCATTTTATAGTTTTTAATTTGTTCCTGAACTTTCTTTTTTTTTTTTTTAATTGTTCCTTTATTTTCTCTAAAGAAACCTGAGGAAAGATAATGGGCGGAAAGAAGAAAAAAGAAGAATAAAGGCTTTGGAACAATAACAGAAAAATTAGGAGTAAATAGTTCCTTCAATGATTCAGTTTTCCTGGCTAAGCACTAGACAAATATCTTTCTGTTCATAAAATTCACCCTAAGAAAATTCTGTTTCCCTTTAGTCCTCCACAGAGATCCAGGGTGGCAGTAATAATATAGAGGATGAGCAATTATTTACTTCATCAGTTGGTCTGGGAAATACTTTAAAGTTTGGCAATCAAAAGATAATGGTCTTGTGAAACTACTATCTGGTATTTGAATTTTCTTTAGAGACTCTTGTCACTGCATTAAATCATATGGAAGCAGAACCTGATAATATACCTACCTCCCCCAGTAAATAACTGAGGGAATCTGGTGCTGAAGCTACAAAACCAGCTTGTACTTCACAAGAAACAATTGTACACAATGACTGGGTCTTACCCATGAAGATGAAATATCTCTTATGATAAAAGTAAATCACATTTTGCTCAAACCTTATATAACATGGGAACGTTAAGGCCTACTACTTCAGGTTTTATTAAACATTTGGTATTTGGCTGCCTTGCAAGTTCAACTTTATTTAGTCAAAAGGATTTAATTCTATTGCCCAGATCATTATCTCCCCCAATCCAGCATCAGTGCTGTGACTAGGGATGTACTGATCTATTCCAACAAAAAAAAATCATAATGTTATGTATAAATATAAACCATTTTACATATATTTCCTTCGCAGTGGGAGCCTCCAGATGCTGGGGATTAAATAGCTCTTTCTTCAGCCTGTCTTTCCACCATCTCCAATATCTTTGCCTTTGTTAACAATTGCATTCAGTAATGCTGCAGATCAGTAAATGAATTAAAATCATGTAGTAAAGTGCCTTACTGAATCATGGCCTGAATGTTGCAAGCATTATTATTATTATTATCTACTGCAATGTAGGAAACTGATTCTTTTCCTATAAATTGCTAAGTGAATTCTTTCTTTCTGTGGTCATATATATGTGTACACAGATGAAATACTGCAGAGCCAAAAAGACCAGTTTTAATGTAATTATATTAGAAAGGAATTGTGATATATCATCTATATAAAATGATCCAATAAAAAATGCCAATAGTACTTCTGAAGATATACCCAGTGCTTCTTTTGCTTGTGTCAACCAGACTGAGAGCTTTAATTTTTTTTCAGTCTATTATTTGCTCTCTCAATTTAGAAACACAGAGCCTCCAAGTTAAGGAGAGCAATATGTAG
Source organism: Pipra filicauda (assembly GCF_003945595.2). Taxonomy (NCBI): domain Eukaryota; kingdom Metazoa; phylum Chordata; class Aves; order Passeriformes; family Pipridae; genus Pipra; species Pipra filicauda. Next base: position 487,348 of record NW_024104412.1, read on the forward strand.
CAAATCAAAGTAATAAAAAAAAAAAAAGAAAAAAATCCAGCTTGTCCACTAAAGGGATGATCCCACAGTCCAGTGTGTGGGACATAGATATCATGGCATTCCATCAAAGCTGACAGGAAGGCATCTTGGCACAGCCCTGTGCATGGTGAGGGCCGTGGAACTGGGAAGGACAGTTCTTGTCCAAAGAGCTAAACACAAAAAGGAATCCAAAGTCTGGAAAAAAGAGTCAGATGAAGGTACTTTGAAATCAGGTGGCAAATTGCAAACACAAACCTTTTACAAATCCACGACAGCGCTGTGTTTATATCATAAATATGATCTTACCATAATTACCACGCAGTCCTGACTCCCATTAACTTCATCTCTCACACTGATTTTATCTCTCCATCAAAAGAGACTCCCCATGTCTGTAATTCCTCCTGTGTGCACAGGGACCACGGGGATGTGCATTCCTTACTAAGCACTTGGACTGGGATGCACACACTCATGACACCTCCCCTTCTTTTCCAGAACGTCTCCTGCTAAGGTGTAGCTTTATCCTGCACATGTTAATGCTTATCTTTCACTTAAATGTCAATCACAACCAATTGGTCTCTTTCAGTGGGTAACATTACACAGGAATTCCTGCTCTGTGGCATTAAGATATAATATTAAACCCACCATGTTCCTTGAAACATTTTAGAACTCTCTGAACACTCTTAAGTTTACCTGATGCTGTATTTGAGCACAGGAGATAAACCAGTTTTGTTCCTCTTATGAACCTGATCCATTTAAGAACTAGAGGTAGGAGACTTTCCAACACCACTTAAATTCCTTGTCCTGAGGTGAAGTATCTCCTCCTAAAAGATAATTTAAAAAAAACCCTAATAATGCAGCTGAAAGGTTACAAACTTGATGCTGCAATTCTAAGTTTCTAAATTGTAGGAGATGCAACAATATGACTCTGAAAATCATAAAAAAAATGATGTCTCATCTTCAAATGACACAAATACCAATGACCAGGACACCACATATTATCAACACAAGAACTATCAAAAATTAACTTCATATAATGGAATGTATAAAAAAAACAGATAGAGCAAAAATATTTTTAATTTTAAAAAGCACAACTCATTTGTACCAAATACTGCCCACTCAAGCTATTCTAATTTTTTAATTTTATTTTAAAATTCAAATTTTTGTTCGTGTCTATATAAGGAGAAACTTCCTGAGAATATTACAGGAGATTAGAGATGTTGTTTATTGCTATTTCTTTGGTGTTGAAACACTTGCATAACAATTTTTTAACTAGGATGTGAGCTTTAAAGTAAATCACAATCTCACAAGACTCACAACAGAATATCAAAGGCTGCTTCACTCATCCTTTTATAAAACATCGATCTAATTCAACATTTTAAAGTCAAATTTGCAGTATAGTTGAAAGGAACATTGTATTTCTAGCTTGCACATTAGAAAGGTTGGAATTTTGCTTTCGGAATATGGATTAAAAAGGTAGGGACCAGGAGCATTTTGGACTCCAACACACTGAGAACCATTTAGAAAAAAAACATCAGTTGGAAGAAAAAGGGAGAAAACCATTCCTTGTGGGTCGGGCAGTGATGTGATGAAAAATAAGAATGATGCTGCATGAACCTATTAAAAACTTTTAGATAAGAACGTGAGTGGATTTAAGTCCTGGAACAGAAGATATTCAAGTTCAATTCTACTTCTATCTCCTGAAAAAAAAAAGAGCAAGGAACTTAAAACGTCTTGGTTTACATGGGTTTTCCACAATAGCTGAAAACCCACTCAGAGCTACATAAATATTTAATAATGTTACAAATTCACACATGTTTAGACATCAATAACCTGTTCACCGGGGCTCTGTTGAACGATCACATCCAGCAGCTGAGCAGGAGAACAGTATTTGCTAAGAAATCAATGTATCTTAATATTTGCTAAATGTTACTGTGCAGACCTTAGTGTGAGAAAAAACCACCAGATCCCAGACGACTTTCCTTGTGTTGCTCACATGGGTCTGAATGCTTTTCATAGCATTCCCTCTTCATTAAGTGTCAAAGCATTGGGTATCACATCTCCTTTTACCAATAAATTAGTCAGTTTTTCTGGGAGCTGCCACACTTTATGGTGGACAGACGAGAGGAGCTGATCCATTTGGGCCCAGAATCTTTCCTGAGAAGCAGAAGAGTGGGGAGAGGGAACACAGAGGCAGGCTTGGATGTGAACCCCCTATACCAGGTTACACTGAGAAAATCAGTGGTGCCAGTCATCGTAGGGATGCCAACAGCTGCAAATTAACACAGCTGGATCCCTCTGTTGGACACGTCCAGGACTGTGACAGATGCAAAACAGGATTTGGGATGGTCCCCATTTAACCAGCAACTCAGCCCCACACAGCCCCTCACTCTCTGCTTCCCCTGATGGGACGGGGGAGAGAATCAGGAGGGTGAAAGTGAGAAAACTCATGGTTAAGATAAAGCATAGGTGAAGGAAAAGCCATGCACACATGGAAAGCAAAACAGTGGATCCCTCCCCCACTTCCCAAGGGCAGGCAGGTGCTCAGCCATCCCCACGAAAGCTGGGCCCCATCACGTGTAACAGCAGCTTGGAAAGACACCACCACTCCAAACATGCCCTGTTCCTCCTTCTCCCCCAGCTCTGCATGCTGGGCATCACCCCACGTGGGCTGGGATGTCCCTGTGGCCAGCTGGGATCTCCTGTCCTGTCCCCTCCCAAGTCCTTGTGCCCCCCAGCCCCTCGCTGGTGGGGTGGGTGGGAGCAGAAAAGGCCTTGGCTCAGCAAGAACTAAAACATCCCTGAATTATCAGTGACGATTCCAGCACAACTCAAAACACAGCCCCTACCACCTACTGGGAAGAAAATGAACTTCAGCCCAGCCAAAACCAGCACAGGGGCCTTGCCTGTGCTGTCCTGGGACAATCTGCTGCCTGGTACCCTGCTTATATTCTGTGGTTTTGGCTAAGAAATGACAACACTACAATATATGCACGTGGCAGATATGAAACAAGTGTGACAGGCAACAGAACCAGACAACAAACCCTTAAAGAGAACTGTAGATAATAACCCATTCTCAAGTAGGTTTGTTTCTAATGAGGTCTTGCAGGGGCTGATTTTTGGCCCTGTGCTATACATATTTTTTATACACATATATGTGTCTGTGTGCGTGTGTGAGTGTGTAGAAACAGAGCAAACACATCTCCTTCTCTGTGTCTATATAAATATATACATACACATCTACAAATAGCCTGGAGAAAACCCTCTCCAAAACTTTAAAACGTCGGATGACTGAAAAATAAATGGAATTGTAAAATGATGGTGAGAACAAACCACTGACACAGCCCGAGTGGGAAGAACAAGCACAAGGAAAGAATAAGCTTTCTAATGAAGTCCTACAATGAGAAATGGAGAAAATAAGCTAGAGTAGAAGAGGAAGCTTAATTATAAGGAGCAGTTACTCTAAAAGATTTGCAGTTCATAATATATAATCAAAGCATAAATAAATTTCCTGTATGATGGGAGGCACAAGGGACTCAGGCAGTCCTCGACTGTAGAGACAGGGGAACACTTAGCAGTACCTGAGAAGTTATATTATTTATTTTTCTGGTACCAGTGCAACTACCCTGAAAGCACCAATTCTCATTTCTGTCGTAACATTTCATGAAATACACTGAAAAACTACCAGGAGTTCAAAGGCAGCCACGGGGATGATTAAAGAACTGGCCAACATGACTCAAAGTGAAATTGTAGGAGGTCAATAATTTTTGGTTATCAGGGAGGTTTGTTACAGATTATTTAGTCCCCAGTTGCATATATCTATGTTAAAGAAACTTGACAAACACCCTCTGTGTGCTGCTGTAACAAAAACCAAAGTCTGGCAACCACCAGATTACTTTGAAGAAGATATGAGACAAATGCTTAATTTTAATAATAATTAACTGAGGCAGCACCCAAAAATAATTGCTCCTATTTCATCAAGCATAAAGATGCTTTAAAGAGGGATAAACATCTTGGGTGCATCTGTGCAGCTTCTGAAGAAAAGTGTCACTGGAGAAAGCTTCATCTCCTTTAGTTGGATTTACTCTGCAAGAGGAAAAAAGATAGTCTGCAATGCTTTCATGTCTCACCCTTTTTTGCTCACTATGTTCTTCGGGGAGCAGGAAGAATAAATCACCTCATTAAGGCTTAGGGTTTGATAGGATTCAAAATAAGAGTGCACTTGGAGAAAGCATTGCCAAGAAAGCTTTTTTTAAGTGAATTTAAACAAGGGTGACCATTGAGTGGATACCCTTTTTTTTCAATAAACAGGTAACCACAGGTCACATACGTTAAATAAAAAAAAAAGAGAACTTACTACTTATGTTTTTGGTTTTTTTTTCTCATAGGAATTGTCTGTTTGTTTTCAAAGGTGCTCCCAGGATCCTCAAATTTTTCTCAAAATTGTCACCAAGCAATTTTATCTGTGGCTTCCAGTCCAAACCTGGTTTTTAGGAAAGAAAAGTCATTTTTAAAGACTTCCTTATAAAAGCACGCCACGTTCCAAGAAAAATTTTGAATTAGAACCTCACATCATCATTATAATGCCAATGTGTGCAACTCTCATAATTAGAGGAAGCTTGCATAGCTTTTCTTTGTTGCTAAGTGTGTAAACTGAGCCAACCTCTTCTCTGCATTCCAAATGTCTGGCTGTGGAATTCATGTCACCAAAATGCACATGCCTGCACCTGAGTGAGTCACTGTGAGTTCCCTTTAGAGTCATTGGGGAGAAACAGGCACTTCCAGGACAGGATTCATCTCCTCCTAAAGTAGACATCTATAAAGGATTAGATGAATCCTGCCCGTTGTTTCTCTCCAGTGACTATAAAACTGAGTCCAAGAGGAGCAGTTCAGGCATAGACACTCACATTACAGATGTCTACAATGAGATAGTATTTAATGCATCCCTTCTCATTATTTACACATAACAGTACAGAAGCTAATGAAGGGGAATAGTATATTGTGCTATTTTTTTAATGTTATGATGTTCATTGTATCCAAATTTGAAAACTTCAAAAGCGCTGGAAATGTTAAGCTATGTTAAAAATTCTGGGAAGTTAACTAGTATTGCATTCCATGACTAACTGCTTTAAAATCAGTAAGGACCTGACCCCACGGCCTCCCCAAACCACTGATAAATCTGTGCAGTTTCAATGCTCCAGTGGTTAAATGCACTCCTACTTCACATGGTGCTTCGTAGGCAACTACATCCCTCTTGTATTATCAGGAATCTGCTCACTTGCTACAACAGACACCTCAGAAAAGCTTTTAAAACTCCTAATGCTCCTTAAAACCGTGGCAGATGGTGTTTAGAGCATTTCCTAATCCAGGGCGAGGAGGACAAAGCTAAAAAATTACCAAATGCAGTCAGAGGGATGCAAAGCTTCCAGGAGCTTTTACAGTTTTTGGACTACCCAGTCACTTAAGCTCAGCCAACAAAGCTGAACAGCATAAGTTGAAAGAATCAGAGCATTCGGGCTTTGCTCAACTGCAATCTGATGTCACAGGGTGGGGAGGGAACTCGATTTTCTGCAGTGATCCTGCCTGTGAGCAGCTCACACACATCGGGGGCTCAAGGCTGAGCATCCCCCACTGCCCAAGCAGCACAACTGCACCTGAGCCCAGGAGAGGGGCTGGGAAGCACCAAAGACTCAAGATAAAGGAAGGCAGAGGCAGTGCTGGCATTCAAATCTCACCAGGGGAGTCGTTTTGCTCCCTGCAGGGAAGGGCTTTGCCAACAATACTACTGAGGAACGGGGTATTAAAAAAAAAAAGCTGTGGGAAGGATAGATATTTCATATCTGATTATTGTCTGGGAATGAAACAAACAGTATGAAATAACAGATTATTTTTAAAACTAAGGCCAAGACAACTGTTATTTTGAGCCCCCAGCTGAGATCTCTTCACACACAAATGTCTACGGTCTCCTAAATCACTCAAATCACAGAGCAGAGAGCAATCCTGCACCGAAAATGAGCGACCACAGCCAGAGCTGTGTCAGTCAGGCCTCTCCACTTCCACCTCCTTGCTCTACAGTTGCCTCTCGGACTTCAGCATCGAGGATTTCCGAGATCCTGGGAGCTGAAGGGAGCTTGGGAAGCAGCAGTGATGTGGGGGTGTGAAGGTCTGGCACTGCTCACTGTGCTTTGTGGTGCCCTTGATCAGCCCAGGGGCTTCCCCTGTTCTGCAGGTTGAGCAGTGGGTTGTGTTCCAGCTCTGCCTGTGTCTGGCCCACACAGCACTTTTCTCCTCCAGGTTTTGTCAAGGAAAGGGATGAATCCAGCCCTTACCAGGGCCAGGGTGGGGGACACAGGAGGAACTGTTCTAAATCAGAATAAAAACTGAGAGAGGACTTTGGAGCATTTCTTTTTAATTTCAAAACATTTTCTCTTCACAGTTATAAAACTGGCCCTCAGATTTTGTGCTCTGCTAGAAAGGCAGTAAGTACAATATTTAGATGCCATAGGTAGAGTAACTGTGGAATAGAAATGTTGTCCCACTGCAGGGCCAGAAGAAAATGTGCATCTTTCGTAAGGGATAATCCAGCATTTTATCTACTACATTTTTAAAGTAATGAAAAAGTAATTCTGCATGGTATGGCTTTTTGGAAATATGCCTATGGATATGTCCAAGTTCAGGAGAGTGTATTTCCAAAAGAATTGACTGATTAGAGCCAGAACAACATGGATAGCTGGTAAAACCCTGTGATACATCATCTCACGCTGGTCCTTTACAAAATACCATGCATTAAGAAATGTTTAATAATCAGTGCCTTGGCACCTGATACTTTTATACAAATCATAAATCAAAGAAATGAAGCATGAGGGCAACACAAAAAGTTTAAAACTAACTCTGAGCCTGAAAACTATCCTTGTGGTTTTGACTGATATTGTGAGCACTGCAGTCCTGACCAGCTGAGCATAAATATTTACCTCATATCACGAATAAAAATCACCAGTTACAAATCCTGGCAGCCACCAGAAAAGAGTCTTAGAAGTGAGACCCTCTGTAGGCAAATTCTTCACACTGATCATGTAGGATTTGCTCCCAACCATCCACAAGAACACCCCTCACTCCCACCCCTCTCCTGTGAATGGACAAAATCCACAGCAAAGCTCTAAAACAGAACCAAAATATTTCTCACCTGGGAATGCTGAAACTAATTTCTTCAGTTTATGCAGCTCTTTACATAACCTCAGGTGACAGTGTTTTATTTCTAAATGAAAGATATTCCAATGAAAACAAGTTGAAATAAAAGAATTTAGAGAGTAGAAGTGATAGAATTCAGGGCTCGGATGGCTGATGTTCTTTGAATGATGGTCTGCCTCTGATGTACTTGATCATGCTGCAGTGGGGACAGACACTGAGAGATAAATGTGTGGGTAATCCGGTCCTAAACCAGTCAAGGATAAAACTCTAGCTGAATTCTCCAGGAAAAACTGCATCAAATTCAACAGGCCCTGAATTTTATGTCATTTTTTTATCATAAATAATATGATATAAACCATAAAATTCTGTCGTGTATTATTTCTTATAAACAAGGTTCCTGGCACATCACATCATATTATTTAAATAAAATCTGAAAAACCTCGAAATCATGTCCCTTGCCCATCAATTACTATTATATTTATTATCAACCACATTGAAGTTACTTCATTATTAGAATGAGATGACTACCAGGAGCTTTTGCTGTTGTTCCATTCACCTGGTGGAGTTTTTGAATTGCATTATCTGAGAAATATCACCTAATAGATATGGAATGCATAGGCTTGAACATTTCTGTTTACAGCATCATTAAAATGTCACTATATTTTCCAAATGTTAGAAACAGCTCCAGTGGAAAAATATATGCAGAATCTTCCCATTATGCAACTGCCTTTGAGAGCAAGATTTAAGATTTAAACTAACGAGTGACATTAATAGAAAAAAAATTATAATAGCAATTTTTTTGACAAAGCAATAGTTGATCATTGTTATATCACACTGTGAATGATTAGAAGCAAATCAGATTAATCTGCTGAATTCACAAAGCAATATGGTTACTGCAGATGACACCCTCCTGCAGCACCTGCTGCTGCAAAATGTATATTGCACTGAGCTCTTCACATCTAACAAAAGAAAAAATAACTCAGCTGATTATTTAAATGGACGATTCTGTTCTCCCCAACACTTTAAATGGACAAACTCTGAATTATGGAACCATTAACCAGCAATTCATGATCTGGTTACTGACCTCCTCACACTGCATGATTTGGGTGCCTTGTCTGCTGTGTAATCTTAAGCAACATTTTGGACTAAAAATGCTGTGTAAGAGTTAAGTTGTTCTCCCTTTCTCCTTGACTGGCCATATGCCCTCAGCACTGTTGCCAACAACTATATTCTCTGTCAGTTTTCTCCTCACAGATTTTTGGTTTTGAGTACAAAAAGATTAATCATGAGAGATCCTGGACTGGATTTAACCAAAAGCCACAGAAAAGCTTCATTCCTACGACATTTTGGCTTTAAAAAGGAAAAATGGATATAGGAAGCTAGTCAGAGCATGCTGAAGTGATCCTGTTCAGGAAATCACATTATGGAAAATGTCCTGTGGCCTAAAATCTGCCTGTTGAGAAGAAACTTGTGGCTGGGCTGGAAAGTGTTTTCTATCCCTTTATATTCCATACACTGTAGTGTCCATAAGATGATTTGAGTTTTGGTCATCGTACCACAAAGGTGCCTGGCTAAAGTAAAATAGCACACTGACTTGAATTCGGTAGTTGGCATGATCTCTCAGTCTTCACAGAAGTCTCAACAAAAAATATTGACAACTTCAACCCCTAAGGTCAAAAGATTTTTGCCTCATTTTGGTTTAAATCTAAATTTCCAGGTACAAAATCGCTTTATGATGCAGCACAGAAGTGCCCCTTCAGGTATGTTTTTAGTGACTGACAAGGAGCAGTGTAGAGTGAAAATTTACACCATTAGTTCATTCACTGACTTTAGTTTCAATTCTTCATTTCTTTTCCTTGCCACACCATCATATTTAAAATGGGGAGGCTGTCACCATGCAAATATGGTGCTAACAGTTGTGAAGCTCTTCCAGCAAATTCACACCATCCCACATCACCAGTCACTTGAATGCAAGAAAGTAATGCTTCCCTTAGGGAATTAAACACAAATTAGTGAGCAAACAGAATTAAGAAAGCAGTAACTCAAAGCTTCTACTCCATTAAACCTATATACCTTCCTGCACAAAAAAAAATGGGTTTTTTTTACTCAGCTATATCAGCTTTTGCATCCTGTGCCTACACACTGCAGCACAGGCACGAGGAAGATGAATTAATGATGGCAGTCACAGGAAGCAATAATAAAGTTATAAGACAGCAGTGCTAAAAAATGTCCCCTAAGAAAATAACGTGATTCTTGCCTATTCATTAGCTCTTGAAAAGTTTCATTTGGCAAAGGAAATATAAAGCCATTTAGGACTGACTTCAAGTAATCCAAAGACACAAATCCACTCCGACTGACATCAATTGCTCTGAAGGCTTTTTCAATGTCCTGATAGGCTGAGCACAGCTGTAATGAATACATTTTATAGTGTTTTGCTCAGAAAAACCAAGTTCATGAAGCTTTTAAAACAATAATGCATTTTTTACGAGACCTTTTCACATGCTCTTCTCTGTGAACTGATCAAATAGGTTACCCTGGCGTGCTCTGATGGTCAGATGTTTAATTAATAAGCTCACTACAAAACACTATTCCCAATCACACGCCCTCAAATGACAAGCCAGGCAAGTTTCTCAAATAATAACTCTGCCTCAAAATTCACTGCTAAAAATACTTTGTGGCTCAGCCTGCTGGATAACACCTGTCTCAGTGTAACTTTAAAACCATCCATGGCATAACCTTGGATCAAAGTTCCCCCTGTTAAATTTGGTCGTTTGCACAATGAATACTGGAGAACATTAGAAGCTGTGGAATAGTTAATTTAGCTGTTGAGCAAACACATCGCTCTTTCTTTGTGGGTTTTTTTTGTGCTTGTTTTTTTTTTCTTTTTTAATTCGGGGCTATTGCAAAGGAGCTATTGGATGTGTTTTTGCTTATGGGACTTATAAAATGCCTGAAAGTTGACTTACTGCAGATTTTGATAAGGTTCATGAAACAATAGGAGTACTGGTTTGTTTTTCTGAAGCTGAGAGCATCCCCGAGGCTTTTCTCCCCACACCAGTTTTTGACAAGTACCCCATCTGCTTCTAAGCTGATTATTGTTCATTCAAAACTGCTGAAATCACAGGGTAAAGGCACAGGACAGAGAGACTTCAGGAAGCCCAAATTAAACATTCAGGATTGAGAGGGCTTGTAAGGTGAGATACACTGTGTTTCCAGTCCAGGCCTTGACCTCCCTATCAAAGATGTCACAGAATATTCTGAGCTGGAAGGCACCCACAAGGATTAGAGTCCAATTCTTAAGTGAATGGGGATCAAACCCACAACCTTGGTGTTATTAACACCCTATAAACACCGAGCTATAGGAGAAGAAAAAGGGTCAAGATGCTGAATGTCCATGTAGCCCTGTTTTCCCCTCCTCTCATCTATGTTTAAGGCTGAGAAAGCAGAGTTACACATCTGTATAACTGACATTCTAGTACAATGTCCAGTCCTGATGCAGACTATCAGCTTCTCTGTTTTCAGACAGCCAGAATTTTCACGACATAAAGGCAAAAGATTGAATTTTGGAACATTTTGTTTGTTTTCACCTTCCCAATGAAGCAGGTGGAACGCAGGTATGTTCCACCACCCCACTCCCCAACCACCTTCAGCTCAGTTCACATCTGAGGGCCTGTGGAGACATCATTTCCCACGTCTGCTCCAGCTCCACTCTTTATTCTAAGCCTGCCACCACGTATTAAAAATGAGTTTCTGCAGTAGCACCTCTCTGCTGGTAATTTACTTTGTGCAGGTCAGAAAATAATTGTCAGACCATGACAGCTAGTCATTACTCAGTGTAAGTCATTACTTAATTTGGGCTGACAGAGGGATCCAGCAATTCACGTTGGGAAACACCTCAGCCATCAAGATTCCATGCACTCCCATTTTGTTTTAGCCCAAGGAATCTGGAGTTCTAACACACATGTTTTAATGCTGTGAATCTAAGCAAGATTGAAACACGAAATAAAACAGAACTGCTGCTCTGCTAAGGGGCTGTGAAAGCAAACAAGAAACCCTGTGCGTGGAATTTGTTCATAAAAGAAGTTGGTATAATTAACAGGCCTCAAAGCTTGGCAGTTTTCTTTTCCTGTGATGCCTGGCTCAGCTTTGCCACCTGCCAAAGTATTGCAAAGTATTAATGGCACTCCCCTACCTCTCCTCTGAATGCCCTCTGGGGTTAACCAGGCTGAACTCTGGCACAGAACAGTCACCTGGGGGGGACTGCAGGAAAAGCCTTTTCTACCTCTGCTCCTTCTCTTGCAAAGGTTATTCCAGTGGGCTACAAAGGAAAAAAATTGCTGTTCCAAATGGAAAAGGATCCCAAAGTGTGGCTACTCTATGCTTAGGGCATGCTCTCCACTCTTCCCCTGACCTCTTAGTGGCCTCCTGAACATGGACTTTCCTTCCTGTTTAAATACAGCTTAATACTTAAAAAAGAAGCAGCTTGTTACTCAAACTTTTATTTTGTATGTGTGTGTGTGTGTGTGTGTGAATGCTCCATTCCATTTAGAACCGACCTTCAATATTTCAATTTTGGTTGACAATTGAATTTTTTTAAATTATTTTTGTAATTCTCCTCATGAAGTGCTAAAGTAGAAATGAGAGAGACAATGTTTAAAGCTAATGCTCTTTATCCTGCAAAGTACAGCTAAGTCTTTACTGGCTTTCTTCTAGGTTTAAATGTTTCTTTCTAAACAAAAATAAATGAAAAGTAATTAGCAGTTGGCCTCACACTCATTAAGAATCCTACTGCTGAAATATCATATATGTACATATGTGATGAGCAAAATTTGTTAAACATGCTAAATTGAATCTCAAGATATGCAAACAGATTTCCATATTTTTTCATTGTACTGGAAGGGCCTTTCTCACTGTTTTAACTTGAGCACCTTCTTAAACTCACATCCCCACATCCCTCACATCATCATTAGGGGCAGATCTGACAGATTTTTTGCTGTATAACCTCTCAAAACCAGATTTTTTTCTTCCATGTACAGGTCTAAATCTCTTCACTGCCTCCATTCATCCAACAACTGAATTACTGAAACACACTTTTTTTGTCTTTGAGGCAAACAATTGTACCCTGCTCTTGTTATCAATGACTTTTCCTTCCCTATACAACAAACATGAGCTACTTGAAGCCACTGTCACAACGACAAAAATGTCTTGGTGTCACCTTGACCTCCTCAGCCTGTCCAACTTCACCCTTCTGACACAATTTTCCAGTTACAAAGATTCTCTGCAAAGTTCAGAACACCGAGTGAAAATTGAGATTCCCGAGTTTTACAAGATTCCAAGTGGCAGCAAAAAATTCTTCATCTGGGGTTTGGGAGCTTGTAATCATTATTTAATTTTTCACCCCACGTAACACGACACATTTTGATTTTAAAGGAAGTTTTCACACAAAGTTGTTAGAATTTCCCATGCCAAAGGAAACTGGCTTTTTCTTCCTCCCTGTCCTCGTTGCATCTGTCAAGAATCAGAGCCTATCAATGCCCTACAAAACTGCAAACCAGTTTTGTCAAGGCCAACAGAAATACTTCTATTGATATAACTGGAAAGAGGGAAACTACCTGAATTTCCACTCCTTTTCTGAGCACATACGTGGAACTTATGTTTTCTGTTCTTTCCTAAACTGTGTCTGTACTTACACCAAAATTCTTCAGAAATTATTTATAATCCATCACAGAGTCTCTAACAATTCCACAGCCTAAAGAAACAGAACTATTTCAAAACACAAATATTCTAGATCAAACTTGTAGTGAATTGAAGAAACAGGAAATATACGAAATTTTTAGAAACACAATACATAAAAAATCATGAAAAACAAATAAGCACTGCATTTTTCCCTGCTGTCTTTTTTCTGCTCAAGATTGTCTACAACTTGCCTTCCTAATTACATTCAAATCCTGCATACAGTGCTATTTTCTTGGCTATCTACATGAACATGAATTTTAATATATCAGCACACTTCCAACAATATTAGAATATTATGATATTCTTAAATTCCAGTGTAACTTATGCTAAGTCATGCCTAAACTCTGTGGCAAGTTGTCTGGATTTTTTAGCAGGCTGGAAAATTTGCAGCAGCTTCATCTGGATTAAACGGAAAAACTCTCTTGGCAATTAGAACTCATTTCCACATGGTATTAACTTCTCCAGCTTGATTGCAGCATTTCCTTTTCAGCTGTTTCCCTTGGCTGGCACTGAAGTTGCTGTGCACACCTTTCAGAATGACAGATTGCTCAGAAAACGCTGCTCGTGTTTTATGTGCCTAAGCATGAAACCCAGAAAGATGTGGTTTTAAAAATGAAACTCAAAATTCTCTTGCATAAAGAGGATCCATAAAGTCTAAAGCTGAAGTGGTGCTGTTACCACAAGTTGTGTATCACAGGCAACTAACTTTCCCTTGGCTTCTTTTGCACTGAGCCCCATAATTAGCCTCTAAATACAATAAATCTTGTGTTTGATTAAAGCATGTCTGAAAAAAATGCATCTAGTTACTCCTGATGAATTTGTTCCCGAGACCAATAACAGAAGAAGTGATTGCCTTACTTTCTAATTTAAATTTGTGTTTCTAGAAGATACTACACCATATGATTTAGTTACCTCTCAAACTCCCTTTTCAAAGGTTAAACAGATTGTCTGCTACCATTAAGCTCTAAAGCATTCACACCATCCCCTGAATCACGATTATGGTATTCGGGGGTTTTTTTGCACAGTTTTCCAACATCCTGGGAATGAGAGTAGCTGAAGTGAGGCTGGGTTCTTATTTTGACTTCTGACAAGACAGGAAACTAAGAGTTCTGTTTCTGCTCAGACTTTTTCTGGACATCTTTGGGACATTAACCCTTTAGAAGATCATCATAGTAGAGGCCAAGATCTTAGGGGAAAAAAAAGACAAATACCACCCATTTACAACCCTGTACTTGCATCAACATGGGGGGCAAAGTAGGGGGATTCCACTTGCATTTTATGGGACCATTTAAGTGATAATGAGAAGAGAACCTGATCAGCCAATTGTCAAATTCCATTTGGGACAAGAAACGAGGGCTGCACTGTGACATCCCCTGTTTCCCTCTCTACACTTGGGGTTGTTTGGCAAAGTGTGAAGGCAGATTTAGCTGCTGAAATCATCATAATTCATTGTGGGGTACTGAAAGATAAGAATTCCTGTTCACAATATTAAATTTACTCAATAATCTTGAGGAGTTATTGACTTGCCTCTTGCCTCAGTTTCCCATTTGTAACAAATTATAATCCTGCCCAACCCACAGGGTTATTCTGTTTATCACAGTAAACCACACACCTGTTTCTGATCCATGTAAGACGTGGCTTTATGTATTATTCATGGACAACTTGACTTTTTTCCCCCCCACAAATTCCCCCACATCATGTTTCCCCTCCAGACTTCTCTTTGTGTCTTACTAGGGGGGTGAGAATCATCTGTGAACTTTTTTTAAGGAAATTTCAAAGGGCTTAAGATGACGTCAGCTGGGAGTTGTGCACATGGAAATGCAGAATGAACACACAGGCAGCATTCTGATGGATGTGAAGTCTGGTAGAAACATATATAATAAAATGGATAGATTCAGTTCCACTTTGAACAAACTTTTCATGCATACATTCAAAATTCAAGGCATACTTCAAAAACACCCGTGATTATTCGGGGACTGAGAGTTCTATTTGACAAAAATGTCACGAGAAACGTCAGGTTAATGGTAAATCTCAGCATCAGGAATGATACTTTGGCACATTTTAGGGGTGCCTGACACTCTCCCTTGTTTACAGCTTATTTTCTGATCTACTAAAAAACACCCAAGCAACAACAAAAAGCAGATACACTGATTACCATGGCCTTGCTAGAGAACAGGAATGCTCAGTCATAATCCCACATCAGTGGCTGTTTTCAGCAATCCATGAGATACTCTGTTTTGTTGCGTGACAACAGCAGCATTCCTTCCACTAGGAACTTCATATTGTAACACTCCTACAATTTCTGCTGTTTTGAACCAAGTGGCTGGAAGGTCAATCCCACTTAATGAACAAACAGAAACACAGAAGGAATTACCAGTTCAAAATTGTACTTTCCCCCCCTCTGTTCTTTATACTCCGGGTTGTTACACAGGGTCCCCACGGACAGGCAAGGATCACCATCCTGCTTTGCACACCATTAACCTCATCCTACAGGAGGGCAGGATGCAACCTGGACACGTAACAAATAAAAACTGAGTTGATTTTTTTAAGCAGCCATTAAAATCAGGCCTCTTTTCATGATAAAAATCCATAGGAGGCTTGTTATTACCATCATCTAGACATATGAAGGGAACATATTTATGTGGCAACATTCTTGATTGATATATGTTAATATGCCTTAAACCCCCAAATTTTTGATTCTAATCATAACAACTTTTTTTTTTTTTTTTACTTTCATAGATTTAGTGACCCAGGAATGTATTCCCAAAGAGTAGCTTTAAACACAGCAGTCTTTTCCATCCTTCTCCACACGTTTGAAAGTCTGGGTTCACTTTTCATTTCAATATATATTCCTTAAGCAACACTTCATCTGAAATTATTTTTTTATTAGCAATTTTCGAAAAAATTGAAGCTGACAACGCACATTTAATAAGCTTAGAAATGGCTTCTGGTTTTCTAAGTATCAAAATATGCTAATTACAAGTACAGCTATTCATCCTTTTCCCACTTCCTATTTTTACACACACACGGATACTCCTAATTGTTAAAACTGGAAAACAAACAAATGTACCCATTATACTTTTTATGAATCCAGCCCATTGTTCAAGGAAAAGAAATCATTCTTCACACAAAGATTTGCTCTGAAATTGCTGCCAAAGAAAATAACCTTGAGTTATTTGCTGCATAACTGCCACACGAGAACATTAGAGGAGCCTGGGGACAGCTTTGTCTGGAGCATGTGACTTTTAAGAGAGAGCTTTTAAGTTCAATATTTAAAAATTGCTGCCATATCCCTTTTCTTACCCCTGATCTTTAAATTAAACCCAGTTATCACATACAGGATGAAGTTGGACATTTTGTGTTTCCATGTTTTCGGTCATTTATCTGATAATGAAGGTTTGTGTCACCTGGTTGCCATGAATTCAGGATATTATTGGGATGTTAAGGAACTAGGTGTGTATAGACATATTTCATGGTGGGTTTTCCCCACAAAGCTGGAGAATGAGGCCCTGATGTGAAACCTGAATAACTTTCCTCAAGACTAAATGATCAAGCTCAACTCAAAGCCTAAAATTTGATTAGCTCTTAGGGAGAGTTATATTTTTCATGTAATCAAGTAAATCTTTAGATGGGAGGTTCATTCAACAAGAGTTCACTACTTCCTAGCCAAGGTTGGGTTTCAGAACTGTTAAATTTCTGGGTTTGGGGGTTTTTTCCCCCCCCAGAAATTTTTTAATAACATTTTGTTGAGGTAAAACAATTGCTCCATCTCTCTGGAGTTGGTCTGACCTACCTGAAAGAAATGCTGTGAGTGCAAATCAGGCTCTCTGGCCAGGTCTGTGGACCCAAAACACACTTATGAACATGAACATTTTCCCACACTACATAATAAGTTGCCTCAGCCCAAAAGATATGTATGTCAGGATCTCGAAAGAAAAAAACCCTCTTAATAATTACAGGGCTGGTCCAAAGTCCATAAAAGTTAATTGAGAGACTCAACCCTGCATCCCAGAACAACCATAACAGGATTATGGGAAAGAATACTTGTTGATCCATCCAATGCAAATATTTAGGAGGCTCTGGCTTGAATCAGAAACAGCTGTAGAGTCCAAAAGCAGAAATCAATTCAGGACACCACTCTGTGAAGGGGCAGCAGGAAGAAAGCTGGTGACAGAACTTGCACCAAAGAACAATATTAGGTTTAAATTTTTTTGTTTGGTGGGGATTTTTTAATAACAGATCAGTGCAGAAATAAGCATTTTAAGTGGATTATATTACACTCTAATTCAAAACTAGAAATGTCAGGAACAGCAGGAGCCCAGGCCCCACCAAATAAGAAGCATTTTCTCTAAAAGTCACAGCCTCAGGTCCACGCCATGAAAGGCACTGTCCAGAGAAATGGGATAGACAATCATAGCAAAGAAACACGGCCTGGCAGCCAAATGAGCACATATTTTCTGCTGTTCCCATTGGATTTTTCCAGTTTCTCAGCCATTATCAGCAACTGTCAGCAGGGCAGCTTTTTCAGAGCAGTCAAGTGACTCCGTAAGGTTCCCAACATGCAAAAAAAAAGTATTGTCCTTCCCCAATTTATCAGGAATTCAGAGGGAGACATGGATGTACTTGAAACAGCAAAAGCCACTTAGATTTGAAGTTCTTGACTTGCCTGTGCCTCTCCATCTATGATACAGACAAAATAATTCCAGACAACATGACCTGAAGTGCTCAGTTGGACAGTGTTCCTTTAGGGTATGATGATTGTAGAAAAAAAGAGCTTTTGTGCATTGATAAATATGCAGACAGAGGAGCAGAGCACACTCATCTGTTTTATCTTGACCTTGAGATTCAACTGGACTCGTGCAAAATTAGCAGTACAAGGGTGAATTTGATCCACCATTTTAAACACACTTTGAAAAAAAACCTCCAACCAAACAAGAACAGACAAAAAACCCCAAACCAAACCAAACCAGCAAAAAACCCCAAAAAAACCCAACAACCCCCCCACATATTACTCCTTTAACTTGGGCATTAATATCCTATTAACTGCCTTGCAACTTGTACTTCGAGAAGAGAATACACTTTGAGTTGCTTTAAGGTTCGTCCATAAGAAGAAATTCAGGTATAATTTGGGTATATTTAAACATTCTCAAACTTATATGGAATATCGGACTTTTGAAGGAGCCTATCAGTAAGAAAATAAGATAAATATTACATTTTATCTCTATATTATTTCTCATATTCTCTTGTTTAATACAGAGGTGACTCAGGACCATTATTTTTATCTGTTAAGCTTCAGAATTTTTTTCTGGTAAAACTTCATTATTTTAGAGCTTTAAATCCCCCAAATGAAAATTTATGTTCTTTTTTATTATTCAGCACTTACGAGACGTAGTAACATTTTTATAGATTTATTGCCTCTCAGATTGCAGTGCCAAACACAAGGTTTATTGTCAAATAAAGCATCTTTTTGGTTTTTTGATTGCCTGCTTTAGAATAGTATTGCTTCTGCTCTATAATTGCCTGTACCAAATTATTTAACTGGTTTTGTTGATATCTAATTCTGGGAAGTATCCCAACCAGAAAAAAAAACACACAAAGTGAAATAGTGTAGCCAGGCAATATGAAATGAGAAAAAAAAAATATTTTGGAAGTCGCTCACAACTAAATAAATATCCAAATTAAAAAAAAAAAAAATAACAAAAAACAATTCAAGCAATAAAGTACCACCCTAATTTGCTTCATTTTCTTTGAGGTCCCTCTCCAGAAATACTATCTCCAGTGGTATTTCCTGATGGATTTCATAGATTCTAAACCCCACAGAAAGTCAAAATCATAAGATACTAAACTAAACTAAACTCATCTTAGTGGCCTCCTCTGGACTTGCTGCAACACAACACAGAATCACAGAATGGTTTGGGTTGGAAAGGACTTTAAAGATCATCTCTTTCCATGGCATGGGCAGGGACACCTTCCACTAGCCCAGGTTGCTCAGAGCCCCATCCAACCTGGCCTTGGACACTTCCAGGGATGGGGCAGCCACAGCTTCTCTGGGCAATCTGTGCCAGGGCCTCATCACCCTCACAGGGAGGAATTTCTTCTTAATATCCAATCTAAACCTACTTTCTTTTAATTTGAACCCATTCCCCCTTGTCCTGTCACTCCAGGCCCTTGGAAATAGTCTCTCTCCATCTTTCCTGTGGCTGCCTTCAGGTGCTGGAAAACCACAATCAGGTCACCCCAGAGCCTTCTCTTCTCCAGGCTGAACAATCCCAATCCTCTCAGCCTTTCCCCATAGCTGTTCCCCATCTCAAAGTTCACAGGGAGTGAAGATGTGCAGTGGTACCATTTTATTTCAAATAACAGCATTCCTCTACCCCATGGGGAAAAAACCAGCCATATTCCAACCACCATTCAGGAAAAGCATGAAACACAGCTGATAAGAGATGTTTCCTTTTTTCCAAAGGCAAGATTTCACTAACCATCTGGTTAT
Organism: Pipra filicauda; assembly: GCF_003945595.2. Lineage (NCBI taxonomy): Eukaryota > Metazoa > Chordata > Aves > Passeriformes > Pipridae > Pipra > Pipra filicauda. The sequence goes on from NW_024104412.1 coordinate 506,777, forward strand.
CAGGACCTTTTTTTCCATGGAGAAGCAGTGGCTCTTGGCTTTCTCCACTCACTGATCTCAGCAGGAATGGGGAGCCACTTCCTCATTCAGAAACCACCAACTTCAAATCAGCTGTCAAGGGGACAGGACCCTGGCTCCTGGAGGTCTGTCCTACACACTCTGTCCTCTTGATATATTGATTCTGCTCAAGAATATTAAAAAAAACACATCCTTTGTACATCCTGTGTCAGACAAAGAAACCAAAGGAGTGAAGCAAAAGGCTCTCCTTACGCCTCCTACAAACAGAATAAGGAAACTTTTCTTCTTTTCACCACTTCTTCCTCTGGAAGAGCCTCTGGGGTTCTCACTATCTCTTCTGTGCAGCTTTCAGGGTGGAGTAGGCACCAGCATTGCCACACAGACTTCCCAACCCTGTCCTGGATCTGAGGCCAAGCATATCCACCCTCAGTGCCACTCTGAGACTGCAGGCAAAGGGAATCACACACTGTCACTCCAGAATCTTCACCCCCATCCTGACAAAAATCAGGATTTTGGGGATGAAATCTGATGCAGGACTCATGTCTTTGGAATGAATTCCCAACATGTTTATCCTTGCATACTCTTGCATCCATTAGAGAAAGGCTGAAGGCTGCAACCTGTATACAGAAGATAAACTGGAAAATTATCCTGCTGCAAGCAGCCTGCAGCCACTGTCACTCAGAAGATCACAAAGGCCCCATCATTTAGTGCTATTTGTACTTGCACAGAAAAAAACCCCACCAAACCCATGGCTGTTTCTTTACTTACTTTCAAATTCTAAGTCCTTCATCCTAAAACAGGTCATGTGCCTCTGTATCCATCTTGCCTGGCTCCAGTCAAAAACTCTGCAGCACCTGACCATATTTTCCACATTCTGTGCAACCTACAAATTACAGGTGATTTCAACAAACAAAAAATCCATATCACAACTGACAAATGCAAGCACTGGAAAGATTTGCTAACATATAATGCAAAATGCCATTTTATATCTATTTTGATAATACAGGACAACCTTCCCTGGCACAGTAGAAAGTGTTGCAAAAACATTCCATGAGAAATGAGTGTTTTTCACTTATTCAACGTCTAAGGCAAATTCCTCTTCAAATGGCACTGGTAAACATCTAGACTTTTAGACAAAACAATGACTTTCAGATAAAATTCATATATTTTAAACAGCAGGCAGAGGATGATCTTCCTTCAGTACTGAAATCTACAGATTTGCTGGAAACTAAAGATCAAGGTAGGAGTACAAATTCAAATTCTGCAGTACATTTCCAAAGTATCAGTGAGATACTTTAATCTCTATTCTAATATCTCCAGAATATTAGTGAATTATTTGTTCTACATATACCAAGGCAATTTTTTTGCACTTCTTCAAAAATTACCAAAATCAAGCAGATCTAGAGGTTGAAAGGAAATGCATACATGGGACAAAATAAAAAATGCATTAACAACTCTGCCTGGCAAAACAGGGTGGAAGAGGATAAAGCTTTTTATCTGGGTAAAGACATGAAGACAGAAAAACAGTTTTTATTCATTAAAAAAGTCTTTTCCTAGAATCCTATAGGAATCTGTATCTATAGCTCCTGTAATTCTCTAGGAATCTGCCTCTATAGTTCCTATAGATATGGAACAACAAAGGACATTCAAATTCAAAGGAAGGATTAAGCTTCGCCAGAGCGGGCCAGGATTTCTCCTTGCCACGACTGGCAAGACATTTCCACCACAAATCCAAGCTTTTCATGGAGAAACAAACACGGCAATCTCGACTCCTTTCTCCCTGTAATCAGATTTACCCAAAATGTGCTGTTTAATGAGTGAGGCACAGGGTTGCCCTCTGGGGTGCCTGGCACCAGGGGTACATTTTTCCACCAGCTTGATGCAACCATTTGTCCTCACAGGTCAGAAAAGCCACGTACCCACCGGTTCCTGCTCTGAGCAGGGACACTGGGAGCAGCTTTCCTGCTTGTTCCCTGGAGTGCCAGTGATATCACAGCACTTTTAGCAAGCACAAGGCCCTGCCACAGTGCCTTTGGCACGGCGTGCTCTGTTGTCGCTGGCACGTGCCAGCTTGGCTGCTGCTCCCCGCCCCAGCAGCGACTGCATTTCAGCAGCATTTATGCACAGAAAGCACTCAGGGATCCCTCGGGAAGGGGGGAGACAATTAATATTTTAAGTATTTTCTTGTTCTTCGGGAGCACGTTGGATATCCACGGAGAACACAGCCCCTGCAGGCACCTCAGCAGGAGGAGCTTCCAGACGCTCCCTCGTGCCCCACTGCAGCTGGATGGGAGGTGATTCCCTGCCACAAATCACTGAAGTTCATCTTGCTACCCACACAGGTATTTCTAATCACTGTATGCCACGGCATTTTCCTTAGCAACTGTCTCTCCAGTGGATCTGGGTGCGTTGCTTCCCTCTCCCTGCTTCCATGGAACTTTCTTGATGGCTCGGGGCATTTGGCAAGGAGATCTGGAAAGGGGCTTTCATGCATTCCCATCACCCAAACTCCCCATTTCTGCCTCCAGTAACACATACCCAGCATGGCCAAGTCCACCACTAAACCATGGCACTGTTAAGTGCCTCATCTACATGGCTTTTAAATAAGGGGTGGGGATTCCACCACTTACCTGGACAGCCTGTGCCAGTGCTCGACAACAACCCTTTCAGCAGGTTCTTCCTCATATCCAATCTAAACCTCCCCTGGTACAACTTGAGCCATTTTCTGTTGTCCTATTTCTTGTTACCTGGGAGAAGAGACCAACCCCCACTTGGAGCATAAATAGCTTGGTTTTGTCAAGATTTTTACAACAAAACTTTTCAACATAACTTAAAAACAAATCTTTATCGTCTCAGTGGCTGTCTAGTTCTTATTTCTGATGTTGGATGAGTCTGAAAGGACTCATTTTAAGGAACCTCTGGGACAAAAAGGCCTTTAGCATCGTAGTCAGGAGGAGAACTGTGGTTTGCAGAGAAGGATGGAGAGGCAAAGAAGTTTTGCAGATGCTCTTGCCTATTTAGAGCCATGTGCACAGAGGAGACAGGACAGACCCACTGTTTCTTCTGAAGGAAACAAAAGCTGCTTGCCCTTGACACGAGGATCAGGAGCAAAAATCTGTGTTCAAACTTGTGGTTGCTGCCCCTCATTAAAGCCATGCAGCCACCCTAATAAACAACATATGGGCAATCTGGGGTTATTATCTGCCAAGAAAGCAAAAATAGCAAAATTCCAATGGCAGCTTCAAGAAATATGCTGCAAGGAATGAGTTGGGGACAGAGTGGTGGAACATGCTGCCTTCCTCCATTCTCAGGAAAACGTGTCAAAAATGCATAAATTAGTAAAGAAAAGCCCATACTACAACACCTGGCACTCTCTCTGGCAAAAGGACTGATGCTGAGATGTGCTCTCAAGGCAGAGCCTGCAAACAGGACAGCTTGGAAGCTCAGCATCCCATGAGCTGCCCCAGAAGGGACCCTGCAGTGGATCCACAGTGTCCAAAACACTCTTCCTGAGTGCAGGAGCTGGCCAGGGCAAGAGAAGGAAGGCCCTCAGTCACTCCCAGGATGCTCTGAGAGCAGTTTGTGGCAGACTGTGTCCGACTGTCCCCTTCCCTTCAGCCAGGGATGTACACTTAGATTTCCTGCCCTTCACAGCACCTTTCTCCACTGGGGGTAGAAGAGTCCCCACCTCCAAATGCAAGATTTCAGTCTGCAGAGATCTATCAATCCAGCACATCACACACAGGGAGATACACACATCAGATTCTGTTTGTTTTGTTTAAAAAAAGAAAGGAAGAAAATAAACGCCTGAAAAATATTCCTCCCTTGCTATAAACACATCAGTGCTCATTTTCTCTGTATTCTACTTTGGGCCATTCTGTGTAAAATCTTTAATTAAAGTTTTTCTTTGAAATTGTCATCATCAAAGCAGAAGAAAGAAAGTAAAAAAAGGAAGGACACAGCTGTGCATATATGAAGTGCTATTCAGTACCAAATGAATTGGAACAAAATAAGTATCGTGACTGTTATGCTCTTAGTTTTGGCTCTGTATTCTCAGTAGCACAGTCTAACTTGTCACTTTATATTGATTCCATCTGTTTACACTCTGCAGAGTATTGGCTTCCTACAGTGAACATTTCCTATTTACCAGCTGGTAAAGATAGGCCCAAACCAGATAGAAAAGAATTAGACTATTTTCAGATCCTCATAAACATAAAATCAAAAATTAATGGGGGAGGGGAGATAGGAGCAGGGGGAGTGAATAGAACATGTGGGTCTGATGCTTGTTCATATTGATAGTCCTTTACAACCCATCAGCAATTTTTAGAGACCTTGAAGTTTGTGTGGTGAGTACACAAAATAAATCAATTTTCAGTCCTTTCTACCTTCTGCTTTACATGAACAGCCTTGCTGTAAATGTGAATCAATCACAGTAGCCCAGTAATCTTTAAATAGGAACAGTTGGGGTCTGAACTTGGCCAATACAATATTCCCACTCCCTCCAGCCAGCTCTGAGAGAAGGACCTCCAGATTAAATGGATATGCACATGCAGTCCAGAGCCATCTTTGTGCTCTGACAAACTGAGGTTTAGTTGTTTCTTTTTTCATAATCGCTGGATTCTTTTCTCAAGGAGACTATCATTTGGAGGAACTGACTCACTTCAGGAGAGTCTCTTTACTGGCATTAAAAAAACACCCCAAACTGTTCCAAGCTCCTTTTGAAAAGCAGGGTTTTTTTAATATTCAGGAACACCATGTAATTGAAATTGAGGCTCCTTTCTATGATGTCCATATTTTATTGAGAATATTAGGAACCTTTCTTTTGGATTTTGGTTTTTTTGTAGGGTTTTGGTTTTGGTTTTCTTTTTTTCTTTTAAACATGCACATACAAATTAAAACCCCAACAAGAGTTACAGATGTAAGTGTATCCTTGACTGATGATGTGAATCCAAACAGAAGCAGAATAACCACTGTGATAAATACAGATAAATATTTAAGAGTATATGAACTCTTCAGTGTATCTGAATAGCTATCTGTGTACATCATTCATTTACATACCTTGCAGTACTTCTTCAGCTGAATTGTTCTTGGGATATATATGTGGCAGCAACCTTGCCTGAAGTCAATAATGCTTTCTGTTAATGTACTAAAATACACACAACACCTCCATTTCACAATGCTTTAAAAAAAAAAACAAAACCAACACTGTAGAACCTTGTAAACTAAATCCAGCTCTAATTAGGACTTTGGAGGGTATTTTCAATTCATAAATTCTGTAATGAGAAGGTATTTCAGCAGTTTCTTTTGTGGTAGGAGACGCTCCACATGAAAATGTAAACCTTGCTCCTCAGTCAGCTGCATATAGCCAAAGGAATAAAAGCTATGGCATTAATAACAACTATAGCCAGATATGATTGATAGGCTTTTCTACAGTGAGAAAAGATTGTCTTGGATACAATCTGTGCTACCAGCCCTGCGATATGTTAATATTTTATTCAGACTAGAGTGAGGATATATTCAGATGTCCCACTCAGTGCAAGGCAAGCAAATGGGTTGCAAATACTGCTGCAGCCCTGAGGTGCAATAACAGCTGTGAAATCAGAAAGATTTTATTTCCTCCTCCCAAATTACAGGCCAAGTCCATGCCAAGCACAGCAGGAGGTTGGATTTTCCTTGGAATTTACATCAGGTTATGTTTAATGTATTTCTTCTTCTGTGAGCAGTCTTAGGGTAGAGCCAACAGACTGTCACACAGTGCTGTGGAAGGCATGGAATATTCTGCTGTGTCCCTGTAAATAATAACTATTATTAGGTGTGATATGTGACACTAGGTGAACTTGTAAATGCTCAAGTATACTAAATTATCATTATGTTTATCAACAAATTTTCGTGGCTCAGTTTGTGCAAAAATAAGACAATAAAAATGTAGCTTTCCCGTAGTCACACCACCACCTCCTCCTCGACTTAAAACAGCAGGTTTATGCTGTTCCAATTTGTGTTGAGGTTTAAGTGGACTGAGCTCTCAGGTACCTGGATATCTAAAAAGAGAACAAACTGGCTAAAACACCATTCTTCTGATGTGACAGCCTGTTTTACACAAGCCCTGCAAAGGGCTGAGCAATTACAGAAATTGTACTGCTATGGAGAAGGCTGATCTCTTAAAAAATTCAAACATCTGTGCTCAAGCCACATAGTAACTAAGAAATAAATCACAGTGGGACTACACCAGTCCTACACCAGAGATTTGTAGCAAGACTGCTTGAAAGAGAAGAGTTCTTAGGGTTTTGATGCTAAAAAGGGATCCACGGTGTGGATTAGGGAGGCTTCTGAAATACTATTTAGTACTTCAGCATAATAACCCCCCCCCCCCCAAATAACAACAATAAGTATGACCAGCTCTTCATGATACAACAGGGCAACGTCTTTTTAAACATGTAGCTAAACTGATACCAGTACATCAACATATCTGGAATGAATTACTACCCCAGAATGTGGTTTCTGTTATTACCCTGGTCAACAAACTTTCTCCTTGAGCAGGGATTCCAGCTGACTTCATGTCACTGTTTGGCAGCTGGGGTTGGAAATAAATATAATAAAAACACTGGAACAACACAAACCATGAGTGCATCACAGCACTGTGGTGACCACTGTGAGGACATCTATGGGAGAATTCTGTTTTAAGATGTGAACAACTAAAAATGCAGGAGAGAGTGGCTTGATCCTGCCTTTGTTGTGGCTGTTCTTCCCAGCTCTGCACTGCTTTGGGAGAAAAATCACCACAACTCTGAATCCCTGAGAAAACAGAGGTGTGGGAGCTGCTCCTCTACCACAAGTGTGATGATTGTCAGTGTAAAATACTTTTTCTTGAGGGATTTCTTTTTTTTTTTGGCTGCCATGGAGAACACAAAGGGGTATCTGCACCTTCATCTGACCTGTGGAATGACAGCACTCATGAGTCCTGAGGTCAAGAAAGTTACAGCACCAGTTCTCATCCCTCCTCAGCTCCCATCAGGTGTTCAGAGAACAACAAGTATGTCTTCTCCCCAGCACATACTTCTAAAATTCCTCTAAAATTCCTCTAAAATTCCTCTAAAATTCCTCTAAAATTCCTCTAAAATTCCTCTAAAATTCCTCTAAAATTCCTCTAAAATTCCTCTAAAATTCCTCTAAAATTCCTCTAAAATCCCCCTAAAATTCCTCTAAAATTCCTCTAAAATTCCTCTAAAATTCCTCTAAAATTCCTCTAAAATCCCCCAGTACATCATTTTACTTTTCCTCCTGTTTCCTCATCCTGCTGACTTGCATCAAGCACCGTAGCAGGTCATTTCCAGAGTCAACTACCAGCCAAGTCCGCTTTCACTAATGGGCTCTACACATGCCAAAGTGCACTCTCTGCCCTTCATTCTTTATTTCCAGCCTCAACTGCTCCTGAAAAGCCTTGTGCAGGTTTGCTCACACCGCTGTTTGTGGGGTGAAGCCCTGGAAGTCGAGCTCTGCCCTCAATTCAGCCCCTGAATTTATCAGAGTTGCTTGAGCTTTAAAGCAGAGGGAGAAAGCAGCCCCGAAAATTCCTCCTGGCCAAACTCCTGGAAAACAGCACCTGCACTGCCCTCCCGTGGAAATCCCACCGATCTGTGCCCGACAGCTCAAACAAACCTCCCTAACCAGTATTTGGGCTTCTGTACACTGCAGGCAGCCTCAGAGAAGTTCCCTAACAAACTAGCAGGCCAAAAGACCAAGATTCAGGCACGATCCTTGCTTTCCACGTTTTAATGAGTTTAAAAGGAAGCCAAGAGTTGCATATATATTCTCCTTGAACACTGGAAGAAAATCCAACCCCAAGCGCACAAAAAGCTTTCCCATTTTATTATATTGCACGTAATAAAGAAAAGATTAACCTTTTATTCCAGGAAAGATCTGTGATTTGTTATTTAATTAGTTTTCACTAATTAATTAGAATTTTTTAAGCTCCCCTGTCTCTCTGGAAGAAAGTGGCTTAGGTCCCTCCCTTTTTCTTCTTTTCTTTTACTGCTCCTCTTCTTCCTCCTGCTTCCTTTCAAAGTCCTAATCCCATTTTTGTATCCTCAGTATTACACCCCCTCATTCTCTCTTTGTCTGAGACTTTCCTTAGCTTTGCACTCGCTGGGAACAAAGTTGGACTGGAATTTACAGAATATTTTGAGGCGACTCTTTATTGAAGGCCAGATCATAAAAACCCAGAGGACAAACTGAAGGAAAAGGAATTTCCCTGCAGCCCCCCTTTGCAGAATTTCACCCTTTATATTCCACTGGGGGAGGTGGGCTGAAAAATATTCAGTGCTCCACTAAGAAAGCTACTGTGAGAGCACTGATTTGTTTGGGGGTTTTATTTTTACACAGAGTATGACTCCACTTTACATTTTACTTCATTGAAGGTAAGAATCAAGACTAAATCCCAGTTCACACACAGCTGGTGTCTTCTCAACTTTATTACTGGAAAATTACTTGCACTGGAAATTAAGATGCATGTTGAGTTATTTACTACTGAAGTCTTGAATCCTGAAACATTATAAACTTTCTCATTACTGGGTCCCTTGGCTTAACTTCCATGTTTCACCTAAAGACATGCCAAGCTGAGTGGCACATATTCAAATCACTATTAAACTGAACCAGTTCTAATTTCTTCCCTACACAACCCTAATTTACAGAACAGACAGATTGGTCTTAAAGGTTCATATTGTTATTTTTAAGGAACTTAGGAAGATATGGCACAATAACTTTGCTGTTATTTGGGATCTGTATTTTAATACACATGGATAAGACCTGCATCGATATCAGATTTTTTAAATACTTCATTTGTGTTACTTATTCCCTAAACAGCAACAATAAATTTATCTTATAGTTTGATTTTGTTTTGCACATTACACATTACTACTTCTCATCAACTTGTCTAGAATTAGGCAGAGCATTAATTTAATATCTGGTAAATCCCTATGAAAAACTTACAAGTCTTTCCATCATGTGAGATAAAGATTTCTCAATGCTTTATCTCTATGATCTTTCATATGCATATATGAAGGTATTTTCATTCTCAGTCTCACTGATGCATCATTCTCTTGCCCCAAAATACTATTTCATGTGCTTCAGGAGTAGAGGTGTCCCCCTATTGATAATTCAGTATTAGCAAAGAAATCAACATCAACCTTAGATGAGATGGACTTAACCCATTATACACTGAATAGTTTAAAGTGAAAATGGAACAGATCAGTTCACCCAAATTAAATAAAAAAACAAAAGTACTTCAGGAAAAAAACCACACAAAACTTAGTCACCTCCACTTTCAGGACAGAAATCTGAGTGTACAGCAATGCTGGTGCAGACTGTGCATCAGAATCCTCCTCTATTTCGATAAGCATCAGTCATGATATTATATAAACCCTCAGCGTTCCTCCAAGTCCAGTCTGGTGGTTTATAAGGTGATAAATTCCAAAGGTGAGCAGAGAAACTCTCTGTGCAGACACAAAACTCTGCCTCAGAGTTCACAGTCTAACCTCTGCATATTCATAACACTGCATGTATGTGAATTTAAGCTGTGAGATCTTCTTTTAAATAAAAAAAGAAAAACTTGCCTGCAAACTGCAACCCTTTCAAATAGCGAGACACACTATACAGACAAAACCTCCTGGAAACACAACAATTGTCAAATTCACATCACATTACTTTTGCAAGTTTTCCAAAACTTTCCCTTGAACAGGTTTTGAGCATGTCCAGCATCTTTTTGATAATATTGGTCTGGAACCTGCTCCCAGTTGAAATTTTGCTCTTGACACAAACAGGAACAGCCTCTAAATGATTGTCAACAGCAAAGCTCTGCCAGCACAGCCTCACATGGAGCTTCTGTTGGACAGAAAGCTTCCAACCACCCTCCTGAATTCCCCCTTTGTGTCTGTCAGTCTGACCAACATCAAGCATCTAAAATGCTTTTCTTTCCCAGTTCATCTTCTTTGTCAGCCTTCTTTTGAAGTAAGATCTGCCCCATGTCCCAGCAGAGTAATGTGGGATCTGGGACACAGCTCACAGGTGTAGCTGTAAAATATATTAGGTAGTCATCCAGATATTCCTAAATTTGGCAAAAATCATATATTTCTTTTCTGAGAATTCAATATCAATCAGTTCACTTCTATAATTCTGTAAGTAAATCAGTTATTGTTTGTCCACTGCTTTGAAAGCAATAAATAGCCAAACACAACTGTAAGCATTTAAAGGAAAAGATTCTAGGGATTCTCTTTCTGATGATACACACAAGTGTATGTTTCAACTTACTGTTTTAAGTTTTAAAAGTTAAAAAATTTTAAGGAGAGTGCATAGCTCTGTTCCATTAGAGTAGAACTCCCACTTCAAACTACAGAGAGGAGCTCTATGCCCTGTAAAATTTAGAGACTTTATTCAGTTGTTGAGCTTTGGGTAGAGATATCATGTAATAATTATAAATTCATTATCTGTATATGGGGTCTGTGGCTGGTACATATTTGAGCAAATTCCAACTCCTTTCCCCTCTAAAAACACAACCAGCAATGGAGAGTGAAAGTACCTGCACAGGGACATTTTATGCTACTTGAGACACCTCTGGCTCTTGTTGGACTTGAACAAGAACTAAAGGACCAAAGGATTTGGCCTGATATTTCTTCTGGATTTATAATGAGCCAAATTCAGATGAGCTGTGAGCATTTATTTACCTTCTACTTAAATCAAAGGAGGTTTTGTACACAAATCAGAACACTGGGACTGGTTCGTAGCTATTTATGTTTTTTCCAAGCTTAGGATCTGCTCTTAAACAAAACGTAACTGCCTTCAGAAGAAGCTTTGTTTACAAAGAGCAAGATGGCAAAATACAGCTTTTTTCTATTATTTACAGCTTTGCTGCAGTTTCATGAGAGCCAATTTTTTTCTTATGCTCATCCCTTCCTTAAAATGCAGGTGTACAATCATGGAAACCACGCACATTTCATTTCGACTTCCAGCCATTCTGACAAAAGGAAGCAAACTCCAGCTTCAGTGAAATCAATAGAGCTGTCACAGTTTACTCCTACAACAAATTCTCACCCTAAATCTAAATCTACATGGCAAGGAGAGGAGGAAAAGTGACATGAACCGTGATGGAGGGAGCCTTGCAAGATAATAATTAAAAATTACTTGCAAGCGAAACGTCCACATTGGGATTAACAGCAAATTCATACTTGATTGGAGCCAACTATAAATCTTCCTTCTCCAGAAAATGAGCTTTCTGTGGTAAGTGTGCAGTCCTTCCAAATGAGTTCCCAAAGGAAGGGGTGTATATCAGACCTGGGAACACGTTATAATTGGAAACAGCGAACCTGGGGCCATGTCAGAGCAGAAGTGGGACAGTGCTCCAAAGGAGGCATCTCTCCCAAGTTTCAGTGGACTCCAGAGAAGGGAAGAAAATAAAGACTTTGCTCTTCACATACAAGCAGGAGCAATGAGAGTTGGGTGAAAGGAGTCCCTTCCACCCTCTTTTCCAGAGGCTAGGGTGGTACATTAACTCCTTTACCCAATGACACAGAACTATACCTAGAAATGTTCTGGCCATTATCTTGAAGGCTATGCACATTAAAGCACTCTAAAAATATTTAAAAACACCCCCTTTTAGCCAAGAAATCCTCCTATTTAATTAAGCAACACAGTTGCTTAGATGTTTATCTTGACTTTTAAGGTTTTGCAGGAGAAAAATGCACATACCAGACACAAGCTCATTACACTAATTATTGTTTTATCAAGAGCTATTGTTAATTTTCCTCAGCAAGAAATCTGAGGCAAACTACACTAAGCACAAACAGAAACTGGGAAAATAACAATCAGACACAGCCCTGCCACCCTGGAGCTTATTCAGGTACAATGAGGCATTTGTCTTGGCCTGTGTGGAATGGGTTTTAAGTGCCAATAAAATAAGGGTGAGCCAGGTGATGGTGCCATCACCCAGTCTCTTCCATACTGTTTTATTGTCATCAGTCACAAAAATGTTTTCCAATATTGACAGTCTTATGCACTGGATCACAGGTTAGTTCTCTTCATACTTATGAAGGTAACCAAATCAGACTTCAAAGGAAATAATGTAAGACCCTGTTCCCTCTATTACAAGTGTAATTTAAAGAAATCAGAAACTTGGGGTTTCCCTGAACTGAGTGGCAGTGAGAGACTGGCATATATCAGAGAGAGGAGGAGATATGTTCTAATCAACTGCTCCTTGCTCCTGCCATTCCACTACCACCAGAAAGACTCAGTCAATTCTCTGAAAAGGGAGGTGAGAGGTGGAAAAAAAAGCAGATGTTGCACAGCCAAGGTAAAAACTGCAGGACAAGAGCAAGACTCACTAGTCATCTAGCAAAAATACAGCATTTTACACGGGTAGAAAAGCCCTTCTGCCTCCCACCCTGCCCAAAAGAAAGGCATCAAAAACAAATAAACCAACAAAACCAGGACAGTTTAAGTTGTCATTATCTAGCTCAGTACTTTGGACTATTAGAGAGAATGAAATGGGAAGGAAGAGAAGACAACACCTGGCAATTTAAGCAATCTTCATGTTATCAAACAAATCAAGTAGCTGTGATTAGAGCACCCCCACTGCTCCACATGCAGCACGTGAGGTGTGTGCTGGGTGCTGCACCTTCATCCTCTGCACGCTCAAATCGTTGCAATCATCTCCCACTGCATTTTGGCCCAAGTTTGGGTCACACAGCTTCCTGGGCACGTTTCAGGAGTTAATCTGATAAGGAACCATCCCCAAGAGGCAGCCATCCTGTTTCAGAGGGTCAGAAGTGTTTGACAGTCTGGAAAGGGCCCTGTCGTGCCAGTTCCCCTGAGTGCCCAGAGACAGTCACGAGCACACTCAACCTCCCAGCTCAGCCCATCTACAGCTGCAACCCCTGGCACATGTCCTGGCTCTGCAGACATTCATTAAGAGAAATCAACCTCCAAGCATTCTTCCTCCACCATTGAGGTGGAAAGCAACATTTTCTTCTTCACATGATCCATGGTTAAGTGCCATCATCTCCACAGTCACTTGGCTCACACACTTGCAGTAAGTGGGCTCTCTAAAAAATATGAGCAGGGAGGGTCCAAGAACTCTAAGGAACAGGTTCTGCCTGCAAGATCTACCCCATCATAAACTCAGACATATAATAACAATATCTGAAGCAAACAAACACCAGATTATTCTGCTGTTGCCACAAGAAAACTATCTGGGGTACTGGGGGGCTGACACTGGAGAGGCTGAACCAGCCCGAGCCAGAGGGAAAATCACAGGCCTTTCAATACTACTCAGCCCTTTTTACAACATCAACAGACTCATTTTAACCAATCTGTTTACAAAAGGATGCTCAAACAACTAAGGCAGCAATGTAGCTCGGTAATTAGGCTACAACAAGAACATCCTGCTGGGGATCAAGTCATTAGCAGAGCTTTCTTTGACTTCAGAAAAATCAGAATGGAGCTCCAAAACACTCCTGTAAAAATCAACTGGCATTTTTCTGGACTCTACACGTTTTCTGGTGGAAGTATATGTGCTTTTCTCACAGTTTGCCTTTCTCACAGACCCTTCAGAAATAGTCCATATTCCACAAGAAGTCAAACTTTACTGGTACAGAGCAAACAAATTTAAAGTTTCACCAAATACCCAGCCTGGTTCTCTTCTCACTTAGATTGCCTCTATACCTGCAAAATATCAGTGCATGCATCAGGAATAACTCACCTGCACTGAATAGCTCTTGATTTATATGTCACCTGGAATTCACACCAGTGCATAAAGAGTCACAAATCAGATCCATTGCTTATATTTTTGAGTACATTCCTACTAGTATTAGGGCAAGATCCTCAGTTATCATAAATCAGAACAGCTCTGCTTGCTTTCCTATCTTAAGAAGAATTACAGCACTTATAGGCACTGAGGGATTTGGCTCTCATTTCAATAATTTAATTGATAAGAGTTTCCCCAGTGCCCATACAGCAAGTACCTGCAGCTGAGGCAGGTTTCACTACAGTTACAAGATGGATGGATCTTGCAAATGTTGTATTTCTGATCAGTTTAGATAAAAAGGTAGAAGACAGTTTCTAACTAACAGAATAATGAGGAACTGTTACATTGTTCCAGTTAGAACCACGGGACTTAGAAGAATAAACAAAGCTTTAGAATAGAAAACCTTTTCTATTTGTTCCTGAAAGTTTCACTATTTTTTATTCTGTTAAGCAAGACAGATAGAAAGTTCCATCTTCATTTTCTTTCTATTTTTTTTTAAGCCTAACACATTTTATTTTATGCAACCTAGAGTAAAAGGATCACTGTAACCCTGACCTTTTTTTTAATTTTATTTCCCTTGAAAGACTGTTAGCCTCTGAAATTGCTGGAGAACAATTAAGGCTGTGAAATCCCCATACAGATTGAGTTTGTGGCTCTAGCACAATTTGTTGTTCCCATGATGAGGTTGTAGCAAGCAGAGCCACATCAGACTAAGTTCCTGTGTGATCTGAAACGGGCTACCAGAAGCTTCCACGGTGGGTGGGTGGACCTAGACTGGCTGCCAGCTGATCTCCCATCCTCTCCTCAACAGGATGGAGGAAAAAATTAAGTGGAAAAGCTCAGGGATTGAGATAAAGACAAGAAAAATCGCTCTCTCCAATTACCATCACAGGCAAGATAAAATCAATAGGGGGAAAATTAATTTGACTGCCCATAAGAGATTCAACAGAATGGCAAGAGACAGAGACAAAAACCTTAAAAAACCTCCTCAATACTCCTCCCTGATTCCACTTCACTTCAATTCCCAACTCTTTTACTCCCTCCTCCAGAGCAGAGCAGGGGGAAGTTGCAGTCAGCCCATAACAGCTCCTCTCTGGCAGTCCTTCATCCTCACACTTTTCCCCTCCCCACCAGCTACGACCTTCTCAGACAGCTCCTGCCAGGAGCTGCCCCAGCCTGGGGCCTCCAGAGGCTGCAGCTCCTGGTTACCTGCTCTGAGGTGAGGTCCCTGGGGGGCTGCAGGAGGGATATATGGTCCTCTTCATGGTGGAACATCTGCTTTGCTACAATCTCAGTGTCCTCCAGGGGAATCTCTGCTTCAGTGCCCAGAGCACCACCACCTCTTCCTCTCTGACTTCGGTGCCTGCAGGACAGTTTCTCACACAGCTTTATTTCCCTTCCTTCCTTCCTTTTCCTTTCTTTTCCTTCCTTCCTTCCTTTCCCTCTCTCTCTCTCAACACAGCTGTGCTGCTTGCCTGCTTTTTTTTTCTTTTTTTTTCCCTAAATATGCTTTCACAGGTGTTCCAGAGCTACTGGGCTCACCTGTGCCCTGCAGTGGAGCCCTGGAAGCAGCTGGGTCTGGCTGTGTCCAGCCCCTGCCCTCTCCTCACAGAGGCTGTCCCTGCAGCCCACCACTAGGAACACCCACAAACACACAGGGCAGGTCACCCTGAAACCCAAAGGATGGGGAAAGCAGAGGTTCCTTCCTGGAGCTCTGTCTCCCAGGCCTGCAGCACCTTTGCCCGTGTTTATCAGCCAGGGAAAAAATTCTGGCGTGCAAAAAACAAATCACAGACCACCCACTGTAAAAACAGTGTCTTCTCATTGCCTTCCTTTTGTCACCTCCCTGACTCCAGCTGTGAAATCTTTAATCAGTATGCTCTCAGTCTGCTACTTTTCCCTCTTTCCAGGCTCATTCTAAAATTACTGACTACTTCCAGCCAGCCTTTGCCCCGCTCAGAGCATGGCCAAGGAAGTTTTCTCCTCGCTTCACACAATCCAGGGAAAACAGTAGTAGCACTTGCTTTGTGGAACACCCAAAATGGAAGCAAATAAACATGAAAGCTCTCCCTAGAAAGAATGAACAATCCCACAGATGCCAGGTTCCCTCTGTCCCTGTGTGACAGAGCTTTCTGGATTGCAGCACGGGACAAAACCCCTCCAGGAGCCCTGCCCACTAAAAGGTCTGATGTCATATAAGTGGCTGTGTTCCTCTGTTTACCAAACAAGGGGGTACAGCTGGAAATAAAGCTCCAACCAACCAGGCAGGGCCCTGCCACCCCTCTAATAATGGCAATAACCTTCTTGCTCTGGCAGATGATTCAGCAAACACGGAAATTTCTACTCCAAGACCCAATTCCGATGAGTAATGCAAAAGACTGAAATAACCTACAGGATGTGTGGTTTATACTCAAGAAAAATAAAATTTTGTATATTATGAACTCAGGGACTGTGTCCCAAAGGCAGAAATTCTCCCAAAGTTAAAGCCAACCTACAACACATCAAATAAAGGAGCTTAATAACAAAAAGGCTGCCTTCTATACTGCCCTGAACTTCCAGCCATTCAAGTGGGGAACTGGGATCACCCAAAGCCCAGCACTGGTGGCCTTTTTGTTAATTCCAAAGGACTACATCAATTACTGCAGTCCAACATGAAAAAAGGGCCTTATTCTATGTCTGCCCCTAAGCTTTGATGTATTTTTTTTTAATAAATTGAAGATTTGTTGGAAATTATAGGCATTTTCTGGGAAAAAATACAGTGTCTTGCAGGATCCAGACCCCCCAGCACACATCCAATAATGCTGTTTTCAAACATCCTTGAACAAGTTCAGTATTTCAGTAGTTCCTGACACAGATTAATGACCCACAGGGCACATCAAAACTTTGATTGCCACGAATATTTGTATGTGTAACTTACCTTTCATGTGGTCCCTTTGAATTCAGAGATAGTGTTCATTCAGAGACAATGACTTGGGTAGAAATATATAGTAGGATTGCAGGGATGTAATGGCTGCACACAGCAACATAGTTATTGCTAGAAAAAGAATAGTTTGGAAATTATTTCTTCATGTTAGGGCTGCATGTAAATTGCTGCAGATTACTGAGTAAAAAAGAGTGACCAAATGATCCATAGTTGGTTAAAAACCAAATGTTTACAGCTTGAATTCACCTACATCATATATTTGTTTATATTCTTTTTCATCCTGTTTAGAGTACATAGGCTTACACGGATCTTTAATACTAAAAACAAAGTCAGAACCAGTTTTAGTCTCTAATCTCACTGGTATTTACTGAGGGAACATGTCCAAAAGGGTCTGGCTGTGGTTAAAGAACTGGATCTGGAAACTCACTGTGGATCTTCCTTTGTGGGCTTAAATCCTACCAGCTATGGATTGGTGGCAATCCCAGGTACTGAAAGTCTCCTGCAGCATTTCCAGGGTTACCTCAGTAGAGTCAGAGCTGCCTGTTGGGGGGGAATTGCAGCACCAGAAACAATTAGGGGACACAAGCAAACAAGAATGGTACCTGGCAAAAGTTGTTGTTGTTTTCTTTTGAAATAAAAGAGTGTCTTCCCCGTGGAGCTTGAAATCTAAACGTTTTCCCTGTTCCAATTGGTTCTGAGACCTTGGATCTCTCACATATTTTGTGGGAGACTCTTTTCCAAAGCCATGAGAAAGCAGATGTAAGGCCTGGGAGGGCTGAAGTCTCAGCACACTGTTACAGCAGCTGTGCTACTGTTATCTGCATGGGAGGATTAAATTGTCATCTTGCCTTCAGTGCTGGCAAAAGCTGGGTGTGTGACAGAGATGGTGACAGTGGATTTAACTGTCTGGGTGGCAGTCATTTGGAATATCACTCATACCACACACATCAAGCAAGTCAGGCATATTAGTGGCTGTGATTGGGATCAGTGTGAGCAGTCAGCTGCCATTGCTTCACCATTCTTTCTGCATCCTGCTTGCTGTCACACAGCATGTCTCACTGCAGCACTGCCTCCTGCAGCACAACATTCCTCCCAAAGGCAGGTTTTAGTTAACACACTCCATGTGGCAGCATGGAGCTCTCCCTCCTTCTTGCTGAAGGACACGATTCCACCTTTACAGACAATCTTTCACAGGTGAAATCTGTGAAAGAAAATCCATAGAGGAGCTCTGACAAGGAGCTGGGAGGACACCTCCAAGCCAGGGCAGCGCCTGAGGACGTGCTTTGGCTCTTTGCAGCTGCAGTTCACAAACCAGCCTGTTTTCTGAAGCCACCATCCCTGTCAGTGGGAGTTAGTGTGGCAGCCTGTGAACCACAGAAGCTGTGGAGCCAGCACACGTTGCCCTTTGCTGCCTCTCTTCCACAGTGGCCATTCCTGGCACAGGGGCAGTGTGGACAGCTGGAGGTGGCAGCTCCTAAAACTGCTCCAGTGTGCACTGCCAGGGCTTGTCATCTGTGCACAGCCAGGGCTCCAGCAGAGGTTGTTGTGTGGCTTTACAATTCTGCCCGTTGATGAAGTGGCAAAATCCAGAACAATGGTGCTGGCACAGCACAGCTCACCAAAACAACCTCATGGAGGTTCCTGCATCAGCAGGGAGTACAAAGGCTTCTCCTTTCTGTTCTCTGTTCAGTTGGTGTAAACAGCTTCACTCTTCCTGAAACCAGTTTATGGTCCTGAGCTGCTGATAGGAATTCCCACATGTAATAGGAATTCCCGCGTGTAATAGTGATTCCCACACGTTGGGGTTCTAAAGCACAAAGACTTGCCCAGTGTTTTTGTGAACTTCCCTCACATTCAGTTTGGAAGCCCACACAGCTCAGATGGTTCCAGAAGGACACTGGATGTTACATGCACCCAAGCATGACTCAAGCCTGAGAGCTGTAAGGGGTTGTTGTTCCAGTCTGCTTGTAGGATTTGCCATCACTCTCCCATCTTTTAAAGGGCTGGGTTTTAGGCTGATAGACCAGAGCTGAGTGGCATTAGTGTTCTTGACTTCCTTACCACCCTCTGAAGATAAACCAGCAGTTTCTACTAGGCTATGACTTGGCACTTGAGGTCTAAGCCTCATTATGCCAAAATCTGGGTATGCTTTATTTTTAAAAGAAGATGCTCATTTTCCACTCTCTTTCCACTGCCAGGATGAAGTTGATTATTGGTTGCACTTATTTCTGTTCTGTGTGATACACACCACGACTCATCTGCATATGTTTTATGATTCAAACACTAGAGGACACCAGTCTGCAGATCCTGTAGTAAAGAAATCAGATGGATTTTGGAGTGAGACTACACATCATCATTGCTGTGCTGTGTCCTTCCTACAAATGTGGTCACTGGGCTTGGGAGGTTTTTTTGTTAATATTATTTGATTCAGCTGAATCTCTGTTTAGCCTTTTTCTTTTGACTGAAGCAGCAAAAGTGGTTCCTTAATCCTCCCTGTAAACCTTTGCTGGTAGCTACTAAGTGGTGTTATTTATAGTCCAGGCATGACTGAATGGCCTATAATAATGGTGACTCAGGTCTATAAATCTTTATAATTATTGCCAGAACTATTGGAGCCATGTTGTGTCGTGAAGCTTGTACAAAATGCAGAGAATCTTTAGTGGTTACTCATTAGCCTTCTTGTCTTTCCTCTTTCCTGCCCAGCTTCACTGCAATGAACACCTGAACCTTTTGTATACGAAACTCTGCAAAGATTTCTTGCCTAGATTAGTTGAGGGGAGGAAAAAAATATAATTCTCTTGGTTTTCTGCTGGTTTTGTTCTTCACTTGCAGTGCATTTGTACCAAAGAGCATTTCTCTCCAGAGACAATTTGGGGCACGGGGCCAAGGGTTGTCTGTGTTTGGTGACATTTGGCCAAGTCCTGAAAGTTCAAGTTGTCAAAAGAGGGAGGGACTTACCACCTATGGATTTAAACAGAAAAACTGAAATGCCAAGGACCAGAGACCCATAGGTGGAATTTCAGCACGGCTTACGTGGGAATGGGCTTTGACCAGACTTTGTCAGGTTGTCACACCAACTACTGCTCTTTAGGACTAGAAAACAGGGGTTTGGCCAAACCAGCTGTGCCCCATCTAGCCTGGTAGCTGGTGGCCCTCTGTAGAGGCTCAGCTTGGAAACAACCTGTGAGGAGACCTGGCTGTTAAAAACGTGGCTGTGGAACATTCTTGGCTTTGGAGGCTGGGGCTGGACATCATCCGTAGCAAAGGAGAGTGGCTGTGCCTGGGAACCAGAGCAGGATTCCCTGGTCTCTCCAGGAATGTGAGAAGCCCTTTAGGCAGTCAGTAAAGTTGTATTGCTCATGCATCTTCAGGATTAAGCGATTTAAGTAGATTTTTGGTGCTAATGAAATTTTCTTCTGACTCTAATCCGCAGGAACGGTGAAGGGATTTTTTTCTTCCCCTGTAGCAAGAGGGAATTCTCCTACTCCTGTGTTCTTGCAGCTCGCTGGAGTTTGTGGGTATTTGTCTCTTGCACAGGGGTTTGTTTTGAGGTGCTGTCAGACACAGCTCATGGGTCAGGTGCTTATCTGACCCAATTTCTGTGGTTCTTCTGTCTCCAGGGAGGAGCTGTGGGTAGGAGAGAGGATCCAAGGCTCTCACAAAGACCACCTGGCCCTGAGCAGGTCTAGAAAATGAGCAACCACAAGGCATGGAACACATCTTTTATTCAGTAAGCA
Source organism: Pipra filicauda (assembly GCF_003945595.2). Classification (NCBI taxonomy): domain Eukaryota; kingdom Metazoa; phylum Chordata; class Aves; order Passeriformes; family Pipridae; genus Pipra; species Pipra filicauda. Next base: position 527,244 of record NW_024104412.1, read on the forward strand.
AGCAAGCACAGAAGTATAATGTGTAGTGCTTAATATTCATACAGTACTAAAAATATAAAAATAGAAATAAAATTTCACTGAAAGCATTTTCACTCACAAATATACAAGGAAAAGTGCTGTCAAGCCACATCATGCTACACCACTTGCCAGTTGCTGAACTGGCAGTTTCCCAACAGAACTGAAACACTAAAAGCTAGTCCTTTCCTCACGGTTTTCTGGTGAGCCTGAACATTTGACTAGCAAAAACGGGCCTCCTGCAGCTGAGAACCTAAAAAGCATGGATGTCATTACATAATGGAACAAATAAAATAATTTGGGAGATTCTATAGTGATAGTAGCCTGCTTCAGGCCGTTTGAGTACCTGTCGTGGAGATCGAAAAGATACAGAAAGAAACTTGAATCCTGATTATAATCCAGACCAGTCATGGCTAACAATTCCTGGAACTGTGTTCTGCACGGATATTTGTGCAATACTCCCACCTGCTGGCACATCCACCAACTCTCTTCCTTGGATGCTGCGGTTCCCTCTGCCTGCTTTACACTGGCACGGAGATTCACCTTCCCCTTAGGGCTGGTGGAGTCCAGGAGCACCAGCCATAAACACAGCTAAGTGCCCTCACCTTCTAGTGGAACCAGAGGCTACCCAGCACCTCAGCTTCTCTCTTCCAGCAGGAGAAATTCTCTGCTCCTAATGGGAGAAATCCAGATCTACGCAGGAAAGCGATACGGGTCAGAGACTGATCCTTCAAGAAAGCCCCTGCACCAGATGCCTTGATGTTAAGCCCAGTTTTGTGGGACTGAACTAGACTTGAGGGCTTAAGGATCTTCTGTTTGCTGACCCTCACGGTGGAGCTGAACTGCTCAGCTGTGAGCTGCCATCCATGAAAGCAGGGGTGGGTTCTGGGATCAGGCTGACAGGCACAGCTGCACAACACAACAAGCCCTGTCCTGCAGAATATGCCAGTGCACAGAAAACCTACTCAGATCACACAGATAAGGGTGTGCAGAACCTAATGTGAACCCCACTTGGATCAGTTCCTATTTTGGGATGGGATTTATTTATACTTGCTATACCTGCTATAAAAATAAATGTGACGATTAACCCCTGAGATCGTTCTAACAGAATATTTTGGCCTGTTACTTGTTTCCCTCAGAAATCATTATTATTTTTTTTTTATTTGGTCTATGGACATTTATTTAGGTTCTAGTGACAAGCTTTTATAAAACACATTAAATAATCAATGTGGGGCTGAAAAGGTGTACATTCTAGTTGCATATATGGTACATACCTTATACGTATATAATACATTCCGTAACAGCTGAATGTTCTAGTATTGCCTGGGAAGTTCTTGCATGTGGACACAGGATTTAAATACCAGAAGATAAACAGCTGCTTAGGATCAAAGATAAATTGTATCTGATATGGTTTACTTGGATTGGTTTTTTCTTTCTTTAAATTTTATTACACATAATAGCTACAGTAGTTTGTCCAGCAGGTAATAAACGAATGCATAAAGCACTTTTAGCTATATCTGGATATCACAGGCATGCATTTTTTATAAATAAAAATCGAATGTGAGGTCACATTTTCCCATCTTCTGTTTATAAACTAAATCAAATTTCTCATTCATTGAAACAGTGAAGATGTCTTTCCATAGCCCAACTCGTCCTGAAACACAGAGAAGGAACACAAGTCAGAGAGTGGATGTAACAGGACCCTGAATATCTACAGTCTAATTGTGCACCAAGTATCATCTGGGAGATTCTAATCAGTCTCGGCCTTGGCTTTCATTGAAAGCTTAATGAGACCAAAGGCTGTTCATTGTCTTACCCAATTATCCTGCTACAACCCTTTAAATAAATACCATACCCCTCATCATCTGCACCAGCCCAGCATTATACAGGAATAACTCAGTTCTGTGTGAGACTTTAGCCTTAATCAGAAACAAACACAGAGTTGGGGCTGAGTATTCATTTAAAGGTGGATTTCTGGTTTCAGTGCAAACTGTGCCTGTTGAATAATTCCAACAGCTAATAATACATTTCTAAATCACTGTGCCTCCAGCACACACTGGTTAGGGAAGTATCCAAAAGGTACACAGAATGTGGAGTATTAAGCTGATTACTGAAGTGTGGTATTTTCATTGCTAATTTCTATTATTTTGTGTCTAGAGGTAAGTTCAACAGATGAATTTACATTCCTCCATATGGAGAGGTTTGTTTGTTAAATATCAGTGCCTAGTTCCTATCTGTGAAAGACAACAAGTGCCACACACCAAGTCTGTGCCACTTAAATTTTAATTTTGAACAACAGGAAGCTTTGGGTGGATGCAACGTGGACACTGAACTCCTTCCTTGCACAAAGTATTTATCCACTCTGCTGGACCCAAACAGTAACATAACCAGGTGACACTCCTGACCCCTCAACAACTGTTCCAGTGCAGTCCAAAATTTAGTTAACTCAAAGTCAGCCAGGGTTACGTATGGCTGAATAAGCCCCCGTGGAGTAACCGGACTGAGAGGCCCAATTCTTGTCTCATTTATGTTGGATATAAAGACAAAATCCAGGCTTGTTCGACTGGAATAAATGAAAGGAGAATTGGGACTGTGCTACCAGAGAGTTTAATCATAACAGCAAGAACAAAGCTACATGCAGGGAGCTTAATTATGCACTTGATGCATAAGAAGAATACCCATTTAATTCAATTACCATTGCTTTTATGCAGCAACTTTATAATTGAGTCCAGAGACAAAACATCTACATATTACATGTTAACATGACATGTGGCAAGGGCTGTTTTATGAAACCAGGACTTTTCTATAACTCCTGTAGGTATGATAATATCCTGGTTTTGTTTCAGGATCCAAAGATCAAAATAACCTGAAACTGCAAATGCTATTTACTGTTTTCACCAAATTTCTCCTGTATTTAAAAAAAAGAAAAATATTAAGAAAACGCTTGCAAGCATAGACATCTCATTCTGACTTAAATTTTGCTCTGGCAACTATAACTGCATAAAGTACAGCATGAAAAACGAAACTTCAAACAATTATAACAATAAAATACTTTCTTCCTCTGCTGGGTAAAAAAACACCTTTTATTTCTGAATCTCCCTAACAACACGTAAGGACAAATGACAAGTTTTACAAAGGACACACACAGTGGATTATTTGCAACATCTTTTGGTTTGGTTTGGTTTTTTTTACCATATGAAGTGATAGCTTGTCAAAAAGTCACCCACCTGGTTTCTGATTTGAACCATGCAACTGCGTAAATTAGGATGTGATAAGAGTCAAATACAAGTAACATATCTAATCACTGCTCTGCTTTCACAGCAGTTCAGGGTTATCTTCAGAGTAAAGATCAATGTGCTAAAAGAAAAAAAAATATGAAGAACTAAAATAAAGCAAAATAATAAAGTAAATGTAACTAATGACAAATTAAAAATATCTGAAACAAATTACAATAAGCTGTCATGTTATTGCCACCATTCTTTGTCACAGAAACAAACAGAGAGGGAACAAAGCACTGCTAATGAAGCTACATTCTGAAGTAACAAAATATTGTAAAAGCCAGAGACAGCAAAGAAAAGAAATTCAAAATAAGGATATTTTTACTGAAAAGCACACAGTGAACAAATGACAAAATATCACATTAACTGCTGTAGCTCCCTTCCTCCTCTATGGCAAAATGAAGCCCCCTCAGATAAAAGCAGGGAGGTGTGAGGAATGGCTTTTGTCCAAGTATGGCACTGGGAAATGTTTGTGCCAAAACACAAAAGGGACGAGTTACTCTGACAAAGAGTCTGAGCTGAGTAACTGGTGAAGGACTCCACAAGAAAGACACAAAGGTAGGACAGAATCCCAGAGAACCTGCTTTCATGGGAAAGCAAACTTGCCCTCAGACAAACCTGAGTGTTGGTAAAATTACAATTTGGCTTTTGTAAGGTGTGTGATTTCAGTGGGTGTTTAACAGATCTCCACAGTGTGAATGAAATGCACGATAAAGGCATAAATAACTGGCTAATGCAGGATCAGCAGTCAAGAGGGGCTGAGGATACTTGATATTTTTTATGAGAGTTTTGAAAATAAGCATAAAAATGACAGCTGATAAGACCTGCAGGTCACACGAAGGTTGGCTGAGGGAGGTGGTGTGGAAATGGTTCCTACAGGCAGAAATCTGAGAGCAAAGCCCCGGGTAAGGGATAATAACCTGGACATTAATTCCTCTGAAAGACTTTGTGGTCAGGATAGACACATGGTGTCTGCTGCTGATGCAAAAAGTGCTAACATGGCTATGGGTGGACAAAGAAGGGAGAGTTCCAAATAAAACTGGGTTAAACTAGTGTATGAAGTGATTTTATGTTTGGACAAGGCAGATGTGAGGCTGACATAGGAACTGACCATCTTGATCTTATTCCCTCATTTCTAAAAAAAAAGCTCTTGAGCGCTATAAAACAACCTACAGAAAATAATTAGAGGGAGCCTAAGTTCACTCTTTCATGCTTCTCAAAGACAACTGAGGAAGGACTTGATTTCTTGACACTGTCAAAGGCCAGATGTATCAACAGATCAAATGGCACCTTCAGGTTCCCAAAGAAAGGTCTCACCAGAATGAACACCTGGAAGCTGAACACACCTTAAACAGCTGAGGGAGGCACTGAAAAGGAAAACCTCGTAAGGGAAGGGAATCTACAGCTCCTGGTGATTTTAGAAACTAAAATTAGGAATATCTGCTATTCTAGAAAACCTGATATACTTAAAAAACAAGGGTTTAGGCCAGAATAAACGTCATGGAATTGCATGGGCTTTGGCATGGCAAAGGTCAGAAGGAGCAGTGCATATTCACATCACAGTGTGAATATACACTGTTAACCTTGGATTTTTTCACCCTTTTCAGTCACTCCCACCTCACTTTATTTCAAACCAAACTAACCCCCAAGTTGCACCCAGAGGCAGTTACCTCCCACCATTTTCACAGCAATATTTACAGCATCATTTCTATCATTTACAGCAACATTTCACCAACATCTTAACCCACCCTGGAGGTCACTAAGTTGTGCAGTTGCTTCTTGCAACTTCTCCAGGGAGGGTTTTACTGTGGGTTTCGAACATACCCCTGCCAACAGGAAGAGCTTCTGCGTTACAGCACTGGTCAATGAGCTGATGGCAGTGTTCCACCATGGATTCCAGCTGGGCTTTGTCATAGGAAACTCCTAAGAACCTCACCAGCTGCTCAACCATCGTTGCAAGGTCCTGTAAGAGAATGTTTAAACCCCAGTTTACTTAAAATATTTTAAATTTTTTTTTTTCCTCAGTGAGTTTAAATATTTCAAAGTGAGTTTTATCCCGACAAGCGTGAAAAACACGAGTGCAGAAGTTGCAGAAACAGCACTGCCTCGAAATTTTTGCCACCTTCACATTTGCTGGAAACAAACACATTCCAAGGAATGAGGGTGAAACAGGTTGGCAGAGACCACAGCCTTCAAATGTGGAACTTCTTCAAATATCAGAATGGGGAATTCAAAGTACCTGCGACGCTTTCCACTTCAGAGAACCACACCCTTAACTGATCACTTTGGAATTCCAAAGTGCTTTCTGGAGGAATTACAAGCTACTCTGATTTTGATCTTGGTAAAATAAATGATCACAAAGGTTAGAACATCCCTTCTTTCACTGCCAGCTTCTGGGGCTGCACTCATGTAGATGGAAAGGATCTAGTGGGGTGGCCTCTGAGAATTAATTTGCATTAATCAGTCATTCATTTGCACCTCTAGAATTCCAGGGTTCCTTAGTATGAGTAAGACCTCTGGAGCTGCAAGGACAAAACAGTAATATTTATCAGGAAGCAGAAAGACACCAGCTTCCAGCAGCATCCAGCAGTGAGCACAGCCAGGAATATACAATCATTAAAAACCATGGGTTTGAAATAATTCCGACTAAACTTTACATACTCTGATTTTATTAGTTTATTTATTTATTTCAGCACCCCACTCCATCAGAAGTATAATTTACCCAGCCTTCTGGAGTTCTGCCCTGACTTTGCCTCTTTACAGTGTGGGTTTTCCCCACATTTGCATTAGTTTTCCAGCCAAATAAACATCTTGAAATACTTTCGTTAATCCTCAAAAATATCACACTGCAATAAACATCTTGAAATGTTAATCCTCAAAAATATCACACTGCAATAAGAAATGGAAATCAACGTTCTGTGTGGTATTTCCACTAGATTTCTGATTAAATTGGATTTATTAGCCAGCACACTGTAAGGACCCAATAATTATGTTCACCTTATGCTACATGATCACATCTAATTGTTTTCAACAGTTTCACACAAAGCAGTAAGAACAAAATAATCTGAATAAACGCCAAATATACAGGAAAAAAATACAGATTATATAATTTTTTTTCCCCCACTTATACAGCACATACAGCAAGACATTTCTTCTAATGAATGCTCAGGGCTGAGTGTAGCAAGTGCTGAACAGTTTCACTTCACTGCCTTCTCTGCAAGTAGTTTGGTGCCTGTGGGTGAGTCAGACTCCTGACTAAATTAATATGTATATGAAGAAGCTACTGAATGCCAGTGCTTTAAAAATGGCATCAGACTTAGAGAGTCCCAATTATGGACAGAAGAAGAAGATTTTGTGCTTTATATATTTTAAACACTGGGGTGCTAAATGTAATTAAAATATCATTTTGCTACATCTAACCTACCTTGTGCATATCTTCATACTTGAGAAAAAGTACATTGGCATCCATGTGATGTTCCCAAAACTCTTGCACGTGTTCAAACCACGACCCATATCCTACTACAAAGACATTATAATTGGCATGAGGAAAATTAACACTTTTGTTATTAGGAATTTTCAAAAAGGAAAAAAAAAAAGAAACAAAAGGAGAAAAATAAATCAACCGGAGTGGTTCAGAGCAGTGTCTAGTTTTGACCCATTGCCATGTACAGCAAGGAACTTCATTTAAGAAGAGTTTTTCTATCAGTTTGGAATTTTCAAAAGCACTGACTTAGCGTGAGGATAAAACATTCAGCTGCAAACGCCACCATATTTCGTGATGAACCTCCTGGAGCTCAGTATTAATAACAGAAATTGAGCCAAAATAAAGATTACACAGATAGCCTTGCAGAAGGCAAAATTCCAGTGGCTCCAAGCTGCATGAATTCCTGCCATGAACATATCCCACTGTAGCTTCCTTCACTGGTAACCTTGACACAGCACTCATGGCAAGTTCCACAGGGCATCCACTAATTGCTAACAACCACTTGGACTTTCTTACACAAGCACTGAGGATACAGACCCATAAAAACGCTTTGTAATCACTCCCAAAAACACAGGATGCACTGACAGAATTATTTATCACTACATGTTCTGACCCTCTACTACAGCCTGGGACTTATTCTCCTCTACTGTCGTTTTCTGAACACTTCCACACAACTTCTGTAGAACAGTTTTATTTACAGTGTTACTGGTTCTCTCAGTTACACAATAAATTCAGATTACTGATGCCCATGAGGTGCTGAGTGCTCCCCAAAATCTGGGAGGGCTCCTGCTCCCAGCACTGCTGAGGTTACTGGAAGCCTTGACCTTCACCCCAACATTTTACCAACATTCTTTTTTCCACTTCTCTGATTAACTCCACACTTGCACTGATTTGAGCCAATTTTTGTGTGCCTTCCAGAGGTTCAGTCACTGGTGGTTGGTACTTACAACCTAGAGAATGCCTTTGTTGCCAATATTATTAGAAAGACAACCCATTCTACGTATTTCTTTGTTACCAGTGATAAATTCCTGCAAAGCACCTCATATAATCAAGGCAGAAGTTAAGCAAATATGATAAGCAGTCTTTCACACTCTTTCCAAGTATTTTTTTTTTGGTCAATTTTATCTTTTCAGCAGATAGAAAAAAACATTAAAAAAACCCCCCAACTTCTTAGACTTGTATTTTCAAGTCACTTTTTTCTCTTTTAAAAAGAATTGTTTAACTCTGGTCACTGGAACACTGGTGTGTTGACTTCACGTGTGAATTTATTAACTGGAAGAACAAAAATGGAATTTTTCCAGTGCCTTCATAAAAATTGAAAATGAGTCAGCTGATAAAAATTCTTTCCCTAGGAAACTGAACCTCTTTGCCCATTCAAAGTGTTCCAGTTACCAGAATTCTGCTGCATTGCTTCCACGAGATGCAAACATTTAGTTAAATGCTAAATTTACTGTATTACCAGCACTCCATTTGCACAATCATGGCCACAGAACATGCTGTGATGTTTTATTGGCTCTGGGAGGTTGTGACAAATCAGCTGCTACAGGATGAAGGTATAAATAACTCCTGGGATTCTTACATGCAAAAGAGCACCCAACCTTTCCTCTGTCTTAGAAGACCTTATGTCTCTGGTCTAGAAGTTCCTGATCATGGGCTACAGGGAATCATTGCATTTTTAGGGATTGTAAAGGAAAAAAATGAAGGTGGGCTGGAATGGGAGGAGAGCATTAATCCTCCCTTGCAGGAGAAAGGTTTTTAAGGCCTGTAAATACCCTCCAGGCTTGACTTTTTTCTCCCCTTTACTATTATAAAGCTCCTTCAGCATTAACTCCTCCAAACTCCAGGCTGAAGAACAGTTTGCTGCTCTGGACCTGGAGGAGACCCTGCTCTCAGTGCACAGGGTGAATTCTTAGTGTCACATGAAGAAGGTTTTGTAGAGAAATAAAAGGAAGTAGAATTTTTGTCATTGCCCCACTTTCCAGCTGGGAAATCCACTGGCAAAAAGCCAAAGCTCTACCCAAGGCAGTGCAGCCTGAGTGGGACCACAGTGCACTGAGTAAACTTTACAGGGAGTTCTTGTAAAGCAGGTTGTTGTATTCTCCCCACAGAGCTGCATTTTTCAGAATTCTCCCCACAGAGCTGCATTTTTCAGAATTCTCCCCACAGAGCTGCATTTTTCAGAATTCTCCCCACAGAGCTGCATTTTTCCAGAATTCTCCCCACAGAGCTGCATTTTTCCAGAATTCTCCCCACAGAGCTGCATTTTTCCAGAATTCTCCCCACAGAGCAGCATTTTTCCAGAATTCTCCCCACAGAGCTGCATTTTTCAGAATTCTCCCCACAGAGCTGCATTTTTCAGAATTCTCCCCACAGAGCTGCATTTTTCAGAATTCTCCCCACAGAGCTGCATTTTTCAGGCAGTAGCAGCCTGCATCCACCTCCTTACAGGGTCTCACTTGAGCTCACTGATGCACTCCACATCAGTCTTGTGCAAATCAGGAATTTCTGTGTGTTAACTGGTGTCTTGCAAGGGACAAAAACCTTGAGTTTCTGCACGAAATTTAAATATTAAAGGAATTACCAGAGAAATAACTCCCGAACTCGAGGAACAGAGAGACTCCAGAGAAGCAGTGAGGTAGAACTGAAATCAAGTGGTGTTGGGAGTATTCACCATTTTTCACAAGGTACCTGGTGCCTTGCAACCTGAATTTTAGAAGAGCAGACCAGAGTTCTGCCTGACCTAAGTGGAACACTGCTGAGCCCCTGGGGTCAAACACTGCAAGGTAATTATTTACAAAAGGCATGGCCATGGTTTGCATGGACAAATCTAAAGTCCCTGTGAGGCAACCTCCTTGCTGTATATGCAAAACAAATGCACCTTTATCCAGTTCACTTCTGTACTCGCAGAAGGAACGCAGAGATGAAAAGAAATGTGTGCAGAGAGAACAGCTCCTTACACTTGTCATTCATAAACCTCCTGCAGAACTCCTGGAACGTTCCCCTGTAGCTCATGGTCCTTAGGGAGCGGTGGAACTGGTAATAAGACACCACCAGGTCTTTGGGGTTGCGAGCCATGTATATGACCTGTGATTTAGGGGGGAAAAAAAAAAAGACCTTATTGAGTGATTTTTTTTTTTTCCCCAAAGCACTTAAACAATAGAGTTAAACCAACAGGATTTAATTTAATTTTCACCTTTGAGTTGCCGTTGTGGAGGTCTGAAGGCAAGAACCGGTATGGCAGGTGGCTTTTTATGAGGCGAGGAGATGTCAGCTCCTGAAATAAAGCAGAGGGAACAGTTCCTCACTGAGCACCAATGTGGCACATCTGCCCTGAACTGTCACACTTGAAGCCCTTTACTCCACTGAGTCCCATTCACAAATTCACTCCTGCAATTAATAAAAGAGTCTGGGACTAGAAATTAGGTCAGGGAGATACACCTGGTTTTTAAACATAAAAAAGCTGGATAACATGTTAGGGTTTTTGTTGTTTGGGGTTTTCGTTGTTTGGGGTTTTTAATCCCCTTTGTTTTCAAAGTGCTTCCATTTGTAGCACCTTCTCAGAAACAATATAAAATAGTTGAAGATTCTTGGTGTCAAACCTTGTTTCCAGTGATGCTTCCACTAAAATCCCTTGAAAACTACTGGAAGTTCTGAAAACACTACTCCTAACTTCTTCAAGATGTTTCCCTTGCAGTTTATTTCATCCTCAGAATTGGGCCCAAAAGTTTATCTGAGTATGTGAATGTGTTTCAAACAGAATATTCTTAATAATGTGGAAGTCATTTCACGCAGGATATTCCAAACTCTTCAAATTACACCCACAGAGTCTGTAGAGATCCAGGATTTGTGGATCTAAAGATTTAGATGTATAAATTTGGAGCAGTGGGAATACAAATCCATAGATCTCCGTGTTTGTAGTTCCTCTTTCACAAATTCAGGGAAGGAATCAAAGCAAACTGGCCTCCTTTGGGCAGCTTCTGTTTTTACATAAGCAAGAGAGGCCTGGAACTTCTATTCAGAAAACCCAGTGCCAAGATACTTAGGACACGAAGAAACACCTAAAGCATTAAACAGAGTACAATAAAGCTGAATAAAAGCAATTTTAAAACAACCTAATAATGCTCTGAATCATTCCAAAAAACTGAGCGAGTCCAGCGATGAAAAGGACAAGGACACAGGATGAAATGAAGTGATAAAAGATGGAATAGAGGAAAACAGATACCCAAATGCTGAAAGGCTTTTCTTTGCAATAAATTGTACCTTGATGATGTCCAGACCAGGCTGAGGGTACTCTAGGACTGGAAGTTGTTCATCTATATTCATTAGTCCAATCTCATCTGGATCAGCTCCCTGACTCACTAGATAAACCACTTCCTGCAGCAACCCTGTGCCTGCACGAAGCAAACAATGGGAGAGAACAGATTGTATTACAGTTCTTATCAAAACAGAACCACGGGAAGGGAGACCTAAACAGGGAAATAATAGTAACTCTTGTCCTCAGCAGTCAGCCGTGAGCTAGGTCTGTAACTACTGTTTCAACATAGGATGTCAGCTCAATAAAATTTAAGGACATTTCTGTCTCCAAACCGTTTAACCTGGGAATTGGAAAGCGTTTAACAAAAAATTGTTTCCCCCCCTGTAAATGTTACCAAGGCAACATACTATTATTTCCATTTTAGAAATTGGAAAAAAAAAACAAACAAACAAAAAGAAAAGAGGTAAACTGAGGTCATCCAAGCTCACAAAATGCATTAGTGGCTGCACTGAGACAGTGTCCTTTCTTCTAAATTGTAGGTAATGCCTCTGTTATGCAATGATTTGAGAGTCTATTTATGCCCCCACGTTATGGACTGGATAAACCACTGAAAGCATCAATAGTGAGTCAGCCATAAGCCTCAGAGGCCCCAGTTACATCTCCCTCCCCAGTCTGAGGGCATTTACAAAGCAACCATCAGATATTCTGGCCTTAATGACTGCACTCTGGAAAATTAATAGCTACTCCAGCAGGAAGTTTGGACAGGGAAACTCTTTCAAATGGCTTTACCTTCAGGCAGGGAGGAAACCCCCAACACAACAAAGGTATAGAGTTACTTGGCAGAGGTTTATGCAGAGAAAGGCACAAGCTCTTGGTGAGGTGGAGGAACAGAGCAGGGAGAGATCACAAAGAAAACTAGAGTATCGTTGTTCTGATCTTTTTTAATCTGACACAGAAACAGTTAAATGAGGCTGATGGTTAGGGTGAGCACAGCCTGGATACCATGTGAAACAGCACATGCCTCCAAGAATTGCTTTGGAGAGTAGGCACTTTAAAATTCCTCCGTTACCTGACTGATTGGTGGGTAAATTAAAAAGGTTTGGGGGGAGGGGAATAAAAAGACACTTCTACATTATCATCACCCACAGAGACTGTCACAGCCTTAATACACTCTTGCCCCTGAGGCTGTTCACTCTGCATTTTTAAGTTCAAGCATATATTTTATACATTAAAATTAACATTCATACAGTTCTTCAGTATGGGTCCTGGTGACTCTGAATGAGCACAACCCTTGTTCTCATTAAATATTTCTTCTGACAGGAGACACCCTGGTTCTCCATAATTTATTTCTGTATTTCCAATACCACCTGCAAAGAAAAACGCTATTACAGCAACCCTGCTCCAAGAAAGGAAAAGAAATGGTTGTGTGGGGCCAAGCAACACCACCAGGACTTTATTTTTTTTCATTGCTCAGTTGCTGTCCAGGTAAAAAGCAGCCATGTCCACATCACCTAGTTCTGCTCAACCTTACTGCTAGCAGATCCATGGAGCACAGCAGAGATGGGAAATGACATCTTTTCCCATGCAAAGTGGGCCTTTGGAAGCTCAAAAGTCTTCACCTGAATGAGTTTCCACCAAAAACAATGACACATTGGAAGAGTAATGCTGGGCACCCAAGGCAGCAAAATAAAAATCTCCATCCCCTCTATGTTCTTTAAAACAGTGTTTAAATCTGATTCTTTGTATTAATCAGCATGCACATATACAAATTCCCATGGCATGTTTGTAGAGCTGCACATATTCCAGCATCCTATTACAATTCACACAGCAAAGAGAATTTCTGCAATATTTCTTCTACAAAGGGGAGGACTGACAGTTTAGAATCCTGGCCATCCAGCAGGTTAGAATTTCTCCTCCCTACACTGATCCTGATTTCTCTCCCCCTTGAACTCTGTGCTAGTTCTCACTTTTGCCACTCACTGTATTAGCCTGACTTTTTTCCACATTAGCACTTGAGTTACTCTGCTTAGGACTTCCAGGGTCCCAATAAAAATGAAAACTAGAGAATTAACTTTTGAGGGAACCATTATTTTTTTTTTTAACTTGTCGTCCTTAATCAACAATCACTTATCACACACAAACATTCCAAGACCTCATCTTCTTATTAAAACATCACATGCTTATTAAAAAAAAAAAAAAAGCTAAAAGCCTTTATACATATAATTACATATGTATGACCTCCTCACATTTGACCCAATTGACTTAGTGATCTCTGAAGATGTGCAAGAACCACAGTTTTATGGCTGGAAGGTAAATTGCTGAGACTGAGATTTTCAATGTGAATAAACTCCAGTAATCCCAGTCTATCACAAAACCTGGCCTGATCTAAATGCCACAGAAATTTTCTCAGTAAAAGGGAAAATTATGATACTTGTTGGACAGAAGAAGAAGGTTGAGGAAGCTATAGAAAAAGATGCAGAGCTTCTCTTTATACTCTCAAGATTTCTGGGTTTTCCTGGAGAAAACAGATCTTGTGCATCTCCAGTATATTCCACTGTTCTCCCCCTGTGTTGCTGAACACATGGACATGTACACCTCACTTGGGATGGCACAGGAGAGTAAGCAGTCCCTGACAAACAGGATTCATCTGTCAGCCTTTGGACACGAGGCACCAGATGCAACATGGATAAGTCCCCAGAAATTCTACCCTTCCTTCTCCCACCTGCAGCAGATCCATATTTCATCCTGGAGGAAAGAACTGCTGACCCTCCAAGGTCATACTGCCAAAACAGACGTAGGATTCATTTCCATCTATCCAATTCCAATTAAAATTGAGCCAGTCAGCATCTGAGGGACTCCAGTACCTGAGAAACGCTCTCCCCTGACAAGCTCTTCTGTTATGTCAATAAAACACCCTGGGAGAAAACAGAGTGTTCCAGTTTATCACACACTGTCTGGGAAGAGAGGGGATGGGAAACGGCTGGGATGAGCTACTGCCAGAATCTGCAGGGATTTAGGAGATCCTTTTAAATTATCTGTGAACCTGCATTTCTACTTGGCATGACAGCAGGGTGAAAGTGTTCCAGTTGGGATGCACTGTCCTTTCCCTGCGATACCTTCCCTGTGACACCTGCCTACTGACACACAAAAATCAGGACTCATTAAAATTCCTTTTGCACCTCTGATGGCTGGGAACTCTTCCTTTGTCCCCTCCTCGTGGCCAAAGCCTCAGCAGCAACAGCAAAGTCAGTTCATGGCCACGCTGCCTCTGCTTCTGCAGGAGCTGCTGCAGCAGCAACCAGACAGCACAGCAGGGCAGCCAAAATTTGGAAACACTGCAGCCATTCCTTCCTGCTCCTCTGCATTAGGTGTCTCTCAGTGTCAAACTCAGCCACTCTAGGAGGGAGAAATATTCTCTAGTGCAGCTGTTCTTTGCCTCCTCTCAGTGTTTTCTGGCCACTGGCCTTTATGGTCCCATAAAGCCACTGAACATCACAGATTTCTTCAAAGTGAAGTGGCAGATATAAAACCATAAGATTTCCTGTGAAATTTTGCTTCCCCACATCATTTCTTTCACTTTCTCCTCTCCTATCATCTAAGATGGGATAAACCTGCAGCCCAAGGATGCCAAGGCCTTTGGTATATTCCTTCCACTCACCCCTTGTTTGCAAACCACATGGAAAAATAAACTAAATACAAATATTAGTATTAACAACCTCACAATCCCAATTAGCTGTACTTTGATCTGCTGTTATTTGATCAAGTTGCAGCTAATACAACGCAACAGATCCATTATGACTCATAATTTTTTTATAGCACTGGTAGATGCAAGAGCTCATTAAAAATGAGGGCTGCTAAAGCTGTCAGATTGGTCTGGCAAGGGCTGTACAGCAAAACCCCGCATTTTTGTTTTAATTCCCTGCAAACTCCTTCCCCCCTCACTAATTTAAGTGTAAATCTGCAGGGAAGCATGACAGATTCATCTTCACACTACAAGAGTGGAGGGAAAAATCAGATTTTTCCATGAGAAGACAACCATTTCCAAACCACAAAAATACCCCCTCTTGAGGGCTGTATGTTGAAGTTCTCCTACATGTTCAAATTCCACCTGGCTTAAGAATAGGGATTTTCATTAAAAATGAGGGTTTTAAAAATAAAAGTAACGTATACACCTTGATGCCATATTTTCTGATTCTTCTGTTCCCAAATAAGACTTGGGATTCAGAAGAAAGACTGAAATTGTGATGTTATATTGACGTTATTTTTGTCTGACAGTTAGATATGTATTAGAGGGCCCAATTTTCCGAAATCCTCTTAGATTGATGTCCCTTTTTACATGGCTTAAATGCCCCTCAGTCAATAGTGACCTGTCAAGGGAATCTGTGGTACATGAGGAAACTGAATCCAGATCTTCCAAAAGTCAAGGCAACAACCTAAGACTGGATCTAAAACAGGCATTAAATGCACAGTTTATAGCAACATTCTGTAAGCTCAGTCTTAGATTTTTAGACTTATTAACCAGTTTATTTTTCTACTTTCAGTTACCAGCTTTGAAACCAAAACCAACAGGCTACATTCTGCTTGTCTTTCACCAGAGTCACATCAGAGGGTGCAGACATGGGTCCATTAATTCTCTGTTGTGTTCTGCCAGAGGCAGGTGTTTTGCCAGAGGCTACAAACAGCAAACTAGGAGAACTATTTAGGGGTAAAAATCTACTTTCTGTTTGGTAAAAATGCTGTCACTGAAGTGTTTACACACATGTATTATCCACAGAATTAGTGCTATGTATAACAGAGCATCCTAAAGCACTGCTGTAATGAGCTGGCTACAAAGCAGTGCTATTTTTGGCTGATGCATTAGTACTGGCTTTTAAAAAATGGCCTGAGTCCTAATTCCCCCTTACATTAGCACGATAACTGCTCAGTAGAGGACAGGATGAAAAGTGCAGACTTGACCACAGTGCATCTCCATGCTGGGGCATCTCCACTTCCACAGGGCAAGGCAGGAGATGAGGATTTTCCACACCTAACACCAGCCTGGAGGAAAACACCTCCTGACACCTGGGATCCTGAAACTGGAGCAACACCAGTAAATAAAGCACACCAGGCCCTGCCCTCTGGGAGGGTTTGTGGGACAGCCAAACCCACATCCCCAGAGATGATTCCCAAAAGAGGACGGCTCCATCCATCGCTTCCTGGGAACAGCCCCGGGCTCCAGCTGTGTCCCACACCATGCTGGGGGGAGCACGCTGCCTGTGGAAGTGCAAAACTGTCAGGGAATGTGCTCCCAGGAAACAGCGGGGATGACAGCTTGACAGAGCCTCTGCCTAGACTTTACCAGTGGATTGTCTACGTTTCCTACTTTATATTTTATAAAAGCACGAGGAAAAATAGCTCAAGAGTCACAAACTCCCTAACCACTGCATCTAACCCACGGCTGCCCCAACCTGCCCCAGCAGACAGAGGTCCAAAAGGCAGCTGGCTCCTCTTGTAGAGGGCAGATGAGGCAAAAAGTGTTCCTTTTCTATCCTTGTTAACAAGCCAGAACATCCTCACATGCTCTGCAGCAAGGGCCATGTAAGTACTGCACAAACAGCCCCAAGAACTGGGAGTCAGATCCACAGACTGCTCAAGATCTAGGTATTAAAAACAACAACAAGCCACAAGTTTTTCCTTCTGATTGAAGAGTCATGACTTGTGTCTCCATGATTTCATCACATCCAGGCCAGACTTTGTCACAGGTCCTTCCCAGGCAGCTGCTATTGGTTGATAACTGACACCTCATGTCATCAGATATTCCAAGGGAAAAGTACTTTTCTCTTTAAGCTTTGGCTGGGCTGTCCATGTCTATGGATGCTCACCAGGTGTCATCACTACTGGAGTAACTTCACACAAACTGCTCCAATTCACTCCAAATTAGATCAGCCAAATTAGCTCGAGGTGTTTCTATTTTGGGCATCAGCTCACCTCGCAAATTTTGCCTGGGAAAAACTAGAATCCATCCACACAAAATCCTCTGCAGGTTGTCTTTCTAAGACAAACAGGAGGCTGAGGACACCAACACCGATGCTTTTAAAGGAGGACATCTACCCATACCCTTAAATTAATTCTCTTTCAGTTTCTACTCACCAGTGAAACACGGTCCCATGGTATAGGAGAGCACAACACCTGTCATGCTAAAACAAAAAATGTCATGTATAACATGCAGGAACATAAAAAGAACAGATTTCTGCTTGTTCCCTTACCAACTATCTCAGAGAATGACATCTCTTCTCACCCTTCCCACACCTATTCAAGACTGATCAGGTCTAAAGGCAACCCAGTACATTAAGTTGTTGCCTTCTTTGCCCAGGCTCAATGGAACACCCTCATAACCCAATTCCCAGACCATGCCTTTCATGACAGTAGTGCAAGCACATAGGATCATACCAAAGGGTTGGCCAATAGGACAGTACTCCACAGGGGAAGAGGGTTTTTATTTGTTAATATATGCTACAGGGCAGATTCTGTCTCAAACATCTAAAATTACCTGGCAAACTTCGCCCACGTAAACTGGTGCCTCCTCACAGCAATGGGCAAAAGCTGCATTAGCAAACTTTCATGTCTCACCTCCTCTGCAGAGTACACACACAAGAAAGTACATGCCCTCATGCCAGCCTTACCTCATTGTGCCCTGCCCTCCTCCATCCCCTGGCAGCCCCATTCTCCCAACTTGGCAGAGCCCACATCAAACAGCACACCTAAACTGCACCAAACACCACCCCAGCAGGAGCTCACAGTCTCCAGCACAATGTCTCCCCACTGTGCCTAATTCTCCTTCATTTTCAAACACCATACCAAGGACAGCAACACGGAAAAGAACTTTGCTGCAATGCCAAGTCTTTAAAAATCACTCTCAAGGACTTCATTGTGCAGAAAAGGACTGCACGGTTGCCCTTAGCACCACTGATTTCCAGGACAACTATATCACTTCTGTTCTCCAGAGTCAGAATATGGTCTGTGGGTAAACACAGCTCTGCTGATTGACAAAGGATCAGAAATCAGGAGACAACAGGGCATCTCTATTAGAAACTTGTGTTGAGGTAGCTCTCATCCCTTTTGCTGTGAACATGCTCCCCTCCCCATTATATATATATATATATATATATATATATAAAATTACCCCTATTTCACAAGATGTCTGTCACTGTTCAAATGCAATTCTTGCAATTCTCTGCCTCAGTTTCAAACCCTTCCAGGAAAATTGTTAGACAAAACCTGCCTACACATTAATATGCATTTGCATATATTAGGTGGTTAAATCTCAAGAAGGCAGCACACCAACAGTATAATGTGAAACAACTGCAGGTAAGAGTTATACAAAAAAAAAAAAAAAAAAGGCAGCACATTTGCTTCATAATTTCCAGAATTATCATTTAATTTCTACACAACCTGTTCAGTCAGCTATTGCTTGTCTCAGGTCAGGGAGTAAAGCATTTTGCCTCACACAGAATCCCCCTCAAATTATAGCTGCACTGAGCAAAACCACTGCCCACAAGGTACCTACACCCCCAGTCATATTCAGCACAGTCATTCCCTCTGTCTGATGGACTGCAGTTTTAAGCAAACTATGACCATTTCCATTGCTGCTCTTCAGAATTAGAAATGAAAATAGATCTAACTGGGAGCATAAAAGGGGATCAGCCGATCTATATCACCATGGGTTTACATTATTGCAGCAAAATCATTGACGAGACCACATTCTTTCTGAGAGAAAGCACTGGTGGCCCTGACATTGATCACTATTAATGTGCACTTCAGCTGTACCTGTCCAGAGCAATCCAACTGCAGCAATGCCTGGAGCTGTTCTGTGCTCCTCTGGCAACCCTGAGCAGCATAAACAGGCTTTGAACTGGAGGTTAACCTGTGGTTATGATTGCCTTGCACCAACAGGTGGGCAAGAAGGCCAAGGACATCTTGACCTGGATCAGGAATAGTGTGGCAGCAGGACCAGGGCAGGGATTGTCCCCCCGTGCTGGGCACTGCTGAGGTCACACCTCAAATCCTGGGGTCAGTTTTGGGCCCTTCACTACAAGAAAGACATTGAGGGGCTGGAGTGAGTCCAGAGAAGGGAACAGAGCTGGGGAAGGGTCTGGAGCACAAGTCCCATGAGGAGCAGCTGAGGGACTCTAGGGGGGCTCAGCCTGGAGAAAAGGAGGCTCAGGAGGGACCTTCTCACTCTCTGCAACTCCCTGGCAGGAAGGTGGAGGTCAGACTCTCATGCCATGTCTCAAGAGACAGGATGAGAGGAAATGGCCTCAGGGAAGGTCCAGATTAGATATTAGAAAATAATTTTTCACTGGAAGAGTGGTCAGGTGCTGGAATAAGCTGCCCAGGTGGGTGGTGGAGTCACTGTCTCTGGAAGTGTTCAAGAAGCATCTGAGGGGTGATTATGGTTCAGGGGTGATCATGGTTGGTGGGTGGACTTGACCTTGGAGGCTCTTCCAACTCTGGTGACCCTGTGGTTCTGTCACACTGGTCCTGTCACAGGACCCTGCTGAGCAGCCCGTGAGGTGACAGGTCTGGACTGCTCCACGTACAGCCTGTGGTGCCTTCTGGAACCACTTCTCATCCCACCTGCGTCACACTCAGCTCATTTTGCTGCTGTGGAGGGATTTATTACTCATGCAGTGGATGCAGGGAAGGGCTAATTTAGCACCACTGTCTGTATCCCATATGGTGATCTAATGTCACTGCACATCATCTAGAACTCGCAGCCCTATAAAGGATGATGGCCTTCACATCCTGGTGGGTAAAAGCTGATGAAATTAGCTTTCATTTTTTAATTTGCAGATTGATTTTGGCATTTAGTGACAAAAACCCCTCCTCAGTTGTTCCTCCAGCACCCTTCCTTTAAATTTTTACCCTTCACTAGCTCAGCAGCGCTCTGACTTAACCTCTCCTACCCACCTACACCTCCAGGACATGCATCCTTCCTGATGTTCCTCAGTACCCCTTCACAGCAGCTCCCCTACCCCCTACAGCCCCATTTGGCTGAGACATTGGAATGATGGACCATTTCCTCTGCGTGTCTGCCACACACATCTCTTGCTTCTGAATCTGCAATATATTACAGGATTAACACAGGACATAAATAGATTATTTCTTTTGTCAGAGCCTGTGAAAGACTTTTGTTTATAGAACCATGACTATTTCAGCTCTGGTGCTCCACCTTCCTGGACTCTCCAAGGTGTTGCAGCACCTCTGATTAAGGTCAAAGTGTTGAGACAGTGTGTGTTTCATGTTATTAATCCCCTGTTCATTGCTCCCTCCCACTGAGGGAGGCATTATTGTGTGCTCAGTTTTAATACCCAGACGCTTAATTCAATTTCAGAGCTGTAATTTGCTGGTTTCTCTACAAAAAATATTGATGAGAGGTGACATCTTTGTCCAAGGGAGTTGCTTTTCACTATATATATATAGAGATATATAGATATAGATATATACGAAAAATTCTGATAGAGAAGAAATACAGCCACCTGCCTCCAGTGGAAAATGCAGGCAAGAAGATGATATGACTTACCCAAGGTCACAGAATCTGTAGCCACAAAGTCCAGTCACATGCCCAGTGTACCAAACCTCACGTCACTTCTAAAACAACACAAGGGGTAGTTCCTTCCCCTCAGCACAGGGTGTATGAATCCCTAATGCACCCAACAAGAGAACATCTTCATTTAATAAGACTCCATAATAAGAATTAAAAAAATATTCAAGCATTTTGCTTCCTTTCATTAATGCCTTCCCTGTGACAAACGAACACTAACCTGAAATGAGAACCCCTGGCTGTTGGGTTTGGCTGATTTACATCATTTTCTAATTCTTTAGTCTTTGAGGTCATTATCATTTAATCCAGTCAGCAGTGATTTCACATGTCCAGAATACACTTTCTACCCAGAGCAAAGCCTTTTTTCTCCTCCCCCCCCCCCAACCTGTTTACAAAAAAAGCAAGTTCTGGAGTTTTGCACTACTTAACAGCAGGGAAGCAATTATGCTACATTTGCAAGAGACCCAGCAAAACCCACGAGGTAGCTGGAGAATTCTTCCTCTTCTGAACCATTTGTTCTGTCTCTAGTAACATCTCTCCTCTGGTTTGACAAAAAGCTCATGAGAGAAACGCTGCCAGCTAGATAATGAAAATCAGTTTCCCTTAACAACAGATTTTTTCCTCTCCACCTTGATTTCCTGTTAAAGGCACATAAGGACCTATTCAACCCTACCTGCATTGAAATCAAGTCAAATGCATCAGTGGCAAACTTTACATTGTCTTCAATTACTTCATATTTGATAGCTTTATTTATAATGTCTTTGCCTAGCAATAGGTAAGACTGAGTCAATACCTGAAGGTATTTTGAGCTATATATGAATAAAACAAAAGACAGACCCATTTCAAAAGGACTTTCAAAGGACAGGAACCCAGTGGCTCTAATTCCAGGAAATATTTATCCACAGATGTTGCTTTCAGCACTTGAATGGAGTGAGTTTAAGCCATATTTACTCTCCTAAATGGTGGAAGGAACATGACTTCAAGCATGAAATCAGGTTCAAATATGGACCCTGTACACCAGCCCCTAAATGGACAGCTCACAAAACATATCTCCATCACAATGCAATTTTCTGATCCCTTTCTGTTTGAAGAAAAATTCCATCCTTTCTGCTATGAGAACTGATGCACATTCATGCAGCATCAAAACAGAACAACATCTGAGCTTTATAAATTGCTTAAAGAAACCAAATAACTGTGCTGCTACTGTAAAAGAGAAAAAGTTAAATACTATATTCTGATTTTAAGGAGATTAAGTTGTTCATCCCTGTTCATGAGACTAACAGGTTTCCTATCATTCCATAGGGGAGGGTGTGCATAATACTCTCTCAAAAACCAGAGGTGGAAGGAAAAGAATCCCAAACATATCTTGTGTAAAAATGTCCTGATTTTTAAGCCAACCTCATGATTTCTTGAGGCATGCCTCTGGGCCAGTAATATTTGCATTAATTCTTTAAATGAAAATGGTTTAAGCTCGAGGCACCAAAATCCTGCAGAGAGAACAGGACTATAAATCCAGCATAGCAGAATCTGCCTCTTTTGCAACTGCAAAACTCTTGTTACAAAATAATACCGACAAAAGGCCATGTGCAGCCACCTAATCTCAGTCAAGCAATAATACTCTTTACATTGAGTAATAAGAGTTTACTGTGAAGCACAAGGACACCAATCTTACCTGTAAATATAACCCCACTGCTAAGAGATTTTTATGGTCTGGGGGAAACAGGAAGGGTAAAATTGCACAAAGACTGCCAAAATCCTGCTTTGTTTTACTCAACTGGTACATTTTCTTTATAATGTGTTTCTTAAATCAAGATTTTGCCAGTGTGTTTTTATAGCATGGTCCCACAGCTAGGACTGATTGGAAGGGGAAGGAACAAGAGGCCAGAGATAATAAATCCTTAAACCAACCTCATAGGCACATCCCTGGTGTTTCAAGCCTCCCTTTGCCTGAAGTGTATTAACTTGTGTGATCAATAAATATTTTAGGTATTGATGAGCTGAAGTCTATCAATTTTAGTGGGGAATCAGACAAAGAAGAAAGCTGGGGTTTACACTGTACCCTCTGCATCTGGTTCACAGCCCAGCAGTTGTCACTGTCATGTCAGTGGATCAAATAACTTTTTCCTCATAATAGAAGAAAACCCTGGGGCACATAAATGCCCCAGGCTTGGAAGGATTAACAGGGATTACAGTAAAGGGAAATGGAAGAATTCAGACAGAGCCCCTGTCAGGTAGCAGAGGAAAGAGGAAGAACAGAGCTCCTCCATCAGCCAAAGGGACTGGTGAGCCAGCAAGTGTTGGATTCAGGAGTGGCAGGAATAAAAGGAGGATAAAAGAGTGGTATGCATGGAGAGGGAGAGGCTCACAGAACAGGGGCAGCCAGGGAACACACAGTGCATGCAAGGCACTTCACTGACAGAGGCAATGAGAGGCACAACCTTTTGCACACACAGAATCTTTTAAACAAACAAGGGACAACTCCAACTAACTTTTTCCGTGGTTCATTTCACGTAACACCACAGGTAGGTGGGAAAGAACTTGAAAGAGGAGAATTCTGTCAATGTACACACACAAAAGCTGCCCTTGAACTCATCTGCAAATTCCCTGCTGGCACTTCATTAAGCCAAAGGCCTGGAGTCAGCCATCCTGTTCCCCACCAGCCAATGGGCAGTTAAAAGAATCCAGTTCTGTGAGGAAAATTGAAAATCTATGAAAAATGACACCAGACAGGTAAAGGTCACACGCAACACTTGCTCTTTTGACCCACTGTCTGGCACCAAATGCAAGTTCTTATGAACTGCTGGACTTGAAGCTGATATTTGCCCAACAACTGACGTCTTCCCACACAGAACTCCATGAAATTACTTGGCAAAATAACCAACACGGGGGAGGGAGCTTCATTATTAATGCAAATAGCTCGCTTTCTCCAATTACCAGTTTTTCAAAAGGCGTTAATTTGTGGGCTTTGACCCAAGAATGCAAAGCACATGTTCATTCAGAACACATGCAAGATGGTGTTAAGAGAGCTGCTGTTACACCACGTGTGAGCAAAGCAAATGGACAGATCAGGTACAGTCAGGGCTGGCATCATAAGACACAACAAAACACTGAGTGAACCTGAACTCAATCCTACATCTACTTTAGGGACTGATTTAATTCCACTAAAATCATTGCCCTTAACACAGACAGCTAATCCAAGTCTTAGCATGGTGACTGAGGGAATACCCTGAAAGAATCTGCTTATTCATTAATTCTGCAGTTTAAGTTCACAGAGGAGAATTTTAATTTTCAAGTAGGGTGCAAAGAAAAGTCCCCAGTCTGGGAGGGTTCAAGGCAAGTTGTGACAGAGGCACAGTGTTTGCTGTGAGCAGTGCATCTGTATCTTATTTGTGAAGCAATCTGTTGTGTGAGCTCCACTTACTTAATTCTATAGACAACAGCATTCTGCTTTACATTTGCTCCTGTGAATCTCAGCCTGTCCATCCTGCACTACAAAGCTGCACAAAACATGAAGCTTTTAACTCAGTTCTGCAACATCAATAGCACACCTGATTTCAAATTATGCATCGTGATAAAAAGGTTTTCTATGATTAGAGCATAAGCCAAGTATGCACCTTCACATATTTACATGTCTGGGTGAATCTCTGGGTTTTAGGCAAAAGCTTCTCCCAGTCCAGCAGCTCCCAAAAGCTGTTACCATTGACTGGACACAGGTGTTAAGAATAATTAAAGATATAAGGAGTATCATTATTCAGCCATCCTTCAGTGGAAATCACATTAAAGCAGAGCCATTTTCCATTAGGCTTATTACATTATTCCCAGTAAGGCCACTGATATATTTGATTTTCCACCATTATTGGACGAGCTTTTTCCTGGATCAGTCCCAATTTACCAGTAACTCTAACTATTTCCAACCACTACCTCGATTTCCTATCCTAAAATCCTGCTGTCAAAAATATTCCTGGAATATTGTTCAATTGCAATTTATTAACAGAACCTAGGTAAGTGGTCCCAACCATGTCTTACCTCCAAATATTACCAGAATAAGCCGAAGCATTTAATCCCAAATAATTGCATTTTAGGCATTAAATCTGTTTTGTAAACCTACTTTTTTTTTTCATTACAGCAACATTATGACAATTCTGATTAGATCCAGTACACAGAAAAAGTCTTTGTCACAAGAAGATGAAGTTGTAGTTATGGGAGTGCAGAGGTGCTTGGAGTTCTGGATTTAAAGCCTGGCTTTGCTGGAGACTTCCTGCATGACCTTGGCTAAATCAATCCCAGGGCAGCCCAATTCCTACTGATGTGCCTGCTCCCAGTCAGCAGACCCTCGATAATTCATTCAGGAGCCCTAAATAAGCTGTAAAGCCACACAGGATCAGCTGACAAGTTCCAAGGGTCTTAAAAGACTTCGGGCTACAGAAAGGTGGAGCTTGAAGACATTATTATTGTCTAGAACCCATTTCCCACAACAAGGCCATCAGATTACTCACCACCCAGGTATTCTCTTTCCTGGCAAGTGAAACACTGTGGCACCTATTTTGACCCCAAGGCTGTTCCCCCAGCTCCTCCCACAACACTGTACCTTCAATTTTGGTGCCTCAGTTCTAAATCTTTTTTCCTTCTCCCAGTGACTGTCAGTAAATCCTCTTGTCCCACTGCCACTAACTTTCTAAGTGGACAGCTCCCTCTCACTGGCCTCAGCTGGGGCCACAAGAGACCTCATATTCTGTTGCTATATTCACAAAACAGCAAATTAAATACGACTATGCAAGCTGGCTTCCCACAGCCAAGTGTCTAGCCATCAAAATTAAGCTACTGCCAGATGTATTAATGATATTGTGGCTGGGTGCTGGACACACGTTAGCTGAGGATATTCAACAACATGCCAATATGAAGTTGAGGTGCAATACTAACACAGGAACATTGTAAACACGATTCTCAAAACTGGAATCTTAAAATGGAAATAATTAAATACTGTTCGTGATGCATGCTACAAATTTTTAAGGACAATTTAAAAGAACAATTAAAATGTAGCTGTCTATTCTAATCCTCGTATTTTGGGGGCCATCCATCTACAAACTATCCCTTATCTAATGGATTATCTATCAAGCTCTTGCCAGTCTTCAACAGCATCATGAGTAATGAAATACCAAAAAATATAACTAGAAATACTTGAAACTGTTGGAGAAATGATAACATGATAGATGCTACATCCCAGGAAATGTGCCTGCTCGAAGCAGCAGCACACCAAGAAATTGAAAAGCATTAGCCATTCATACAACAAACAGTGAAGCAACTCAGAAACCTACAGTACTGAAAACATCGTTTCACAAGGGCATTTACAGAACTCACATCTGTTATCTCCAGTGGACTTTGAATTTTCTAGAAAGAGATCATCTTATTGTCAGGGAAAAAAAGTCACTCAAGAATGCACTTAATAATAAAGAGTTTATCTGATTTTATCAGGTGGGGTAGAAGGCTCCCATATTGTCTGTCTCTTTGCAGGCAGCACTACATCCATGTTAATTCTCTGCAAACATTTCTGCTTGGAAACAGGGAGGATAAGAAGTCAAGGAATATGACATTAAAAGCAGACACACGAATGGTATAAAACAGCCAAAGGAGGTGCCTACTGGAGCAACACGCACTTATACTGCAAACGGGGGGTGTTTCTGGTGATTCAGACAGTGCAGCACGGATGCACTTGGAGCACATGTTCTCCCAGAACGGTCTGGGCGGCCGCCTCGGGAGCGCAGGACGGAGGGAAGGCTGGGCAGCAGACGGCAAACCGCGCCAGAACCCGGGATTTATTCCTAAGACCTTCCTGCCGCTCCACATTCCCCTCTCCCCGAGCAGCATCTTCATCCTCCAGGGGTTCGGCAAGAGGGCACCGGGACCACCCAGGCGGGGACCACCAGCTTGGCACTGGTGTGTGCCTGAGCTCCGGGGGTCCCCCACTTGGTCCCTGGCTCCCCCTCCGGCACCGGGATCGGCCGTCCCTCAACTCTGCGGAGCTGCGGAGGCCGCAGGGCATCATCCCCGAGCGCAGGACATCATCCCCCGGGCAAAGGGGCATCATCCCCCCTCTGCAGGACATCATCCCACGGCAAAAGGGCAGCATCCCCCCTCTGCAGGGCGTCAGCCCCCGGGCGAAGGGGCATCATCCCCCGGGCGGCGAACGGGCTCAGGCCTCGCCCCGACATCCCGCGGGGGCCGCGGAGCATCTCCCGCATCCCCCGCTCCCGGCGCCGCGGAGCATCTCCCGCATCCCCCGCTCCCGGCGCCGCGGAGCATCTCCCGCATCCCCGCTCCCGGCGCCGGCTGCGCCGCGGGAAGGGAGAGGCGGCGGAGGAGGAGCCGCCCCAGCGGCCGGGGCAGCCCCCGCCCGCCCGCCTACCTGATTTGGGGTAGGTGACAATCCAGACGTCGCTGTCCCTCACCGGGAAATTGGCGATCTCCTCCATCTTCCCGCGGCAGAAGGGCGGCAGCCGCACCCCATTGTACTCGAAGTACTTGCTCTCGAACTCGCAGGGCGTGCTCGGGGTCTCGGCCTCGCTCTCCGCCATCCTCGTCCCTGCGGCCGCGGGGGAGGCCGAGGAGCGGGGGCCGCGGGCGCTCCGGCGGGAGGGAGGGAGGGAAGGAAGGGAAGGGGAGGGGAGCGGAGAGGAGGGAAAGGGGCGGGCGAGCGGCGGGCGCGGCAGCCCCGGCCCCCGGCACAGCCCCGCGCACGCACGGGCGGGGGCTCCGCGCACGGTGATGTCATGGGCGGCTGCGGGCACGGGCGGGCAGGGATGCAGGGAGGGAGGGATGCGGGAAGGGATACCCGCCCGCTCAGCACCCCTTTTCCTCTCCGGGTGGACAGGGGAAGGATGCGGGGATGGTTGGAGGGATGCGGGGATGCCCTGCCGGCCTCGCCCGCCCCGCAGCCCCTCTCGTCTCCGGGTGGGCAGGGGAGGGATGCGGGGATGCAGGGAGGGATGCAGGGATGGATACCCGCCCGCGCCGCAGCCCTTCTTCTCTCCGGCTGGGCAGGAGAGGGATGCAGGAATGGAGGGATGCCCTGCCGGCCTCTCTCGCCCCGCAGCCTCGCTGCTCTCCTCTCCAGGCGGGTAGCGGAGTGATGCAGGGATGGAGGGATACCGGGATGGATGGAGGGATGCCCGCCCGCCCCGCAGCCCCTCTCCTCTCCGCACATGGTCGGGGCAGAGGCAGGGGCGGAGGCAGGACCTGCCGCCATCCCCATTTCCACTTCAGTGCCAAGGCCCGGCCCCAGAGCGGGCAGGGGGAGGCTGGGGAGACGCACAGAGGAGAGGGACGAGCAGCAGCAGCAGGTTCCAGGTGTACCGAGGGCTCGTCCCCGCCCTTGCACCGAGCGCAGGCAGGGCCCGTGGGGGGAGGTGAGATAGTGAGAAGGGGGCACGCACCTACTCATTCAGCAACACAAATCATTTGCTCCTTGCAGTGTTCAAACCCATACCTGTTTTCCACACAAGAGGTTCTCTATCCTGGTCCCTCGTCCCAGTTTCTTGGATGCCACCTCTTTGTATCTGGTGGGGTAACAGCTTCCAGAACAGCCTGGGGAGTCTTTTTTGGGGGGGGGAGGTCCTCAGGTCTCAGCAGCTACTCAGCATATCCCCTGCCCATTCCAACTTTTGCCTTGGACTTCCCAGCCTGGCATCAGAGCTGAGTCATTAACATAGTTTGTTTGGTGGCCATTAGGCAGCAGAAAACATCCCCAACATTGGTCGGGACTGGTTAGGGAGGAAAATGCCCGCTAATTCCTTCTCCTTCCTGCTCCTGCAGCACCAGTGAAACCTGGGATACAACTCCATCAGCACTCACACCTGGGTTGATAGGCAAGACAGCCCAGCTGCTGCTGTTCAGGGTATTTAAGGCCTATTGGTGCCTGATGGGAAGGTATAAAAAGGCCTCTAAGCTCCTTTAAAGCATGTTTGTGCTACAGAAATGAGGGGTCGTTTGGCTGCCTGGCCTGGCAGGAATGAAAAGCTGGAAGTATTTCAACAGAATTAAGACTTCTGTTAGTTCCACAAAGGTCAGTGAAAAGTTTAGGTTTATTTTACCCTTATTAGTCTTGTAACAGCTGCTTTATTTTTTGTTTAATTACGTATCTGTCTGTAATGATGCTAATACATTATAGACATTCTTTAAAAGCTCTAAAGCGTCTGTGGCAGGTGCACATTTGAAAGAAATAAAATAAACACATAAAGAAGCGGCAAAATAAGGGGAAGGGGTACAATTACATGGAAAGCACACATTTCTAGGTAGTAGGGAGTAAATGATAGCTAATTTCAAGTGAGTTTCCTGAAGGGTAAACAGCAACCAGCTAGAAGTTGTGTGTCCTGTTGAACTGTCTCTTATAGAAGCAACCTCAGGAAAAGTAGCAGCTGAAACAGCTGAGGGCAGTAACTGATTTCAGGCTTTATAGCTTTATCTGCCAGCATTCCAAAATCAATGCTTTTACTGTAGTTTACTTATATTTGTTCATGCTAATGATAAATTACAGATATTAAAACTAGGGTTGAAGCAGGTGGGAAAAGCATGTCAAAAGCTACCCTCAAAAATATTGTTTGATTGAATGGAAATGTTTTGCAGGAACGTGTTTGGTAAAAAAAAGCCCTCAAACAATAACAAACAAACAAATAAAAGAAACCCCAACAACCATAAAGGTTACTCCTAGTCAGGGGTTGATTATAAGACTCGTCCTAGAACAATGCAGGTTCAAGTCCCTGTGATACTAAGTTTAGTTTTGAGCCTGTTTCTTCAAGACACTGAAATCAGAATTGTGGTGACATTGAAAAAAACTTGTCTGATTTTTTTAAAAAAATAAATTTTTGCTAAAAAGCAGCCTGACAAGAATAACAGGCAACTGTGAAGTTGATATTCTGTATTTTAAGATAATATTATGAGTTCAGAAGCAACTGGCATTTTGTTCTTTTCTCTCCTGTGGGGTTTTTAAATGGTCTGATTTTTTTCATTTCCTTGCTTAGCAATATAATTCAAAATTGTAATTTTCTGCGAAAAGTAGAGTTGTGGGTATTTTATTTCCATGGTTAAACTGTTCCTGTTTCAGCCCATGAGGTTTACCTTTCTCTTCTGCTTCTCCTCCCCACCAGGGCAGGGCAGTGAGGGAAGGGCTGTGTGGTACTTAGTTGCCAGCTGGGGGTTAAACCATGATGCCAACAAAAGAGAGGCTTGAATTCTAGTCTCTGTTACTACTTCTTTTATTCTTAATTTAAGAATAAAATTCAGGCATAGCTATGGTCTTTGCTCAATACATCAAGTGGAGGGAGCTGTGCTGATAATAGAAAACATTTGTTTCTGTTTTCCCTTTAATAGGAATAACTCAGGGTAGAATACCTGCTTCCATAGAGCAAAAAGCCAGGCAGGCATTAGAATGAGGGACCCAAAATTATTTGGAGCTCTCTCTTTAGCATTGGATGCTTTCACTTACCTTATAATGTTTCAAATGGAAGAGCAGCTTCCATGTGGCTGAGAAACCAGATGCCCTGGATTAGCTGCACTTGGAAAGACCATCCCTGTGTTTGCAAGTGCAGTAAATCTGGTATTAAAGCTAAATAAAAATCAAATATGCTCTAAACAGATGAACCATCCTGGAGCGTTTCACTTACCCTCAAACTAAAGAGGACTTGTGGAGGGAGTCCTAATATATAGCCTGCAAAGGAATTTGCAGTAGATTGGGGGTTTGTGTGCTTGAAAGAAAAAATTACCAGTATCTCAGTCTTTTCTGTAACACTCAGGCTGTTCTGTAAAGTAACTGGTTCCAGAGTGTCAGGGTATTCAGTGTCCCCATGAAGGAGCAGGAAGAAATGTAGGTGAGACAGTATGGATTTTATCACAGCAATGTAGGCTGGGACTAACTTGAGATTAGCTCTGTTGGTCAGAGCATGGGGCAAATAAGACCAGGGCTGTGGGTTTGATCCCCATGTGGGCCAATTCACTTAGGGGTTGGAGCTGATGGTCCTTGTGGGTCCCTTCCAACTCAATCTCACAGAAGTCACTAAGCTCACCTCTGTATAAAATTTGAGTAAGAGGAAACTAAGGAGAAGATGATTTTAGAAAAAGAATGAAATTCTGACCTTGGGGAAATGTTGTCACCTTCAGATTTGCAGCAGTAGGATTTAACCCTGGGAACAGCCTGTCTGTCCCTCTGCTGCTTTGGTGTGACTGTATTTCTGTGGTCTGTCCCTGCAAAAAGGGCTCCTGTGCCTTTGTACTCCTGATGAGTTGGGAGGTGTCTCCCTGTCTGTGGTGTCAGATGTGCCTGGAGCTGAAGATACTGTAAAGAATGTCCCTGTCCTGAGATGTGTGTGCACTGCTGCACACACAGAAATGGAATTTCAGCTCTCAAAACCCATCTGATGGAAAAATGATAAATCTGGCAGTGTTTTGCCTTACCTTTTTGCTGAACCACTGCAACAGCAACCTGCACCGAGGCTGGAGGGGAGTGTTCATAGACAGATGAACTGTTTGCACATGCTGGGATGCCAATTGGAGTTTAGTTTTAGGCGTGACATCTGTAAATGCTCCAGTGGATGTAGTGTTACCCCAGTGACAGCGTGTGATGTTGTGTTAGTGCAGTGAACAGCTGTGCAGGGGGAGGGTGTTTGTAAAACACAGTCTGCTGGTTATTCACATTTGTTCACTGAGTACACGTGAACTTCCAGGAATGTTTCTTCCTGACTCAGCCTAAAGTGAGGTTTGAGCACATGGTCCTAACGCAGTGTTTAATTCCTCTACTGTGCATGTGGCTGAGGATTAAGCTGTTAATTAGCACTCACCAGCTTTTTTCTGTTTCTGGCACCTGGAACTAGGAGTTCATGCTCTGGCCTCATAGCCAGGATGCTAAGGAGTATGATCCTTTTTCTGCTAGGATTTCTGTGTAACCTTTATTAACTCAGTATCCCTCTGCTTTAATTTCCACCTATCAAAAGGGTGCAAGTACTGTAATCCACCTCACAGGGCTGTCTGAAGGTAAATTCCTTGCTTCTCATCATGAGAAGTCTTTCTAGGAGGCAACATTGGATGCAAATCATGATTTATTTGATGTGATCATAATGCAAGGGTTTGTATTTCTCTGTAAAATGTTGTTAACCGATGCTTGAAAGAGCCAGTTCCTTGATGTCCCAGACTGCAGGACACCACTGAGGAGCAATGCCAATCACTCAGTGTGACAACTCTGAGGCAGGCCCTTGCTGTATAATATTTTTCACAAATTTACAGTGTTTCTAAAATTATAAGCCTACACCGTTTCAAATTCAGCAGACTTGGATCATGAACATGATCCAAGACACATCATGTATCATCTTTATCCTTAGCAGGACCCTTCCCAAAAGGCCACATCGAGACTTTCAGACAAGATCAATTGGCTGTACCATCATCCTGAACTGTACCAGGAAATATGTGATCACTTGGATGCATCATGTACATGGTGCATGAAATGAGGGCAGGAACAGGATACAGAACCCCAAATGTGGGATACCTTGCCTGGCTTAGTTAACCACACTGTAAATATTTCCCACTGGGTTGCAGATGGCTTTAGCTATTTCTAAATGTGCCCATTTTTATCTTCATTCCATCCTCACATGATGTTGAATTTGTGGCTATTTTAACAGCAACTTCTATTCAGAAAAAAAAAAAACAGGCTCATTTTTAATTTAAGATAGCTTTTGTAGAATAGCTCTTTATGGCTGGGAGTGGGCCATAAGGAAAGGGAATTTCTGACTTGATCTGCTGTAGGTTTGATTGGAAATTTTCATAGTGTGGCCTTGTGGGCACAGTGCTGCCCTGGGATGTGGGTACCTGGATGCTGTTGCAAACTCTTCTCTAGGGAAAGTTGGGTGAGTTTTTGCCACCCTTCATTTTAAAGAGGGACTGACAGTTGATCAAATTTTTATCTTCATGGCAGAAAATACAAATCAATATTTATACCTACCAATTATTTATACTTAATAATTATTAGTCTACTGTTCCTTATTTGTGTCCTTAAAGCTGAAGGTGAACAGTTTGGGGATAACTTCAGTGGTCACTTTGGTAGGATTAGGGCACTGGAGGCAAGTTATTTTTTCAAGGCAGTAATTATACGGCTTTTGCTGTATTCTTGTAGTAATTATTTGTTTGAAAGTGTATTTTTTGTGTATTATTTGCCTTATAGCAATTATTTGTTTTCAAGTGTGTTTGTTTTCAAGCACTCAGTGTGTTAGGGAAGGCAGATGACTGAGTGGCCTTTGGATATTTCTTTATTACTGCATAATTAAATTGTGCAGCTGTCTCATATAGAACTGGTTTATTTTTGAGGGGCCTGATGTGGACATCTCAGTGGTTCCCAAAAAAACAAATCAAACCTGTTCTACAGGAGTGTTGTGGTTATTATGGTTGCAACCCCATCAGAACTGAAGCCTGATAGGAGGTGAACTGGAAATGGCTGCTTTAGCACTACAGGCTGAGAGTTGTTTTTCCTTCTAAATGTCTCCAAATTTATCTGCCTCAAAGCAAGCTGATTTTTCTAATCTAATTTCTGAAGCCAATTACAGCTTTAGAAATGGCACTAATACAGCTGTCCCTGATGAGAAACAGTGAGACCACTTTCACTCCCTGACAGCAGCTCAGTGTTCTGTGTGAAGATGAGCAACTGTGTGTGGATTTAAAGGCTTGGGATGGTGTTGGACCAAGGGCTCTGTGCTGTGCTTTGCAATGCAAACCCTTCAGGCACTTTTATCAAACCACTCAGATACCCAAGCAGCACCTCCTACCAATTACAGCTTTTTAAATCTGGCCTCCAGGCTTGAAATCTGGGGGGGAAAAAAAAAAATAAAATGTGTTAAAGGAAATTAGCTACCATAGCCATGCAGTCATTTTTTATAATGAGGATGTAGAAAGCAAGGAAAAGTCATAGCAAAGAAAGGAAACAAACAACAACAACAAAAAAAAGAAAAAAAAAAAAAGAAAAATATCTGCTACTGAGATGAGCAAGCTGGAATGTCAGAGGAGAGACAGGATGATCACAGAAAGGCAGTGTGAAAGTTGGCAGCCAAGGAAGAGTGGAGGTGCTTTACCAGATGGAGGTGGAGGGGTCTGGATGCTGCAGGGTGGGTGATGGCTTGGCACTGAGCCTGCTGCAGTCAGGAGCATTAAAGCTCTCAGAAGCTTAAGACACAGAAATCGAGGTGGGTGGGAAATAGAAAACTAGACAAGGAGCCTAAAAGATTTATATGTTAATGTGATCCACACTAAACGACTCTAAGTGTTGACTAGGACTCAAGGTGCAGACATTTAATTGCATTCCTTGAATTGCATGAGCCCCACTAGCATCAATGTGGTTGTTCACATACTTAAAATGACCACGTGCTTTAACACTTTATTGCATAAATGTGTCAGTAATAAAGGTGTTTATATGTGCAAACTTCGAGTGGGAACTGATAGTAGTAATGTCATTAGTGGCACAACTGACATAAAGTTTTGTTCATGTATCACACACTTATGCACTTAACCAGTCATCCTGTAGTGTTTCAGAACAGATTTGAGTCAGGATAACCATGATAATCAAGAAAATAGTTGTTGTTTTGGTCTCAGTCCTGACAGTTCCTCTGTCAAGTTCTACTTCATAACCTGTCTGCATGTGAGCACTCAGCCCTTCCTGTTGGCAAGGTCAGAGTCACCCTCAAAGGCATTCCCAGAAAGTCCAGTTTTGTGAGTTATATCACCCAGGCCTCAAGACACACACCCCAGGAAGTGTGATAAGAAACACTCTTTCTGGGACACTGAGCCACTCACATCATTCTCACAAATATTCCTGCTTCTTATTTCTAACTCCTGGAGTCATTCTGGGGGAAGAACTACCTTTGCTGTACGAGAGACACTGAGCAAGATGTCTGTCACGTAGACACCCTGTTTGTAAGGATATAATTCTTACAGACCAGAATTAATGCAAAATCCTCCTTCCCTTTCTTTGGTCAGCACCTTTGGAGCAGGTGGTGCCTGGTACATGTTACCTGTGAATTTAAACTACCCCAGGGCTGCCCTCCAACACTGTCCTCAGCTGAACGTGCCTCTCTCATTCTCAAGACAAAGCAGGTCATACCTGTTATATTTATCATGTAACTGGAGTGCTGCTTTTCAATCTTCAGAGAAATCTTTGAGGTTTGTTTATTTTTTTTTTTAATTGTCTGAGTCTGAAGTTTGACTCTATTTGATTCCTAAGTGTGTGGTGGAAAAAGAGGGCATTTTAAGGGACTGTTTCCTCTTCTGTAGTTGTAGGCAGTCCAAAATGACAGCCTCTGTTGTGTGGATGTCCTGGACACCTCCCAGTTGCTGCTGTGAGGAAAAGTAGCTGCTAGGTTCTAGCAGAAGACTCAGCAGTGAGAAATCATGGCATTTGGAAAGGCAGAAGGAAGTGTGATGACAGATGCCTCGAGGAGGACGGTTGCTCAAAGCACCAAAATGTCATTCCTGCAGCTCTCAGTGCAGAGGGCACTGTGCAGAGCTGCAGCTGTGCACTGTGATCCTGCTGCTGGGTCAGCCCAGGGCTGAGTAAATCCCCCCTCACAACTATCCCGGGTTCTGGTGCAGCAGCAGGCATGTACTGCCCAAAGAGAGATGTGTTACTCAAACCCTTGTGTGAGAGAATTCCTCACCATGTAAATGGGGAGCAGGCAGAACAGCTGTTGGCACTGCAGAAAGTGCAGCCTAGACTTTGCCTGTGTTTTGCTAAGGCTTCTCATGAGAGTGGTGTCAGTGTCTTCTTTCCAACCCTGACTGCTGCTCCCTAAAGGTTTCTGTGGCATGGGAATGGAGAAGGCAGGCTCCTCTTTCTCCTTACCTCTGCAGGTTCTGCCCCTGTCTTCCCAGGGGCTGGTGTGGGGCCGTGTTTTGGATTTGTGCTGAGCACAGTGATAGTACAGGGGTGGTGTTGTTATTGCTGAGCTTGCACACAGCCAAGGCCTTTGCTGCTTTTTGTGCTGCCACGCTGGTGAAGAATTTGGGAGTGCTTGGAAAACTGGGAGGAGACACAGCCAGGACAGGGGACACCAAGGGGATATTCCAGACCATGTGACATCATGCTCAGTGTATGAAGTGGGGAGAGGAGGAGGAAGTGGGGATGTTTGGAGTGATGGTGTTTGTCTTCCCAAGTCAGATGGGATGGGGTCCTGCTCTCCTGGAGATGCTGAACACCTGCCCAACCATGGGAAGCGGGGAATTAATTCCTTGTTTTGCTCTGCTTGTGTGCTTGTTGCTTTCCCTATTAAACTGTCTTTTTCTCAACCCACCCAAAAGTTTTCCAGCTTTTAGCCTTCCAGTCCTCTCCCTGATCCTGCTGGTGGGGGAGTGAGCAAGCAGCTGTGAGGGGGTTGGCTGCTGGCTGGGGTCAAACCAGGACATTACCACAAGAAGCCTGTTCAGCAGGGAGCAGACAGGGATGTGAGCAATGCCTCCAGCACCACCTGCATGGATTGCAAAAGGCACAGGGAGAACAAGCCTCAGGTACCCAGGAGTGACTAGGAAAAAACTCACTGAACCTTCCCTGTGTGTGAGGCACCACAACTGGTTCTGTGAGAACAGCAGCGTTCCTTCAGGTGTCTGCAACAGAGATGAACAAAACACACTCTACTGTGCATCACTACATGCCAGGCTTCCAGCCCACTCTGCCCTGCAGGTTCTGAAGGGATGCACAAATGGAAAAGCAGGCTTTTTGAGTTGCATTTGGAAATTTAAGCACTTCGTCTTTCAGCTGCTAAACCCACATATTGACCATTGCAAAGTTAAGGGAATTTTTTTGGCCCCAGGCCACCTCCAGCCCCATCCTGATCCTAATACTTTTAGCTAACAGTCTGGTTTTTCAGACAGTCACAAGGACTGTGGTACAGTATCTGCTAGCATCATGATGATTCTGGATTGTATCATCAGCTGCATCACGAAAGCACCCAAAAATAATTGAGCTGTAACGTGTCTTCTGCAAGTGGCTGCAGTCATCTCCTGTGGACAGGCCTGTAATGAGGAGGGAGGTCACAGTCTTTCAAGAGTATGTCACATGTTCCTGTGTAATATGACTTATCTTAGCCAGACTCACTAATCAGGCTGGAAAATGATGTATGCTTTTCTTACATCATACGTTGTAACTTCAGAAGCAAGCCTGCTTGTTTGCCAAACATAATTGGGATAGAGTAACCTGCTATTATTTCTAATTACCTTTATTATCATAGTTTAGGTACTGGGTGCTAAGAAGCATAAGTGCTGAGTTAACAGAAAAAAGGTTACAAAAGCATTATACTGCAATTTAGATGCTCAGTCCTGACTCTTTTCTCACTAGTTTCTGTGGGACTGATCATGGGAATCAGGGACATAAGTTCAGTGTCTAAAAAGAGGACAGTACAAATCAGATATACTTCAGGAGAGAGAGTATTGTTCTGAAGTTTAATTTACTTTCCACTCAAGTTCTTAAACCTCCTCTTTCTGATCTTATAAAATGTTGGGGATGTCTTTGTCTTGGAGTCTTTTAAACATGTAGATGTGGTGCTTATGGACATGGTTTAGTGGTGGGCTTGGAGTGCTGGGTTAGTGGTTGGACTTGATGATCTTGGAGGTCTTTTCCAACCTGAATGAGTCTATGATTTCCTAAAGCTCCCTCCCTTACGACAGCCTCTTCTGAGCTAAATTTGAGAGTGTTTCCAGATTTCCTGTGGTCCTGGTTCTTCCCACCACACTTCCCACCACAATTCCCAAAACTTTGTACTCGTTCCACCTGCAGTTACACAGCACAGCAGCAATGATTTTGCAAGGCTGATATAACCTAGTCCTCTCACTTGTCTTCTCTTGCAAGATTGGTGACTTCCACCAGGACATGAACGTGTGACCACCTAGTGAAATGAATGGTACCAAACTTAGGGAACAACTGATACCCACACGTTTACTAAAGTTCATATAAAGCAGGAAGGGGGCATCAGAGTACTAAGAGAAATTAAGGCACAGGGGAGATGCTTTTGTGACTTAGGAAAGCTGAGTGAAAATGTACTTCTAGTTGAGAGGCAGCTGCAATGAGCACATAATTAAAATCTGCTGGAGGAAGTGAAATCTGTATTGGGCACTGACACAGAGGGCAGTTCTAGGGAAAGAGGCTGTTAAAAAGAAGCTGTTGCTCAATAACTTCTACATTAGCAGGCTGGGGAGTTTCAGAACTGTCCTGGTTATGTTCAGTCAGTCTCTTGATGGGCTTGTGCAGGAAACCATTCCAGGAGCAAAAGGAGAGGTGTCTGAATCTGCCCACTATGTGAAGCCTCAGAAATAAGTCTCATTTGCTCAAAGATGAGCCTTTCTTGTGTTTACATTGAAGAACCCTGCATGAGGACCTGGGGCAAACAAAGATGAAAACCACATTTATGAGAAGGCTACAAATCCCTGTCATCCATCTCCTTGGACAGTGGCTTAGTCATCAGGGTGGGAATGAAGGCTCCCCCGTGATTCCTGTGGAAGCTGTGGAGTAGAAAAGTGTAGGGGACAGGAGTAGGGAAAACTTCAGAAGTGCATCCCAGGAGTCTTTGGCTTCTTCCCCCTGGAATTATAAAGGAAAAGCTGTAGGATTAAGTGAAAACAATAGTTACTGGTCTGTTTGTTACATATTTACTTGTAAATACTGTAATGCCATTCACTTCATGTCCCATGACAATTTATGTCAGATAAATACTCCAGCACTGAGCTTTTCATCCTGTAAATGTCTAGTGATATACTGCCCATTAGATCATAACAAATCTTAGTTTTAAATGCAAAGCCTTAAGGAAAAAAGGTCTGTTTGTATACATGATTTGTTGTGGTTTGCACAAAGGTGTGTGAGCAGTTGGGTCTTATTCTGCTTTTTATTCCTTCTCTGTGAAGGAAGGCAAAAGAGTTAGAATGAGAAAAATAGAGGTTATATTTTCTACACATGATGTTGTACTAATAATATATAACATATATAATAATATTGTATTAATATTAATAATAATGAATACAGGGTTAACATTCAGTGGTCCTTTGAATCTGCTGTTACAGAGAGAAATCAAACAACTGAAATGCAGAAAATGGACTGTGAGTGAAACAACTTTGAGATTTTTAACTGAATCTTATAAGCTGCAGCAAGGATTTTTTTTTTAAATGCTATGTAGATTGTACTTGCAGATTCAAACATACTTGAGATACATGCCTCAAAAATTTATAAAAATTATATTACTGAATGCAATGATCTCCTCTATAGCTCTTTTCTGATACTTTTAAGAGCTGTTTCAAGATTTAAAGGTAATTTTATACAACCTTTCTCTATGTTTGTACCCTCTTCTGATTGTGAAATGAACATTTGGCAAGCTTGGTTGCATTGTCATGCTTTGCAGTGTTGCTTATATTTGTCTTTCCAGGAAGCTACAAATTAATAAAGGTTACTTGACATCAGGAATGTTTTTAAACAGAAAATTTTCCAACAGAATTAGGAGCGTGTCTTAAGCTCAATTAAAGCAGATATTTTGTGTGCATTAAACTTAACCATGGAAGGGGTTCCTGTTGGTACTGCAGGGCACTGTTTCTTTGACTTGGAGTCTGTGCACTGCTGATGGGCCACAGAACAGGGAAAAGCAGAGAAATCCTGGCAGACATGGAGACAATTTCATATCCGTTCCCTTCTGGGAAAAACAAAAGGATTTTATAGTCTAATATTTAGTTGGTAGTACCAGGATGGGAATGTGAACAAATTTCTTATGTTTCTTTGGAAAATAGTTAAGTTATCATTCAGTTATCTGTTGCTCTTTTTAAAGGCAACGTGGGTATCTGAGGAATGAAACACTTAACTGCAACTGGAAGTTCACAGTGAGTTGTGGGGCCAACTTTCCATGGTTTCTGTGGGTGTTTTAGGCAGCTGAATTCTAAGTTTGCCCACTTGCTTCAGAGCTGGGAAGCAGCATGTTATGGATTCAGTCAGGAGACCTGGTGAGTTTTGAGGACAGCTTTGGTCTGGTTGGATTTCTCAGGGAGGGAAAAGGAACAATGGGGTGAGTTTAAGCAGAAGACTGGGATTGAAGTTCTGGATTCATTAAAGCTGTCAGTAGATAAGGAAGGGAATGGTTGCATCCCCTCAGCAGGGGACATCACAGCCAACTCATAAGATTGGGAGTTGAAGGAATGTGGGTTTGTTTGCATTTTGAGAGGCTTTTTGAGGTCTTGGGCTGTGGGAGCCGACTGAGGAATCTACAACTCAGGATGAGTAAAGTGCTTGTGAGCTGTCTGGGAAGGGTTTGTGCAAGAGGCCACCACCTGACATTAGACCTTTTATACTTTTAGGATTCATCAGCGAGCAATTAACAGCTGGACCTTCCCATAAAACTACTGGGGGGAAAAAAAATT
The DNA here is from genome assembly GCF_003945595.2 of Pipra filicauda. Classification (NCBI taxonomy): domain Eukaryota; kingdom Metazoa; phylum Chordata; class Aves; order Passeriformes; family Pipridae; genus Pipra; species Pipra filicauda. Next base: position 567,263 of record NW_024104412.1, read on the forward strand.
CCCACGTGCTCTTTCTGTTGGACATGGGATTTGAATGGAGGTTGTATGAAATAGCGTTTTACAAAGGGACCAGTAACTTTAGACTTGTGTAAAGACCCTTTCAAAGTAGTTACACCCCTGCCCCACCAATTTAGAAGCTGATCCAGGAGGAGTGCTTTCTCTCTCCATGCTCCTTGAAAGAATTACAGAATTATAACCAATCTTTGGTGACCCATCGGTGGCGACCTACACGAGAATATTTTTAGGTGTAAACTCGATAAACATCTTAATGCCTCGTTAAGAAGGCACCTATGAAAAGTGTTTTTCTGGATTTTCAATTTTCCATGGGTCAGGCAGCCCTTGGGGTGTTGATGTCAAGGGCTGGCTTTCACACCTGACCAGTTGCTAACGGGTATTTTTTATTAAGCCAAGAGATGGCTTGGCCCTGACAGTGGGAGAAAGTCCCATGTTTGCCAAGTCTAAAGTTACCACTTTGTAAAACAGGGTTTCATATAATCTCCATTCAAATCCCATGCCCGACAGAAAGAGCATGTGGGATTTTTTTTTCCCCAGTAGTTTTATGGGAAGGTCCAGCTGATGAATCCTGAAAGTGTAGAAGGTCTAACGCCAGATGGTGGGCAGATTAATGGGGGCAGAGCTGCAGCATGTGCTGGAGGAAGGCTGGAGTGCTGACTGGTGTTACAGCACCAGGGCAAGGGGTTTGCTGCCTACAGAGGGCAGGAGGCAAAAGAAAAGGGCCTGGCATTCCAGGAAAGGCAAGGAAAAGGGGGGCATTCAAGGACAGGCAGAAGCAGAAGTGGCAGCAGTTGTAATGCCAGGAAGAGGAAGCCCTGGTGGTGTCTCCTTCTCTTCTAGATGACTGTAGTGAGTCATGGAGAGGAGCAGGTGACTCCTGAGGAGGTGTTGCACCTTGCTCAGCTCGCCGGGGTTATGAGGAGTCACCCTGTGACTTCCTGAGCCTGAGGGCAGAGCCCAGTGTCTCCCAGACAGTGCTCCCCACTTGGTCTCTTTGTCTCTGCCCCTCACCCTGTCCCTTGGCTGCCTTGCCCTGACAGACATGCCCCCAGGCCAGCTCCCCAGTGTGCCTGAACTCTGACTTCATGGCAAGGACATCTCTAAGAAATAACCTCCTGTCGTGTCTGGACAGCAAATAGAAAGGGGAACCTGTGGTTCTGTTGTTCTCTCTTACAATCTTAATTATGTTCCTGGACATACCTCAACTGTGAGGTGTGAAATGCAACCACCAAGTGGGTGCCTGCAGAGCTCTGGGTGTGGAAACACTTGCTGTAGGCTGCAGCATGTTCTCCTACACACCTGTCTATAGCAAAGGTGGTGATCTGAGACTTGCCAAAATTTTGTGACCAGCCCAGTAACAGCTGATGTGCATGGACTGAGACAGGTTGTATTCACATTGGTGGCAGCTAATCATGACTGAGGCTTGGTATTTCCAGAGAGTGCATCCTGCTCTTTGGGGCCAGGATTTCCATGGCTCCACACTGAACAGCATTCCCTTGGTACTCATGAAAAGGCTGGAAAATGTGAGCAGGCACCAAGTGTGTCTATGCAGTTATATCATTTATGCTAAGTTTGTGACGGAGTAACACCTCAATTTACAAACCTATAAAGCAGCAAAAGACCTAAAGTTGTATTTTGGTGCTTATGCTGTTAGTTGCTCTATGTGTATATATATATATTTTTTTTTTTTGTGGTATAACAGGGGTGGGCAAAGCCACACAAGTCTGTGAGTAGAGAAATATCAAATTAGACTATAGAAACAGCTTATCCTGAGGATACACTAAAAATTCCTGTGTATAAGGCACAATTATTTAGCTGGGCTTTGAAATGCCCCCATGAAATCATGCTATGCTTCTAGTTCTGCTTGGCAAATTTAATGCAAAATAAAGATTAACGCTAGCGAGTGCATTTTCTTTTTGTTTTCTGAATATGCAGAACTTGGGCTTATGTTGATCTTGGCAACAAATGGGATTAAAAGAGGTCATCTAAAGATAAGATTGCTTATCCCAACTACCTGTATTCTTTCTTCCTCCGAGTCTCCCAGTTAATCTTCACTTAGACTCTGCTCGTCTGGGGCGGGGAGGAAAAAGCAGTGGTGTTTCTTCTGAGCTGGTGTAAATTATCTTCTCCCTTCCACAGAGATGATGGAACACTTCAGGTCTATAGGATAAAAAAACCTGTGAGTTTGGAGAATAGAAAGTAAGAACTTGCTGTAGGAGGGTGAATCCTCTGCCTGCACGCATCACAGTCCTTTCCAGCCTCCTGTGACGTTGTGTATATCCGGGGAATAATCAGTATTAGCCTCATCTCTTGTGGAGTAAAATACATGTTATCCCCTTTTAGAGGTGGCAAAGAAGGGGTTGATCTGCTGAACATCATCTTTTGCTGAAATGAGGAGCACAATTCCAGCTAAATGTAACGGGGGCTGTTCTTTGCCTGGGTGTGTGTGCACGGTGGGAAATCAGGGGGCAGCAGGCTGGCAAACAGGGACAAGGTCCCCTGGAAAAGGGGTGAATAGGATGAGGGAATTTTCTTATTCAGAACTTGGCTCCAATGAGATTAAACTTTTATTCTTTGCTTTTGAAATTGACTGAATCAAACAAACCTTGTTTCTCGGGTTTACCAAAGTCAGTATTTAATCATTTAGTATTTAGACCATCATTGTACTTACTCCTATTTTTGGAGTAATATTAACTTCACATGACAAGTCAGGGAAAAGTCTATCACTGTGGGTAAAGTTGAAGTTAAGAACTTCTCTGAATTTACCAGCTGGGATTTAAGATCAGAATCTGGTTGTTTCACAAGATGACTGACACAATTCCACAGCCAAATTCCCTACAGCAAGCCAGCATTCAGCAGCTGGGAAAGAAGTGGGGGGAATGGTGAGTTGTGTGACATGGTGACCTAGATTAGTAAATTAGAATGGATTAGGGAAGGGGAGAAAAGGATTTTGTGCCTTTCCAGTACATGGAAGGCATGAGAAGATGACAATTACTGTTTTGTACACAGTTGAAGATGGTTAAAAATTGTAAACAGCATGGTCCTCAGCAGCAGCATTGCTCAGAAAATGCATCCAGACATCAGAAGCACCTCGGGGGCATCTATGTGTGCCTGGGGTGTATGCAGGGAGCAGGCTGAGGGGTGGGAATGGACAGCCCAAAAAGCCCCCACCATTTTGTCACTCCTGCCACAATAGAGACAGAACCTGCCAAAGGCTGGGGTTCTGGAAGAACTGAGGGCAGAACGAGCAGCACTCTGTTTTTTGGGGAAGGGCAGAGGGCAGGGGAGGTGAAGGTCAGTCTCTTCCCATGCCAGAGTCTGTCTGACCCACTAACCAGCTCTGGCTGGCACTGTGCTGTGCCCTCTCCCTTGCACACCCGGGAGGGGGAAGCCTGGGCTGCCCCCAAGTCACAGGATGTTTGGAAATGTGCCCCAGCACCCAGAGCCTCCCTGCCCTGACCCCATCTTCAGGCTGCAGACAGACCCAACCCACCAGCTGCCTCCTGCCCAAAGGCACAGGCTGCCTCTGGTACCTGCTCTCCTGCCCCTTGCTGAGCCAGCTCAGCTTTCTAACCCACCAACTGCTCCCTTTTGGCTTTGTGAATTTAGCTCATGGCTGAGCCCCAGGTCAGAGAAGCAGCAGGAGAAATAAGGGAAGATGGGGAGCACACAAACACCTCAGGCCTCTCAGCTTCCCTCACCCTCTGCTCCGTGCCAGGGAATGCCTTTCCCCAGGTCACCTGGCTTACATAAGCTGTAAGGAAGCTTTTCCGTGGGTGGGGAGCTGGTCAGCAGCAGAATAATGGTTTAAGTAGAGAAACCCAGAGGGAAACAGAGGGGGGAAAAAAGGTCTTTTCTGGCAGCATAGCTGCTCCACCCAGCCCCCTGTGCATGGATGCTCCTGTGAGCACAGCCAGGGGTGGCAGAGGGCTGGCACACACTGCCTGGGCTGGTGGTGTTGCCCAAAAGCTCACTGGAATTTTCTGCCTTGCAAGACGAACTGCACAAACTCCTCTGTGTGTGTGAAGTCCCTGTTCCTCTTGTGCTGGCACTGCGTGGTTCTGTCACCCAGCCCCTGCCTTGGTTTACCCATCTGCAAGGTGTAACTCCTTGGGATCGTTTTCTTCCTTTCTCCAACTGGAAGGGGGAAAAAAAATCCAAGACTTTCAAATCCCTGGTATTTAAAGAATCAAGGGAACCAGGACTACTCTAACAAAGGCCTATATTTATGCAACAGTGTGTGTGTGTGTGTTTACATCCCACCCACACACTCTGCTGACAACATCTTCACCTATGTTCAGCTCCATAATCTCCTCTCTAGAATTTCTTAGGCATTTTCAGATGTTAAGAAGGGGCTAAGGCATGCTAAGCAGCTTACTGCTCTCTGTTTACACAAACAGTCATTTCCTTTTATTACAAATGTTGGTTTCACGCTGGTTTTGCCTCTGGGGGTGCTGGGTGAAGGAGCAGCTTTTCCTGTGTCTCCGGTTTCTCTGCAGAACGGGAACCTCTGTAAATAGGTGGATATAAAGGGATCTTCCTGTGTTTCCTGGCTGATGGATCACTGTGTGCAAGGCAAAGGGGCAAAATGCATCATAACTCCTGGGAGATGTTCTGCCAGAGAAAGTATTCACTATGTACATATCTATCTCTAGAATAATTCCCTAAATACTATTGGTCTTAGAGTTGGAAAGACAAATACCTTGTCTTTAGAACTGTTAAAGGTTTCAAGCCTTTTCTTAGGTTAAGACCAAGGTTTGCTGAGAATCTGCCTCAGCAACTGTTAAAAGGTGCTGATTATTAGGCCTGTTATGACAAGGTATTAGGTCTAAAGGATTGTTTGCCACCTGGCAGTTACTAGACATAGCAACATCCATAACTGTAATTAAAACTAATAATATAGTTAATGTAGAAGTGACACAGCTTAAGAGAGAAAACAGTAGCCCTGTTACAACAGAAAAGGAATTTGTGCTCTGCAAGGCAAGATTTGAAAAGTCTAACTCTGGAGACTATCTGAATTTTCCCCACAGCTTGTTAGCCATACTCTTTTTCCCTTAGTTTTCCATCATAAACAAAAACATATCCTTCAAAACTAACTAATAAAAAAAATGGAGGTTGCAGGTTAGCACTTGGCTTGGTCATTGCTGTATCTCATTAGTAGGACAAATAAAGCTGCATGGAATCTTTTGCAATAAGCTGTTGCCACATACATACCAGGCCACAAAGTTATGAAACAACAGCAAAATTAAGATATATTTAAAAAAAAAAAATTGGACCATGTTCATGTGTAATACTATTAGGCTACTTGTTCCATGCAATACTTTTGAAATTATGAAGAGTAAAGGCAATGGCTGTGCTACCAGACCTGAGAAGCAAATTGTAACTCTCAGGATTTTTTTTTTTTCTCTTTGAGGAGGAAAAACACAGATCACACCAAGAAATTCAAGATATGAAAATTCTTTACTTCTCCTACCGGAACCAGTCATGCTGGTTTCCAGACACCTTCTGATATGAAAATATGCTGAGTGCATAAATTAACAAAGCAAGCCTTGGTCACAGCACTTGGTCATTGTTCTCAGTGCTTTAGCATGAAGTGATTATTGATTATTGGTGAGTGGATGACGTGCCCTGTGGATTAAGCAGGCCCTGGTGAGCAGCACAGTGATGCCAAATGTGCCCTTTCCATGGTGCTCTCCTCTCCCTGCTGTCATTTGAAACACTGTCTGCTCTTGAGAGAGACCCCTTTGCAAACAAACTGGCTGAAGGCAAATGTGTCAGTATGTTTTGTTAGTTAGCACGTGCTTTGTATTACCTCTAAATTCGTGTTACCACATTTCTCCCTCCCACATCACCCAGAGCAAGCGAGGGCTGGCAGCAGAATTAGCATTTCAACAGCCAGAATTTTTGGAGGATGTGGGATGCACCTGGATCTGCGAGCCTCCTGTACACTTTGAGAATCAGCAGTAGTCACAAAATGGTTTGCACAAGGAAACTGCAAACCAAATGGTGGTACACAATGTATAGAGAGAAAATACTGCTGATACAGCTTCCAAAATGAAGTTCCCAGTTTTCTAAGAGCACACAGCTTGAAACAGGGCCTGTAAAGGTTTGGTTGTTGTTTCTTTTTTTCCCAAAGCCAGACTTACAACCCCCATACTTCAGCCATGTCACACAGAACATAGGGCTCTGCCTCTACTTAGTGTGGGATCCTAGCAAAAGGTATGGGAAACGGATGCTTGACTTTTATTTTCTTTTCCTTTGGAAAAGATTATGGCAGAAGCCTATGGAAAACACCAGAGGTTGCTTTGTCTACCTGGTTTTAGGTTTTCTATTGCCCTTTTCATGCAGATCTTCATAGCTGGTTTCCCTTTGCCAAAACTGGGGTCTGTTAGTCCACAATCACAGCTAAAAGTCAGAGAACAGACTTCTCAGCTTAGTCCAAAGTGATCATTGGGATTATGCTGGGAGGCTTGGAAGCTGCACTAAAATTGCTCAAACTGCCATCTCCTACTGTATGAGATGGGTAGAAACCACCTTTTCAGATCATACTTCCAAATTTCTACAGCTTTAGGAATGTGATCACCAGATGCTTAACCCAAGCCCCAAAATCCTTGCTCAAATGTTAGAATCAGGCCCAAGGGAAAAGCTTTCACTAACATGACCCACTTTACACCTCTTGCCAAAGAAACCTGAGAGGAGTTTAACTTGAAACCTTTGCAAGCTTAATGGGCCATGAGGTGACACACAAAGAGAAAAAAATCCCCACCAAGTGCCTGTGTGGATATCACTGTTTTGAAGCCAATAATGGGACAGGAATGATGCTTGTGCCAAGTGTAGCTTCTCCGGGAGGTTTAAAATAGAGAGTGTAGCGAGGGTGTCTCAGTTGATGTTGCAAACGGACTAAAAACAACTAGAATTTATTTTGGCAGGAAAATTTCAATATCCTTTCTTTGTCCCTGCTGCCCAGTGTAGAGCCCTGAGGTGGAAGTCAGTGATGCATGTGGGGCCTTGGCACGAGGAACGTAAAGGATTCCTTGCCCGGGTTATGGTCCTTGTCCTCAGCTCACCTCCCTCTGCAACCCCAACACTTCTCCATTCCTGCCTTGTGGCTCCTCCTGCATTTTAAACACTAAAAGCTATTTAACACTCTTCTGGCCACTGTTCCAGTAGGATTTCCCTTATCCAGCCCCGGTAGGGTGATCATACAAAAGGAGTGGAATTAATAATTGATTATAATTTCTGTGGCAAATCAGCATCTTCAGAGGAACATAAACAGGAATTAACCTGAATAACAAAGACAGTAGAGCTCATATTCCTTCTCCCCTGCATGCACTGAAAAAAGAGGAGGGAACTTGCAGCATCCCATGTAAGAGATCTCAAAGGGAGTGTAAGCAATGCCTTGGTTTTGCTCTTTGGATCCTTTTAGGGAGAGGAGAGCACGGCTTTCTGTCACGAGACGAGATTTTTATTCATTATTATGCATTATTCACAAAAGGCACCTAAAATTTGCCAACAAATGATTTGTGTTTCTTCGGAAAATTTTCCCAGTAGAGCACTCCCAGGGGGGTGTTAGGCAGAGGTGAGGCTTTGATATTTTTAGATTAGGTGGATGATCACTCGATAAGGTCACTTGATAAGGCCACACAGACGTGACAGACGGTACTGGCAACTTTCCTGGGCTCCAGAAATCGCAGCAGGTACTTTGTTACCCTTCTGGAGAAGTTCTAGGCCGTTGGCCTGGCTTAGCACTCAGTAAATCTGACTTTCCCTCCAACTCGGAAACCACCCTTGCTGAGTGATACTGGACCAGCTTCACTGCTCGTGTCCCTTGCCACCTCCCCCACGAAAATGGGTATCATGAGACATCAAACTCTTTTCAAAGGCTTCATGCCAAGTGAGAGATTAATGATTACTAGTGAATCCCTGACACAGAAAACATGTGCTCTTTCCAAACAGGGCTTGGCAAGCACCTCTTGGAGCTCTTTCTGATGACAGAAACTGCTGTGGGATTTTCACAGCTGGCCAAGATGACTTGTCACCTGCCCAGTACAGGTGACAGTACTCCTTCCCTCCTGCTGGTGCTCCATCCTATGTGGCTCCTTTTCCTATCAATTATATACCTTCAGCTGGCCCAGTATTTAATTTTACCTTTCTTCTTATGAGTTACAGGCACTTTACGAGTGCACCATCAGTTGCTCTCTTCTTTTATGACCGTTTGATTTAATCCATGTCTTAAGAAAATGGCATGCCTACAACATAATTATCACGTTTGCTAACTGGAAGGGATTAAGGGTGGTTAAAGGATGGACAGAAGGTGTGTCTGTTGAATTCATGTGCCACACGCTGGGTTGGGTTGGTGTCTGCTTACAGAAGTTTCCAAGTTTCCTGGTAGGTTGTACCCCCATCAAACGATATTTGATTTTCATCATGTGGCCTTTCAGACCCTACCTCATATTCCTGGAATTTTGGGGAAATTATTATGGACTTGAGTCAGTAAAAGATTTTTAAGATGTGTCTGTAACACAGGTTACAGCATATAGTACACGTAGAGATATCTGATATAAACAAGATAATCTTGAAACTGCATCCTGTGCAACCACAGTGGGGTTGGTTGGTAGTGCTTGTCATGGGGCTGCATCAGATTTCTCAGATGTTCCAAATTTCAGAGCTAGCTACAGGATCTTTATCCTAAACAGCTATGTGCAGCTAAACCTGTAACTGGAGTTAAATGAATACACTGAAAAAATGTGAAGAAATGGAAAAAAAAAAAGGAAAGAAAAAGAAGGGATTAAAATGGGTTTGGGGTGAAAGAACAATCATCTTTGTAGGCCTGGAGATAAGAGAGATGAGATTGAAATGAGATAGCCAGCGATTTGCAAAGGTTTAGTGTGACAAACTAATCTACCTTTTTGATGAGAGAGCTGATTTTCTTGGAAAGGGAAACGGGATCCATCCTGGGATCCATATGCGCCTCGCCTTAAATGTTCTGGGGTGGTTTTGTTTTGGTTTTTTTTGTTTGGGGTTTTTGTTTTGTTTGTTTTTTAGTTTTCACGATTAATTATTTGCTAATCTAGAGATGATGTAGGGAAGAAATTGCAAGATCTGTTAGGAAGCAACCCAAGGAGATACAGACAGACCCTGAAAAAGAGTAGGCACGTGCAGGAAAGGGGAGTCCAGTGTTGGGAACAAATTTGGGGCCGTGTACTGAGGAACTGCAACACATTTAAAAAAAACTGATGCAAGTTGAGCTGGTCAGGGACCTGGATTTACCAGCTCATCATAATACAAATAATCGGAATTAGTGGTTTAGCTTCCTCAACAAGGACTGTGTTGGGAGCATTTGTTCCTCATCAGAGGCATCTGGAGAAGCTGAGAATCAAAGAATGGGGAATACAGGGAATAAAGCTTAGCACTCTCAACATTGTAAGTGATATGTGGGAGATACCAGTGTAAAAGGACAAAGTAGAGGATGGTTATGAACTGGCCGTGTATCATTTTAGAGTAGAGGTAAGATTCCTCCTGACTGTTCAAGAAATGTGGTCAAGGAGCAGCCTTCTAGTGACAGTTTAGGGATAAAAAACATTTTTAAACAGAGCTGATGTCTACCAGCAGATTTGAGATTAGTACTGACAGAACCATTGGTGGGATAACGTTCTGGAAATCTCCTGCTTGCCTGCTGTTTCATTGGCTCTCCCTGTCACATTTCTGTGCATGTCCAGAAATGTCCCTCTCTGAACACCTCAGTGTCTCTTCTCCAAAACATGGAGTAAGAAACTGTACTCTCTCACACTTAAACTCTGAGTAAACAGCATGAGAGCACACGTGGAGAGAATACAAAACTCAGCACAGCCGGCCCTTTCCTTTAGAAGAGAATGGAGAAAATACAGGAATCACAAGCACATTTTTAATGAAAATAACTCTTCCTAGGAAGTGTGAGCTGTGGTTTCATCTCTCTTTTCAGCTTCCTCCTCCCCTGTGCACTGAAACGGGTTCAATCTCACACCTTCCTTTTCCCTCAGACCCTTCTGAGATGTTTCACAACACCACGGCCCATGCAAGGAGCTGAAGAGGTTTTCTGCAGCCCTGAGTGAGGCAATTAAATCCTAGAGGATTTCAGACTGTGCTGTTCTCCGGGTTTATTTTCACAGCCAGGCCCTGGGGAGCTCCCTGCTGGGCAAGGTAATTGCTGTGAATTCCCTCTGAGCTGCTCAATGTCCACTAGCATTAGGGAGGGAGCCTAATGGAAACTCTGGGATTTGTGGCGACAGGAGTCACGCACAAATGCCAATTCCTCTCAACTTTTGGAGGAAACCTGCCCCCTTTTACAGGGAGCCAAACCCTGCCTGGATGTGTTCAGATGCCTTTAAGACTTCCAGAGGATTTGAGCAGAGCAACATTTAGTGCAGCATAGCACTACACAGAAATACCTGAATTAGGGAGGAAAATAAGCCTGCAGAGCTCCAAGTGTGAGGCCTTCAGGTGCTTAAAGATGCCATTATGAGACATCTGGAAGTCCACCAGTACCTGACGCGAGGTTTTGATGCATCAGGCAGCTGGATACTACTGAAACTCTGTTAGATGATGCTGTTCTAGACTTTAGATGGCATTTTGCTGTTTTGCTTGAACTTCTGTCTGTGAAATGCTGGTAGAACACTAACAAAGAATTGCTTGCAGACTGAAAGCAGATTATTCTGTAATCTTCCTGTTATAAACTCGGTGTTATTATCAGGAATTTTCTTCTCTTGAAATTTCAGGATTATTGAGCAGTGCTCGCTCTTACAGCAGATCACTAAACACCCATGGTTGTACACGCTGCCACGGTGGATTCCTTTGAGCCTTGGATAATCAGGGTAATTGCTAAGCTCGCACCTCCCACGGGCTGCAGGGATCGGGGCCGATCCCAGATCCCTTCCGATCGAAGGGCGTGTTCCCCCCACCCACCCCGGCTTGCCGGTACCGCATCCCACCGACCCCAGGGACCCCCGGGCCCCCCTGCTCCCCATTCCAGTGACGCCCGGACCCCCTGCTCCCCATCCCATCGATCCCTGGACCCACTGCTCCCCATCCCACCGACCCTCCAGACCGCACTGCTCCCCATTCCAACTGATCCACGCGGACCCCACCGCTCTCCATCCCGCCGACCCCCGGATCCTGCTGCTCCCCTCGACCCCCAGACCCCACTGCTTCCCATCCCACCGCCCCTCGAACCGCACCGCTGCCCATCGCCCGGACCCCACCGCCCCAGCCGTGCCGGGGGGCGGGCGGGACCGCTTCGCTGGGGCCGTGAGCATCCGGGCGGCCCCGCAGGGTGGGAGTGCGGGGACAGGCGGGGCTGGGGGCCCGAGGGGCCCGCGGGGTCCCGGAGCTCCGAGGCTCGCTGGGCGCGGGTCCCCCCGCGTTGCGGGGCGCGGGAGCGCGGCCTCATTTGCATGCTGGCCTCGGGTTGGCTGGGGCGCCTTGGGCCACCGGGGGGCGGCTCGTGATTGGCTGCGGCGCGGGCCGGCGGCGGGGGCGCGGCCGCGGGTAACGCGCGGGGCGGCGCCGGGAGCGCGCACAGTCGCCGGGCAGCGGCCGCCGCGCCCCGTCCCCGTGTCTGTCCCCGTCCCCGCGTCCGTCGGTGTCCCCGCGCCCCGCCGGCCACCATGCTGGACCGCGAGGGCGGCTGGAGCGTGTCCTTCGCCGGCTGCGGCTTCCTGGGCGTCTACCACATCGGCGCGGCCACCTGCCTGCAGGAGCGCGCCCCGCACGTCATCCGCGACGCGCGACACATCTACGGCGCCTCCGCGGGCGCGCTCGCCGGGGCCGTGCTCGTCGGGGGCGGCTCGCTGGGTGAGGAGGGGGCCGTGCGGGGCCGGGCGAGGGGCAGGGGCGGTGGGAGCGGCCCCGGGGAGCGCCCGGCGGTCGGCGGGGCTGAGCCGGGCTTAGCCAGGCTGGGCTTGGCCGCGCCGGGTCGGGCTGCGCCGCCCGTCCGCTCCGTGCGGGGCTGGCTCCGAGCCTCCCGTTTCTCGTCTTCTGCCCCTAAAAAGGAGCGTGACCCCCTTCGGTGGAATTAAATCCGGACGGGGTACACGGCGCAGGGAATGGTCTTGGCGATGCTTGATCCTATTCCCGAGACTTGCGTAGTAGAGCGGTGGGAATTCCCCCCCCCCCAGGTGTAGGGCAGGGATGTGTGTGTGTGTGTCCCTTATCCCCAGGTATGTGTTCTTGTGCCCCTCCACCCCCAGGTGTCGGGCAGGGGGGTGTTTGTGTGCCCCTGGACCCCGAGGTGTGTGTCTGTGTGTCCCTCACCCCCAGGGGTAGGGCAGGGATGTGTGTGTCTGTCCCTGGACCCCCAGGTGTAGGGCAGGGAGCTGTCTGTGTGTCCCTCATCCCCAGGTGCAGGGCAGGGGGGTGTGTGTCTGTCCCTGGACCCCCAGGGGTAGGGCAGGGGGTTGTCTGTGTGTTCCCTGGACCCCCAGGTGTAGGGCAGGGGGTTGTCTGTGTGTCCCTCATCCCCAGGTGTAGGGCAGGGAGCTGTCTGTGTGTTCCCTGGACCCCCAGGGGTAGGGCAGGGAGCTGTCTGTGTGTTCCCTGGACCCCCAGGGGTAGGGCAGGGGGGTGTTTCCATCCCTGCACCCCCAGGTGTGTGTTTTTGTGCCCCCCGAGGGTCTCCTGCGCCCCCCGGGGCGGTCACAGCCGCTCTTCCCATCCCCGTGCAAAGTACGGGAATGAAAAGCCGGGCTCGCAGGAGGCAGCTGAGCCCGACACCCGTCCTAAGCAAGCCGGCCCAGCCTGTCCCGGCTGTAAACAGTGTTTGCGCTGCGTTGGGAAATCGAGCATCTCTCCGCGGTTACCTTTGCACGTGGAGGGTCAGGTGGCTTTATCTTGCTTCCTCCAAAGCTTCTCCTTTCTTGGGGTAAGGCTCAGAGAGTTAAGGTCAGGGCTTAGGTTAGCTTTAACACGCTTTTCCTCTCTAATCTGGGCCCAGTGTATGTTGCAAAGGTCGCTCAGGTGTGCGATTAGGAACGGTGGATTGATTAAAATCACTGATTTTAATTGTCATTTAAAGGAGAGAGTTAATCTTGTTTTGTGTTTATGCTGGATGCAAGGTGCTAGTTTGCAACTCAATATAATCTGTCCTGTGAAATAAGTACCTGTTTTCCAGCAGTAGGAAAAGTATACCTTTTATTATTAATTTATTATATATATTTATTATTTATTTATTATATATATTTATATACATATTCTACATATAATATACATATATTATATAATATATACTATAAATACTATATCGTTACCGTTTTAATACCTCTACCTATTTAGGGCTCATGAGAATCCAAACATACATTTATCCAGTGAATTAGCCATTACAGCCAGCTTGATACCAGCTCTGCAAATATCAAGGTGTTTATTGTAGTAGCTGGACTGCAGTTTAAAAATTTGTATGAAATGCCTGGAAATGGTTTTCTTTTTAAACTCAAGAAATCCACTGAGTAAAAGCTTGTCTAGTTCATGGCTCAGCACTGATTGTTTCTGCTAGTGGTGCCTTCGACTGGTTTAGAACTAGGAGGCTTTATAAATTCAGATTTCTTCTTACTTAGAGGATAAGGAGAACATTAAGTACTTATATTTTGAATTTGGCAAGGTTCACGGGTTTTGCTTTTAAATTTCTGAGGGAACAATTCCCTGACTAAAACAGACAGAAGTTCTCTGTGTGTGCAAGAGGGTAATGCTGGGAAATGCTTGTCCCTGCTGCTTAACCACTGAACTCTAGCACACAGGCTTAATTTCTTCAAAGCTTTAGCAGGAAACTTGTGCTACTTAAATTTCTTAATTTAATTTTGCTGTAATTTCCTGACACAGCACACTTATTATGAGGCCAATATCGTATTTTCCCCCAATAGCTGTTTAGTTTTAGAACATATCCAGTTCTACGTCTTGTCACTGTAAATGATTTAAGAAGGAAGCTGCTTTAAATATTCGAAGCACTCTTAAGCACAGAAAATGTATATTGTTTACCTGACAGTATGAGTTAGTAACAGCTTTTAAATCTCCTGGTATTTTAATCATTGAGAGTTGCAGACTTCAGGTTATTGCTTTGTCTCTCCCTTCTCATACACCAGCTGAGATTTTTGGTTTCCTCTAACCAGTAGAATATCCTGCATGTGTGTGAACACTGTCCAAGGTAGAGGATTTCATGGCCAAGTGCATTTCTTCTGGAAATTTAAAAAAGAAAAAAAAAAAAAAGGTATTACTTGGAAATGTTGTAAGACTAATTCAAAGCCAGCCACATCCTAAAATCTGTTAATAATTGTAAATTGATAAGACTAGGAAGGTATTCCCATGTTAATTTTTAGCTGTAATTTTTGCGAGCTTGTGTGAAAGCAGAGGATTGTAAATAAGCTCTAAAAAAACAGTATGTGCTGCAATAATGTGATGTATTGCATGAGATTTTATTGTACACCTCCCTTACTCTGATATACTTTGATGTGCAGTGTTTGTGGTCCCTGCAGTTGTAGGTATAAGTAAATCCCCTGTGTTTTCACAGTTGCATTTTACTGTGGGAAGAGAGAGCCAAAATCTCCTCAGAGATGAGCAGTAGAGGGATGAGAGGCAGCAGACACGAGCTGGAACATGGTGAATTCAGAGGAGGTGTAAGGAAAAGACAATTGCCATGAGGTTGTAAAATAATGGAAGTTGTGGGACCTCCATCCTTGGACTTGACTGGACCCAGCCCTGAATTAGTCCGTTTTTTGGCTGGTGCACATGAAGTGACTGTGTATTTGTGAACAGGGGTTGTGGCTAAAATTGAAGAGCATATTTTAAATAAAGGGTTTTCTTTTTGCTTGATGTTATCTGTTGGATAGGCAGAAACAGTCTGTAGAATTTCAAATTTGAGTCAAAGTAATCATTAGCCATTGAATGGAAAAAACAAAGTGTACTTTTCCAGGCTGACCACAGAGCTTTCCTTCATTGTACTTGGGGGAGGCTGGGAAGCTTAGAGGTGACTGCTTTTGAGGATGAAGTACATTCCAGGCTGTTCCAAACTGGAATGGTTAAGTGGCACTCCTGTTGTTAGACATCCCCCATGGATGTCCTGGAGAATCTGGTGTTTTGAGGGTGCTGTGATCATCCATTCCAGTGGGACACTAAAGAGAACAGGTTTACTAGAGCCTGCAAATACAATGGCAGGTTTTACCCTGTGGAATAAACTCAGGTTTTACTCTATGAGAAACAGATTATTAGTTACATAACAATTAAAAGTAGGAATGTAGAAATATAACTAGAAACAGTTCACATTTAATAGGAACATTAATTTCTTTAGCTCTCCCGTGTTTCAAAAATAAAACAGATATGTACCAAGGTCTGACTTGAGCTCTAGCCCTTGGTCCTTCTTGGAGAAGGTCCTATTTTGGAATACACCAATGTGTATTCCCGTGTTAATTCACTGTGTTCTATTGTAATGTAGCTGTGATTTTAGTCCTGTTGAGGAGAGAAGGCAGAAGGACAAGAAGTTGGAATACTTTGAAGTCTGTTGAATTACTAACAAACACCTTTTTAAATTTTTGGTGTTTTAATATCACATACTCTTGGGTAGACACAATTTTATTTTTTTCTTGCTTTGGAGCTCTTCTTGTTTTTAAAATAGGTTCCAATAATCAAAATATATAATTATTCTCCCTTAGTTTTTCTCTCTATAGACTCCCCAAAGTGTTGAAATTCTTGTACGTGGAGGAGATGGGTAAAATGCTAAATCAAATTTCATTTTGATGGGTAGTTATTTTCTGAGAGGAAGCTGAAATGAGAGGAATTCAAAATTATTAGAGGTCACCAGTTTTGCTGCCCTTTAAGGGGTATTCATAATGTGAGCTGATACATTTCTTTACAATGAGAGAGAAATAATGACAATACAAGGTTAACAAAGAGCACTGGTTTATTCATTTTTTCTGCAGAAATAGGCCTGCAGTGCAAATAAGTAAAGATGTTCTCATGCTTCAAACTTAAATAATACCTTGAGCTTCAGTTTGACAGGATGCTGTCTAGAAAAACAGGGTCAGGACCTGGCAGAGAAGTGAAAACATGTATATTTATTTGTTTGCTCTTGGTCTGTATTTTAGAACAAACAATTTACCAAAGTTTTTAAAAAATGACCTTATTTTGCAAGATGCAATTACTGCATGTGCTCCAAGGCTGCTTTTCCTGGCCAGAGTTCTGGTGGTCCAGTATCTCCTGTAAAATGCCTCATTCCTTTCTTTAGGAAGTTCTGGAATGTTGGGCATTGCTGAATAAAAATAAATACATAAAAAAAAAGAGGTGGTAACTTATATCTGAATGCAAGAAAATTAGAACTGTCCAAATCCTGCTTTTGGAAACAACTTCCCTTGTCAGGCTGGGACTTGTGCAATTATTTGTGAGCAAAAATAAACACATATTTGGCCATGAACAGTGAGCTGTGTCTAAATTGTTTGCTGTCTCCTGGGATGGGGTCAGTGGGTTTGTGGCCCAAGGCTTTGCTCTGGGTGAATGGAATGAACAAAGTCCTAGTGCTAAAAATGGAGTATTGTCTGATACCTCAGATTTTTTCAGAGATACTCTGTTGAATGTAGACTTCTGGTTAAGGATGATCAATGTTTAGATGTTGGTGTTTGAGAGGGAAAAAAATAATGTTGTAGGAAGATAATATTTTTGGAAATCAATCAGAGGCTTAAGCAGAGTTGTCTCCAGTGCAGTGCTCACGTTTAACCTGATAAATTGAATCCAGTCTGTTACAATAAAGCATGTAGGTTCTGAAAATATCTTTAGATGACCTTGTAGCCTATCACTCAGGGTGATAACCTGTTACTTTGACCTTCTTCCCCACCCCTTTTCTTCTCCCAAGTTGACAAACTCATTGGGCAATTTCCTCAAAGTGTGCCCTGGAGAAATGTGGTATTAGAAGTTCAGACAGAACACTGCAGGTGGCTGAGCTGCTGCTCCTCCTGTGACTCAGTGTCAGGGTGGTTTTAGTGTTCTTCAGGAACAGTTGTGTCTCTGGAGTGGTTTGAGCTGCTTCCTCACCAGCCATCCTGGGGAGATTAAATCTGGGCATCAGATACTGGAGGGTTTTATGGACGTTGCATGTGGAATATGACCATTCACAGGTGCTTATCCTTGTTTTTTCTTAAAGAACGTGCTCCTGGAATGAGTGATTCCTAGTGGAAGCTTCTTATATGGGTGTTTTACACTTAGAATCTACATCTAGATAACTTAATCTTCACCGAGACTTTTTTCTGAAAGCACAAAGTGATTTTTTTTTTTCCCCCTCTCAGAAGACTCCTAAACTCCCTTAGTTATTTTATCCATTAAAAAGGTCCTGAATTTTCATTCTAGCAGTCAGAGAGATAAGTTGGAGCTCTAGACCTGCTTTATTAGTCCCAAGTGTGGGTTTTGGTTTTTGGCATATCTTCTGTTCTTAAAATGAATGCATTTTCTTTCCAGCTCAAGCCTGTGCAGATGTTCTGGCGTTGGCCAAAGAAGCCAGAAAGCGAAATCTTGGTCCTCTCCATCCCTCCTTTAATGTGATAAAGATAATTAGAGATGGACTGATGAGGAATCTTCCAGAGAACACTCACCAGCTGTCATCAGGCAGACTCTGCATCTCACTAACCAGAGTATCAGATGGCAAAAATGCGCTGATCTCTAATTTTAACTCTAAAGAAGAAGTTATCCAGGTATGTTTAATTTTGGCAACTTGTAGAATTTTCTGTGATCTTAATTTAACATCATCTGTTGGATTTCCACTTGAAACATTTTAGGATGTTTTGTGACTTGGACAGTATTTTGAAGAGGAATTCAAGCTCTCTTACACTAAATTCACAATTTAGTTTACCCAGTCACATGAACTGTTTTACTGAAAAAGGTGTGAGGGATCAATCATAAAAAGGGTAAATGCCTTTAAAGTGCATTGCATCTAGTGAAACTGTATCCTGAGTGAAAAAGAATTTTTTGAGGTCATTCTTATAAAAGCAATGATCAAAAACAGTCAAAAATTGCTTTTTAAAATTGCTTAATATCTATGACAAATGTGATCTATATATCTATAGATATATCTATTAATATGATCCCAGGATGTTGATATTTATGTGCCCAGTTATTACTTTGATTACTCAGGTAATGTATAACTTGAGTGAATGATCATAAACTTTTCCTTGCTGATTACCATTTCCAGGAATGGTCTTTTAGTGAGTCTTACCTTTTTTTAAGATGGAATATGGTTACATTCTAAAAAAGATGTGGAATACCCTCATCCTGTTTAAAATAATACTTAACTTAATACACTGGGTTTTTTCCCCAATTTTTCATCAAGTGTTCTTGCTGGGGAATTTTTTTGGTTGCTTGCTTGTTTTTGCTAATATCTAAAAAAAAATAAAATTAATGTCAGCAGTTGAACAGTTAACATTTAATTTATATGGTCTTATTTTCTTCCAGGCTTTAATCTGTAGTTCATTTGTCCCTATTTATTGTGGCCTAATTCCACCATCGTTTAGAGGTGTGGTAAGTCTCTGTTTTTAACATCTAAAAGTAGTTCTGGATATTCTGAAAATATTCAGGCAGTGTTGTTTTGGTTATCCTACTGTAAAATAAATACCTTCATCATAGATTTTAATCCTGGAGTTGTAACAACTTCCCAAAAAAAAGAAAGAAATGAATTTGTGGAGTATCTGTTACATACATTTCAACACACACATGCTGCCTCTCTCTCCCCCACCAAAGATGCATTAGTTAAAAGGTTATTATAAGATAACAAGTATTTTAACTTCTGGATAAATATTTATTGAAGAAAGTGCATATATTTTGTTTGAAAAACAAAATCCTGTAAGATAGTTTATTGTGTATCTGTGGGTAGATCTGCCTCACAACTGGATTAAACTTCTGTGTTCACTTAGGTGTAAACAAGGCTTTTTAATGTCTTCTGGCATTTGTATTCAGTGTCAGGAAGTTTGCTTTTCAGGGGTAAAATGTCAATATATTGGTATGTTCTGTTACTTCTCAGGATCTGCTGGTCACAAAACCTCTAAATACTTCATGGCCATACTGGGCTTTCTGAAACCCCCTGTTAAAGAGACCAGAAGTGCAGAAGAGTCACCATGGTTTGGTGTAGGTGTTTTGACTGCAGTCTGAAAGCAGAGGTGGATTGCAAATAAATCAAGGCAGTGCCATTCATTTGCTTTCCCTCCAGCTTTGCTCTCCTTACCCAAGGAGTAGGGAAGAAAGAAGGAAAACTTTAAACATCTTTAACAGTGGTTGGTTACAGACCGTTCTCAAGGCAGCTTGGAAATACTAAAAGGTCAAGAACAGGCATGAAATGTATTTTCTTCTTCATGCTGAAATTTAAGCAGAAGTGATTGGAATTGTATAGGGATTTTTTTTTTATCTGTACTTCTAAACTCTTCCAGATTAAAGGTGTTATAAAAACAGGAGGTTGGACTGAATCCAAGGTTTAGGTGGATCCAGACTAATCTGGCTGTTTTAGTTCTGGTCACCAGACGACAATGTTATTTTAAAAGGCATGGTTCAGAGTACAAAAACATACCAATAATGCTTTGTTTGGTCTTATTTTGAGGAAAGGAAGGAAGCACCACATCCTTTTAATCTTTTTGATGTGATTTTAGTGCTTAGGAGGTGTTTTTTGATGTAGCTTGGTAAGAATACCACAGTTGCTTATGCTTGGCATGACTCTTACAGGCTTAAGGACAGTAGAATGTCAAGTGTGTAAACTTTATAGTGTCTTGCTGTTTACTGGCTTGGCATCCCTGTGTGTATATTCTTTAAAACAAAGACTTAGGGATAATGTTCAATAGGTGTATCTCATTCTTAGTTGTGAAGCTTTTGGGGGTGGTGTGTTTTATTTGGGTTTTTTTACTCCTTTCAAACAAGATTTAAAAATCACTAGGGGGAGCAACCAGGCAGAAACTGCAAGTAATTAAAATCATTTACCTCTGTAGAACAGTGATTCAGGTGTGTACTCCCTCCTTTTAATAATTCCATGAGAAGGCTGCATGCTGTGGCTCCTCCTCTGCCAAACCTGTTGTGCTGTACTTGATGCTTCCACAAAGTTAGGAAGGAGGAGAAATCAGCCCCTGAACTCCTTTTGCCCCTGCTCCCAGCTGGCCCCCAGTGGAAAACTGGAGCTGTCGAGCGAGTGGAGGGGTTGTCTTTAGCCACTGCAGCTGCTGCACTGAGCATTAGTTACCCCAAAACAGAACTCTTAGCTTCTTGGGTCTTAAAATGTCTCAGGAGGTGGTGCACTAAAAACTACAGCAGTGGGCAATTCAGTGCAAAGGAGGCAAAAGCACAACCTGGCATTTGCACTCACGGAGTGCACTCATAGAGACCTGCAACTGCTGGCAAGGTTGAGTGTGTCCATTTTACTTGCAATTTCTTAAAATCCAAATGTTTTTGATGCTTTTATATCAGATTCTGAGAGTAACTTTAAGCTACTCGTTCTAAGTGAATGGTTACTATGTTGGAACTGAGCTTTGAAGTGCAGAGCTGCTGTTTTACTGGTGTTCTTTCCAGAGATGTGCCCTGGGAGCTCTTTGGTTGAGGAAGAGAAGAACAGCTGTGCTGCTTCTCCTCTGCGTGCTGTGCAGCATTGTGATCTTTAAAATGCACTCTCATAACCATACAGACAATCCCAAACAGAACACTCTTGGGCTATCTGTGGAACTGTAGGTAGGAATGTTTTTTAGAACTTGTCAGCCTTTGAGACTCTGTGTCTGTTGATTTTTGCAGCGCTATGTGGACGGAGGGATCAGCGACAACTTACCCCACTATGAGTGCAAGAACACCATCACTGTGTCCCCTTTTGCTGGGGAGTGTGACATCTGCCCCAAGGGGAAGTCTGCCAACTTCCACGAGATGAATGTGACCAACACCAGCATCCAGTTCAGTCTGGGCAACTTCTATCGCTTGACACAAGCCCTCTTTCCACCAGAGCCCAAGGTAAGTCACTGCCTTCAAGTAGTTCATCAGGGTACAGTAATCTTAGCATTTCATCTGCTCATATAAACTCCTCTGGTGACATTTCTCTTCTTGTTTCTATTTTTATTCGTGTTTTGCCTTCATTTCTCCTTGGTTTTAGTCTCTCAGACTGAAAATGCATGTCCTGTGGTTGGCTTTCAGTATTTATTTGGGAATTACCACAGGGTTCTGCCATGAAATGAACACTGGTGATTTAATAGCTGTCAGTTTATGTTTCATGTTTACCTGCTAACCAGGTGCTTCAGAACTTCGAAGAATTTCTAAAAGTTCGTGGTTTTGTGAAGTTCTCAATTAATACTCAATGCAGGCAAGTTGCCTTCAAACTCTAAGTGCTGTGAGTTGCAGATCTGATGAGGGAGATGCTCTTCAGTTGCTGCTGTGCAAGTTGAAAAAATGAAAACAAACCTTCCAAGTGGCTTGGGATATACTACAGCAGAGAAGTAATTTTTCTGACTGCTTTTCTTACAAGAGTGAAAAGCCACTTTCACCTTCCATTCTTGAAACTCTTGATCTCAAGTTGAAACTCCTTTTATGTGCCTGACTCATTTTACTCTGTTTGCAGGTGCTTGGAGAGATCTGTGAGCAAGGATATTTGGATGCTCTTAAGTTCTTGAAAGAGAATGGTATGTTAAACTTGTAGATAATTATTCATGATAGTCTTAACCTGAGTTTAAAAAGAACAAAACCAAACAAAAGCAACAACAACAAAAAACCCAAACAAAAATCCACCAAACAAACAAAAAGTGTTGAGGGGTTTGTGTGTGGCTGAGAAGGGACTAGGCCTTTGAGGCTGTTTAAGGGATCATAGTAAGTTTATTTCTTGTAGGAATCACAGCTGTGGCAACTGCTCACCTGAGTTGTGTTGCCACACAGAAATTGAACTTTTGGGGTTTTGTCAAATTTTGTGAAGTGAATGTTAAGTGAAATTATCGAAGCATTCTAGGCAAATCATATTATTAGATTCCTTTGTGTTAATTGTGAAGGATGGGAATAGGCTACTGTTTCCCACTCCTGTGAAATCTGCTGTTATCCAAGTGAATTCCTGCTAGTCCAGACCTGGGAGCTGTCTAATAACAATATAAACTCAGTCACAGGAAAATCCTTACTCTGTATCATGAAAGACTTTAGAAGAAGACCACATGTAATGGAGCAGTTTTTGAGACCCAGATAAGTTTAGGAAGAAGAATTGAAAGTTGTTCTATTCCTAGAATTTTAGTAACATGTTTTATATTAATAATATAAATTAATATATTTATTAATATATTCAACTTGATAATATAATAATAAGCTTTGCATGCTTTGAGACAAACAAGTTAAAAACAGTGACCATGTGTTAAATATGATTAGTCCCTCTAGTCTTTGGGTGCAGAAGCAAACTGGTACTGGGTCAGATTAGAGGAATAATGGGGATGGAAATGGGATGTTTGCACTAGTACAGTAATATTATTTAATATTTAATGAGAGTCCTGCTTTCTACCTTTTACCAGGTGATCAAGAGCACGAGGTCCACAAGGAGTCTGTACCTTGTGGTTGCCTGTGCTGAGATGGTTCTTTTGCTGTCCTGCACCCACAAGTTTCCTGTGGGCATGTTTCCACCTGTATCTGACACTAATATCTGAGATTCCTTGCTGTTTTCCCTTGCTCTCTTTGCCCCACTGCTGTCCTCCTTTTCACACTCCTAATCCTGTGATCAACTTTGTTTTTGTTCTGTCACAGGTTTGTTTTGCATCGAGCTTAATCAGTGATAATTATAACCTTTCCAAGGTCATTCATTATGCTTCTCCTTTCTTGTTATTTCAACTGTAGGAGTTCATTTTTTCCCCCCCATCTGTGACACTTCAAATAAGTATTTTTTTGCTAAATTCACTGTATATTCTTTTGACATGTCTTTTAGTAGTACTTGTAAGTAAGATACAGGTTCTGTTGTATGTAGGTATGGATCCTACTCAAATTTGGTGGTCTTTTTACATATGTAATTTTATAATGCTTTTCTGGAAACAGAGTATAAATAACCTTCTTGTATTTTCCACTTAGTACTCATTATCTGGTGCTTATTTTTGAGTTAATTATCAGTGCTATTTCTTAATTGGCACCAGTTTTGCAATGCAAGCAGTGTTGATTTAGATCTGTACTTTGGATATACCTGGAAAAAAATACTGTAACCTACTTGGCTTTCCTTTTCAGCCCTGTTGCAGCAATGCCTCAAAGTACCCACGTGATACCTGCCCTGTCCAATTTCCCAAATATCTGATGTGGTTTTGGTGTTTTCTTTCAAATACATATTAAATCAGTTCTCCTTTTCCCCTTTAAATCTTTTTCTTTCTTGCAGGAGAACAACTTTGGTGAATGACTGTGTGTTTTCAGTGCAGTTTCAGTTAGTTGTTGACTCTTCCCTTTTCTTTAGAGCCTCTTTTAAAGTAAGACCTAAACCTTGGAAAGAATTTTAATCACACGTCAGAGCAATATAAACACTTGTGGGATGTATTTGACATTGGGTGGACAGTGTTCCCTCAGGATAGGTCTTTGTGCAGACACAAAGGTGCTGCACAGGAGCTCTGGAGACCACTGGATCAATCCTAAGTGGAAGCTCTTGGCTCTTTCAGGTATTTTGAATGAGTCCATTTATATCCACTTGTCCTTCGCGAAAAGAAATCCTCCCGAGGCTGCACAGCACAGCGACCCTGTGAAGAAAAGAAAACTGGCAGAAAATAACAGAGTAGAAACTTTGAAAATGGAAGTGCTTAATGAGCAGCTCAAGCCAAACCCGTGGCCTTTGGAGAAGAGCATATTTGAGAGCCTGCCTCCCAGACTGCGGAAAGGTCCGTGCTTCAGGCTGGCCCCTGTAACTTTGAGTGGCAAACGTTGGGTTTTATTATTTTAAAATTAATTCTTAGAATTACTGCTTAAAAGTCCTGGGTGTAATACCTTTTCTCCCTGCGTTTCCCATTTTTTAAAGTAGCATGGAGGAGGTTTATGGTAGCAATGCCCTGAATTAATTACTGTGGTTTTTATCTGAGCCTTGTTCAGTAACACTCGATAACATTAACTGAAGATTGCAAAACCTTGAGAAAATGGCTTAAACTGCTTTCAAAAGGTCTTAACACCTTTCCCAAACTCATTATTCTTAAGCACTGCAGGAAGCTTGTAAGGAACAGAATGGATTCTACGCTCAGTTCTCCAAACTCTTCCCAATGAGGGTGATATCCTACCTGCTGCTGCCATACACACTCCCAGTGGAGTCTGCTTACTCCGTTGCTTTACGGTAAGGAACTCTTCAGGAATTCCATCCAGGTGGTTTGTGTCCTTCTTTATGAAGTCAGGACTGAAATGCAGTGTTTACTCACCATATAAATTCTCTTACTGGTTTTGTGTAGGTTCACACTGGAAGTTGTGCTCTTGAAACAGGGCTTAAATGGGTCAGTTTTTCAGTTCTGGTAAAGGAGAAATGCTAAATGAATGCACCATGAACCCTAAGCTTAAGAGAATTGCAGTCCTTTAGCAGTAGATGTCATCTTTATTTTAGAAAATAATTGAAAAATCAGATGTTCTATAAATGAAATCACGCACAACTCCAGTGTTTTGCTTCTGTGCCACTTGATTTGGCACTTTTGTGCCATTTTTGGTAGATGGGGAAGCCAGTTTCCACAGATTTTTGGGGGGTTTTCCTCCTTGTCCCACTCTGATGTGACTGACTTGTGTTAAGGGTGGCATTAGGAAAAAAAATACATCTGTGACACCGTTCTGGTTTTGCCCTCTCTTTATTCTTCCCTTGTGCTTTGCTTTTTTTTCTTCCTTCCTCTTCCACTGATCAGAAAGTTCCTTCCACACAGAAAGAGCACTTGGAGACAGGAATATTGGTCAGGCACTCAGAGATGCAGTGAAGGAAAGACATGAGTGGGCTAGATGGGAATTCAGGGAGCTTGGGAAGAAATGGGGACGTTGGTGGGGGAGTTAACTCATGGAGAATGGAGGCTGTGTTGGATGTGGGACACGGTATGTAAAAATAAAACACAGATCAGATCTACTGCTTGCCAAAAGTGTTATTTTGATTGGATTTTTTGGCTGGTTTTGCAGGTTAGTGAACTGGTTTCCTGACATGCCTGCTGATGTTCGGTGGATGCAAGAGCAGCTCTTTCGGCTCGCTGGGACAGTTTATTCCCAGGCTAAAAGCAAACTGTTCTGGGCATCCAGGTAAAGGGCCAAGTTTCTTTCTTACAAGAAAATGTCATGATTTTTCTCAAGGGTAACACGAAAGAGCTCTCACTGCTTCAAATCTGTCTCCTGGTGCTTCTCGGGAGTCTGGACAGGAAACCCTGTAAGAGTTAAAAAGTAGATGAATAAGGAGGACAGTCCTGTAGGATGGTTGGGAAGAATTAAAATAAGACACATGATGGAAAACTTTTAGGAGCCTCTATTTCTGTGGAAGAGAAACTTCAGCTTCATTATCTTCTCTTACCCAGCTGGGGTGAGATTTGGCCTTTCAGACTTTTAATTTCTGTTTAACTTTGCAGCACTGTGTGTGGGGAAATGGGTGACACCTCACTGTGAATCTGAGAATCCTGTCACTGTTTCACTCCTTTCTTTCTCTTTACCCAGGAAAGACGATTATCCATCACTGAGGGAATGTCCAACTGTCCCATCCACTGTGGAATTTCATTCCTCATACTGCCACCTCAAAATGCCTCACTCTACCTCACACATTGAGAGCTGGCTCTGGGAATCTTCCTGCTTCCTTCAGTCAGCTATGAAAAATCCCTCTGCTGAAATACAGGAGCATCCAGACCTGAAGTCCTACCCCAGTTTCCTCCCAAATCCTGAGGAGTCTGCGTTGGACATGGATGTTGACTCTTCCTCGGAGACGAGTTTCCAAACTGCTCCAGAGTACTGATTTGGAAGCAGGTTCCACACTTTCCCAAATTCCAAATTTGGCAGAGAAACTTCAAACCCCTAAAGGACTAAAGGTCGCTTTGTTTATTGCCAATGAGTCTTGGAAAATTACTTGTTTACAGCTTCCTGACAAATCTGCCTTGGGAATTTTACTGTTTTAAGGATTATAAAAGCAGTGGCTGCTATACTGAGTGACAGATTATAATTCTGTTGAAGCACCAGCTCAATCAACTGTAGTAAGACTTGTAGTTAAACAGTGTCTCTCTGGAAATAAATTTATTAAAAATTTACTTTCAGCGTAAAAATGTAAATTCTGAAAACAGATTGTTAAACGAGCATTGACAGCAGAACCTTTTTCAAGATATAGTTCTTTATTATGTATTAGGATTACTTTTATAGCACTTAAATGAAATTGGGACTTTTACTTCATAAAGGGAAAACCACCAATTTTTAGTGGCCTCCAGTGCCCGTTTGCCTTATGTTTAAAGAGCCTGTTGTGTTTATGGAAAGTTGTCTGCACGAGATACTGTAGGAACAGCGTTACTCTGAGTTGTGGTGTGTGTTTCACAGTTCTTTTCCTCTGTGTTTTTTTCCCCTCTTCAAATAATCCAAGGGAAAAAGACACAAGAAATGGGGCACGTTCCCCTGAAGTGTAAACAGGTACAGTTTGTGATTTCAGAGGACTTTTTTGGAACTTCATAGAAAGGTTTAATACTTGGCTAAGTAGGTAAAGTAGTGGCTGTGATGAGTAGCAAACAGTAAGTCAAGAAGGTGTTAAACTTCACAGAAGATGTTAACAAAAATCAGTGTCTAGCAAGTGGTGAGTGATGTTTAGGTCGTCTCTAATTATTCTTGATGTATTTTCCCCTCCAACTTGAGAGATTTTTCGTCTCCTTCTTTCACTTCCCTCTTGCCAAAGGAGGGAAGAAAAAGGGTCTCCCCCCTCTCTCGGTGAGGTGCATCCCAGAGGAAGTTTTGCAGGACTGTTGGGAGCAGCAAGTGTGTAAGACTTAGTGGAAGTATCGATATCCAGAGAGCTGTGCAAAGGTTCCAGAGTCTCAGCTCTGATTTCCCTGAGCTTGAAGTGCTACATTTTACAGAATCAAGATGGCTTTGGGGCTGGTGAGGAGCAGGGGAGGAGGTGCTGAGTTGTCCATTTCCATATTCCAGGAGTCTGGTGCTATTTTACTTCAACTCTTCTGTTCATTTCTTGTGTGGTCGTGTCTTCAAACTTGCACGAGAAGCTGGGAATGTTCCTCTAACTACAATTAAAATGAGCAAGATCTGTTTTATATCGTCTCCATTTGTAATTTTAAACTTTGTAAAACGAAATTCTGGAATGTTCTGCAAAACACAGTTTACCAGAACGTGTAAGAATTTAATGGTCTGTGTGTTGGAATAGTTCTATTAACTCTGTTTAAATCAACCTTAACCACTTTTTCTGTTGGGCACAGCTCCAGTTTTGTCTCCTTTTTCTAAAATAAAACCACGATCTCTTCTGTTACCTTGTTTTCTGAGCTTTCTTGAGTATAATTCAGAATTATACTGAATAATCTGAAGTTAAATCAGAATGTTTGTTTCACTGAATGTTGAAGTGATTTGATGGTTCTGAGGGGTCTTATTTTTAAGAGAACTACTCTGGAGTTTGAGAGGTGCTTGTTCATTCTCCAGCTGGACCAACATCACCTTAAAGGTTTTGTTTGTTTGTTTGTTTTGCAATTCACTGGTTTACAAATAGCTTGTTGCATTTAAAGAGAAACGAAAACCAGAGAAAGAAGGTGTGTGTCTGGAGAAAGAAGACAAATGGTGTCTTGCTTCTGAGTTAAAACTCTGTAATTTAGCAGGTAACTAAATATTATAAATAACATAAAATACAATCAGATATTATTAGATAATATCTGTATAATAAAACAATTCTATTGATATATTTAATATAGACATTAAAATTTATTATATAAAATATAAATAACAATATAAGCAGATGACAAAATATAAATAACATAAAAATACAAATACAATAATAAATAACGTATACTATAAAAGTAACATGAAGGTGTTGATTGATTTGTTTAATTGATATATTTAATATGAATATAAAAATTTATATATAAATTCTGTAAAATAGAAATTATAAGCTGATAACAAAATATCAAATACAAATACAATAATATTATATAATATAAAATAACATGAAGGTATTGATTTATTGTTTAATTGATATATTTAATATAAAAACCATTTATTATATAAAATAGAAATAAAATATAAGCAGATGACAAGAAAAATAATATTAAATAACATAAATTATTAATATAGCAATTTGCTAATTTGATATATTTAATATAAACATTCATATATAGATTATATAAAATAGCAATAACATAGAATATAAGCAGATAACCAAATATAAATAATATATAGTATTAAATAATAACATATTAATACAGTAATTTATTAATTTATGTTCAGGCACGTACATCTTTGTTTTCCAGAAACAAAATTTTTAAAAATAATATAAATATTAAATTTTATCTCTAGGTGATTATAAAATATAAATAACAAAATATACTATTTATATATTATTAAAACAAAACATACTATTTACATACTGTTTGTTATACATAAATATACAATATACATATACATTTTTATATACAATTATATATAAAAATACAATATAGAATATTATTATAGCAAATAACATAAAAATAATGTATAATGTAAATCTATCTATATATATGTGTGACATTGTGATAATATGAAGTAACAATGCGAATAATGAAGTAAAAATATGAAGTTAACGTTATGAATGAAGTAGTAAAGTATGAAGTAACAATGTGAATAACGAAGTAAAAATATGAAGATAACAGTATGAATAACGAAGTAAAAATATGAAGTTAACCATGTGAATAATGAAGTAAAAATATGAAGATAACAGTATGAATAATGAAGTAAAAATATGAAGTAACAATGTGAATAATGGAGTAAAAATATGAAGTAACAATGTGAATAATGAAGTAAAACTATGAAGTAACAACATGAATAATGAAGTAAAAATATGAAGTTAACAATATAAGGAAGTAAAAATACGAAGTTAATGATGTGCATAATGACGTAGAAATACGAAGCAGCAGCGTGAATAGTGTGAAAATACGAAGTAATAATATAATGATGATAATGATGACAATGCTACCATGTATTACCGTTCCAGTTACTCACTGTCCCTGTTAAGCCCCGTACCACACGTCTCCGTTCGGGGTGCCCGTGTGACCCCGTGGGATGCGGGAACAGCCGCCCGCCTCCAGCCCGCCCTCCTCACCCCTCGAGCCGGGCCCGCGGCACAGGCGCTTTATTCCCTTCATCCCCGTTACTCCCCGTCATTCCCGGGGCCGTGCGGGTGTTCCCGGGGTCGCTCCCTTTATTCCCTTTATCCCCGTCATTCCCGGTGCCGCGCGGGTGTTCCCGGCGCTTTATCCCCGTCATTCCCGGGGCCGCGCGGGTGTTCCCGGCGCTTTATCCCCGTCATTATTTGTTCCCGGCGCTTATCCCGTCATTCCCGGGGCATTCCCCCGTTATCCCCGTCATTCCCGGGGCCGCGCGGGTGTTCCCGGTGCTTTATCCCCGTCATTCCCGGGGCCGCGCGGGTGTTCCCGGCTCGTTATCCCCGTCATTCCCGGTGCCGCGCGGGTGTTCCTGGCGCTTTATCCCCGTTATCCCCGTCATTCCCGGTGCCGCGCGGGTGTTCCCGGCGCTTTATCCCCGTCATTCCCGGGGCCGCGCGGGTGTTCCCGGCGCTTTATCCCCGTCATCCCCGTCATTCCCGGTGCCGCGCGGGTGTTCCCGGCGCTTTATCCCCGTCATTCCCGGTGCCGCGCGGGTGTTCCCGGCTCTTTATCCCCGTTATCCCCGTCATTCCCGGTGCCGCGCGGGTGTTCCCGGCTCGTTATCCCCGTCATTCCCGGTGCCGCGCGGGTGTTCCCGGTTCGTTATCCCCGTCATTCCCGGTGCCGCGCGGGTGTTCCCGGTTCGTTATCCCCGTCATTCCCGGTGCCGCGCGGGTGTTCCGGCGCCGCTCCCGCCCCTTCCCGCCGTGCCCGGAAGGTCCCTCCCGCTCCCCGCCGTGCCCAATGCGCTCCGGGGCGGTGCCGCCCGCCATGGCCGCCCCCGCGCCGCGGCCCTGACCGACCCCGCTCCGCCCGGCCCCGGCACCGCCCGGCCCCCGCACCGCCCGGCCCCGCCGCCGACATGGGCACCGTGCACGCCCGGGTAAGGGACGGGACCGGGCCGGGGCCGGGGCACGCCCGGGTGGGCCCCGCCGGGGCCGGGAGCGCGGCCGCCGCCGCTCCGCCCGAAGGTCGTCCTGGGGCGGCCGCGCAGGGACAGGGCCGGGAGCCCGTCCCGGGCCGGGAGCGCCTCCGCTCCCTGGGTGTCTTTTCGTACGCTCACAGGACGCTGAGGGATCGGAACGGGATCATCTCGCTCCGCCACCCCCTCCTTGGGGACGCCTTCCACTATCCCGGGTTGCTCCAAGGGCCGTCCAGAAGTCCTTTGGGCACTTCCAGGGATGGGGCAGCCGCAGGTCCTCCGGGCACCCCGTGCCAGGGCCTCACCGCCCTCCCAGCCACGAATTCTTTACTAAGTAAAGGATCCCTTCCGAAGTAAACCGTTTTTTCCGATGTAAACCATTTCTTCCTAAAGAAGACCCGGGTCTTTCCCGGAGTTGACCTTCCCGCAGGAGGCGGGGGCTGGTTAAGGGGAGAGACTGTGGAAATGAAAACGGGGGAAAAAACCCCAAAAAAACAACTAAGAAAATAAAAAGCCGAAAAAACTCCCCATTGCAAACCTCAAGGCAAAGAGAAGCTGCAGCTGGCGGGGTGAGAATCAGGGTCTGTGGGGCTGCAGTGCTCGGGGAGGGCTGTGCTGCCTCACCCAGCACTTGGAGATGGTCGTGAACAGATGGATAAATCTCCAAATCCATCTACAAGTGCTCAAACAAGGGGCACGAAGGTTTTAAGTGTTCGGTTTAACGCTGAAGAACAGCTGCAGGGTCTGGCTCCAGAGTATCTGATTTAATTTCTTTATCAAATTGTTTTTCTGGCGTTCTCTGGTTTGTGTTCGTGTGTAGTATGAAGTGATACACGGTGTTGTGTGGATACAGATCGTTTGATGCTTGCCTCAAAATTTCTGGGAGTGAGAGAAGCTTCTATCTTCATTTTAACTTGATTTTGATATGTAACAGTAATTTACTCTTCCAGCAAAACAGCTGGAACTGTTAAACAATTAAATAATGCAGCAAATACTGTGTTAGTGACTTAAGACTAAAAGTAAGTTACTGAGTTATCCAATCCTGACCTCTGCTTTTCTCAGGGAAACCCTTTATTCACTCATGCTTGAATCGGTTATCTCCTGCTAAGTCTTATTTTAACTCTCTCAGGTATAGTAAGTAAAGCCATGCCCTGCTGGAAAACATTTTGATTAAAATGTTCCCCTCTGAGGTTCTCGAGCCTTATTTGAGAGGTTACTTCTAAAAGAAATGCTGGCATATAAGAGCATATAAATACATGAAAAGCAAAGTAATGTGCTGAGAATGCCCTTCTTATTTTATTGTTCTACATTCATACTCCTCTGCCTCCCAAAAACCTGAACTGGAGAAGTGACAGCCTGATTTTTTTAAAGATCCTTTTAAGAGGGTAGAATTCTTCTTTTATCGTGCCTTTAAAATTAAGTCTTTTTTTTGGAATAGTGCAGAGTATTTTTGAGAAATCATTCAAAATGGAAGCTATTTAGCTTTCATTAAGAATTTCAGCAAACAGGTAAGTGTTTACTGTGCTGGTAATTCCCCTCATTTTAGTTCTTCCCTTTGCTCTTTTCCCTTGGGATTTGATGATCACACTGCCAAGAGCCATGGTTTTTTTTTCCTTTGCAAAAGACATAAATCACTAATCAATGTACCCTATTAAAGGCAGTTTTCTTTTCATGCTTTCAGAGTTTGGAGCCTCTTCCCATGGCTGGGCCAGACTTTGGTGCCTTGGGAGAGGAGGCTGAACTGGTTGAAGTCGAACCTGAGACCAAGCAGGAAATTCTGGAAAACAAAGATGTGAGTGGCTGAACAACATCCTCATTTATTATTTTTTTTTTTTGTAGAGAGAAATGCTTTGGCACCCTTTCTTCCTTGTTTTTCCTAAGGCAACTTCCTAAGCTATGGATTGAAATGTGAAAGAATTACATTTAGTACTGTGAGTTTGATGTTATCTGGTTCCCATTCTTTTATTCTGCTGTTTATTAGATGTAATCCTTAGAGTCATACAGATGTATATGATACAGGTGGTATAATCTGAATTGTCTCTTTTATGAACTCTAGTACAGAGTCATGGAATTGTTTAGATTGCAAAAAACCATTAGGGTTATTGAGTCCAAAACCATGTCCCCAAGTGCCACATTTACATGTCTTTTAAATCCTTCCTGGGCTGGTAACTCCAATCCTTGACAACCCTTTGAAGCATTTGCAGATTTATATTTCTTTTTGACATTTACCCCTAAAATTTCCTGAAAAGGTTGGAAAAATGAGGGAAATGCAATCCCTGTAGTCCATTTGTACCAGCTGGCCCTGGGGTGTGTTGTGATTTTTGCAATAAAACTGTCTCAGATGATTATATATCAAGAGGAAAGTTTTTAAGAAAATAGAAAACCTCATAATGTGGGTGATCTTCCCTTGCATTTTAAACTGCACTACACTGGTGATAGTGATAATATCAATAGAGTTTAAATATTTGTGACTTGTAAGTTTGTTT
Organism: Pipra filicauda; assembly: GCF_003945595.2. Classification (NCBI taxonomy): domain Eukaryota; kingdom Metazoa; phylum Chordata; class Aves; order Passeriformes; family Pipridae; genus Pipra; species Pipra filicauda. The sequence continues at coordinate 599,962 of NW_024104412.1, forward strand.
TCTTTTAACTCTTTGCTTATGTGGAGCAGATAAAAGTAG